>NC_136921.1:108644532-109244532 GCF_949752795.1 Hyperoodon ampullatus
GAATTAAGATAACACTTGAGCTATTAAATATAATGTGTGCTCACATTTTTTTTCAATGGCTACTTGGGTTACTGCTCATAAAGTATACACGCTAACCTTTTTTTTTTCTTCTTCAAACCGTTTCCCTTTCTTTATTTTACTTATCCCATCAAAAGCCTAAACAGAATCACCGGATGCCCTTAACAATCGTAGGATTTAATATTTGTTAGCCAATTAGAATTGTGATATATTCTATAGCTTTTTTCCTAAGCCAGGAACTGAATAATAGCATCATGCTTCACTGGCAGTGAAGTGAGCTGAGCCTTTACATTAGGAGAAAATCAGAATGGTATGACTGCAGTTCATTACTGAAATAGGTAACTGATGAACTGAAAAGACAAAGGGCATTGTTAAATGAAATGTCATTATTAGAAGTGCTCATGTTTAACAAATGTACTGTAAGTTAATTCAGTAGTGTTTTCTATAAAGTTCTTCACTGAATGTTCACTGCTCATTTTTACTGTCTCTGCATACCTAACATCTCCTTATACATGTTTTAAAGGAAACAATGTCAACTCCCAATCACAGGGAGTAATTAAACCTAGGTCACGACCATCTTCTGAGTGCAGGTGCTTGTGACTGTCACTGAAGACCCCGACCAGCTGCAATTGCATTCCTGTTGCTAGATTTACATGCGATCTGCTAGGATGTAAATAATGCCAAAAAAAAAAAAAAAAAAAAAGCGCAATCATTTTGGAGAAGACGAGACATGTTTTCAGCTTAAAGAGAAACAAAAGCAATGAAACCCCTTTGGCATCTGTGCAAAACTGTTTGCTTGGCTCTGGAGGTGATAAAAATAATTTATGAAGCTCTAGATTTTTAGCAAGAGGAAATGACCTCAGCTTTTGGCCATCTGATGCAGTTAGCGAAGCCTCTCTCTACTACTTTTATGGATTTCCTTGAGCTGCATATTCTGTGACCTGTATTTCAGATTTATTGGCAGATACATAAGCCACATTTAGTAATATAAAATGCGGTGAATGCATCAAACAACTCAGCAGGGACCGACTGACAGCCGGCGAGAGGCGGCCTCTTCGAAGAAGTCACTCCGAATCGGATACCTGTTTATGCATCTGTCCAACCAGGCTCTGAATTTTTGTTTGAAATAAAGACATTATTTCCAAACAAAAGAGTCTCCAGCCAAGCACATAATATATTGGGTGACAGGAAGAGGGGGTATGGCCAACTTTAAAATCTCAGCAAACCCTCAGGATTTTGAGTGTGAACACTCTTGGCTTCCAGTTGGAGGGGTGGTATGACTTCTCAGCAGGAGGAAGGGGGCCCTTGCATATTGTGTTTTGTTCTAGGCAAGACAATAGAGTGGCATTTTGATGAGGGAGATGCAGACTGACCAATAATGTCTTTTGGTAAATATCAGTACTTACTGCCCTGATTAAGAGAAGAAAAAGATCTGCAAGGAAATGGGTATCCAATAGGGCTGTACAGCCAGCACTTCCACAAGAGCTGGAAGAACTTTTGTAAAATCTATACTCCCATCTCTGATGCATTAAAAGGCAGGGCCCAAGGTGGCAAAGTGGAAAGAGAACCAGTGCGGCGGTCAGGAGGCCCGATTGCTGGCTGAGCTTCCTGGGTATCATCTTGGGTAACTCACACCCTCTCTCTGGAGCTCACAGTGGGACTCCCGACATCCCTTCTGGCACAACATCCCTTAATTCTGGAAACAGTGGGGTCCAAATGATTGATGTAAGAGAAGTAAGATCACAGGATGCAGGGGACACCTCGACCAGCAGTGAATTACTTGGGAAGATTCTGGCATAAACCCAAACAGAAAAATGATGGACATGTGGTTTCATGGGGAACTTCTTGTTGCTGTTTTTTGGGAGGGGGGTGGTTTTGCTGTACGCGGGCCTCTGTTGGGGCCTCTTCCGTTGCGGAGCACAGGCTCCGGACGCGCAGGCTCAGCGGCCATGGCTCACGGGCCCAGCTGCTCCGTGGCATGTGGGATCTTCCCGGACCGGGGCATGAACCCGTGTCCCCTACATCGGCAGGCGGACTCTCAACCACTGCGCCAGGGAAGCCCTTCATGCCTTTTCTTAACGAGCGAGCAATTCATTAAAGGCAGAATCACTGCAAACACATACTATTTGTGTTCCCTACAGCGTTGGGTTCCCATTACGTTTTCAGAAAGTAAGTATTGATGGATAAAGTCCTGTTTAAAGGTGGGGAAAGGAGATGAAGCATAACAGCAATAGGATAAAAGTACCCGGGCTCCTGTTGCTTGAAGAGCAGTTCTAATGATGGCCGCCATTATTAAACACTCACCTCATGCCAGACGCTTTACGTAAGTTATTTCCAATCACTACTCTGCGAGACCTGTATTATTTTCCCTGTTTCACAGAAACAAAAGTTGAAGTTCAGGGGCTTCCCTGGTGGCACAGTGTTTGGGTGTCCGCCTGCCGATGCAGGGGACACGGGTTCGTGCCCCTGTCTGGGAAGATCCCACATGCCGTGGAGCGGCTGGGCCCGTGAGCCATGGCCGCTGAGCCTGCGCGTCCGGAGCCTGTGCTCCTCAACGGGAGAGGCCACAACAGTGAGAGGCCCGCGTACCGCAAAAAAAAAAAAAAAAAAAAAATTCCTGTTCTTCTCTTTATAAGCTGTATGGCAGTGGACAAGCTGACAGTACTAATACTCATTTCCTCACCTGTGAAATATAGGTACTAATAGAATATGTATCAGAGAGGTGTTGTGATTTCCAATAAGTGCAAAAAAATAAATAAATAAAGTTGAAGTTCAGAGAAGGTAAGACATATTCAGAAGGGATACATCATGGAAGTGAAGGAATGGGCTTCAAGCCCAGGTCAGTCAGCTGCCGATGTCCATCTCTGTCATATAGCCCCTTCCACCACAAAATACTGTCCAATCAGACAGATACTCAACTTCCGAAGGTGCCACACAGCTGCTGCATGGTGGGAAGGAATTAGAGATGAGGTCACCATAGGAGCCCTCAATGCTGAGTCACAGAGCAAAATGCATGGCAGGCAGTGTGAAAGCTGAAAGTTGAGTCAGCCTTCAAAAGTGCACACTATGGAAAAAAAAGTGCAGAGCATAGTCATGTGGGGCTCACACCATAGCAATTATCATCACCAGGGTTCCCTTTGAACCCTAACAATGGTGACTTAAAGTCAAGGTGATAAATAATTAAAACATTGAACATGAATATTAAATAACAATAATATGATAACTCGTTACTTGGAAATAACAGTCATGCCTTATACTTACAAAGCTCCTCTAAAATGTCCATTGGCATTAAGTTAAGGGTACTCAGATAAGGGAATTCACACGGGTAAAGTTGGGACACGACCTGAGGAGAAAAAGGAGATTTGGAGAGGCAGGCAAGACCATCCATAAAATCCCAACTGGAAGTGTCAGTGCAGGTTGTGGCTTGGACTGGGGCCAGTGGAGAAATATGTGGTCCATGCAGGACATGTTGGGGACCATATTTGCAGGAAGGACGTGGTATCAGGAATGTCTTTTGTCTGATTAAAAATATCTGGTCTCTCCAAGCAACCATTTCCAGATCGGAATGTTGTCTACCCTTCAGAAATGTTTCATCCTAGACATGAGTTATCCCCATTGTTTATTCAAATGCCAGCTAGAAATGCTCGGGATGTTAAAACCGAGAGCACGGGAATCCATTTGCCTTGGGTACACTTTCTTTTTTTTTTTTTTAAGACTTTTTTTTTTATCAGTTTCTGCTTTATAACAAAGTGAATCAGTCATACATATACATCTGTTCCCACATCCCTTCCCTCATGCATCTCCCTCCCTCCCACCCTCCCCATCCCACCCCTCCAGGCGGTCACAAAGCACCGAGCTGATCTCCCTGTGCTCTGCAGCTGCTTCCCACTCTCTATCTACCTTACGTTTGGTAGTGTATATATGTCCATGGTACACTTTCTTAAGGAGCTTCACGACAAAGGAGTCCAGAGTTCCACTCGCAAATTTAATAAGAGTTGAGGCAAGAACCACCTTTAATAATTCAAAGCTAAAATTAGATATTCACCTGAAAATTTCAGGCAACAGAAACAAAAATGGGGGGAACTTTGTTTATTTAAATTATGAAGATAATTGCCTCAATTCTCCAATTCCCCTCACTCGGGTAGACTTGCCTTGACTGTACCAGTATCCATGGTGACTCATCTAATAAGTAAACTGCATTAGCTCTGCTACTAGCAGAGAGCAAAGGGAAAGGTCTTGAAATCTATCTTTTGTGGCTTCCTTCCAGAGCAAGGGATTTCATTATATCCCGAAGACATGAGGCAGTTCAAAGAGATTTGAAATATGGAATGAGAAGTGGAGAAGGAGAAGTTTGGGCTTATACACTTGCTTTTTAGATTTCTTTTTATATATGAAGAAACAGAGACTCTAGGGGGAGGCTTTATTCTTCAGGTCCACGATTTTATTTTTAGTTTGTTCTGTGGTTGGTATCTTTCCAAAGAGTTCACCTACACAAGGAAGCTTTCACGTTTACCCTTATGTACATAATTTCAAATAAGGATGACAGGGGATCCTTTAAAAAAAATACACATGCATGATTTTATATTCCATGGCTGGAATGAACCTTGATGGAACAAACGCATAATCGTACCTGTTTATTAAACCCAGACAGTGTGGAATGATAATAGAAATCATTCCAAAAGAGGCGCCGTCATATCCTTCCAACAGCAGAACAATAACTTGCTTTGCCTCCATCTACTTCTGAAAACCATTTTATGATTACAAGCATGTAAGCTATTCTAATTAATACTGTAAATAATTAATCATTTCCTCTACAATCACTTATTAATTAGCTGTCATAACACTGTTGTGAATTAGGAGGAAGACAAGAATTCAATATTCAGTTATTAACACCTAATTAAAATATGCATTGTTTTCCATATGTTGTTTGTAGCTGTGCTTCCTCACACTTGATCACAGAATTTCTCTAACAAGGAACGTCCTCCATTTGCTTAGCGACATCGCCACCTGTTGTTGGGAAGTGGAAAATATCCTTTTCTGTTTTTTCACAGAAACAATAGCTTAATCCTTACCTCAGCTTTTATTTGGAATTGAAAAAGTTTGATCCACAGTGTTCTCTTCCTGAAATATTTTTCTAGACTTTACTTGCCCCACTACTGACTAAAGTATTCTACTGACTAATTTAAATAGCATCATCTAAGTGGTAAAGTAAGTGAACCCACTAACAAATTACAGTGAAATATTCAAACTAGGCCGATGCAGGTAAAGTAAAAGAGCGGGAATTAGCTAGTTAACTAATTAGGTTACATAAAGTCATTACTGAGGGAAATTTAAGATTAATCACCAAATCACCTACAGAGTTACTCTATACTAACTCATCTTAATAATAAGAGCTCACATTCATTGATTGCTGACTGCCCATCACTATTCATTCTTGCAACAATCCAGTGATGGAGACACTGTTATTGTGCCCATTTTACAAATAAGGAAACTGAGACACTGGGGAAGTAAAGTAATTTGTTGATGCAGGGTGAGCTACATAATTCACAGGGGCCAGTGCAAAATGAAAATATGGGTTTCTTGTTTCAAAAGCAGGAAAAAAGTGCCATTAAAGGTACTAAAATATAAAGCTTTATCCATTCTTCCCCATCTCTCTCTCTCAACTTATGATTTTTGTATTTGCTATTTAATGCCATTCTAAGCAAAGAAAAATTTAATTTTAAGTTATTAGTATGAACTTTACCATTCATTTTTATATAGTGCGATGCTAGTTTTAAATGCAAATATTTAACTCCTATGAAAAAGAACCAAAATTACACAATTCATTATTTTGCAGTTTATACCTGTAGTATGTATTTTGCTCTTACCAGAACAGTGGAAAGGCGTCACAGAACTAACTCAGCTGTTTTGATTCCACTTGATATGTGCATGTTCTGCCAGCACGCTCTACCTTTGGCTTGCTGATGAGTGAGGAAGGACTGAAGGGGAAAGGAATGATACTCCTTTTTCCTTCTATGACATTATTTGCAGTATAAGTGGTTGGCTAATACAGAGGAATAATATAAGAAAGGATGTGGTAGGGCTCCCTGTCATTTGTGTTTCTTAGACCGTCACTGCCTTCTTTCCACGTTCAAAGCAAGTTCCGGTTCAAAGGGAAAGTCAGTCACAGACATAACACACTTACCTTGTCGCACTCGGAGTCTCACTGAACTCCCACGTAGGTGGGTCCACCGGAATTATGTGCTTGTGAGGCACTGTGAACTCTCTAAGGGGATGAGCTGGCAGGGAACGGTGGACACCCACACACCCTTATCTCCTCTACCCACACGCATGCTCCAATGTCTGGTCCAACTTCACTTACAAAACGTAAGGTCAAAGATGAAACTATCAAGAATTCCAAGAGAGTGACAGCAGAGTGTTAAACCAAGGGTGAGGCTCCCTGCACATGGCGTCCTGCGAGACTGTACAGGTCACACACTCACGAAGCAGTCGCCGAGATGATGGATACGTGAAGAACCCAGGCAATCCAAGTCCAGAGCTCGTGCCCTGAGCTGCCATGCTTTGCCGCCCCTCAGATGGCACTCAGAGGCACCGCCAAAAGGTTCTACTTTATGTCCATTATTCGTAGAATAAAAATAAAGATGATGGCAACTAGAAGGCCTTAGAAGTACAACCTCCTCATTGTAAAGACAAGGGACAAAAAGCCTGAAGAGCCAGGATGACAGCCCTGATTCCTGAAGCCAGACCTCCTCATTCAAATTGTCGAAACGAATGCAGTATCTCCTTTCCCCTCTCTACTCCTTCCCCAGCCCTCCCTTCTTTCGGGGACCCACTTCTTTCCTAGGCCACTACCATCCCATTCAGCCCCTGCACCAGGCCCAGAGAAGGGCACATAGGCAGGTCTGGCAAAGCCCCATGATTCACAAGGACCACGTTCCAGCTGTGGGAAAAGAGACACCCTCTTCCTCTGGGATCTTGAGACAAGTAAACCATGAAATGATGGAGCATCCAGTGGCCAAACTGTCACCATGTAGAGAGGACTGTGGGAGACCGAGGTCAACGCGGAGGAAAGCAGAGCTAAGAGACGCGGAGAGAGACAAGTCCCCATGTGTGTACAGCTTTGAGCATCTTGGTTGAGTCTCTAGTTACATGAATGAGCTAATAAATTCCCCTTTTATTCTTAAGCAAGTTTGAATCAGGTTTCTGTCTCTTGCAACAAGGAGGCCTCACCTAAGACAAATGAAGATACAGATTTGAGAATCATCACATACACACAATCATTGAAACATGATGCGAGTGCAGGGAAAGAGGTCCAAAGATGAAGCTCTAAGGAAGCTCATGTAAGGAGAGAGCAAAGGAAAAGAAGCCAGCAAAGGAGACTTGGGGAGCGATGGGGGAGTTTTCAAGGGACTCATTACAGGAGAAAATATCCACCAGGCAGGAGTAAAAAAAAACAGGTATGCGCAAGGCCAAGTAAGACAATTTAATCAAGATGAGGATTGGAGAGTCTAGGGACCTAGCAATTAGGACAGTGGAGACTCCCACCAGAAGTTCTTTGGATGGTGGGGAAACAAGGCCAGGGGACTGGGGGTTAAAGAGTGAATGGAGGGCTTCCCTGGTGGCGCAGTGGTTGAGAGTCCGCCTGCCGATGCAGGGGACACGGGTTCGTGCCCCGGTCTGGGAAGATCCCACGTGCCGCGGAGCGGCTGGGCCTGTGAGCCATGGCCCCTGAGCCTGCGCGTCCGGAGCCTGTGCTCCGCAACGGGAGAGGCCACAACAGTGAGAGGCCCGTGTACTTCAAAAAAAAAAAAAAAAAAGAGTGAATGGAAAAACGTTGTGTCATAATTGGTAGGTTGGATCCACATATTGATGACCATTTACTTTCTCCTGAGACACAACTAAAATGGGAAGAAAAAAAAAACAGTTTAACCCGCAAAAACAATGAACACAAGAGAGACCACAGTGGATGAAATTTGATGACTGCAGATGAGAAATGTGATGACATTTTGAGAAGTGGGAAAACAGACAGAGGACTAGTATCTGGCTTCACAAAAGAGAGGAAGAGAGACCCTCTCCGAGCCCACTTGGGTTAATGGTGGGGAGTGATTTACCACCGGGAACCCTGAAAACCACAGGCTGCACCTGGCAGCTTGGAGAGCAGGAGTTAGGCTCCAGGCTGATACAGGAAGGTAGTTTGAAGCCTCTACCAGAGCAATTGTCCCTAATTTCTTCTGTCATTTATAGCTGGGTCACTGATTCCCTGATTCCCACAAGAAACCAGAGAATTAATCTCTGGAGACAATGAAACCCTGGAACCCCTAGCAGAGAGGGGTCATGGATGAGGCTCTGTGCCCCAAACCGAGGGATTAGTGTGGCTCACAGCTCAAGCCCCCTCCTGTCTCCTGTCTTTTACCAGGACACCAGTAGTCAGGTGTGTATGCCTCAACCAAGACTCTGAAAGAGCTCTCCAGGCACAAAGCAGAGTAGAAACAGTGTTGGTTTGTACTGGGGCACTTTAGCTAGATAGGACCTACACTTATTCCCTGTGTGCTTCTGGGGTAGGGTGACAAGAGGGGTCAGTGTGAAGTCTGGAAAGAAGAAAAGGGAAGCAGCCTCCGTTATGCTCTGAACGAGGCACCACTGCAGCCCCCGCACGCTGTCACTGATCTGCTGGCTCACCCTGCTGCAGGGCAGCCCCTGCAACCCCACAGATCTCCAGCCCCATAGATCGCCTCCAGCTTCTCTGAATTCTTGGTCTTGCACGTACGCAGCTCTATGGCGAAATGCTCCAGCTTCTTTGGTAGGTCACCTGCATCACTGAGGTTGAGGTGGCCAGAGCCCCCATCGCAGACACCCCACCCTCTTTACCAGCTTACAGAGGAGGTTAGGGAGATGAAGGAAGAAGTCCTCAAGTCAAAGCTGCCTAGAAGAGTCCCAAGTACCCCTCCTGGGCTCAGTCACTGGAGCAGGAAAGCGTGGCTCTGAGGTCAGTGCAATGATGGACCAGAGCCGCTAGCAAACTGCACTCACTGCAGTGGGAGATCTGAGAGGTGCGTTCTCAAGGGCGCCACAAAGGGGTCATCAGCCAGTAGGGTAGTGGGGAGACCTGTGGTTTTCCTTCTTCCTATGCTCTGTATTGGTTTCCTAGGGCTGCCATAACAAAGTGTGAAAAGTGAGGTGGCTTAAAGTAACAAAAGTTCATTGTCTCACAGCTCTGGAGGCTAGAAGTCCAAATCAAGGTGTCAGCAGGGCCATGCTCCCTTTGAAACCCGTAGGGGATAATCCTTCCTTGCCTCTTCCTACTTCCGGTGGCTTGCTGGCCATCTGAGACATTTCCTGGCGTGCAGCTGCATCAGGGTGTATGGTTGGATTTGAGAATTTGTTTTAACTTTAGCTTCACTTCTTTATGTTTCAGGTTTTAATGCTTCCATCCATAAAATGAGAGAATTGTGTTAGCTTTTTAAAAGGATTAACACCAACATTGATAACAACAAAAACACTCCATTTTTCGACAAAAAGTCTAGGTTCCTTCTCTTCACCAAGCACAGTCCTAAGCCTAAGGACATTCCAGTCAACATCACGGGCACACACTCTGCAGCTTCATGAAGTTTACAGTAAAGAGGGGAAGAGAGTCAAAAATATTCAGAATAAATAAACTGTGGTACATACAGACAGTGAAATGCTACAAAATGCTAGTAAAATAAAATACTATTACACATGCCAATTTGGGTGCATCTTACAGCCACAATGGGGAGCATCTGTAAGCAGTTCAAGAATAGGAAAACTAGCCTATGGTGATAAAAGCTAAAAAAGAGAATCATTTATGGGAGAGGAGAGCACAGCCTTCTGGGATGTTAGAAATGTTTTATGCTAAACCTGGGTGGTGGCTCCTTGGATTTAGACATACGTAAAAATTCTTCAAGATTGGCCGCTTCGTTGGGTGTATGTTATACCCCAATACAACGTTAACAAATGTCCCCATATAGAGTTAATCATTTGCAATAAGTGCTACCAAGAAAAACTAGTGTCCTACAAGAGCACCTGATCTGATCTGGGGGGTGGGGTCCGGGATGGCTTTCCCAAGGAAGTCAGAAGTCGAAAAGAGGGGTTCACAGAGGTGAACCTGCAGGAGGTGCTGAGGGGAGAACAGCTTGACCTCTGGAAGGTGGTAAAGGGCTCCAGGGAGGCTAGAGCCACAAGAGGGAGTGTGTGAGGCAAGCATGAACAGGCTGGCTCCGGCCAGAGCCAGCAGCTACTTGCAGCCCGAGTTAAGGTGTTGCACTCAGCTCTGGGGCCTATGGAGGGGCTTGCAAGGAGAGACACATCATAGATTACTTAGAAAACAGTGGATGTTCAATTCAGGTACTTTTTCTACTGGCTGAGTTGACAACTGAGGATCTCTCTATAGCAATACTATATTGTTCAGTTTGCATTTAGGGGGACCCCCTCATTTCATAGAGACCCCCTCATTTAATATAACTTCTCTCCCACTTTTCCTGCCCATCCTTTACAAGACAACAGTCCTGCTGAGTAAGTCTCTGACATACATGCAGGATCGTGCATGCACGCCTCTCCCAGATAGAACCTTTAGGGTGGATTACACCTAAATGTATGGATCAAGACCCTCTTGCATCACCATCCAGCATGGTCCTCGAGTGCCCCATTGCCCAGGCAGGCTTCCATGGGAACACCAGTGCTCCACGAGGCATCAATTGGTATCTGTAGTCAAATACATTTGTGAAATACACAAAGCACACGGTTTTTCTATTGCAGGATTTCTCCAGGTGTTTCCTGTATGAATAGGCACTATGACTTTCTAAGGCGGGGTGGGGTGGGAAACAATACACAACATTTCTAAACTTATTTGACCCATGGAGCCCTTTTGTGGGGTGAACAAGGTGAACAAGTCAAGGTATTACTCAATGAAACACACTGTGGGAAATGGTGATCTGAAGTCTGACAGCACAGTGCTTTGGCACTACTTACTAATTAGTGACTTATTCATTACAACAAGCAATAGCCTCTTTTACCTTAATTCATTTTTAGAATAAATATAAATAAATGACAGAAAACTGAAGTTGCTATTTTATTTTTGTCTTTCATCACGTTCTAATTCTTCCTTCAACATTATCTGCTCATCTTCTGCATTTGTTCTTTGGATGCTCATTCATCGGCATCGGCTGTAGATTATTCTCTTCCCTGGTAATTTTAAGTACCTAAAAAACTTCCACCAACTCTTTGTATCATTTGAAAGAAAGTCTATTGCTCTTTAACCCTTTTTAGAAATTACCATAAAGCTAACTGGACTCAAATCCCCATCCTATCACTGATGGCACATAAAATAGTGTTTTTCATATCTCAAGTCCAAAATCATGTTATCTGTTGTAAACAATTTTAGTGGAACAGATTGCAAAAGTATATATATAGAGAAATGTTAATTCTGCTATAGCTGACATATTCAGAATTTTTGGTATTCAACCCAAGCTTTGCATTTTCTTTGCAATTTTCAAAATGCAGAGCCTCACGTTCCCTTTCAAAGGCTCTGGTATCATCCAGAAGCAATTATGAAGAAAAACTAAATTACCTTTCGTCATTCTATCTTCTCCCGGCCTTGGAAACGCAGACTGACAATGAGCTGACAATTATATGCAATCCACTTTCAGTTAATTTCACCATAAATTGAGGCTGAGGACTGCTGACAAATAAAATATATTATTCGTCTGAAAACATTCTCTTTGGGGCTCCAGATCTCCAATCTAGTTCATTAGTGGTCACGATCAAACTAAGTTGAGAATTGATTTATGCAATAGTTATCCTTCTGCAATAATTAATTAGGAAAATAATACTTTGGTGGAGATTTGAAAAGGAGCAGTTTCTAAGGCTCTGATAAAATAGAAAACTTTAAAAATAATTATGAGGCAGTGTCCCTAAGGGAGGAGATATGCATTGCTCTTGCCCATTTCCACAAGTCACTAGACTTAAATCACAGTCAGAGATAGCTCCTTGAACCTCAGTTCAGTTCATCTAACAACTTCTGGTATGTACTATGTGCTAGGCACATACAATGCATACAGCTAAGTCTTGGAGTATCACAGAAATGGAGCATCCTCAATAAGGGTCCATGGGCAGGTAGCCATGTATACTATTAACTGTGCTAATAAATGTTGTAATAGACTAGACATAAGAGCAAAGTGTTTTGCAGTCATAGAGGCTTCAGGGATTAATTCTGCTTGAGTCATTGGGGGATGCTTCATGGGAGACAGTGGCATTGGAACAGGTCCTAGGACAATGGGTACATTTTTAATTGGCTGAGATGAAGTACTGTGGGCTGGAGGGAATGCAAGGTCAGTTCCAGGCAGAGGGAACAGTATATACAATTGTAAAGAACTAGGACGATTCCAGGCGGGTTCTGAGAAGAGGTGAGAAATCTAGGGTGGCTGTGTGAGGTTAAGAGAGGAGGACATGTTGGGCCGAGGTTGTGAAGGGGAAACAAAATCCTCAGACTATTTCTCATAAATGGGTTTTTATATCAGGGGGCTGCATTGTTCACATGACAAATCGGGTGGCGGTGTCATGGGATGAAAGAGTACTGGAAGGTATTGTAATTGTTCTGCCGAGAGGCAATAAAAAATCGTGGGAGACGAAAATACAGGTGCAAGGAACAGAATCTGGGAATAATCTAGTTCATCCCCTTAGAAGTCGAGGCACAGTGAGGTCTGAGGTTGGAAGGATCTTGTGGGCATTGAAGTCATGGAGGTTGTGAGCCAAAGACGGTGAGGAAAATAAACTATGAATTAAATGCTGATGTCTTAAAGAAGGGTGGGCATATCTTGGAAGGTGATAGAGGAGGATGATATGTCTTCACCGTTTGGCTCATTTATTCATTTAAAAAACCTGTCATTGAAAACCTACTCCACTGGGCATTGGGAATACAGACACCAACAAAACACATTACGTCACCAGCTTTGATCAAAGAGGAAACTTATTGTCTTCAGGCAGAGGAAGGTTTCAAGGTTAGTTAGAAATTTAACTGAGCATATTTTTACACCCAACAGGTTCTACTACAAAGGAAGCAAGGAAGAATGGACGTCATAGGTGACTAGCGAGTACATTTTGCCTGTTTATGTATATTTTTATTCTATTTCCCTGGTTGATTAAAATCTTACTGGAGTACAGAATTCTAGGTTAAAAATTTTTTTTCATTAGAATTTTGAATGTGTTGCTCCATCTTGTTCTAGCTTCCAGTGCTACTGTTGCAAAATCATGCCATTCTAATTCTCATTTCTCCGTGACCTGGTCTTTCTCTCTGTAAAATCTTGGCATCTTCTCTTCATCACTAGTGTTGTGAAATGTCATTATACTGTGCTTTGGTGTGAATCACTTTTCCATTCATTATGCGTGGCATTTGGAGGGTCTTTCTAATCTGGACACTCCTTTATTATATCTTTGAAAATCGCCTCCCCTACTGTCTTCTATTATGATGTCTGACCTCCTGGACATTTCCTTTGCTCTATCTTCCAACTCTTCTACTGATTTTTAATCAGCTATCTTTTTTTAATTGCCAAGGGCTCCCTTTCATATGTGAATTATTATTAATTATAATTAGTAAATATCTATAATTGTAAAAGTACAGCATACAAGGCTGTGAAGTGAGGTTTTTAAAAAAAATTTGGAGTTTTGGCTGAGGCTTAAAACTTAGAATGTAATGTACCCCCATATTCCAAAGAAAGATGCTAGACCATTCATATAAGACTCACTATGAGATCGTGAAACAGGTCCTGTGCCCTTAACCTACCTTCCACCTCTATGCATATATGAAGAGAAAGCAAGAAAGAGGAAAGGAGGGAGGGAGGGGGAGAGACAGAGAGAGAGAGAGAAAGAAGGAAGGAAGGAAGGAGGGAAGGAGGGAGGGAGGGAAAAAGAAAGGCTGGAGACACTTCAAAGTGAGTCAAGATTTTTTAAAAGAATTAGACGTGGGAGTGGGAACATTTAAAGTGGATGCTTCTCTCTACCCCTCAGGCCCAGCAAAGGGAGGCTTCTCAACACACACTTAAGACCCTGGGATTCTCTGCCATGGGTAGAGACTAACATCTTGGGCCCCAGCCAGCTTCTGCTGAGCTGCAGACACCTGTAGGTCTGCTCTATGCTGCAACCTGGGCAGTCGGGCAAAGTGTGGGAAGAGAGTGCTTTGGGGGAGAACTAGACCCATGTCCTCCGGACTTAGGGGGTCTGATGGGTGGGGGGTGGACAGATTAGTGCCTTCTAATCACCTGAGGCTACCTGGTATTACCTGTGTAGAACAAAGAAGAGACTAGAGTGGGAATAGTCTATAAACTTTCATAGTTGGATTGGATGGAGATTCATGAGTTCCAGGAACTAAGTGGAAAACCAGGAAGGTAAGAGTGAGCTTGAAAGGGCCCCCCACCTAACAGTTATGCACTAGCAGAATGAGCTTTCTTCAGGAGCACATGGAAGGAGAATAGAGGGAACTGCATGAGATGTCAGCAGCATGGTGTTTCCCCCAGTGAAGTGTGGGGAGAACAGAGCAAGTTCAAAAGTCCCACGAGACAGTTGGCAAAAAAATACTACAACAGCATGCTCACCAGAAGGGATCAGCTTGGGGCACCTGTCACATAGAGGCATCAATGACAGGCATAACACCTCAATCAAATACAATTTTCCTCTTCTGATTCCGGTTCCCCCTGGGCTTGCCACTGGGAGGGGCAGAAGCATCAGTTAGTGAATGTGGGAAGAAGTGGGGTGAGAGCGATAAAAGAATAGTCCATGGACCCCTGCTTCCATTTTGCAGAATTCCAGGTCAGATTCAAGCTAGGAAGGGGGAGAACGTATGAACTGGATGAAGAGACTGAAGATTAGATTAGACTGGACTTTTTAAGACCTGACAAGGAGAGGATTTTAACCTCCCAAAGTGCCCATAAGAGCCTTAGAATCTGCACAAGATCTGATCCAGATGGGGGGGGGAAGGAACTCTAACAGAGCAACTTTAAAGAAGATGGGTGGGAGGAAAACCAGGTTTCTTCCTGTTTGCAGCTTATCGAGTATAACCCATTTACTGAACTGGTTATAATAGCTTTTTTTGGTTTCCTCTTCCATTTTCTTCCATTCTTTTTGTCCTTGTGGAATCATACTTTCGCTATCATACTATCTGGATATCAGGACAGAAAGAAGATGGACACATGTGTCTAGTCTAGTCCCTTTTTTAACCACAAATCAATGCAACTGCATTTTTTTTTACACCAAGAGCTCTTTTTCCAAGAATGACTAAGTTGACCTACTGATATTTGAAATGAGAAATCAATAGATGATAGGACAGTCCCAAATGCCCATGTAAATATTGGGTGTATTTCACTTACGTAAGCTTACTCAAGAGAATAGTTATAACTGTGGTCCATCTGAACGCTTTTCTCTGAAAGGATAATCACTGTCACATCTGCCACCTGGTGGCCATTCTGATGTACACATTATGCTAATATTGCACACCTGGCCCACACCTTTTCATCCATCCACCAATCCATCCATCATCCATCCATACATCCATGGTGCACTTGTTCGAGGCAGGCTCTGGGCATTAAGATAAACAGAAAACACACAGCCCTTGTCCATCCTTGAGGAGCTGACAATCTAACGGGGAGAAAAACATGCATTTTTAAGGGAGATTTGTAAGAGCTAAGGCACTAAGGTTCAAGTCTGTATTTTCAACTTTTTTTTTTTTCTCAACTGGCTTCTTCCCTGCAATTTACTAAAAGATATTCCAGTCCCTGCTGTCTTTTTAAAAAGCCAAAGCAACAAACTCTCCATCAATCTCGTACCCCCAACCATCTTATTTCTTTCCTCCAATTCATAACCAAGCTTCTCCACAGAGGAGTCTACACACTCTGTCCCCGCTTTCTTGCCGCTAATTCACTTTAAAGTTTTTCTTTATTTCATTTTTAATATATTTTACTATAAATAGTTAAAATATGCAGTAAATAATAATAAAATTGCCCATGTGTTTATCACCCACCTTTATCAAATATTGACATGATATCATATTTGCCTTAGATCTTCTTTCCCCAGGAAATAAAACATTACAGATAGAATAGATCATCTCTGACCCTCCTTCCCACTCCTTTCCCTGCCCCATCTCCCCCCGCCCCGAGAGAATCACAGTCAGGAGCATAATTCCCAGGCAGGCTTTCACACTTTTACTACATATTTATGTATCCATAAGCATTGACTAATATTATTTTGAATGTGTGTAAACTTAGCAAATCCTTATGAATGTTGCTTTTCTTAAAAATTCAACTTTATATGTTTCACAATTATCCATCTTCAAACACATAACTCCAGTTCATTTTCACCACTGGATGTTAAACCACTGTATGAAGATATCCGAAATTATATATATATCCATTCTTTGTTTGATGAATATTTAGGTCATTGTATTTTTCTATCTCAAAAAATGCTTGCCATGAACAATCTCATGTACACCTCCTTGTCCACGTGTGTAGTTCTTGAAAAGAGGACGCTCTGTCCTGCAGCTGGAAAGTGAGGAGGAAACTCCCTGCCCTGTTCTGGAAAGTGAGGAGGAAACTCCCCAGGTGTTTTCTCTGTTGAGGGTCTTTGCCGGTCCATCACATCCTCTACTCTCAACAAGAAATGTCACTACCCGAAGCGCTGGATTCAGCCCTCTATCCACACAGCCTGAGAACAGAAGTGACTTACCTTCCAAGTTGATCCCACCTTGCGATGAGTCCAATTTTGAGGATCCAGAACTGCAACAGGATGATTTTTTCTCTCTCTACTAATTTAATTCTGTTTTCTTTTTCTCTTACTTTTATTGCTATTAAGTAATGGTTCAAAAAGAAGACTGTTAGAATTAAAATTTTTAGGATGATGTTTTCTAATTTTAGATTATTTAAATGCCAATCTTATAAGCTGATGACTTCCATGTCATTCTGTTTGCAGGTAGAGTAAATAGAGCAGTTTTGTTGTTTTAACAAATCCAATCAAATAATCCAGAAACACTGCAGCAATCATTTGTCTTTGCCAAGAAATGTGAAGGGTCTTAGGAGAAAATTTCAGAAATCGACAACATAATTGTAAATTTTACTAGTAAATTATTTCCATTTTATTTGATTTCAAGATAATGAAAGCATAATATGTCTTTATTTAAGACTATTTAAGAAGTGTCTCCTACTGATCCAGGAAAACATCGTCTTTTGGTCTCTCTTCTAAAATAATTTTGGATTTTTTTCATTTAGCTTCACACAGAAACTTGATGGAACTGTGGTTCCTTGGATAACGTTACATAAATGCACTTTATTTAGAAATACATTTCCTGAGTCAACTGTTTCCTCCCCTACCGTTTCCAGACGGTGTAAGGGCTGGGTTTAGGCTGTTGCTGTTTACTGAGTTCCCGTAACATGAACAGTAGTAGGAGTTTTACATGAGCAATCTTGTCACTGGGGGACATTTGAAACCCAAAGTCCATTTCTGTGAACCAAGCGCTGAACTGACTCCAGGGACAAGATGAACGTGCTTATGAAATACTTTTTCTTCAAGCTCTCTGATCGCTGTCCTTGTGCTTAGGTGAAATCCGAACACCTTGGGGGGGGTGCCCTCAAGGCCCTGCGTGGGCGGGGCCCCTCCACCTCCCGCTCTCTGAAGTCCAGTCCCTCAGGCTCACCCAGCTCCCCTGGTCTGCCTGCACACATCCCTCAGCCCCAAACGCTTTCCCCTGCGGTGTTTCTTACTCCACCCCAGCTCTCAAATGGATATCCCTGGAGAAAATCTCACTGACTCCCACTCAAAGCCATTCCTCCTTCTCTGCCTTCTCATCCCACCTTTCAACCTGCCATGAATGGCACGTATTTCACCTGCAGTCATGTAGCTTTGACGTGATTACTTTTTGTTGTATTATTTTGTATTCGTTTGTATTATTTTTGTTGTATTATTTTGATGTATTATTTTTCTGTGCACGTTCATCTCACAGCTCCATTTTGTTCACTTACTGTACCCAGTGTTTTTCCGTCAGAGGTTTGGGGTGCTTGTGGCATCTGGAGAGACAATTCTTCCTTGTGTGGTGCATTAGTCAGACTACGCTGTGATGATGTTGGCAAACAACTGCCAAATCTCAGTGCTCACGGTGATACCCCACTCATGTGTCTGGCTGGGCTGGGTTTGGCTGGGCTGGGTCTCAGGTCTGCTCCCTTCTCTGTTTCTCATGGAAGGACCCAGGCAGAGGGAGCCGTGGCTGCCTGGGTGCATTCTCATAACGGTTGGAATGAACAGAAGGGCTCTTAGCATCCCCACCCAGAACTGGCACAGTCTCGTATCTTCCCTCATTCCTCCAGCCAAAGCAATTCTTATGACTCAAATTCAATACAGGACACTTGACATCCACAATGTTGGTAATGACTCTCAGTCACTGTGAAAACTGCAAATGCCCCTTGGGTGCTGAATCACACCTTCCACCCCCACTGAGAACCCTTCTCCGTGCCTGGCACACAGTAGGCACTCAATGGATATTTGGTAACAAATTAACTTTGCCAAATTGCCCTCCAAAACCCTTGTAAAATCTTAATGATGAGGGAGTGTTATGGCATTAGTTTAATGTCCTCAAAACATTAATTATTTCTTCCGTGCAAAGGTTATAACTAACGTGAGGCTGAGAATTTTTTTCATATATACAGTGACAATTTCTTTGAGTAATTCTCTATTCAAGTCTTTGGCTCATTTTTCTATTAAACTTTTCTTCCTCATTTGCAAGAACTCTTGCCACTGGTAATGAATAGTTTTACAGTTTGCCTTTTCCATGTTTTAATGAGTTTTTGACAGGCAGACATTGCTAATATTTATATAGCCTTATCTCTTACCCTTTTCTTTCCTGGCCTGCTGCAGTGAACGTTTTTACAGGCAACATGATGTTGCACCAAAAGGACATACTGTAATGTATTTACCCGTTCCCTTTTCATGGGCTATTTACGTAGTTTCCAGGTTTTCCTCTCACAAATAACATCATGATGAAGATCTTTGTGTGTAAGTCCTAAAAATGGAAGTATCATGTCCAAAGATATGTTGTAAGGTCTTGATACAGTTTGCCAAATTACTATTGATACCCTACTTTCCAGGCCCCACACCCCAGAACTTGCCACCCCAGGATCGACACTCCAGATCCTCACATCCTAGGCACCCGTACCCGAGGTCCTGCTGATGGACTCTTACTGGCCAGCTTTGTATAGCGGCAAGCAAGGCGAGAGGGGTAAGAGTGGGTCTGGAGGGGCAAAGAGCGGCTGTCCAGAACACCCTAGATGCTCCTTCTGCCTGGAAGATCTTCCCATGGCATCTTCTTAAGATTTGGGTCTCCCTTCAAATGGCACCTGAAAGCCCTATACTGACCCCTTCATCTAAAAGATGTACATGATGACAGATCTAAAAGAGCCTCTGACTCCAAATATTCCCTATCACATTACACTGTTTCTTTTTCATGAAGAACACTTATTTGTATCCAATACTATCTTATTAATTTACATGTTTAATTTCTGTCACCATCGTGTCTGGTTTGCTAACTGCAGCATCTCCAGCACCAGGAACGAGCCTTTGGCACAGAGAGAGTGGTTGTCAAATTGGCCGCTCATCGAAATCACCCGTGAAGCTTTAAAAATCCACTTGCCTCCCCAATCATTTTACCAAGAAAATGTTAGATATCATTTTCTGCAGGAGATACAGAATCCTCCCCAATCGTTTTACCAAGAAAATGTTAGCTATCATTTTCTGCAGGAGATACAGAATGTAAGAGATGTTCTCAAGCATTTATTCATTGCTGTGTAGCTGGCTCCTCGTCAAGTCCTTTGTAATGTAGTGAATAGAATGTGGTTGTGAAAATTATGGAAATTGTTGGAATTCTTTAATAAAACTACCACGTTTAGGAAAATGCACTAGAAGAACTCATCCAAGTGTGTTTGTTTCCGTGTGTGTGTGTGTGTGTGTGCTGGGTTGTGTCCAGAAGCAGAGGAGGATTAGGTTTGCTTGTATCATCTGTGCCTCTATTTTTTACTATAGAAATGTGACATGCTAAATACAGGGTAGTGTGTTGTAAAACTTTACTGCATGAGAATAGATCAGCATACAACTAAGAATTTTCAGAAAGAACTCATTTAACTTAAAGACTCTTAGTTTGTTTAGGAATCTTAAATTTTGTATTGCCACTGTAATCTATAAAGAAACATAATAATAGTCACTGTAGTTACTACTGTGTTGCCCAGGTACATATACCTGTATTGTTTTATATATAAACAATATATTCCAAGGGAAAAAATTCAGTATTCATGCTTCTTTCCAGATCAATTAAACCAGAATCTCTGGGGGTAGAACACAAGGCACTGGTACCTTTTAAAACTCGCTTGGTGATTCCAAGGTGCAGCCAAGTTTGAGAGCCACTGACGTAAAAGGAACTCAGGAGTATTTGTTGGATGGATGGATGGATGATGGAAGGAAAAAAGGACACTGTGAATCGGAAATTTGGGGCTCTAGTCCCAGCACTGCCAATAACATGCTATGTGTCCTAAATTGTGTCACTCTACTTTTCTAAACACCCATAGTTGCCGTCTAAATTCCTGCTTCAAGACTTCACAATTCCCCTTCTTGGTTACAGTAAGAGCCCTGGAGTGGAAGAGCTGGGAGAAACATGAGGACAGAATGATTGAGGCTTTGTAAAACTGTCACCCAGGATAAAGTTGATCCTAACAGGAAGCTCTTTACTATAGCAAAATTTCACCTGGAAAAGGAAAGTATCTGTGGAGTTCCCGAGAATCTTGCACTTAGAAGAACATCACTCGTCTCTGTACTGGATGTGCAGAGGAGGGACAGACTGATCCTTAATCCCCAAATACCCAACTAGGGAGATAAAATGTGTGTATGGGTACCCTGAGCCAGAAGAAGGGGAGAGATGCATTTATCTGAGCCCTCACAAACCTCCTCTTCTGATATTATCTGTTTGAGGTCTTCTCTAAGGCAAACCTTAGAGGTTTGGGCTACTCAAACTTTCTTTCTTTCTTTTTTTAAAATTGTTTCTCTTGTGATGAGATGCTCTTTTCTTCTTTTTTTAAATGTTTATTTTATTTATTTATTTATTTACTTATGGCTGTATTGGGTCTTGGCTGTGGCACGCAGGATCTTTGTTGCAATGCACGGGCTCTTTGTTGCAGTGCGCAGGGTTCTCTCTAGTTGTGGTGCGTGGGCTCCAGAGCACGTGGGCTCCGTAGTGGCGCGCGGGCTCAGTAGTTTCGGCACAGGGGCTTAGTTGCCCCGTGGCATGTGGGATCTTAGTCCCCTGACCAGGGATCGAACCTGCGTCCCCTGCGTTGGGAGGTGGATTCTTAACCACTGGACCACCAGGGAAGTCCCTACTCAAGCTTTCTGGTTTTTTTTTCATTTTTTATTATTTTTTATTGGGGTATAGTTGCTTTACAATGTTATGTTAGTTTCTGCTGTACAGCAAAGTGAATCAGCCATACGTATACATATATCCACTCTTTTTTGGATTTCCTTCCCATTTAGGTTACCATAGAGCACTGAGTAGAGTTCTGTGTGCTATACAGTAGGTTCTCATTAGTTATCTATTTTATACATAGTAGTGTATATATGTCACTTCCAATCTCCCAATTCATCCCACCTCCCCTGGTATCCATATGTCTGTTCCTTACCTCTGTGTCTCTATTTCTGCTTCACAAATAAGTTCATCTGTATCATTTTTCTAGATTCCACATATAAGTGATATTATACTATATTTTTCTCTTTCTGACTTACTTCACTCTGTATAACAGTCTCTAGGTCCATCCACATCTCTGCAAATTGCACTATTTCATTCCTTTTCATGGCCGAGTAATAGTCCATTGTATATATGTACCACATCTTCTTTATCCATTCCTCTGTCGATGGACATTACGGTTGTTTCCATGTCCTGGCTATTGTAAATAGTGCTGCAATGAACACTGGGGTCCTACTCAAGTTTTCTTGATTTTTGCCATGGCTATTTTGTTGGATTCTTTTTTTTTAAATACAAATTTACTTATTTATTTATTTATATTTTATTTTTGGCTGTGTTGGGTCTTCATTGCTGTGCACGGGCTTTCTCTAGTTGTGGTGAGCAGGGGCTACTCTTCGTTGCAGTGTGCAGGCTTTTCATTGCGGTGGCTTCTCTTGTTGTGGAGCACAGGCTCTAGGTGCATGGACTTCAGTAGTTGTGGTGCGCAGGCTGAGTAGTTGTGGCTTGCAGGCTCTAGAGCATAGGCTCAGTAGTTGTGGTGCACAGGCTTAGTTGCTCTGCGACATGTGGGATCTTCTCAGACCAGGGCTCGAACATGTGTCCCCTACATTGGCAGGAGGATTCTTAACCACTGCGCCACCAGGGAAGACCCCTTGCTGGATCTTTAAAAAAAAAAAAAGGCATGCTGCCACCCTGACTCTGCTACTGTCACCCTACACAGACAGGATGGTTTCTTACTGGGAAAGATAGCTGCTCATGTTTATTTAAAACATTGCAAAGCCATTTACAACAGGGAAGTCCAGTGTGGCCTACCTGAGTCCTATTATTCTCCAGGCCCTATTCCCCAAGCTACTTTAAATACAGCTATTTAGGCTTGCTGCTATGTGAGATTGTGCCACCCGTTCCCTAGGCATCAACACCTGTCTGGTCATTCAACAATGGCTAGAAATTATCCACCTTTAGTCCCCCTCATCCTATACCATCTCAGGGAAGGACAATTTTAAGATTACAAAGATAACACATCTGGGCAGTTATGAGAGTGGGCACGTTAGACACTGAGTTTCACTGGCTTCACAATGGGTGAGAGCAAAATATCACACAACACAGTCAAGAGAGTTCTCATAGCACCTTAATTTGCATATTCAAATTTCTCAAATAACTGCTAAATACTGTTAGCAATATTTACCAACTACATTTTAAAAGGAAAAGGTCACTCTTAGGATGCTTCCAACAATTTGTATACTCTGGTTCCAGAGAAATCTCTGTTCTGTCAGGATAAACTCCAGGAGGAGTACAAAAGGCACAAAGAATTTCTTCAAGGACAAACATTAACTGAGCACCTACTTGTTAAGATGCTGGGGCTACAGAGAGGGACACACACACCCTCTTTGATCTCAAGGGGCTCATAGCCTCACACTCCTCGCTCTGCCCCCTCCCCCCACCCCACCCTACACACTCACAGAGGGAAGGACCTTTCCTACAGAAAAGTTTTCACCTGTCACCTCTTTCTTCATCGCTTAAACAAAAAAGGTTGGAGAAGCCCATTACGGAGCGGGTGCGAGGGGCTTGTGGCTAGGGACACCACTCCTTTACATAGCTGCCATCCTCTGGGACAGACAAGGGGTGCTTCAGGTAAATGATGTAGCTAAAATGACGTCAATACCGGAGTCGCGTTCTCAGAGACGACCTTCTCCTCGGGAAGAACCTGAAACTGGGGATGGTGGGGGTGAGTTCCCGGGGAACACGATGCACTGGCTCGGACACTGGGGAGGCAGCGAGCTAAAGAATCCTTCTTCGGGTACTCGGTTCCCTGGTCCGTATATCAAGAAGTTTGCCCAAGTGCGTGTTAATCAGGGGACACCCCGATTCTGAGCCACAATCAGCCGGGTCTGAATCGCCAAGCTCATCAGTGCTCAAGCCCTGACCCGGAAGCAAGCGGGCTTCCGAAGTCCAGCTCGCGGAGAGGACCGAACCCACTTGGGGCATCTGATGCCCGTAAGAAACAGAGACGGGAACCAGGATGCAAAATTTCCCCAAGATAGAAGAATAATCCCTTTTATAAAGCACCTCGAGGAAAATGCAGAGCCCCGGCGCGAAGCTCCGCAGAACCTGGAGCTCGGCAGGCGGCCTGGACTGCAGCTCACGCGCTTGATCGAGTCCGGACCTCTCCCGGACCTGCTCTCGCGCAGGCGTAGTCGCGCAGCGCTCCCGCTCCAATGCGCATGCTCCGCCGGGCCGGGGCGCTCCCGGCCGGCGGCAGCGGCGGCGGCGGCGGCGGCGGCGGCGGTGGCGGCAGCGGCAGGAGGAAGTTACCGCTTTGCACTCCACCCCGGTAGCAGCTTCGGGGCTGGGGACAGCTTCCTCCGGACGCTCAGCGGGCTTCGCTGCCGCCGCACGGCAGTCCGACGAGATCATGGGGTTGCCCAGGGGGCCGGAAGGCCAGGGTCTCCCGGAGGTAAGGAACCCCCCTCCCTCCCTGACACGTCCGGGTTTCTGAAAGAGGGCCGAGCCCAAGGGGCCGGCTGCGATTAGGGCGCCCCGCCCCCTCTCTCAGGTGTATCCACCGCCGGGAGCACCGGCCCTGTCCGCTGGGGGCCGAGCAAGTGTGGGCGTGGGCGGGGACAAACTTCAGCCGGTGCCGGGTCTCCCGGGACGGAGGGAGCCTTCCCAGCCCAATACCTGCGCCGACGCAGCCCCAGGCCCCGCGGGGCCTGGGGTGCCACCTCTCCGGCTTCCCTCGGCAGTCCCCCGCGATCCCCGGCGCCGCTCGGCTCGCCTCGAGGACAGGGGGTGCTGCGCCCAGTAGTCACGAGACGCGCGGTGGGACGGTCCGGGCTTGGGTTGTGCAAAGGGCGGTGACCTTGTGGCGCCGGCCGCCACCTCCCCGGGCCCACGGGGTCCTGGCGGCCGGCACCCGCCGCCTTGGTATCGGGAGGGAATGCCGCCCTGCGTTTGTCCCCACGCCCCGCCGGGCCGGCGGGAGGAAGTTTGGGAGCCGTGCGGAGTGGCCGGGCGGAAACCATCGCTGCTTCTCAAGAAGGGAGGTGTTTGTTATTAAGTACTCATTTGGTCCTGAGGGACAGGATGAACAACGGTTTCTGGATTGACATACACATTACCTGGGAGGAGAGGAAAAGTGCATTTCCTTTTGGCTGCAAATATCACTTAGCTAGGTGGTTTGCATCTGTCCTCTATTCCAGTTGATCTACTCAAAAGCTGGTCTAGTTTACTAGATTCTTGAAAGAAGTGGAATCCACGCTGCACCTCTGTCCCCTTTCTAGGGTTCTGAAGCAGGCATTTGTCAGAGAGACTGATTCCTTGACATGGTGCGTGGTCCCTTCACACTTAGCTGCCTGTGGCCAATCTTGCTTCTTTTCTCCTCTCCCCACATCCTTAGTTCTTAAATCCCACTAGTACCACTAATTGAGGGATCCCTGTTCTGTGCATAAAAGCTGGAGGTGTAGTAAAAGGACTGACTTAAGCTGTCAGTGTGTGCTCCCAGAATGCAAATCCATTTTGTTATCTCCAGAAAACCTAGCAAGTTTTCTGACGTTTTCATTGTCCCACTGTACTACCAGTAGAGTCTTTCTAAAATAAAAAGCAACTTGCCCCCGTTTGTCCTTTGCTTAACCCTTCACTGTCAGGAGACTGGGTCTAATTTGTCACTTTTCCAAGTTCCTGGCAATTGGAGGCAAACAGGGTGAGGGTGAATATAATAATCCAATTATTATCACTTCGTTCAAAGACCAGTACATATGAATACGTCATTAAGCTGTCACTAGTCCGGTTAATTCATTAAATTCAATTTTGTAAGCCCTTTATTGTATGTATGTGAAGGATAGAGATATAGTTAGATGTGGCCCTGCCTTCCAGCTCACCTGAACTACAGTATCAGACAACTGATAATTTAGTGTGCCTGTTTTAAGAGCTCACAGCATTCATCTTTATCAGAATTTTAGTTTTAACAATGGGATGTATTACCCAGCCTGGTGACTTTTTATGGCTTAAAGAGAGGATATTCTTTCATTCCCTGCATATTAACCAGTAACCCTTTTGCATTTTGTTTTAGTGTTAATCTGTGAATTGAATCTGGAGTCCTATTAACATTCTCCATTCATTATCTCGTGCTAAAAAGTTACTTCGCAGGGCGCATAGCAAAAGTACACTTCTCCATTCGTGGGATAAGTGGATGGGAAGCATGGACCAGGCACCTGCCATGGTGTGGGCAGTGGGTGCTCATTAGCTGCAAGCTGAGGCAGGGATGCCCTTCTCCAGATGTCTTGTCCTCTTCTTGGAAGTGTTTTCATGATAAATGATTGAACGAATGAAGGGTTCCTGTTTTACATCCCAAGAGTTTTAAGAAAATACTTATATCATCCCATTTTCCTTTTCTATTCTATTTTTATGAACCATAACTATTCTTTATTTTCTCTTCTCTTTGTGTCTCTTGACTTGTAGATGGTTCTCAACCATCACAGATCTTTTGCCAAGGAAGAGAATGTGTGAATAATTAATATTTACTTTTGCATGTCTCCTGGGAATTAGTGAACGCTAACCTTCAGAATCTTTGATAGGCCAGACCAGGGTCCTTTGAGAGGGAAGTAAACTGAGCAGTGTTGCAAGGCTGTCTCTTCCATCACTGCCCATTGCAAGAGATTAACAGTCACTTGAATAGTTCCATGTCCAGCTATGTGTTAACATGTGTGCTCCTCCTTTTTTTTTTTTTTTCTTTTTTGTGTGTGTGTGTGTGGTACACGGGCCTCTCACTGCTGTGGCCTCTCCCGTTGTGGAGCACAGGCTCCGGACGCGCAGGCTCAGCGGCCATGGCTCACGGTCCCAGCCGCTCCACGGCATGTGGGATCCTCCCAGACCAGGGCACGAACCCATGTCTCCTGCATCGGCAGGCGGACTCTCAACCACTGCGCCACCAGGGAAGCCCTACATGTGTGCTCCTTCTCCTGGCAGTTTGTCCTTTAAAATAAACTTGAACTTCCATTATCAGTGTCATGACTATGAAAACATTTTGTTAATACAAGGCTGGCTTAGGTCATGCACTTTATGTAATGTTTGAGCATGTCATTCCATATTTAACAAGTGTGTTCTTGGAGCCTAATGCTGTTCAGAACAGAGGAGTAAACATGGGTGGATAACATATGGAATATATGGGTCCTCCCCTGAACCAGCTAATAGTCTATTTGGAAAGACTGGAGTGTACATTAACACCAGACATCTCACTCAGAAGAGGTTGATAATTGTATGAATGACAGACTATAAATAAAATAGAAATGCAGAGGAGTGACCACTTGAAGCTGTAGGGTTGGCATTGAATAGGAGCTAGGGTTTGAAGATGGTGTCTGGGTGGTTAGAGAATATCAGGAGAGCCGTGAAGGGATGATTGTGAACAGGGCTTGTTTAGGTTGGCCACAGCCATGTCTGTATTGTTTTGGCAGGAGGTAAAGGATGAAGCTGAAAAGATAGGTTGCAGCCCAAGATCTGAATGCCAAACCAAGACGTTTGGAATTTATCTGATAGACAGTGAATGATGCCTTAATGATGAGGGCTGGGGGCTGAGCTGAAGAGGGATGATGAGAAAGCTGTGATTTAGGAAGGAATGAGCAAGACAAATTAACAGGGAAGAAAGATTGAGAGGCAGTTGCCATAGTCCTGGCATAATGTGCAAAGAAAAGGGAAGGGAGGATAAATGTGAGCTGCGTAGTCAAGGAAGGTTTAGCAGGCATTGTTGCGTAAGGGAGGAGTCAGAGGTGGGTGTGAGGATTTAAACCAGGGTACCTTGGCATTGTTTTCTGTAGAGAGGTAGTTTTTTATTTTCTGCAGTAATGGAAGTCAGGAAAGGCACAGTTCAGGAAAGTAAGTGGAGGCAAAAGTACTGGAATATTCAGATATATTGAACTTGTAGATAAACAACCTGAGAGCGAAGATAGGCTATTAATTAAAAACATTTAAATAAAATCCTTATTTAAATATATTAAGTGAATTTTTTATTTTTAAGGCAATCCTGTTATGGGGTAGTAATCTCCCCGTAATATATCTGGGTTGAAAGCCTTCCTTATATTTGCTGTAGAGATCAAAGTGCAGATGGAGACACATGTTTGAATTCTTTGTTCTTGCCCCTCTTGTCAGTAACTTCTAGGACCAAGATGAGTATAAACTTAAACAAAACAAACCACCTGTTCTGTCTGAAGGGAGTTTATAATCCACTCGAGAAGCCTGCCATACAAGTCACATGTTAGAGAACAGGGCGGTAATGTGCTGGAATCTTCCTTTCCCTGGATTCCTTCACACCTGATGAACAGTCCATACCACCTGTGTACGTCTTCTCGCCCCCACCTATGACAATTAACAGCTGGTTGAGGACCAGGGACCCTGTTCTGTGCGACTCTGGCAGCACTGTGTCCCCTCGCTCCAGCATGAATGCCGTGATACAGCCAACGTCATCTGCTCCTTGGCAATGAGATTGTGGCGTCGGAAATATACCTGGTGTTCCTTTATCCAAGGTAGCTTTTACCAGCCTTTTGCTTTTGTTTTAGGTAGAAACAAGAGAAGATGAAGAACAAAATGTCAAGTTGACTGAGATTCTGGAGCTCTTGGTTGCAGCTGGGTATTTCAGGGCAAGAATTAAAGGCTTGTCACCTTTTGACAAGGTAAGACGAAGTCTTTCTAAGCATTGGGCTAGTTTTTGTCAGGACGGCGTGGTTTACTGTGGAAACGAGGAAGAGATTGTGTTTTTACTTTCTCTACGTCCTTGTAGCCATTTCTCCTGGATTCAGATTCATTATGGAAGTGTTCAGATTTCCTATTAAAAGAAAATAATCATGTATCAGTAGGTACACCTTGAAGTCCTTTCTGTGCTCGAAGCTTTGAGATATACAAATAAGCAAAATAGTTCCTTCTTTCAAGGAACTTAACGCTTGGGTGGGGAGATAAAGTTTCTGTAAGATAAAATAATTTGAGGTAGTAGGGAGCTATCCCAAGTCGGGGTGCTCACAGACAATTGCCAGGTGTTCTGTGGGTGGTAAACGCTGGGTTTAGAGGAGGAAGAAGTCACTATGGGATGAAGTCGTTTAATTCAGCAGAACCTTGAGTAGTTCTTATGCACAAGGCATAGTAGTAGGTGTTGAGGGCACAAGGATAAGAACAAAGGCCTTATACCCAAAGAGCCTGACTTCTCAAGAGTAGGGAAGAGAGGCAAGTAAAACATCGTGCATGGACTAAATGGCACAATTCGGTAAGTGCCACAGTGAACTGTGCACAGAAATGAAGCATTCAGATCAGTTGGGGCAGGCCGGGAAAGCTTCCTGGTGGAAGAAAGCGTTCAGTCCTCCAGTGGGCCACGGCCCTGGCTGCACGTAACAGATTCTTTTGTAATACAGGTACCTAGGCCTTGGCCATTGAAATTCTGGTTTGTTAGGTCTGGGCTGGGCACTGGAATCTGTATTTTATTATGCATCTCACATGAGTCTACAGTAGAGCCAGGGATAAGATTCACTGTTGTTCTTTTCTAACATCAAGCTGTGTCTAAAAATGTTTTGTTTCAGAATGGATTTTTAGCCTGAGTCTCATTTGCATCTGAGAGAAATCCCATGACAAAACTAGAGCAAGGTTTCTCATCTCCTTTAGGTAGTAGAAAAAAATGAGATGTATGGAAATGAAGTAATGAGTCACAGAATGACACCCTTGTTACCCACATATCTGGTCCATAAAATACATAATTTCTCTGCAGTCTGGCACTTGCCTATAATTGGATTAAGGCTTCACCCAGCTGAGAGTGAATGTCTGTCCCATCAGTATAAAGAGGATCTATGCATCGTAGGTCCATTTAGTAATAGAAGTCAGCTTCTCAGTCCACTGGACATGAGTCAGGTGCTCAGTAACTGCATGTGGCTAGCAGCACTAGGTACTAAACAGTGCAGATACAGACTGTTCCCGTCTTTGCAGAAAGCTTCACAGTATTCAGCAGTGCTGTTTAGGTGAATTGTAGTGGATGGAGTCAGGACACGTATTATCTCTCTGAGGTTACCCAATTTTGTATATAAAAACTATTTATATTTTATCTACCTTCCACTTCTTCCCGTCTTCCCAAACTAGGAAGAGAAAATAGGTCTTTTTTTGTGTCTTTCAGGTGGTAGGAGGAATGACCTGGTGCATCACCACTTGCAACTTTGATGTGGATGTTGATTTGCTCTTTCAGGAGAACTCTACAATAGGTCAGAAAATGTAAGTTATCCGGCTTTCCATGGAAAAGACTGAAGGGGGAGAAAAGAGCTAACTCTTGAGCGTGTGCTATGTGCCAGAAGTTGTGTTAGCCGGTTTACCTATAGGCTGAAAGAAGCCAAGGTCACACAGCTAACATATGAGAGCCACCTAATGTTCTTCTAATGTTATATAGGCTATTTCTGGTGCTTTTCCTTGATCACAGTTTCTGTCGACTGCTCATGTATCTCTTTCCAAAGGCAGTGAATGTGGATGGAAGTTGAATAGGTGGGAGAAGGGGACTCTTTCCCTCCCCGTTGCCTCTGGGTAAGGCAGAGCCCCACTTTGCCTGCCATCGAGAGAAGGCAGCCTGGGCTCCTCGCTGGAGATGTCACGGGAGGGTGCCCTGGCTGGTCGTCCGTAGCTCAGCAGGGGCTTGGTGATTTCATGAGACCATTGGGATCCCCAGTTCTGCTCAGCCCTGCCCTGGGCAGCTGTGTGACCTTGGGCAAACCTTAGTTCTCTTTTCTGTAGGAAGGAGGGTTTGTGATCTCAGACCTGTATGATCTGTGACTTACTTCCTAATATTTCTGAAACGTTATCCTCCCCTAAATGGATTAAAGATAGTTTGCAAACACGCATGAGGAGCAGTAATACTGGAAAAGTGAAGCAAAGCAAAAGGAAAAAAAAAGGAAACAAAAGGCAGAGTTGGGGATAAGGGACACACCTGTGAGGGGCCATAAAGGCCCTGTTTTTCCAAGGGTGGGACACAGATTTGACTGCAAAAAGAAGAAAAAAACATGCTAAATTACCCAATTTACAGTTTCCATACAGTAGAAGAAAAATAGGTCCCTGTGAATCACCAAAATTCTTAACACTAAGACCAAAAGGCATCTCTTGGCTCCTTGGTTAAGGAGGACATGCTGTTTGACACAGAGACACTGTCATCGGTGCCCGGCCATGAATAGTGGGCTCTGTGTCCTAACGCCTTTGGGGGGCTGTGGCATCACGTCCAGCGACCCGCAGTGAAAAGTCCTCCACTGGGAGGGTACGATGGAGTCCAGGCGTGTGGCTCTGCTCCCTGCCGGTCCAGCTCAATCCAGAGGTAGATGGTATTCTTGTTCTTTTGTTTGTTTTTATGTAGGTGTTACATACTTGAAGGTTAAAAAAAAAATTCGAATACTACCAAAGGGAGCAAAACATTCAGCTGATGTCTCTCCTCCTTCCTATTTTACACCCCAGTTTTATTGCCTGGAAACAGTCATCTCTGGCTGTCCAGGTTTTAGATTCTTCAGAGTGGTCACTAATACATCTCCAACAATGTATACAGTCTGTTTCATTCAAGTCTAATGAGAGGAGGAAACTGGCTCACCTGTACAACTCACTACATCCCCTTTATCTTCCATCTTCTACTCTTTTAATTGTTTTCTGGTTTTTCTGTGATCACTTGCATAATTTGAATCTACTTAAGCTTCTGTTTCTTGACCCATTAACATAAGGTGGTTTCTCCTAGGTCCTGAGTAAACCTTTTAGTATCTCTATCTTTCCTTCTATCCTTCAGCCTCCATGTACCATCATGACATCACTTTTATAATGTTTAGCGTATAATATTTATAGTCTCTTCTGTAGTAGCAGTTAAATTGTCCGTGCTTTATCTACAGGTAAATTCTAAAAGCAAATCTATAAACAGTATTTACAATAAGAACTGAGAATTGTGATGGGGTCAGAAAGAAGGAACTGTAATCTTTTGGACCATAGTGGTGCTGTTTAAAGGAGACTATTCAGTGTATCATAGTCAAAAGCAATCTGTTTTCATTTATTCATAGACTCAGTAAATATCAAACTCCTACATTTACCGAACAATCAGGCATTGTTCTGGATACATTAATGAAAAATGTCCTGCCCTCATGGAGCTTATAGTCTATTGGGGGAGACAGACCAAAAACTAATTTAATAAATCACTAAATTATATATAGAAATAATATGTGCTGTGAAAAAAATTAAAGCTGGGAGGGGGTATGAGGAGGGACGTAGGGCAGGAGGCAGTTGTTTTCAGTCAGTGTAGGCCTCACCGAGAGGGTGATATTAGAGCTAAGACTTGAGGGGCGAGAGTTCCAGGCAAAGGGAACTGCCACCGTGAAGGCCGCAAGCAGAAGCTTGCCTGCGGTGGAGGGCGGAGCGGGGAGCACAGGACGTCAGCGCAGAGAGGTCGTGGGGGCAGGTCAGGTGCAGTGCCTTGTAGGTCAGAGCAAGGACTTGGGGTTTAGTCCGTGTGAGATGGGAAATCCTTGGAGGGTTTTGAGCAGAGGAGGAACATAATCTGTTCTATGTTTAAGAAGGAACCCTGGTCTGATTACCGAATTAAGGGGAATCAGGGAGAGTCTTCAGCGTATTATAGTAATCCTCCCAGGAGATGATGGTGGTGCGCTGAACGGTGGGCTAGCAGTGGTGGCATTCTGGATCTGTTCTGAAGGTAGAACCAACAGGATTTCATGACACTGGATTTGGAATGTGAGTAAGAGAGGAGCTGAGGGTGCTTCGGAGGTATTTGGCCCGAGCGAGTGGAGATGGTCTGTGCAAGTCATTGAGAATCAAGCACACTGCAAGTTGCTTCATGTTTATACGGCTTTTTTCCCTTACATTTCTGATTGCTTTTCTTTTTTCTTGATGACAGAGAAGCACGTAGTTTCACCTGTAATGAAGATCAGCCAGCTTCTTAATCAGTCTGTCGACTAACATGAATTCACTGTCTTCTTGAGTACACTCTTGGTTGAAGCCTCTTTCTGATCCAATTTGAGCTGATTGCTTCTTACACCTGTGGCACCCCTAATGTTCTGGGATATCTTTCCATTGCATTCCTTCTGGGCTACGATTCTCAATCCCTTTTCTGTGTTTCTGATATCTAAAAAACACTGAAAATGGGTTTTTTTTCTTTCAAGTGCCGATACAAAACTATTTGGAAGCAAAACATGACCTGAACTGACTTAAGGTTATTTATAGTCTTTATTGATCCCATTTACATGAATATTCATATGTTTTACTGCAGGAATATTCACTTCTTTGATTATAGGGTGCTGCTCTAGATTTCACTGGGTCTTACCTAATACACAGTATATGCCCCTTAGGTATACTAAGGTACAAACATCTAAAGAATTCTGACTTCTGAAACACATCTGCTCCTAAAGGGTTTGGATAAGGGGTTGAGGGTGTATTGTGTTCCCTGGTAAGTATTTGATGTGTAGCTTTTAAGTGCACAGCCATGAACTACAATTGAAGACAAAGCTGTTGACAAGCGTTAACTTGTAAAGACCCAGCAGACTCCTAGCAGTGCATCAGACAGTTGGGTCTTTTATTATCTGCAGGAGAAATGGCATAGCCATAGGGCACTGAATTATCCAAACATCTTTTCTGTTTGGTTTTGGAATATGTTCTGTGTTTGGGGTCCCCCCCACAAAGTTTCTGGTTACTTGCAGATCAGACTAATACCGCTGTGTGTTTGCAGTGCCTCCGCACACCCCAGCTGCTGTGAGCGGGGGCCAGCAGCACCTCTGAGGAGCACACTTGCCCGTGTATAGGGCACAGTTATCTTCCAGGCTCCGTTGGGACCTTGCCCTCCTTCTTGATCCTTCTTTCTTGTGGGTTCCATGAGCTTCGACCCTCTATCCCCAGCCTGTCCTAAAACCCCATTACCACAGAGTGCTATGTTCTGAGGTCCATAAATGAGATTTTAGGCTTATAACTGGGTTCATTTCTACAGCACATATTTACTAGCCACCTGTGTGCAGAGTACTTACACATGCATTTTATTATTTTACCTTCACAGCAACCCTTGAACAGGCAGGACAGGGATTACCCCTTGTTTTATGATGGGATTATTGGACCAGTGGGACCGGGTGGCTTGCCAGAAGTTCCGTGGTAGGTGATGGAACTTGGAATTTAGACCCTGGTTTAATTCACTCTCTTTCACACTGTTTGCGGTGGAGGAGGAAGCAGTGCACTGAACACTTAGAAAGCTAAGGAGTCAAACCAGTCACCTGTAATGAAACGTGGGCTTGTTAGGTGAGGAATCTTAGATTAGGAAGCCCATCTGGTGACCTCTGAGACTGTCATGTTCCCTGATTCTCAGAAAGTCAGAGGATCTCCTCTGAGCCCCAGGGAGACGCCGAATGGGGGCTGGTAGGTTTCCGCAAGAAGCCTTCCTGACTTCTGCCCCTCGGCCGACCTGTTTCCCTCCGGCCCCCACCCCCACTGCAGACTTGGCAGTCATTTCTGGGAAGCGGGTTGAAGAGGGTTGTAAACCCTGAGATGACCCTGGGCGTCCTTCCCTCAGCGCCCTTGTGAACTGGGAGAGTGGGCCGTCTCTGAGGAGTGGCCAGGGAGAACCTTGTCTGAAGGTAGAGTGTTGGCTGGATGGTGATTTGTAAGCTGCTGACTGGTTGTAGGCAATCAGTTACCCTACACAGACCCACGGATCTGTAGCCACTAGAGGGCGCTCTCCTCCTGCCGAACCAAGATGTGAATGCCTAGTGAAGACCTGCCCTGAGCCAGGACGCAAAGCCAGAGCTGGGGACCATGTTCCTTTGCTAAGCTTGGAGTCTGGGCAGCAGGGCCAATTAGGCGTCCATCTCCTCCCCTCACGGGTTTCAAAGAAATTAAGGAACAAGGAACGGGCGTCTTATGGAAACCACATTAAAAAGTAAAGCTTATCAGAGAGAGAGCCTTAGCTACGTTGCCAAATGGGTTTGCCCATCCTTCCAACGAAACTGTCCCATTTGGGCCCCAGGAAAAGTTGGACGACCAGAGGCTTCCCCACTGGGGCAGGACATGTACCTCGTGGCAGAGAAGATGCATGTGTCCTAAGGACGGGCTGCTCAGAAAGGAGGGCCTGCAGGGGCTGCTGGGAGTCAGATGACACTTTCCTTCCCCGTCTCGGACCTTTTGGATAAATTACACACACACACCCCCTTCTGTTTGCGGTGGAAACGTCCTCCCGTGTACTCCTCTCCTGGGAGGTGGGTAGTCCTTCCTTCCGTGAATGTGTGCAGCAGGGATCAGTCTTCCCTCTCCAGATTTTTTCTCTTAACATATTGGACTCGATATTGTGATCAGTGGAGCTGGGGCTGTGACTGTTTCCACTCAGCAGTTTTAACCTTGGCCCCACCTTGTAAAGCTACTGTAGACATAAACGTGGTTTTGTAGCATGTTCTCCAGGGATCATTCTCTGGGAGCTGTTTGGCTTCTGTCCCTAGATTGCTACCTTGGTTCCTACCAAGAGTGAGGGCATGGAACATACCAAAGGGAACATCGGTGAGGTAAGTACTCTCAGCCAGGCCTGAGTTAGGTGTCGGTCTTAAGGGTGTCTGTCCCCTGAGAAGGATTATGGAACTGCAGAAAGACAAAAGTATACAAGATTTCTTTGAACAAGAAATACTTTTGAGAGATAGACCCCAAACTTACTGCATTTGAAGCATCTAATAAGAACCTGGTGACCTTGTTCAACAGGGCCTTCATCTATTAGAGAAAAGTCTGACACTTGGAGCTACACAGTAGCTGCTGTAACTAGCTACGATTTTTTTTTTTTTTTTTTTTTTTTAGTGTCTTAGATGGAGTATAACCTAAACTATCCATGTAGGCTGAGCCAGAGCTCCCACTTCTCCACATGGCCTCACAAAGCCACAGCTTGTGACTTGTTTCTCAGGCTTCCTAGGCTATGTACCATGGCTTTGGAGGTTCGCGGACCCGTTAAATAACCTCTGTTCTCTCCTTTTGAATGTGATCCGATTAAGGTATAAGAAATAGGAACCAGACAGTTGGAGATCAAATAGCAGCTGGTTAGAGAAGATTTAAATCTGTGGTGAAGTGGACTTGCACACAAGTCCCTCTGTCACTCCTGCCGTAAAACTGCCCCACCCAGGCCAGGGCTCAGCTGTGCGTCCGCTCAGCTCCTGACCGAGGCAGGCGATGCTCGGGGCCTCAAGGAGCCTGACTCCTGCTCTCTTCCTCCAGCCACTTCAAGAGAAGGCTGAGCAAGGTGTAGGAGAGAGATCAAGTGTCCCTCGTGCGAACTGGAAAGCACCTTCTCTCTGGAAGGGAGAGTGAGGGCGTATAGGGTTAATTTTAGAGTATCAAAAAAATTAAAGGCTTTTTTTTTTTTTTTTTTGTGGAACGCAGGCCTCTCACTGTTGTGGCCTCTCCCGTTGCGGAGCACAGGCTCTGGACGCGCAGGCTCAGCGGCCATGGCTCACGGGCCCAGCCGCTCTGCGGCATGTGGGATCCTCCCAGACTGGGGCACGAACCCGCGTCCCCTGCATCGGCAGGCGGACTCCCGACCACTGCGCCACCAGGGAAGCCCCCAAAGGCTATTTTTTATTTCAAAAATATTCTGTATTGGAGTAGAGAACTTCTTTTATTTATTTATTTTTTTGAGCATGAGGCCTCATGTTTTGCCTTAATATTCTTGGCACCTGGCACAGAGTCTGGTAATTATTTGTTGCTTGAATGATATTTAGAACAATTTTTTTAATGTTTAACCTAATGGTTTCCAGACTTGGAAAAAGTAGGGCAGTTAAGTGAAATGTAAAAGAATATGCAGCACTAATAACTTTTTATTTTACCATGTAAGGATGTTAAAAAAATAGCTACTACCTCAAACACTGCCATAACTTCAAGAAACAAAATATTTTAATGTAAAAAGTAGGACGAACACGATGTTAGAATTAAGGATGAAGATAGTTTTGTGTCCTTACACACACACACAAGCCTAAGTTGTGCTTATTTTTCTCAATTTTCCATCAGCCAGGAGAAATGTGGTCATGGTCTGCTATTGAGAAACCTCAGATCCCTTTGGGTTGCAGCCAGACTTGAGAGATGTCTTAAGAGCCACTTGGTGTGTTCTCACTCTTGGCTTGTTGTTTTTCTCTGAGCAGAGCTCTATCAGAAAAAATTGTCTCCGTCCTGCCAAGAATGAAATGTCCACACCAGCTGGAGCCCCACCAGATCCAGGGAATGGATTTTATTCACATATTTCCTGTTGTCCAGGTAAGAGCATCTGTGGGGTTTCTTGACCTCTGAACATTGGAATTCCTGTAACGGGTTTGGCTCTTGGGCCGTCTGGCCTAGGTCCTGGATCTGATGGGTGTGGTATGGATTTGGTGGCAGCAAAACATGATGACACTCCTCAGAACGTTGCCAGTACTCAGTCTACCCTAGTTTCACACCGTCACCTGTTCTGATCTTTGAATGTTTCCATGAGTAGCTTTTCATTGCCCTTCTGGTAAAGATGGAAGCCCATATAGCCCCCCCATGCGCTGGCCCCCTTTGACCTCTCCAGCCTCAATTTATTCTTTGCTTTTCTTTATTCTTTCTATTCTAGCCCCTCTGACTTTCTTTCAAATTTCCTCATACACACTGTGCTTCCTCCTGTCACGGGGCCTTTCAGGGTGGGAAGGTCTTCCCTTCTCTCCTTACCTTTATCTTCCAGATCTCAGTTCCACCAAGTCTTCTCAGAAAAGCTTCCCCTGACTGCCAGATCTAGAGTAGGTTCCTTTGCTATATCCTCTCATATGGCATATTCCCTACCCTCACCGGAAGCTTCCTCACTGCAGTTTGTGACTGTGTCCATTCAATGTTTGGTTATTTGTACGTCTCTCCCATCAGACTGTAAGCTTCCTGAGGGCAGGTACCATGGCTGTCCAGCTTGCTCTTGTGTCTCCGGCACCTCTTGGAATGTCTGGCACTTTGTAGGCATTCAGTCCTACAAAGGACTAAATTTTTAACAGGAGCCTTATCTCCACCCCTGCTTTTCCCCAAGGCCCTGTGATTAAGTGGCCCTGCTGTACAAGTCCCTGTATTCTGTGCGGTTCTCATGTCTCAGCCCCTCCTCCAGGCACCACAGAAAGAAGAGGAGCGAAGGGACTTACCTTTGTTGCCTGCTGTGTGGACAGTACTTTGCCTCGGATCCTAATAGAGTTCTTTGAAGCATCTGTTGTAATCCCAGTCTTACCTCTGAGGAAAGTGAGACTCGGAGAGGATAATCAGTTTGCTTAAGGGCAGAGAACTAGTGAGCGGAGAGGCAGATTCCTCTAAACTCCGTGTCTTTAAGCCTGTGCTTTCCCCTCCACCACCATGCAGCCACCCAGAGGAAAGCCGCACAGCCCCTGCTGGAGAGGTTTTGTGATTCTGTTAAGATTATGTGGTGTAGCAGTTAAGAGCCTGGACTCTGGAGACTTCCTGGGTTCACATCTGGGCTCTGCCACTTTCTAGCTGTGTGATCTTGGGCAAATGACTTAACTTCTTACCTGATAAGTAGAAATAATAATAGTACCTACCTGATGGGATGAAAGCTGAGTAAGTTAGTATGTGTAAATCACTTGGTTGAAGGGCTGGCACCTTTCAGTAAGTGCTTTGTAAGTGTTATATAGTTGTTTCTGTTGTTGTTACTGCTATTGGGAATCTTCCCCTGCACTAGGCTTCAAATCAAATATGTTGAAATTTATAACTGAAATTTTTAAATTTGAGGCTAGGACTTTAACTCAGGATTTGACTTGTTTGTTTGTTAGGGAATGGATGGTACCTAATCATTTTGTGAAAGTAAGAAGTAGGGAGTCTGTGTAGATTCTTACAGAAACCTCCAACCCCATCATACTGTGAAGTTGTTGCCCTTTCCCCTGAAGCCTGGATCTCTAGTGACTAGACCTTACTCAAAACTCTGCTAGAACTTTGAGGACCAAAACTCTAGTCCATATATGAGAAGGGGATGAAAGGGTGGTGATTGTCTACAGTTGGTTTGGGCATTTTGAGTATCTTATGTTTGTGTTGTGAGCGGAATGTCAGAGGGCTTCCTGTCTGGATGTGAGAGCCCTCTCTGATGGTTATCCCATATCTTAATTTCGTGGATCTGTAAAATTTTAAAGCGCAAATAGAGGTTGACCTGTGGTTGCAACCTGTATTTTAGCAGGAAGGGACGCTTTTAAAGGCAACAATTATTTTGCTTTCTTTACCATCTCCTAAAAGAGAGGCCATTTAACTCTCACTCTCAGAATAAAGGACAGTCCTTCAAATGGAATACATGTAGCCTTATGAAAAACTCGCCACATGCCTGTAGTTTTCTGTTTTGTCAGACACCAGTGAAAGAGCAATCGTGGACCAGCCACTGGGAACCACTGAACTGGTTGTCTTGTGTGGGACTAGAGGCCCACCACCCTTGCTCACGCTGTTTAGCACAGCTGCGGTGACACTCTCTGAATGCGACCAGGAGGAAAGAAGAGCTGACTTCCGGCTACTGGTAGTTCCAGGTCACATCTTTTTCTCCCGTGTGGGGCACATGGATCCTGTAAGCGTAGGTATTTTTCTCAAATGCCAGGGGCTTGTGGCAGAGCTCAGCCGTCCTAGAGGTTCCCTCCGCAACCCTTCATGCTGGGAACTCCAAGACACAGCGGTCGCGTCTCTAAGGAATTCTTTGAATCAACGGGCTTTGCCTTCCTCATCTGAGCATGTTCTCCAGGATCCAGCCAAGTTACCACTCCGTGTCTATCTAATTAACAGAGGCAGATCTGAAAAGGCAACAACAATGAAAGGCCAGAAACTGGCTCTCCTGATGCAAAGCAAAGCAGAGAGAAGTTGAGTTGAGCAGTGACTCAGCCTCCTTAGATGTCCAGGGCCGGGGCTGGGGTACAGGTGAGGGGCTGGAGTAGCCCCAGATGCCGTCCGATTTTCTGCCTCTGCCCTTCTGGGTTTTAGTCAGTGCCTAAGGTCACTGCTTGGAGGGGCGGTGGAGTGGAGTGATGGAAACAAATGGAAGCTACTAGCAACAAAAGAATACTCCTCACAGAATTATTTGCAGCCACTGCTCTCCTGGGCAGCTGCTTCCTAAGTGTGTCCTTTACTTGAGCTGGCCGCCCTCCCTGAGCGCACGTTCCTGCTGTCCCCGCAGGAGCCCTGTGCTGTGTGCATGTGTCTGAACCTTGCCACGTGTGGCCCTGCCCCGGGGAAGCACAGCTGCTGTCCAGAAACAGCTCCTGAGATGCAGTAGCTCTCTCTGGAGAGAGGATGGCATCCTTCCGTAAAGTTCTTTAGTTATAACGGGAATGAATGAAGAGTCAGGAGGAGAAGCAAAGGCTCTTTTTGCACTTTGCATTCTCACCCGCAGAGCGCCTGGGCCTCCCGCAGGCTGTGGGGCGTGGGTGTGCGCGTATCAGCCCCGTTGACCTAGGACACGCGGCGTGAAGCCCAGACGTGCAGTGTCCCGATGTGGCCGGCGGCTGTGTGGCTGCTGGCTGTGGATCGGTGGGCGGATCACGTCATCCCTCCGAGCTTCCGATTCTGTAAAACGCACCCAGTGCCGATTACCTTATAGTGTTGGGTGGATTTGAGCGCTGTGCTGTGAGTGCCGAGCTCACCCGAAGCCGAGGGCTTGTACTCAGTACACCTGGTCTCAAGTCTGAATACTGGGGGGATTTTTTTTCCACCTATCAAGCGAGGGTTACACTAGGCATTCTCACTGGTTCCCTTCCCTCCCTCTGGTGTGCGGTGCGAGCAGCACGGGAAGGAGAGAGCTCCGGTAAGATCTGCCACTAGGCGCGGGGAGGTTTGGGGGACAGCTCTGTTTGTGTCGGGCACCAGGTGTTTACAGAGCTGTCTAGTGCTTCTGTTTCATTTGCTCCCACAGTTGCTCTGTGACATGAAGGGAACTGATACTCTCACCTCCTCTTTAGCAGAGAGGGAAACTGAGGCCCGGGCACCTGAAGCGAGGCTTGAAGGCTCCTGCGCAGCTGTCAGCTCAGGTCCCCCTGGATCTCAGCATCCAGACACCCAGCGGCTGCTTTTGCTGCAGGGCAGTATGTGTTGGTGGTTATTCGCCACCTGGGCAGTTCATGTTCTGTGATTCGGGTGCAGGACCCGTGCCGTCTCTGAGCTGGCCTTTACCACAGTGTGTTTCATCCCTATCGGCTCACGTTTCCTCACTTTCTTCCCCAGTGGCTGGTGAAGCGAGCTATAGAAACAAAAGAAGAGATGGGCGACTACATCCGTTCCTACTCCATTTCCCAGTTCCAGAAAACCTACAGTCTCCCTGAGGTCAGTGTTCTTTTCTAACCCAGTTGGGAACCTGAGTGCACAGTGAGGGACCCCTGGGAAGGCTCAGAGCACGCTCAGGCCCCCCTGCACTCCCGCCCGCCTGCGTGGCATCCCTGCCCCCACCTGATCAGCACTGAAACTGGGCCTCCTGGTTCATTAGAATTGCCTGTTTAAACGGGCACTGAGTGTCAAGCCCTACAGTTTGGTCCTTGTCTCTCAATTTTGGTACTGGATCTGGACCTTTTGTTAAATTACAAGAGCATGAGTGTATTTTCGTGTAGTCTTATGAAGGTTTTCGAGAGCCCACCTGCTTGGGACACACCTATAGTAACAGCTGAATAGTAATCACAGCAACAGTACTAGCCGATCACTGTCAGATACTACATTCCAGTCCCAGCACATCACATGCCTTCTGCTTTTGGATCCTCGTGACTGCTCCCTGAGATAGGCGGTACCATCCCCATTTTGCAGGTGGAAAAGCTAAGGCTCAGAGGTTAGGTAACTTGCTGAGGTTGCAGAGCTCATACGGATTTGAAGTGAGAACGCTTGTCTTCACCTCTACACCCTGTGGTCCCCCTCTTTCTCACCAGCTATAGGGATCTGTTTCGCAGCCATCGGCAGAGGTCCTAGCTTTTTCCCATGCAGGATGTACTCCAATTTGTTAGAAAATTGAGACTTCTTCAGGCAAAGTTGTGACGAGAAGTCAGTTTATAAGACAGACTGCTGAGCAGTCCAGTTGAGTTTCCGTCTTTACGCAGGCAGATTTGTTTCATCCCTGTGTCTTCTTGTCTTGCAGGATGATGACTTCATCAAGAGAAAAGAAAAGGCCGTCAAGACAGTGGTTGACCTCTCGGTGAGTTCCCTGCCTGAGTTCTTCTGTAACGGAAGAGCATAGGGTCGTAGCCTCCAAGCAGCCCTTTGAGGTAAATCACAGAAGCCCCTGCCCCCCGAGGTTGCCATCTGCCGGGTTGCCCAAGAGCTGATCTCGGGTGCACAGGTGAGGGAGGCCCTGCCCGCCGTGCGTGCCCGGTATCTGATGCCAGCGTTCAGCGTAGAACGGGCCACAACCACTGCCCTGTGTTTCCCTTAGTTCCCGTTTTCCAGACCCGAAGCCCTTCCTCATTTGTGCCAGCGGCAGCTGTAAACGTCACGTAGCTCCAAAGAGCAGATGACGTACTAGAGCTGCTGCACTGAGGTGACCACCGCCATGACGCCTTCGGGATGGCAGAGTAGCTTCTGAGCTTTGTGTGGGAAACTCTGGGACGGCCTTTGTCCCCAAGCACAGTGTATCTTAACCTCAGGGTCTGCACTCATGTGCCCACTTCCCCAGTGCAAGGGCCAGAGGAGAGCTTTGGGCCTTTTCAAAACACGCTGGGCCAGAGCCCCGCAGGACCTTGCCAGCCTTCACCCCCCAGCCTCCCTACATGAGCCGATGGGAATGGAGCCTCAATGCCTGGCTGTAAATTCACTTCCTTTAGAAAATAATGTCTAGAGTTATTCTGCATTTTTTTTTTTTTTTACTTTTAAGAATAAATGTGTGGTCTCCCCAGGTGATTACTGTGAAAAGAATAACAGTAGTTTGATGATGAAAGACATGAAATGCTCATTTAAAACAAAAAAGCCTTTGTCAGTTTATGGTTGTAATTCCTATCTTTGCCACAGTTCCATTTTGAAAATGGGAGAAATGGAAAACCTTTAACATAGTTACACTCTGAAGCCAGATGCTGTTTTCAGATTTGGTGGCAGTATTAAATAATAATACTAAGAGGACATGATAGAACAGCAAGTAATTTTTTTCCTGGTTGTGAGGTAGACGTTCAGTTTAGAACATCTTTAAAGTTTTCTTTAAAAAGATTGATAGGGGCTTCCCTGGTGGCGCAGTGGTTGGGAGTCCGCCTGCCGATGCAGGGGACGCGGGTTCGTGCCCCGGTCCGGGAAGATCCCACATGCCGCGGAGTGGCTGGGCCCATGAGCCATGGCCGCTGAGCCTGCGTGTCTGGAGCCGGCCCGCGTGCTGCCATAAAAAAAAAAAAAAGATAGATGAGAGGAAGAAAATCAACCTTAATCTAACAACACAGAAGCAGCCACTTTTGATGCTTGGACATATTTCTTCTGTGTTTTTAATGTGTATTTTTATAGTGAATTAGAATTATACTTTGAATGTAATTTTGTAGTTTTTTTTCCGCTAAACCAATATAGAGTCTTGTATGCTGTTAAAGTTTCCTCCTAATCACATTTTCATGACAAATAATAACCAATTGGTTGGATGTGCTGTTGCTTTCCCTTGTTTTAAAATGATGCTTCATTTAAAAGAAGTGAAAAGAAATGCTTTCATTTCTCCACTGATACAGGGAGCCGGGGAGCCAGTGGCAGGAGAGGAAGGGAAATTCTCTTTTCCCTATAAACTCTGTACTATTTGGATTTTATACTAAGTCTGTGTATTACCTATTCAAAAACAATAACGTAAAAACTATTTAATTTTTTTAATTAAGAAGCTGTAGGAAGTTTATTTTTCCAGAATTACGACTACAGGCATATATTACTGTATCAAATCTTATAAAATCCAATTCTTTTTTTTTTTTTATTTTCAGCATGTTGTTTTATTTTATTTTATTTTATTGGAGTATAGTTGCTTTACAACGTTGTGTTAGTTTCTGCCGTACAGCAGAGTGAATCAGCTATACGTATACATATATCCCCTCTTTTTTGGATTTCCTTCCCATTTAGGTCACTGCAGAGAACTGAGTAGAGTTCCCTGTGCTATACAATAGGTTCTCATTAGTTATCTATTTTATACATATTATCAATAGTGTAAAAAATATTTAATGTTTAATTGAATATCTTCATGTGCAAATCTCACTTGGAGCCCTGGGTAGAGAGTGAGAAATATTACATTTTTTGGCTGTATCACCAAGAATAAAAGGCCAGTGTAGCTGTTGATCAAACTGGGCCTGATGTCTCTTTACCTATTAAACATTTCAGGCCTCTAGAGACACATTATTTCTTCTTCTTGTTTGTAATGCAGTTTTTAAAGATAATCGTCTTCTGCTTGGCAATATGACTTAAATTCTTGACAAATCTATAGTGCCCAAACATTGTTCTAAGCATTTATATATAACTTATCTAGTGCTCACCACAACCCTATGAAGTAATAGTATTTTTTTTTGACAGGTGAGGAAACTAAGGCACAGATTGGTTATGTAGGTTGCCCTAGGTCACATTGGTGATGATGGAGCCAGGATGCAATAAAATGCTAGATAAAATGCTGTTTGCAGCTCATTAGAAAATAATCTCAAGATAAAGGAAAATGGGAAAAAAATTGTAGGTCTCTGATAATAGTTCAAATTGCTTAGTTTATTTCCTTTTTTATGTGTGAACCTACTCCTCGGTTGACTGTCAATACATTTGCAACAGGAATGATAAAAAAATTTTTATGGATGGCCAGAGCTGGCCTTTGGGTTTTGTTTGTTTGTTTTCTTCTTTCTCTACCTACTGAAAATACTCTCCCATTTCTAGATGCTGTCTTCTTAGGTTTCTGAGCTGAGCCCTGTTGCCATTAACTTCCATCCTTCCCACCCACCACTTCTGCACACGCTTGCTTGCGGCCTTGGAGTGAGGGTCCCAGGAGCTTGTCAGGGATTCCAGGGCTCCATGCCCCTGTCTTCTTCTTGTGAGTCAGTGTAAGACATGGAACAGCTTGCTGCATTTTGTTTGCTGTCGCTCTCTCCAAGGAGAGTCCCTCCCCTCGTAAAGGGAATAAAGTCTTTCCTAGGTGACCAGGGTGTGGCTCTTTGCAAGTCTCAGTTTCTCAAGAATGTTTTCTTCTCCTTCCAGCCTCTCCCCAGTTCTGCCCTTCAGATGTCTCATCACTGTTTCTTACCTGCCCCTTATACTGACACATGTAGAATCCCAAATTTAAACTCTGAATGGTAAATTAAGGATTAAAATTCGCTCTTACAGACAGTGCCAGGTTTCTAGAGCCAGCCTTTTATAAAATATGCATGTAGCTGCCGGGTACTGACTGAGCGCCTTCTATGTGCTTGACATCTAATGAGGCATTTTACAAGCGTTATCTCATGTACTCCTCATCAACACTCAAGGACTTATGCGTTACATTTCCATTTTATAAATCAGGAAGTTGAAACTCAGAAAGGTTAATAAATTCCCTTTACAGTTGCAGAGCTGAGAAGAGGCAGCCAGGTTTTCATTTTACATCTGGCTTCTCAGACACAGCAGGTGTTGGTGCTTCTCTAGTTGTCCACTGTTCCCCTGGTCTCTGATTTCCGACATATCCCTGACACTGATTTGGCCATAATGTTTCTGACTGATTTCAGGACCCTGGGGTGGTATTTATCAGGGTCCCAGAGACTCAAATGCATGCAGAGTGCTTGCGTGCTCTGCCCTTGTGAGGGCGTCTCCTCTGCCTTTGCCCGTTTGAAGACCATTTGTCCAGCTGGGGAATGGGTGCCAAGTGGAGATTGTCCTGTTGTCTTTTTTTCCATCTATTAACAAGTTATCATTGTGCCTCAACAAGCAGACTTTACTTACTCTTGCTTACATGTCTTTTTAAAAATAAATATTAAACATTTTAATATTTTTCAAAATATTTTAACTTATAAGAATATAAGCTTGTCTTGTCTTTAGCCATCATTGTAGGACTGTTCCAATTTTTTGCACTCATCCTTGGTTATGTAGCTCATCTATTTTTTTGATGCATGATTTTTTGTTTTACAAAAGTTATTTTTCTTTCATACTACTACTGTGGTAATAATGAAAAATTAGGAAATGGAGAAAAAGTACAAAGACTCAATCACCCACGATACCACCAGCCAGGGATAACCACTGTTATTCCAAGTGGGAAATATATAGTTATGGATATCCATATAGAAAATTAGAGAGCACAGAAAATGACATGATACTATATATTCTGTTTTGTTGTGTGGTTATTTTGCTCACCAGTATAATCAAGGATATATTTCCATGCCAATAAATATACCTCCATAGCATTTTTAGTGGCTGTACATTATGCATTGTGTGGTACTAACTTAACTAGCTTAGTTTGTTTTTGGGGGTTTTTTTTGGTTTTGTTTTGTTTTGGCTATTATGTAGGACATCCCCATAGCTAAATTTTTTCTTTTATATATATATATATATATATATATATATTTTTTTTTTTTTTTTTTTTTTTTTTTTTTTGTGGTACGCGGGCCTCTCACTGTTGTGGCCTCTCCCGTTGCGGAGCACAGGCTCCGGATGCGCAGGCTCAGCAGCCATGGCTCACGGGCCCAGCCGCTCCGCGGCATATGGGATCCTCCCAGACCGGGGCACGAACCCGTATCCCCTGCATCGGCAGGCGGACTCTCAACCACTGCGCCACCAGGGAGGCCCAATTTTTTCTTTTATATTTAATTATTTACTTGGGTTACATTCCATGAAGTGGAGTTGGTTCAGAGGTTATGCCTCCGTCTGTTAGCACCTCTTGCCAGATTGCCTGGCAGAAAGGCTGTTGTGTGAACTTTTTTTTTTTTTTTGCGGTACGCGGGCCTCTCACTGCTGCGGCCTCTCCCGTTGTGGAGCACAGGCTCCGGACGCGCAGGCTCAGTGGCCATGGGCCCAGCTGCTCCGCGGCATGTGGGATCCTCCCGGACCGGGGCACAAACCCGCGTCCCCTGCATCAGCAGGCGGACTCTCAACCACTGCGCCACCAGGGAAGCCCTGTTGTGTGAACTTTTAACTTCTGAGCTCATCACCTTCCAGTGTTCTCTCTTTTTGTCTTGGCCTCATTTTTCTTCGTCCTGGAGATTATTCCCAGTACTTCTGCTTCTCCTTTGAAATGTGTTCTTTTCTTGACTTCTCCATATCTCCTTTTTACGGAATAGGTGGCCGCTTTGTAGAAGGCCTGCTTGATGGGAGGTGGTATTTTCAAAGGACATAAGAAAATGAAACTATTGCCCAGGACAGGCCTCCCCTTACCCTTCCACTTTCTCATCATAATCCTCATCGCTCATTTGTCTCACCTAATGTGCTGTTGTGTAGCCTACTTCCTCCTTTTCTGAACTGTCAGCCTTCCATATTCATGACGTATCTGACCTGTGCAGTGAGGTCTGTTACTCCCTCTCAACCTCGAGTAAAGAGTAGCTGTGAAAGTTTACCCAAAGCCCCCAAAGATACATTTGCTTACTATTTGTTGAGCATTTCTTGGTAATGTTTAGAATTTTGTATGAGAACAGAGGAGACAGAGGGAATAAAAAAAGACTTCTTATTGGTCCCCTAAGAGACCAGGTCATTTAAAACTACGACTCCACTGTGTTCTTCCATAGGAAACGCTGTGAGGAGGGCCTTTCTATCCAGGGCATGAAATGTAAACGTGGCAGCATAAGTAAAAAAATATATATTAGTACATTTCATCAATAATAGCAAATATACACATGTATGTATATCTTAGCCCTTAATGTGTATCAGATAACATTAAATAGATTGACTAATCCTTACGACTCTCTCCATATACCTATTTTACAGATGGAAAACCTCAGAGGTTAAAGTAATTTGCCCCAAATCAGAGAGGTAGTAATGGGGCACGGGTTAAAACCCTGTCTGACTCCATATATTCATTCCATAATAGTAATTGAGCGCTCACTGTGTGCCAGACCGCACTCTAGGGTATGAGGTGAAAGCAGGAGCATTGCAGCTGTAAGGGATTCAAGAGATTTCGGGACTCATCAAGGGAAAAGGTGGGACGGGGGGTTAGCAGTAGCACACACAGGGTCTCTGGGCGATGCTTTGACAGGTTTGCCTGAAGGGCGGGGAGGCTGTCAGTGCGCAGGCCATCCCGAGGCCGAGGCGCCGGGGCCACCATTCAGGAGGAGAGACAACGAAACTAGGGAGCCTCGGCCGGCGCAGGTTAGAGAAATCTGAAGGGCAGCTGCAGCCTGGGGTCTTTATAACCACGGGGCTTATCCTACCTGTGGTTCGCAAATGTCAGGTTCAGTTTTGCAGAGCGTGCAACATGGGCAGGCTGTAAACCGCTAAACTCTACTTAGTGGGGCCATCTTTTAAACAACTGGGTCTGTGAGAAGTTTGAGGTTGGTGCTGGAGGGTTTTGAGCTGTGGGTCTCAGCCTGCTGTGAAGAAGTAAAGCTAGGAGTCGATACACAGAAGCCATCTTGGCTCATGTATACAAAACAGTGACCTCATTCTTACCCACCGAGTTACACTGTTTTGTACAAACTCAAGGGGACCCGAGGTGGGACTTGTGCCGAACCTCAAACAACAGAAGACAGACGCTTCCCTGGTGGCACAGTGGTTGAGAGTCCGCCTGCCGATGCAAGGGACGCGGGTTCGTGCCCCGGTCCGGGAAGATCCCACATGCCGCAGAGCGGCTGGGCCCGTGAGCCATGGCCGCTGAGCCTGCGCGTCCGGAGCCTGTGCTCCGCAACGGGAGAGGCCACAACAGTGAGAGGCCCGCGTACCGCAAAAAAAAAACAAAAAAACAGAAGACAGGCCTGCACAGCGGAGCTCATGTAAAAGAGAATAGAGGAAGAACAAAGTTTAGGGGCGTCTGGAGAAAACCCTACCTCCCCAGCTAACTTTCCTACCCATAGACATGATTGCCATCCGTCTCTCATCATTCCCTCACTCAGTTCCCAGGGCTTCATTTTTGTGGTGGTGGTGGTGGTTTTATTCATGTGAGAATGAAGAAAACAACTGATTTGTCTCAGTTATAATGACTTTCTTATGGGGTGTTTCAGGGCCCTGCACTTGCTGATGGGAACATCAGCGGAGCCCCTCTGGGTGGAAGGCAGCGTTTGTTCAGGGGCTGGTGGGCGGAGGTGTGTCCGTTAGAGTAGGGTTTGGGTTTGGGCTGCCAGGTGAGCCCTGGGAGAATGAGATGTGCTTCCTGCCGAGTTGGGTGTGGTCCGGCCCCCTGGAGCTCTGGAGGGCAGTGGCTGCTCGTGGCTGTCTTGCTGCCCGCTGGGTATTTCCTGAAGGGGTTGCCCACCGTAACTGAGAGGCGAATTATTTAATCTCTGCTTCTTTAGTAGCAAAAGGTGGAGGTAATGGCATCTGCCCGGCTTCTACCTCATGGTGTAGTTACAAAATGTAAAAGGTGAGATGTATGTGGCGTGCTTTAAAGTGTAAGGATAATTACACGAAGGCCAACATTTGTCATTGTTTGGCAGAATAAAAGGTCCTTGTGGCTGTCGGTTTCAGTATGCTATTGTTTTGGAGTCAGTCCTTTAGACTCCAGTTTCCTGTCTGGGGTCATTGACTCTATGATTGGTGACTAAGGAAAGTAGCAGTTAAGCTCAATCATATAGTGCGGCTGTAATGGTAGAGCTCCGTGGAAATTAAATTGTACACAGTAACTGACGTCATATGGGTCTATTATGTTTTTCATTTCCCCATAAGTCTGTTTTGTGTTATTTATAGCTTCCTATTCATGTAGGCACCAGCAGCAACCTAGGACTATTTGCGGCAGTGAGTTACAAGAACAACCCTCCAGGGTCATCCCAGCACCTGTTTCATTCCTTTTCCACAAAATTGTTGAGATTATATATGTTACAGAAAGGATGTTTTTCTGTATGTTTGAAACTTTTCATAACAAAAAGTGAGATAATAATAAAGTTAACAAGAATTATCAAGAGGGCAACAATTCTAATTAGCATTAAAATACCACTGTCTGGAGGAACCTGATAGTGTGCTTGTCCTGGTGATGTCCAGGTAGAGATTAGGTGTGGTGAACTCCGCTAGTGGAGAAGGAAAGATCCAGGGACAAACTGGAACACCTTGCACAAACAGCTGCCTGTTTGCATCCAGAGCCCTGACTGGAATACCTTGCACAAACAGCTGCCTGTTTGCACCCAGAGCCCTGACTGGAATACCTTGCACAAACAGCTGCCTGTTTGCACCCAGAGCCCTGAGCAAATATTATTAAGGTATTGTTTGATGCCAGTTTGACAGTCAAGAAGGACATTCATTTGGGGTAGAATGACAAACCAGGTCATCTGGGGGTGAGGACCTTAATTGAGGACATTAATTGAGCACCTACTACGTGCCATGTACTTTGTGTTTAGGAAATACATATATATATATATATACACGCAGTTTCAGAATGTGTCCTACACAAAAGAGGTCTGTGTTTCTACATTTATAACTAAATAATACTCTAATAATTTTAAAGTGATTGAAAGTTTAAAGTGCATTTTGTGTTTTTATAAGTTTTTTAAGGATAAACCTCAAAACACTTTTGTAAAGAGATATATATCTCTGAAGGGTTTGTATTTACTTTCCTTTTCTGGTAATGGAGATTTCTATGCCATGAGAGAATTTTTTTTTAAACATTCTAGGTTAACATGTATATCTGTGATTGTTGTGTGGTTTATGTCTCTGGGTGGTAGAAAGGTCTGGATATGTAGTGACTGGAAAATTTGTATTATTTTCTGGAACATTTTATTAAAGAATAAAAAGGATTTGAATAGAGAGAGAAATCTTGATTTTCAAGGCAAGATTCAGTATTATAGACATGTCAGCTCTTCCCAAATTAATGTATAAATTTGGTGTGATTCTAGTCAAAGCTCAACAGTTTTTCATAATGAACTTGACAAGCTGATGCTAGAATTCATTTGGAAGAGAAAATGTGTAAGAATAGCCAGGAAATTTGAAAAAGAACAGTGGAGACAGGATAAAGACTCATAAAGCAAGAGGAATTGAAGAGGGTGATATTGGTACATGTTTTATATATATGTATATAGTTGTCATTTTAAATCAAGGAAAGGATAGGCTATTAAACTGATGATGTTGGGATTCTTAATTTTCCATTCAGAGAAAAACGTATATCTATAGATACCTACCTTTCGCTATACCCCCCCCAAAAATTCCGAATAGATTAAAAGGCTAAATATAATCTATAAAAATAACATACAAGAGCTTTTTTTTTTTTTTGCAGTCCCTGGGTTAGGAAGTAAGATGATTGATAAGTTTGATTGCATGAAATATTAAAATGTCATAGGACAAAAAAACCCAACAAGATTAAACAAAGCTGACAGGCAATAGATGGGGTGGAAATATTTGCTCCAGTGTAAAAATCAAAGGGGCAGACTCCTTGAAGGCCGTCGCCATGTGCCAGCTGTCCTCCTGCAGGGGAGCTGTACACCTTCTGCCATGGGAAAGGACTCCCGCCCCTGGCAGGCTGGACCAGCCCCCTCACGCTTGTTAACTCCCCGCCTCATCCACTTCTTAGGATGCTTACAAGCCCCGTCGGAAGTACAGACGCCAGCGGGGAACAGGGGAGATGCTGGATGAGGAATCGCGGGTCCACACGACGCTGTTGGAATATGGCAGGTAAGGAAGGCGGCCCAGTCTAAGGTGTCTATTTGAGAAAACCATTGAAAAGAAAAGCTAGTTTAAATTGCTTCATTGGGGTGAACTTGGTTGGTTTTCACCTGACTGAGTCTCCGGGTTTGAGCCTGTGATTGCCAGCACCGGGGACTTTTCTCCCTGGTGTTGAATTAGCTCAGTTTCTGTGGGTGGCTTCTCTGGTGGTGGGAGAGGCCTGATCTTTGAAGTTCCTCACCGAGCCCCCATCCCTGGCTCTGCCCTCCTCGGGGAGTTGGGAAGCGCGGGGCGTTCGCAGAGGCCCAGGTGGGCTGCCTTCATGCCCCTGCCATATGTGAACACCTTCAGGTAAACTAAGAATGGAAAGCAGTTACGGCGGTTTTACTTTGTGTCAGAGTCTAATAGTTTTGGTGCCCTGTGAAGAATTGTCCTGACCAGGAAAATGAAGAATTTAGAAGTAGTTTTGTCACTTCTTAAAAACATCTCTAATTTTTAAAAATACAGTTCTTATAGCCTCAGTTTTCAGTTACACACACACACACACACACACACACACACACACGGAAATGCTTCTCCTCGTTGAATTTTTTGCTTGACTCTGGGTATTAACCTTCCTTTGTGTCCTGAATTTTCTACTTAGGGTCACTGATTCCTTGATGTGAGTATGTTTCCTGTGCTTCCTCTCCCTCTGCTCGGAGTGATTGCTGTGCGCTGCCCTGCTCATAACCCAGCCCTCACTGGGGGTCTGGAAGTAACAGCACTGCCACTAGCATCTCCAAGTGAGCATCTGATGGCTTCTCCCTCTAGGGTACTGGAGACAACCAGAAGGAAATTAAGGCTTAATTGCCTTACTTATTCCGTCTCTCAAATGGAATTGCAGTTGCCGCTTTTTGTTTGTTCATTTGTTTGTTTTTGAGAGAGTAATGCGGGCTCAGATCCTTTCTTCCTGAGAATGAAAGCTAGTCCGTTTTCATTCAAAGGAATTTTTAGTTCTGACCCTGACCTGAGCGTGAGGGCTGCCCCACAGCTCACCAGCTGTTGCTGCGAATTGAGCTGCTTCTGAGTCAGGCACCTCCAGACCAGCGACATAATTTGCAGGGCCCAATCAGCGTAAAATGAAAATGCAGGGCACCTTAGGCCCCTGGGAACCATAAATAATGATTAATCATTAAGGATTTCATGACAGCGGCAACAGCCAAATGCGGGGCCCTTCGGGTGTGAGGTCCCGTGCCACTGGACGAGTTGCACGCCTTGGACACTGTGAGGGGGGCTCTCTAGCCACCCCTCAGCTGCAGGCGGGCACACGAGACTGTGCTGGTCCAGGCGAGCCAGAGCTGGAGAGGCAGCCTCTGGGAGTGTCCCATGTTCCGGAGCCAGAGAAGACTTAGGGACGTGTGGTTTTTGGTAGTTTGTATTGTTCATACCTCCATTTTTTCCAATATCCAGTACGTGTCTCAGAACTAGCCTTAGTTCTTATTGGTGGCATCATGCTGACGCCTGATTTCTGAGCCTGGAGTGGGTGTTTGATGAAGCCTTTTTTTGTTTGTTTTTTAGGAGATGGGGTTATTTTGCCTTTTTTTTTAAAGCTTTTCTGGTAAGGAGAGGGTGAGTTTGTGAAGGTGGAGAATTCTGATGGTTTATTCAGCTCATTCCCCTTTTTGAGAATGATGAAGACAGCACTCAGAAAGGTTAAAAAATAACCTGCCCAAGGTCAACTGCTGACGATTAAGAACTAGTAAGAGCCTCATACTGGGACTTGAACTCAGGTTTGCTGGACTCCAAAAACAGGTCATCATTATTATCTGCAAATGTTGTTTGAGCCTCTGGTGGGAGTTTGGTTCTTGATTTTAGGAAGACAGGCCCAGCGTTGGTTGTTTGATCTGAGATTGAACAACCAGAGAGTGGATGTTACAGCTGACAGAGCAAATGGGATAAAACTTAGAGCCCCAAGAAGTGTCCGTTTATTCCCCTTCCTTGGGCAGGCTGCTCGCCCCCTTTCTGTCTCTCTTACTCTTCCCTTAGGGTTTTAAGTCAATACTCTCCACTGCTTGAGATCCTTCCCATTCAATGAGGATTACATAACAATGTCTTTATGAAGGACTTCGAACAGTTTGTCTCATGTAAAAAAAAGGAAATGTCAACTGTTAGGTGCTGTCACCACCACCACCAACACCATCATCATCACCATCACTATCATCACCATCATCATCATCATCATTATCACAATCATCATCACCACCACCATCATCATTATCATCACCATCACCACCAACACCATCATCATCACCATCACTATCATCACCATAATCATCATCATCATAATCACAATCATCATCACCACCACCATCATCATTATCATCACCATCACCACCAACACCATCATCATCACCATCACTATCATCACCATCATCATCACCATAATCACAATCACCATCATCACCACCATCATCATTATCATCACCACCACCACCAACACCATCATCATCACCATCACTATCATCACCATCATCATCATCATCACCATAATCACAGTCACCATCATCACCACCATCATTATCATCACCATCATCTTCCTCTTCATCACTATCACCATCACCACTGTCGTCTTTATCACCATCATTCTGAGCAGCAGCAGTTTTCAGTTCTCAAATGCCCTTAAGTGTGACCTTTAGATTCAGATGAGGAGCCTCACCTGAGCCCCTCCTTTCAGTTCTCCTTGTCCCTATGTTATCCTTACCCCCAGCTCTAGCCCTCCCTCCAGCCCCTTTATGAGAAGCCTTACCCTCTTCCCTTTCCTTCCTAATCCAGCAAGGCTGGGCCCCTGCTGCCTTGGGGACTCACTCCACTCCTCCCTGCCACCCCCTCACTGTCGTGGCACCCCTTAATTGCTCATCCCCACCTAGGAATCCTCATGCCTCATCTGTTGTCAGTGCTTCTGTTTTCCTCTTCATCTCGCCTCTTGACAAGAGGGAAAATATTTTGACTCCTAGCATAAGAAGGTCTGAAAGCAGTGTTTCTTCTTTGGGGTTAGAGGTCAGTCATCAGCCTAAGCCCGCAGAGCATCTGGCTTTGAGGCCCGCATCCCAGTTTCTTCTCCCTTTTTTGACTTTCAGTTGCTCAAATAAGGCTAGACTTTGAGCCTGGCCAACTATGCTGAGGACCTTACAGACTGTGTGTCTTGTTAAAAACATGTTGGGTATATTTGTTTAAATGTTATGTTGTTGGAAAAACAAGACTCATAGTTTCAATTTTAGACTTAAACACAATTGTATCTTTATAGTATTTCAATTATATTATGGGTCCAATCAACTTTTAAGAGCTAAACTTAAACAACTAACCACACTATGAAACTGTCACTGTGGGGAAATGCATTTTAAGTGCATATGACATGTCTCTCCCAACCTGTGTCCCCTCTGAAGGCCCATGACATGCTCATAGAGTATTTAGTAAATGCTCGTTGACTGAACAAAGAACAGAATCCACAGTCCTTAGTATTTAGGGCTTTTTTATGCCCCTGATTTGTTCTGGATTCCAGACGATTTGATATCTGTCTTATTTTGCCCTAGGGGAGAAAGTTAGTTTGTTTTCTAGAACTGTGATGTACAGTATGGTAGCCAGTAGCCACGTGTGACTGTTGAGCACTTACAATGTGACTAGTATGGCTCAGGAACAGAATTTTAATAATTAAGTTAAATTTAAATTTTTTTATTACATGCTTTAGTTATTGGAATATGTTTAAGTATGTCTGGAATAACTTGGGTATATGAACACTAATTTAAAGTTCTAGAAGATGTACATCCTTGATGATAAAGACCGAGTCTTGGGTCTGGAGTGTGAGGAAGTGACTGGGTGGTGAGAGGGCTGGAGCTATGTTGGTGTTGACGGTGTAGAGGTCAGCCGGGTTGGTGGGTCAGAGCTAACAACGGGAAATCCAGGAGCACACTGAAGCACGTGGCACTGCATATCAGGCTGGCGCTTGAGAGGAAAGGGCCCAGCTGACAGGGCAAGAGGAAAGGTAGGTTGTAGGATACAGCATGAAAGGATGCTTTAGGAAGGATGAAAGAGAAGTAAATGTGTTTGTAGTAGAAATAAGTTGAAGCATCTCCCTGCTCTTTGTGAGGATGATAGGCCGCAAAAGGGTATCATGTTCTTCTGGTGAAACTCAAACAACACGGAAGAGTCTCCCAGAGATGTGGGACCAGTGAGCAAGTGAGGCAGATGTTGATAGGCAGCTGAGGACAGCTCTTTTTTGTCATGGAAGCAGTGCCACTGTGTCACATGGAGAAGGAAACCTTTAGAAGAGTCAGCAGGACTCTTCATTCAGCAAACGTTAATCAAGTACCTACTATGTGCCAGGCACTGCACTAGACGCTGGGGATACAAAAGTGAATATTCATAGCAGCCCTATTCACAGTCACCAAAAAGTGGAAACAAACCAGATGTCCATCAGCTGCTGAATGGACAGACAAAATGTGGTTTTTTCATACAATGGGATACTATTTAGTCATGAGAAGGCATTAAGTACTGATTCATGCTATAATATTGATGAACTTTGAAAACATGCTAAGTGAAAGAATCCAGGCACAAAAGGCCACGTGTTGTACGATTCCATTTATATGAAATGTTCAGAATAGGCAAATCCACAGAGACAGAAAGTAGATTAGTGGTTGCCAGGGGAAGGGGATAGGGGAAAATTGGACTAACTGCTATTTATATATATATTAGGTGTGGAGCTCTTTGGGTGATGGAACTATTCTAGAATTAGACAGTAGTGGTGGTTGCACAAAATAGTGAATACACTGAAAACCACTGAAGTATACATTTTAAAATGGTGAATTTTATGTTATATGAATTATACCTCAATTTAAAAAATGTAAAGAAAAAAAAAGTGAATGAAGCAAATTCCCTCCCCTCCAGGGCTCAACAGACAGATTGCACATAACACATAATTATTGTACCCCGTGGGTGTCAACACAGAAGTGCATATCTGTGTGGGCCTAACCTAGTTTTGGGTGGTCAGAAAAGTCTTCCCAGAGCCTCTGTCTTTAAGGAGAAGTAGCTGGGACCTGGGAATTGATATACTCAGATTTAGCTGTTTACTGCTTTGTTTGGAAAATCTGTAAAGTTCCTGGGCCTTAGATAAGGCCCGTCTGCCTGAGGGTATGTCTTCTGCCCTGAAGGTCTCCACAGACGGAAGGCCTGGGAAACAAAAGAATACCCAGGGTGCAAGGACACTTCTAGGAGTGGGAAACTTCAGAGAGACCCTCTGTTGGTCAGCGCTCCCTGGTTCAGGACACAAAGCCTTCCCACTAGTTTCAGCAGAAAGGACTGATTGCAGGGGTGGATGGGAGGAGTTAAGAGATGTGACATGGGCTGAGCAGGGTCACTTCCCAAGTGTCACATTAGATCTGGGCTGCCTAGGATGCTGCTTCTGCCTCCATCAAGCTGTTGCCTGTGGAGTTGGGAAGCTGGTACTGCAGCTGCTGACAAAGAACCCACCCACTTTGCCAAAATCAGAAAACTACCGTGACAGCTTCTGGCCCCAGAACCAGGTTACTGCTACTGGGATCCGCACCAGTGCAGTGAATCCTTTGTGCTTTTGCTGTCTCCTTCTCTAACTGCTACACATTCAGAACTCCAGGAAATGCATCTCACTGATGGAACCTAAGTAGTATTCAGAGCCCCAGGAGCAAGAGAGTATAGAAAATAGAGTTGTTTGTTCTCCTGCCTCCACGGTATAGTAAGATGCTAGATGTTGACTAAGCCAGTTCACTGAATCTGCCATAAGGTCCTGTACAGGATTTGGGTGGATACTCAAAACATAACTTTGGTCTGCTGCACTTTGGGCCTGTAGATCTGTGCCTAGAGGATGGGCACAGTGTAACCAGCAGTGACTTTTGGTTTCTCCAGTTATAAGACAACCTATTGCAGGGTCGGGTGATAGTTTTGGCTTCTTGATTTCTCCATTTTCTTGGAGAAGGATGCAGACAGGCAAACAGGCAGTTGGACATGATTTCTGTCGAGGAAGTAGGGGGAACACGTACAGGCACAGGGATGGATCAGCCAGGGCAGAATGTTTGAGCAATTGAAAAGTTTCCAACCCAAACTACCCAGCCTATAGTTTGTATCTCCTTCCAGCCCTCCCGTACCGTCAGTGGTAATTTATAGAAATCCTATGGAAGCTGTTTAAACAGGGCTTGGGATCATGTTTGCAATTCCATATCAGTGGTACAAAGCTCAGAGAGGTGAAGCAATTTCTCCCATGTTACACAGTTTGCTGGCACCAGAGTGAAGACTCTAGCTAAACCCATTGTCCTGACTTTCTACTTCCCAACCCACCTTGTATACCAGACTCAACTGTAAACTAAGCCTGTGATTTGTCAGCAGAATTCTAAGAAATCCTGTGCCCAAGTGTGTGTTTCCCTTCACACTCATCACATGGCAGGCAAAGCACTGGTCCCAGATTGAGATTTTCAGATTGAAAATGGAACTGACTTTTGGAAATGACTAAAACCATCCAAAGCAAAGTCTGGGAACGCTTCAAAGAAGAGGTGGCTTTAGAGCTGAGGTGTGAGGAGTGAATAGGAAAGTAGGAGGAGCCAGGAGACTAGCACAGTGTGCAGAGCTCTGCTCAGGGGCCGACGCACAGGAGTGGGGAAGGCGACCTGCTGGCGGTGAGGGAGGCTCAGCGGTTGTTAGGCGGGGCCATGGAAGGGAGGCCCTGGTGACAGTGGCCACAAGGGCATGTGTTCCCTGCCAGTGACAGGTGTGGGCCAGGCCAGCGGGAGGTTGAATAAGGGATGGGGAAGGAAGAGGGGGCGTGGAGGCCCGAGACCAGGTCAGAGGCCAGCACATGACGCAGCAAGCAGGGTGAGGTGTGAGCGAAGGCAGAGCAGGAGCCCTTGATTTGTTTTTCTTAAACGGTTGCGTGTGATTTTATTTCCTTAAAAACTATTTAAAGGTAAGTGAGTTTGGGTGTTTTGCATTATGGCTTTTGTTCTAGGTCGAATGGTTTTTGCATTGCTTTAAAAAATAGATATTAATTAGAACCTGAAAAGCTAATTTAAACCAAAGTGCATTTGTGAGCATCTTTGAATTTAAACTTGGCATGCAGTGAGCACACAATATTATTGGCGTCATGCTTGGATTGTGTTTGAGAATGAAAAATGGGCTGGACATGAGGTTATGAAAGTAGTCATTTAGAAAGCATATTTAGCTTGAGCAAACACATTCACATATCATACAAATATTTTTAAGGCTTTTAGCTTAAACCGTGGATCTGAAATGCAGTTCCCGATTCAAAGAGTAATAATCGCACTTAAAGAGAACGTTGCACTCTGCAGGAAGCGTTCCCATTTATGGCATTTATATGGCAAATAGAATGGCGGGCCCTTTATTCAAAAACAGTGGGATATGGTTTTGGTTTAGGCACTTGAAACATGTTCTCCAGTCACCAAATAGCCTAAATTCTTTTTGGTGCTTTTCATATAAAAATCCAACTAAAATGCCTGTGATCAAATTTATTTTTTTAATAGTAATTGAACTCCCCTCTTTTGTGGCTTGCAGGAGGTATGGATTTAGCCGCCAGAGCAAAGCAGAGAAGGTAAGAAAAGCTTGGCTAATGGGAGAGGATGTTTGAGAGACGCAAGTGCTCCTCCCCTTTGCCTCTGTCTGACGCGGACGGGCTCCCAGCAGGGGTGGGACAGCAGGGCTCTGGTCCCTGGGCAACCCCGGGCAGCGGGGATGTGCCAGCTGCCTTTGGCCCCTGAATCTCCCTCGTGGCGTCCCCAGTCTGTTGCCCCTGCAGGCAACACCTCGTCATGGGACTGGAAGTGAAGGGTGATTGGAAGTCATGACACCAGGGTCACACAGATGGCCTGTAATAAGTCTAAAACTGTAGAGATGAAGTCCACTCCCAGAGCCCTTAGCACTCCTCATCTGATGAGAGGCCCTACACAGGTGTGAGCAGGCTGCTGGCAGTGAGAGAGAGCACAGCATGTGTTACAGGCTGGCCCTGTACTAAGACAACCTGGTGTGGGAAAAACGGAACATTCAAGATGGGGCTTTATAAGTTCATAAAAGAGTATCAAGGATTTCTCTTCATTCACGTATTTTTTTTGTATGTATCAGTATCCATTCATGGTTCTTAATTGTCAGCAGCAGGGAAGGCATATAAATCTTACAGTGCCAAACCTTTCCTGTGTTCAGGCCCTTTGTTCAGGGCTCTACGTGTATTTTTTCACTTATTCCTCTGAACAACTCTGGGAGGAAGATACTTACTTCTGTTTTTCAGGGCAGAAAGCTGAGGTTCAGAGAGGCTCAGTGATTGGTCTAAGATCACACAGCTCCTAAAGTGCCATAATAAGAATCTGAACCCAGATCTGTGTGACATCAAAGCCTGTGCTCTTATCCACTGCCTTTGCAATAATAACGTGCTAACTAAAGTGGCCAGTGGCCTCTTAAAAAGTAGAGTCCACAGGTTGAGATCTAGTAAAACCTCTTTCCTCATTCCCCTCCTGACCCCCAGATTTTCTTGAATGAGACACCACTCCCCCTGCCGTTCTCCTGACACCCCACCTCTGTGCAGATCCCCCATTCCTCAGTCCTTCCAGGAAGCCTTCCCTGACCCCGGCCTCCCTCTGCTTTCTGTGGTCATTGTCTCAGTCCTTGGGGGGCACTGACAGTGACTTGGAGCTTATGTTCTAAAGCCAGACTGGCTGGTTTCAAGCCCTAGCTCCTCCCCTTCACTGTGTGACTGTGGTCAGTAGACTTTGTTGTGCCTTAGTTCACAGCATCTGTGAAATGGGGGCAGAAATTGTACTACCTCACAACATGGTTGTGAAGATTAAAATATAAGGGATGCAGAATAATCCAACCCATAGTGCACACCTACAAAGCATTAACTATCATCATTATTATGATTATCATTAACAATCATTTATGCATTCATTATGACATCTTCTTTTTTGGTTTTCTTCTTATTTCTTCCACATTTGTGTTTTCACTCAACCAAACAGCCATTTCCTCCAAAGCAAGGTTTTTTTTCTGGGTTTGAGTGTCATGTGGCATCTAGTGTATAAGAATTTGATGTGTATGTGTAATATGTAATTTTAAGTCTGAAAAGAATGTCTATGTATATGACTATATTCTGAAATAAGGCAATTTGGTTATGATTGGAAAAATCATGAGATGCCCATGAAATATTATTCGCATTGGCCTTGCCTTATCATTCTCATGTGAGATGGCACATTTGAACTGGAAGTCTTATCCCCTGTAGATATATGGAGACGCTCAGGCCACGCCCCAGGGTCAGTCATAGGCTTGTTATAGAAATGCATCTCAGAACTGGGATGGTCTCAGAAGGGTATCTGAGGGCAGTCCTCTCATTCAACCCTAGAAGACCCCAGTATCCAGAGAAGGTAAGCCTGAGGTTGCCAGCTGGTGAATGGCAAAGATGGAGCTAAAACCAAGAACCCTAGACTTGCAGCCCAGGTTTGGGGAGCAGCCGTTACTCCAGGTGTCCTGAGCGTGGTGCCGTGTATTTAGAGTTTGAGCTGGGTCCATAGCCTGGAGCTTAAGCACCAGGGCAAGCAATTTAGAGTCTTATCCTTCAGGCCAGTGGTTTTCAAACTTTGCTGACCACTCTTGGCAGTAAGAATGCCGTTTTTCATCATGGTTCAGTACACACACACACACACACACACACACACACACACACACACACACACACACACACACACACACACACCCTGCAGATACAACCCCCAAAACAAAAGTTTCACAAAGCAGTACATAACCCTTTACTACCTGTAGTGCACTTGGATGTGTTGTGTTCTGTTATTTTTATTTAATTTATTTAGATGCCAATCATACATGCTAAATTACTTTCCTATCCCACTAATGGGTCTCTGCTGAAAAACAGGCAGTGATCTTAAGGCAGTGATCTGCTCTTGGCAGGAATTAAAGTAGGGGAAGCCCCGGTCTCTGGATCCTGCTTTCTTCCCCAGAGACTGGGTGACTTGTCCAGATCTGTGTGTTTTCCTTCACAGACTCATGCTCCCTTTCAGTGTTGTCCTTTCTCTGCTGAATCTCCAACTGCAGTGCTCAGCTGTCTTCCCATCTTCCCTTCCAGGCTGAGGACAAGAAAATGGCACTTCCCACAGGGCTGTTAGCTGCAGAGAAAGCCGACGCCCACGAGGAAGACGAGCTTCAGGCTGCTGAAGAGGTGAGTGGTCCATGTAGCCCCTGAGGTTTCCGCCTAAGTCTTTGGGGGAAATCTCACTTTCATCCGCAGCTTTCCAGGATGGCCAGCTGCCTCCCACAGCCAGCTGCTGTTGGCTGGCCTTTCGCACCCTTTTCAGCTTCCTTTCATCACCTGTCATGAAGCTCACCGTAAAACGAGACCGGCTGAAATAGCCCTTGGGTTCCACTGCGAAGACCTGTTGCGACACCCTGCTTAAGTCTTGTGTGGTCAGACCTGCTCACTGCTACCTCTCCCTGTTCTTCTTTTAGCAGCGTATTCAGTCCCTGATGACCAAGATGACTGCCATGGCACGTGAGGAGGTGAGGCAGGTGTGGTCACGTGGGTGGGCGTGGTGTGGAGGTGGAGGCTTGGCACCACCCCGGCTCTGCTATGAGGGGGCCTCTTCCGAGTGTCCACCCTCAGGGCCCTCTCGTTTCAGCACCCTGCTTCCTGTTTTCTTGGGATCTTTCTTTTGGAAACCTTTTATACATGCACGGTGTTGCCGGCCATGGGAACCTCTAGGAAGGAGATTTGAAGGACCCATGTGAAGACAGGATGTCCCAGCTGGGGTGGCATCACAGGGCCCCTGCAGGAGAGCTGTGGTTCAGCCCTGCCTCTCCCTAACTGCATGTGGCATCCCATGCCAAAGGAGCCCTTGTTTCCCTCCTACACCATCTAGGTAGATGATAGGGTACGAGATTTATATTCACTCTTCCCAGAGCTCATGACCTGTGTAAAAGGTTTAACCAAGTGCTTTGAAAGGAGAATTCCTTTTTAGGGCAGGAAGGGCCTGTGGCAGTCAAGTGATAGTTCAGGAATTCTGAGATCCCTTTTCCTCTCCCATTTGTACTTTCTTCCTCTGAGTCTGATGCCTGCCAAGTTCCCTTCAGGCTCTTTTTAGTGATCCTCAGCAGTAAAAACCCTGGAATGATTTTCCAGGATACCCAGGGTCCGAGGAGAATCTAACACAGTCTGCTGAGTGACTCAGGAGGAGGGAGGTGACTTAACCTTTGCCCTGAAGCTTGTTTTCTCCCTTCCGTGTTTCCGAACACATGAGCAAAAGCCAAATTATTTTTTCCCCTGGGAATATTATCTAGTTTACTTTAATAGCGTTCAGGGTTTCCAGTTGTGTGAAAGACAGTGCACGGCCTTGAGAACACACCCTCCCTGTGATTGCAGAGCCGTCTGACCGCTAGCTCCGTGGGCCAGATCGTGGGCCTCTGCTCTGCCGAGATCAAGCAGATCGTGTCTGAGTATGCAGAGAAGGTATGTGGGGACCCAGCTGGAGCCTTTGCCTCAGATAATGCCCCAAGGACTTCTCCTGCTTCCCTACCCCCTCCCAGCAGTGAGGGAGGCAAGTTGTAATTCATCAGCCTCGTTTGTCAAAAACATACACCACGCGGAGTCATCCGCATTTGCCCATTAGCCGAATTCATTTTCTTCTGCAGTGCCTATTTTTCTATAAATATAAAGAGAAAACCTGTCTCTCAGAGCAATTATTGCATCTGATAAATGGATGTGTTAGGTACAGCACCCGCATTTTTCCTTCTCTACCAGGCTTCTTATAACTTGGGCTCAGTTTGGTGATGGGACTGAGGGGTGAAACTTTGCCACTTAGGAGGTGAACCCCATAAGTCAGCCAAGCCCAAGGCAGAATTTTGTGTTCTGCTTTATTAAAAGGGTATAGAATGAACAAAAGCCTGAAAGTCGTAGTTCAGCGTTAGATGTTTTTCCATCCTAAGAATAGGCAGCAGGACCTTGAATATTTCAGGGAGACAGTGATTAATCATTTGGCACATAACTGATTCTGGTCTGGCTGAAATGTAGTATCGGTAAAATCAGATTTACAGGGCATTGTTTCACATCTGTCCTTCCCCAGCCCTACACAGGCTACCGCACTAAAATGTTGACGTATGATGAAGCATCCAGCTTTGCTTTCCCTGTCTCAAAAGTCTTGACGACAAATTAGCTCTGCCCTCACCCTCTGAGAAATATTCTTCTGGAGCAGTTGCACAGATGATGTAGTTGGGGAACAGGTGTCACCTGTAATCTGGTAGTTATAATCTGCTGTAAACACAGCAGGTGGTCATCTCCCACCAAGTGGGGGGCCTTCTGAGCAAGGCTGAGGAAAATGGTACAGAGTAGTGGTTACCAGAGGGGAGGAAGGCGGAGGGAGGGCGAAATGGGTAAAGGGAGTCAACAGTACGGTGACGGGTGGAAACAACTTTTGTCGGTGAACACACTTTCAGAAGTCGAAATAAAACGTTGTACACATACATTCATGTAATGTTATAAACCAGCTTTTTAAAAATGGCATAGAATATCTGGGGAATGGAGTTCTCTTGTTTTCCCCACCCTCCACATCAATGCTTCTTAACATGGGTTTTCTAATCCAACTTTCATAGAATCCAGAGTATCCTGTATTTTATATTTGCCACCTAGAAAAGGTGACAGTTGTCAAAGTGTCATCTGAGATTTGACCGGAAAAAGATTTAGGTCATCCTAAAAGTACCCGTAAAATCAAAAGACTTGAAGACATAGTTGTGGAAAGAGGGATTAATTCACTGCCCTAAGAAGAAGTTATCTTGGTTTGCAGTCAGCACACACACCTGGATGGCAAGAGGGTGAGTCTGTACCTGCCCTTAGGTCGCCACATAGCATTGCTGAATCCAGTTTTTACCAAAAGACAGATGGATGGGGCACTCACTGCTGTTCCTACAGGGACTCTGATTTTTATCTTCATACTTGCCCACTGCAAGCAGATAGGAGCTCAGATTATAAGAGGGGAAGCAAGTAGGCAGACCCTCCTTAGTATACCTGTCCTTGCTTGCAAGTCTTGACGCTTACCTGTCTTCCCCATCAGCTCAGCAATTCCTGCTGGGTCTCTATCCCTTGAGCGTTCCCTACCTCACCCTTGTATGGTGATCTGATGGCTGCATTCTGTATTCTCGCTTCTCTGCACCTGTTCTGTTCTTCCAGAAAAGAGTGAAATAGTAGTTTTGGACAAGTCTTTTTCCAAGGACGTATATAATTAAAACTTTTCATGGAGAATTGGGGTTCACCAGTTCACTGCGTGATTGTCTGTGTTGTTTGCATTAAATATATAGCATTAAAGACGAGTGCTTTTAAAATTAAATTGCCTTTAATCCTGTTCCCGTATCACAGTTATTTCACATTTGCATATTTAATCCAGTGTTTGTCCCCAGACATCCATGGTAACACCTAGTTGCAATCATCATGTGTGTCTAAAAGAGGTGGAACGGTGTAGTTACAAACACAGCATTGGAGTCCTATCTTGGTTCATGTCTGTCTCCTCAACTTCCTAGCTCTGTGACCTTGGGCAGTTTATTTATCTTCTTCGCTCTAGTATCTTCATCTATAAAATGGGAATAATATAACTTTCCTGGCATGGCGTTCTGAAGATTAAATGAAATGTGAACAAAATGCCTAAAACAGTTCCTGGCACGTTATAGCCATGCACCTAATGGTAGGCTTTATTTGCACTTTTACAATCTGCTTTTTTTTTTTTTTTTTTTTGTCACATCAAATTCTAAACATTTTCCATGTTTCCAGTCTTCAAAATAGTTTTCACATGGATCTGATAAAGTAATTCATTAGGGCTTCCCTGGTGGCGCAGTAGTTGAGAGTCTGCCTGCCGATGCAGGGGACACGGGTTCGTGCCCTGGTCCAGGAGGATCCCACATGCCGTGGAGCGGCTGGGCCCGTGAGCCATGGCCACTGAGCCTGCGCGTCCGGAGCCTGTGCTCCACAATGCGAGAGGCCACAACAGTGAGAGGCCCGCGTACCGCAAAAAACAAAACAAAAAAGTAATTCATTACATTTCAGCTCATTTTTTATTATGTTTAATCTTTTAACCTATGTAGAGTTAATTTTTATTTAGTCTGAATGTACATTCATCTTAGTTTTCCTGTTCCTCTCCACTTAATATCATTTATCAAATAACTTCTTTATACTCATTTGGAGATACTTTGTTATATTTTTGTATTTTAGATCTAATTTAAACTATGTATTTTCTTGCTTTATTGGTTTATACTTCTATTTTTATGCAAGTTCCATGGTAAAATCATGTTTGCTTTTTTGTTTTTGTTATTTGCTTTATTTGTTCGCTATAGTCTTGTCAATGTCCTCCAGCCAAAGACCACTAGGAACATGCCCATCGTTGAACAAGTTGGGTTTATTGCTGGTTGTAGTGAGGGAGACCACACACCAATGGGGAGTCATACAGCATCTCAGTAAGGAGGCATTAGAAAAGACTTATGGGATTCAGACTTGTTTTAGGGGATTTGGGGGACACTTCAAGAAAGTAGAGCTTTGCTTTGTGTTGTATGCCTTAAGGAGGGGCAGTTCAGTGAATATTATCTAAAGAAATCGATGAGACAAGGGCAGTGAATCAAGGTTAAAGCTGTATGCCCATGTTAGCTGGTATAGGGGGATGTTTGATCATTTAGGGGATTTGAACAATGTTCAGGTTTTTGTTCACGTACAAACATGATTCCAGAGTGGTCGATCCTTGTGGTTGTCTGATGTTGCTGTTCTCTGGAATTACTTATCTTTAACACCGAAGCCTAGTATGAGTGCAGGCCAGCCCCCAGCAACATCAAGGCCTTGCTGAGAGTACCAGATTAGCTCTCAGATGTCAGGGGCTGCTTTTCTCTTTCTCTGAATTTAGTTATGTATTGCTACACAGGAATATTACATAAATGCGGTGGCCTAAAATAACATAGTTTATTATTGCACTTTCTGTGGGTCGGTGGTTGGCACAGTGTAGCAGGGTCCTTTGTTTCAGACTCTTACAAGGTTACAGTGAAGGTGCTGACCTGGCCTGCAGTCTCATCTGAGGCTTGACTGGAGAAGGATCCACTTCCAAGTTCACATGGTTGTTGGCAGCATTCAGTTCCTTGACACCCGTTGGCTGAGGTCAGCAGTTCTGGCAGTCAGCTGGAGGCTACCCTCAGTTCCTTGCCAGGTGGGCCTCACCAACATCACTTATTTCATCAAAGCCATCAAAGGAAGCACCTCCCCACAAGACAGACATTACAGTTTTATGTGACATAATTATGTACATGCAATTACATGCATCCCACCGCGTTTGCAGAGACTGTGGGGCTCTGTTAGGGTTGCTCACCACAGCGTATTTGTTTTTCTCTTTAATCTTACTGCCATAAATTGGGCTGAAACAGGGCACTGGCAATTCAAGTAAAAATCCATGCCCATACCTTGTAGAGATGGGATTGAGGAATGCTCAGGAGGAAAGCCTTTGGTGGTACTTGAAAGAAACCCAAATTAGGCTGAGATCAGGATGGATTTTTTGCCTAGTGAAGAAAAGGGACGCGATAATTTTGGGAGGATGAAAGTGTGAAAGTGATTTTGTGACTAGGGAATGAATCAAACAGCCTGCCTGGTGCGAGTGGTTGGAAAGTCGACAGGCACTGAGAAATAAAAATGAAGTAAAAAACATGTACAGGCTTCTCTTTCATTTGTAAAGTTCACAGGTTCTTACAACAGTGTAACATGGTACGTAATCCGTGTTTTTCAGAGCAAGTCCCTGAGATACATAACTCAATTTCATATGGTTCCTGTAAAGCAGGGAAGAGGAATGTGAATAAGCTTCCAGATACATAATTCATGAGTGTCAGCAGGCTCCGGCCAGGGAACACCATCTCCCTTTGTTTCCAGAGGGTGACACTCTTCCCAGAATGTGCTTGGTGAGGCACCACTGTGCTTCGTGGTGTTACTGTCCAACATGCTCACTGCATCGTAGCATTCATTTTTACAGGGAAGAAGAATCTAGTACTGTGATTTGCAGAAAACTAAAAGCTTGACTGTCCCCAAAATACTTCCACTGTACTATCCCAGAAGGAAGGAAAGGAAGCTGAGCCAGGCAAGGCTGGGCCAGGGAAGGTGCAGGGTGCCTAGAAAGGCAGGAAGGGACTCTCCTCAATGCCACATGTGAATCAACTGTACACCATGTTGACTCATCTGCAACTAAATCATTCTTGGTCAACATCTCCCTGAGACAGGATCTGAAAACATTTTGTACATCTAGAGGCACAGATCTGTCTTGGGAAGTCAGAAGAATCTACCCTGAGTGCCTTCTCAGTGCCAGGTACTTTAAAAAAATTTTTTTTAAATTAAAGTATAGTTGATTTACAACATTACATTACTTTCGGGTGTACAGCATAGTGATTCAGTATTTTATAGACTATACTCTGTTTAAAGTTATTACAAAATAATGGCTGTATTTCCCTGTGCTGTACAACGTGTCCTTGTTGCTTATTTATCTTATACATAGTATTTTGTATCTCTTAATCCCATAGCCCTATCTTGTCCCTCCCCCAACCCCTCTCCCTACTGGTAACCACTAGTTTGTTTTCTATATCTGTGCATTTGGTTTTTTTTAGATTCTATATATAAGTGATAACATACAGTATTTGTCTTTCTGTCTTATTTCACTGAGCATAATACTCTCTAGGTCCATCCACGTTTTTGCAGATGGCAGAATTTCACTCTTTATGGCTGAGTAATGTTCCATTGTGTGTGTGGGGTGTGTGTGTGTATATACACCACATCTTCATTCATCTGTTGATGGACACTCAGGTTGCTTCCACATCTTGGCTAATATATAAATAATGCTGCTGTGAACATTGGGGTACATGTATCTTTTTGAATTAGCATTTTTGGGTTTTTTTGATATATACCTATGAGTGGAATTACTGGATTATATAGTAGTTCTATTTTTAGGCCTTTGAGGAACTTCCATACTGTTTTCCATAGTGGCTGTATCAATTTACATTCCCATCAGTAGTGTACAAGTGTTCCCTTTTCTCCACATCCTCACCGAAATGTGTTATTTGTAGACTTTTTGATGATAGCCAATCTGACAGATGTGTGATAGTTCATTGTGGTTTTGATTTGCATTTCTCTAATAATTAGCGATGTTCAAAATCTTTTCGTTTGCCTGTTAGCCATCTGTACGTCTTCTTTGGAAAATGTCTGTTCAGACCTTCTGCCCACTTTTTAATTGGGTTGTTTGTTTTTTTGATATTGAGTTGTATGAGCTGTTTATGTATTTTGAATACTAACCCCTTATCGGTAATATCATTTGCAAATATTTTCTCCCATTCCAACAGTTGTCTTTTCATTTTGTCAGCAGTTTCCTTTGCTATGCAAAAGCTTTCAAGTGTATTTAGGTCCCATTTGTTTATTTTTGCTTTTATTTATTTTTTTTTTTGCCTTAGGAGACAGATCCAAAAAAATATTGCTATGATTTATGTCAAAGAGTGTTCTGCCTGTTTTCTCCTCCAGGAATTTCATGGTTTCAGGTCTTACATTTAGGTCTTTAATTCATTTCGAGTTTGTTTTTCATATGGTGTTGGGAAATGTTCTAATCTCATTCTTTTACATGTAGCTATCCAGTTTTACCAGCATCACTTGTTGAAGAGACTGTCTTTTCTCCATTGTATATTCTTGCCTCCTTTGTTGTAGATGAATTGATCACAGATGTGTGGATTTATTTCTGGGCTTTCTATTCTGTCGCATTGATCTACGTGTCTGTTTTTATTCCAGAACCATGCTGTTTTTGATTTCTGTAGCTTTGTAGCATAGTCTGAAGTTAGGGAGCATGATACCTCCAGCTTTGTTCATTTTTCTCAAGAGTGTTTTGGCAATTTGGAGTCTTTTATGGTTCCATATAAGTTTTAGGATTATTTGTTCTCGTTTTACAGGGCATTGTTTCACATCTGTCCTTCCCCAGCCCTACACAGGCTACCGCACTAAAATGTTGACGTATGATGAAGCATCCAGCTTTGCTTTCCCTGTCTCAAAAGTCTTGACGACAAATTAGCTCTGCCCTCACCCTCTGAGAAATATTCTTCTGGAGCAGTTGCACAGATGATGTAGTTGGGGAACAGGTGTCACCTGTAATCTGGTAGTTATAATCTGCTGTAAACACAGCAGGTGGTCATCTCCCACCAAGTGGGGGGCCTTCTGAGCAAGGCTGAGGAAAATGGTACAGAGTAGTGGTTACCAGAGGGGAGGAAGGCGGAGGGAGGGCGAAATGGGTAAAGGGAGTCAACAGTACGGTGACGGGTGGAAACAACTTTTGTCGGTGAACACACTTTCAGAAGTCGAAATAAAACGTTGTACACATACATTCATGTAATGTTATAAACCAGCTTTTTAAAAATGGCATAGAATATCTGGGGAATGGAGTTCTCTTGTTTTCCCCACCCTCCACATCAATGCTTCTTAACATGGGTTTTCTAATCCAACTTTCATAGAATCCAGAGTATCCTGTATTTTATATTTGCCACCTAGAAAAGGTGACAGTTGTCAAAGTGTCATCTGAGATTTGACCGGAAAAAGATTTAGGTCATCCTAAAAGTACCCGTAAAATCAAAAGACTTGAAGACATAGTTGTGGAAAGAGGGATTAATTCACTGCCCTAAGAAGAAGTTATCTTGGTTTGCAGTCAGCACACACACCTGGATGGCAAGAGGGTGAGTCTGTACCTGCCCTTAGGTCGCCACATAGCATTGCTGAATCCAGTTTTTACCAAAAGACAGATGGATGGGGCACTCACTGCTGTTCCTACAGGGACTCTGATTTTTATCTTCATACTTGCCCACTGCAAGCAGATAGGAGCTCAGATTATAAGAGGGGAAGCAAGTAGGCAGACCCTCCTTAGTATACCTGTCCTTGCTTGCAAGTCTTGACGCTTACCTGTCTTCCCCATCAGCTCAGCAATTCCTGCTGGGTCTCTATCCCTTGAGCGTTCCCTACCTCACCCTTGTATGGTGATCTGATGGCTGCATTCTGTATTCTCGCTTCTCTGCACCTGTTCTGTTCTTCCAGAAAAGAGTGAAATAGTAGTTTTGGACAAGTCTTTTTCCAAGGACGTATATAATTAAAACTTTTCATGGAGAATTGGGGTTCACCAGTTCACTGCGTGATTGTCTGTGTTGTTTGCATTAAATATATAGCATTAAAGACGAGTGCTTTTAAAATTAAATTGCCTTTAATCCTGTTCCCGTATCACAGTTATTTCACATTTGCATATTTAATCCAGTGTTTGTCCCCAGACATCCATGGTAACACCTAGTTGCAATCATCATGTGTGTCTAAAAGAGGTGGAACGGTGTAGTTACAAACACAGCATTGGAGTCCTATCTTGGTTCATGTCTGTCTCCTCAACTTCCTAGCTCTGTGACCTTGGGCAGTTTATTTATCTTCTTCGCTCTAGTATCTTCATCTATAAAATGGGAATAATATAACTTTCCTGGCATGGCGTTCTGAAGATTAAATGAAATGTGAACAAAATGCCTAAAACAGTTCCTGGCACGTTATAGCCATGCACCTAATGGTAGGCTTTATTTGCACTTTTACAATCTGCTTTTTTTTTTTTTTTTTTTTGTCACATCAAATTCTAAACATTTTCCATGTTTCCAGTCTTCAAAATAGTTTTCACATGGATCTGATAAAGTAATTCATTAGGGCTTCCCTGGTGGCGCAGTAGTTGAGAGTCTGCCTGCCGATGCAGGGGACACGGGTTCGTGCCCTGGTCCAGGAGGATCCCACATGCCGTGGAGCGGCTGGGCCCGTGAGCCATGGCCACTGAGCCTGCGCGTCCGGAGCCTGTGCTCCACAATGCGAGAGGCCACAACAGTGAGAGGCCCGCGTACCGCAAAAAACAAAACAAAAAAGTAATTCATTACATTTCAGCTCATTTTTTATTATGTTTAATCTTTTAACCTATGTAGAGTTAATTTTTATTTAGTCTGAATGTACATTCATCTTAGTTTTCCTGTTCCTCTCCACTTAATATCATTTATCAAATAACTTCTTTATACTCATTTGGAGATACTTTGTTATATTTTTGTATTTTAGATCTAATTTAAACTATGTATTTTCTTGCTTTATTGGTTTATACTTCTATTTTTATGCAAGTTCCATGGTAAAATCATGTTTGCTTTTTTGTTTTTGTTATTTGCTTTATTTGTTCGCTATAGTCTTGTCAATGTCCTCCAGCCAAAGACCACTAGGAACATGCCCATCGTTGAACAAGTTGGGTTTATTGCTGGTTGTAGTGAGGGAGACCACACACCAATGGGGAGTCATACAGCATCTCAGTAAGGAGGCATTAGAAAAGACTTATGGGATTCAGACTTGTTTTAGGGGATTTGGGGGACACTTCAAGAAAGTAGAGCTTTGCTTTGTGTTGTATGCCTTAAGGAGGGGCAGTTCAGTGAATATTATCTAAAGAAATCGATGAGACAAGGGCAGTGAATCAAGGTTAAAGCTGTATGCCCATGTTAGCTGGTATAGGGGGATGTTTGATCATTTAGGGGATTTGAACAATGTTCAGGTTTTTGTTCACGTACAAACATGATTCCAGAGTGGTCGATCCTTGTGGTTGTCTGATGTTGCTGTTCTCTGGAATTACTTATCTTTAACACCGAAGCCTAGTATGAGTGCAGGCCAGCCCCCAGCAACATCAAGGCCTTGCTGAGAGTACCAGATTAGCTCTCAGATGTCAGGGGCTGCTTTTCTCTTTCTCTGAATTTAGTTATGTATTGCTACACAGGAATATTACATAAATGCGGTGGCCTAAAATAACATAGTTTATTATTGCACTTTCTGTGGGTCGGTGGTTGGCACAGTGTAGCAGGGTCCTTTGTTTCAGACTCTTACAAGGTTACAGTGAAGGTGCTGACCTGGCCTGCAGTCTCATCTGAGGCTTGACTGGAGAAGGATCCACTTCCAAGTTCACATGGTTGTTGGCAGCATTCAGTTCCTTGACACCCGTTGGCTGAGGTCAGCAGTTCTGGCAGTCAGCTGGAGGCTACCCTCAGTTCCTTGCCAGGTGGGCCTCACCAACATCACTTATTTCATCAAAGCCATCAAAGGAAGCACCTCCCCACAAGACAGACATTACAGTTTTATGTGACATAATTATGTACATGCAATTACATGCATCCCACCGCGTTTGCAGAGACTGTGGGGCTCTGTTAGGGTTGCTCACCACAGCGTATTTGTTTTTCTCTTTAATCTTACTGCCATAAATTGGGCTGAAACAGGGCACTGGCAATTCAAGTAAAAATCCATGCCCATACCTTGTAGAGATGGGATTGAGGAATGCTCAGGAGGAAAGCCTTTGGTGGTACTTGAAAGAAACCCAAATTAGGCTGAGATCAGGATGGATTTTTTGCCTAGTGAAGAAAAGGGACGCGATAATTTTGGGAGGATGAAAGTGTGAAAGTGATTTTGTGACTAGGGAATGAATCAAACAGCCTGCCTGGTGCGAGTGGTTGGAAAGTCGACAGGCACTGAGAAATAAAAATGAAGTAAAAAACATGTACAGGCTTCTCTTTCATTTGTAAAGTTCACAGGTTCTTACAACAGTGTAACATGGTACGTAATCCGTGTTTTTCAGAGCAAGTCCCTGAGATACATAACTCAATTTCATATGGTTCCTGTAAAGCAGGGAAGAGGAATGTGAATAAGCTTCCAGATACATAATTCATGAGTGTCAGCAGGCTCCGGCCAGGGAACACCATCTCCCTTTGTTTCCAGAGGGTGACACTCTTCCCAGAATGTGCTTGGTGAGGCACCACTGTGCTTCGTGGTGTTACTGTCCAACATGCTCACTGCATCGTAGCATTCATTTTTACAGGGAAGAAGAATCTAGTACTGTGATTTGCAGAAAACTAAAAGCTTGACTGTCCCCAAAATACTTCCACTGTACTATCCCAGAAGGAAGGAAAGGAAGCTGAGCCAGGCAAGGCTGGGCCAGGGAAGGTGCAGGGTGCCTAGAAAGGCAGGAAGGGACTCTCCTCAATGCCACATGTGAATCAACTGTACACCATGTTGACTCATCTGCAACTAAATCATTCTTGGTCAACATCTCCCTGAGACAGGATCTGAAAACATTTTGTACATCTAGAGGCACAGATCTGTCTTGGGAAGTCAGAAGAATCTACCCTGAGTGCCTTCTCAGTGCCAGGTACTTTAAAAAAATTTTTTTTAAATTAAAGTATAGTTGATTTACAACATTACATTACTTTCGGGTGTACAGCATAGTGATTCAGTATTTTATAGACTATACTCTGTTTAAAGTTATTACAAAATAATGGCTGTATTTCCCTGTGCTGTACAACGTGTCCTTGTTGCTTATTTATCTTATACATAGTATTTTGTATCTCTTAATCCCATAGCCCTATCTTGTCCCTCCCCCAACCCCTCTCCCTACTGGTAACCACTAGTTTGTTTTCTATATCTGTGCATTTGGTTTTTTTTAGATTCTATATATAAGTGATAACATACAGTATTTGTCTTTCTGTCTTATTTCACTGAGCATAATACTCTCTAGGTCCATCCACGTTTTTGCAGATGGCAGAATTTCACTCTTTATGGCTGAGTAATGTTCCATTGTGTGTGTGGGGTGTGTGTGTGTATATACACCACATCTTCATTCATCTGTTGATGGACACTCAGGTTGCTTCCACATCTTGGCTAATATATAAATAATGCTGCTGTGAACATTGGGGTACATGTATCTTTTTGAATTAGCATTTTTGGGTTTTTTTGATATATACCTATGAGTGGAATTACTGGATTATATAGTAGTTCTATTTTTAGGCCTTTGAGGAACTTCCATACTGTTTTCCATAGTGGCTGTATCAATTTACATTCCCATCAGTAGTGTACAAGTGTTCCCTTTTCTCCACATCCTCACCGAAATGTGTTATTTGTAGACTTTTTGATGATAGCCAATCTGACAGATGTGTGATAGTTCATTGTGGTTTTGATTTGCATTTCTCTAATAATTAGCGATGTTCAAAATCTTTTCGTTTGCCTGTTAGCCATCTGTACGTCTTCTTTGGAAAATGTCTGTTCAGACCTTCTGCCCACTTTTTAATTGGGTTGTTTGTTTTTTTGATATTGAGTTGTATGAGCTGTTTATGTATTTTGAATACTAACCCCTTATCGGTAATATCATTTGCAAATATTTTCTCCCATTCCAACAGTTGTCTTTTCATTTTGTCAGCAGTTTCCTTTGCTATGCAAAAGCTTTCAAGTGTATTTAGGTCCCATTTGTTTATTTTTGCTTTTATTTATTTTTTTTTTTGCCTTAGGAGACAGATCCAAAAAAATATTGCTATGATTTATGTCAAAGAGTGTTCTGCCTGTTTTCTCCTCCAGGAATTTCATGGTTTCAGGTCTTACATTTAGGTCTTTAATTCATTTCGAGTTTGTTTTTCATATGGTGTTGGGAAATGTTCTAATCTCATTCTTTTACATGTAGCTATCCAGTTTTACCAGCATCACTTGTTGAAGAGACTGTCTTTTCTCCATTGTATATTCTTGCCTCCTTTGTTGTAGATGAATTGATCACAGATGTGTGGATTTATTTCTGGGCTTTCTATTCTGTCGCATTGATCTACGTGTCTGTTTTTATTCCAGAACCATGCTGTTTTTGATTTCTGTAGCTTTGTAGCATAGTCTGAAGTTAGGGAGCATGATACCTCCAGCTTTGTTCATTTTTCTCAAGAGTGTTTTGGCAATTTGGAGTCTTTTATGGTTCCATATAAGTTTTAGGATTATTTGTTCTCGTTCTGTGGAAAGTGTCATGGGTATTTTGATAGGGATTGCATTAAATCTGTAGATTGCTTTGGGTAGTATGGCCATTTTAATAATATTAATTCTTCCAATCCAAGAGCACAGGATATCTTTCCATATCTTTGAATTATCTTCAATTTCCTTTATCAGTGTTTTATAATTTTCAGAATATAGTTCTTTCACCTCCTTGGTTAAGTTTATTCCTAGGTATTTTTTTTGACACAATTTTAAATGGGATTTTGTTTTTAACTTTCTCTTTCTGATAGTTCATTATAAGTTTATAGAAATGCAACAGATTTCTGTATATTAATCTTGTATCCTGCAACCTTACTGAATTCATTTATTAGTTCTAATAGTTTTTTTTGGTGGAGACTTTAGGATTTTCTTTATATAGTGCCATGTCATCTGCAAATAGTAACGGTTTTACATCTTCCCTTCCAATTGGATGTCTTTCTTTCTTTCTTTCTTCCTTTCTTCCTTCGTTTCTTGTCTGATTGCTATGGTTAGGACTTCTAATACTATGTTAAATAGAAGTGGTAAGAGTGGACATTCTTCTCTTGTTCCTGATTTTAGGGGAAAGACTTTCAGCTTTTTCCCATTGAGTATGATGTTAGCTGTGGGTTTATCATAAATGGCCTTTATTGTGTTGAGATATATTCCCTTTATACCCACTTTGAGAGCTTTAATCATGAATGGATGTTGAATTTTGTCAAATGCTTTCTCTGCATCTATGATCATGTGATTTTTATCTTTCCTTTTGTTAATGTGGCATATAACATTGACTGATTTGCAAATATTGGACCATCCTTGAAATCCTGGAATAAATCCCACTTGAGCATGGTGTATGATTCTTTGTATGTGTTGTTGGATTCAGTTTCCTAATGTTTCATTGAGGATTTTTGCATCTACACTTATCAAAGATGTTGGCTTGTAATTTTCTTCTTTTGTGGTGTCTTTGTCTGGTTTTGGTATCTAGGTAATAATGGCCTCGTAGAATGAATTTGGGAGTTTTTCAGAATAGTTTGGGAAGGATAGGTATAAGTTCTTTGTGTGTTTGGTAGAATTTCCCAGTGAAGCCATCTGGTCCTGGACTTTTCTTTGCAGAGAGTTTTTTTAATTCTGTTTCACATCTAGTAATCTGTCAAATTATCTGTTTATTCTTGACTCAGTTTTGGCAGGCTATATGTTTCTAGAAACTTGTCTGTTTCTTCTAAGTTTTCCAATTTGTTGGCATAGCAATTTTCCAATTTGTTGTTCATAACATTCTCTTATGATTTTTGTATATCTGTGGCATCGTTTGTTATTTCTTCTCTTTCATTTCTTGTTTTGTTTATTTGGGTCCTCTTTCTTTTTTCTTCTTGGTGAGCCTGGCTAAAGCTTTATCAATTTTGTTTATCTTTTCAAAAAAGAAGACAGCTGTTAGGTTCATGAATTTTTTTCCATTGTTCTTTTGGTCTCTATTTCCTCTCATCTTTACTATTTCCTTCCTTCTGCTGACTTTAGACTTTGTTCTTCTTTCTCTAATTCCTTTAGATGTTAGATTAGGTTGTTTATTTGAGGTTTTTCTTGTTTCTTCTAGAAGGCCTGCATCACTATAAACTTCCCTTTTAGAGCTGCTTTTGCTGCATCCCATAGATTTTTTAAAGTTGTGTTTCCATTTTCATTTGTCTTGAGGTATTTTCTGATTTTCTCTTTGATTTTATTATTGGTTTTTTAGTAGCATGTTGTTTAGTCTCCACGTATTTGTGCTTTTCCTATTTTTCTTACTGTAATTGATTTCTAGTTTCATACTGTTATGGTTGGGAAAAAAAATGCTTGATATAATTCTGTCCTCTTAAAGTTGTTGTGACTTATTTTGTGGCCTAGCATGTGATCTGTCCTGGAGAGCATTCCATGTATACTTGAAAATAACGTGTATTCTGCTGTTTTGAAATGGAGTGTCCTGTAGATATCTATTAAATCCAACTGGTCGATTGTATCATTTGAGACCACTGTTGCCTTATTCATTTTCTCTCTGGGTGATCTGTCCATTGATGTAAGTGGGGTGCTAAAGTCCCCTACTATTACTGTTTTATTGTCAATTTCTTCATTTATGTCTGTTAATATTTGCTTTATACTTTTAGGTGCTCCTATGTTGGGTGCATGCATATATGGTAACAAGTAAAATATCCTCTCCTTGTATTGATCCGTTTATCATTATATAGTACCCTTCTTTGTCTTTTGTTATAGACTTTATTTTAAAGTCTCTTTTGTCTGATACGAGTATCGTTACACCTACTTTCTTGTCATTTCCATTTGCATAAAATATCTTTTTCCATCCCCTCATTTTCAGTCTGTATATGTCTTTAGCTCTGAAGTGAGTCTCTTGTAAACAGTATATAAATGGGTCTTTTTTTTTTTAATCCAGTCATCTACCCTATGTCTTTTGATTGGAACATTTAGTCCATGGACATTTAAATTAATTATTGATAGGTATGTACTTATTTCTGTTTTATTACTTGTTTTCCTATTGTTTTTATAGTTCTTCTCTGTTAATTCCTTCTTCTTCTTGTTTCTTCCCTTGTGGTTCTTTAGTAGCATGTTTGTGTTTCCTTCTAGTTTGTGTGTATCTATTGCTGGTTTTTGATGTGTGGTTACCATGGGGTTCATGTATCTCGGCTTATAACTATGTCTGTTGATACTTGTTGTAGACTGATAGTCGTTTAAGTCCAAACACATTCTAAAAGATCTGCATTTTTTTACTCCCCAGCCCACGTTTTGTGGTTTTGATGTCACATTTTACAGCTTCAGGTCTATCCCTTCACCATTTATTGTAGTCAGAGTTGCTTTTCCAGTTTTTTGTCTTTAATCTTCATACTAGCTTATTTAAGTGGTTGATCCTCAGCCCTCACTGAGGCCTTTCCTAGTTGGATTTTTCCTTTTCTATAGATTCTTGCTTCTTGTTATAGCCTTTTCTTTTCCACTTAGAGAAGACCCTTTAACATTTCATTTAGGGTAGGTTTAACATTGATGAACTCTCTTAGTTTTTGCTTATCTGAGAAGTTCTTTATTTCTCCTTCAATTCTAAATGATAAACTTGCTGGGTAGAGTATCCTGGGTTGCAGGTTTTTCCCTCTCAGCATTTTGAGTATATCGTGCCACTCCCTCTATCCTGCAAAGTTTCTGCAGAAAAATCAGCTGATAGCCTTGTATATGACTCTGTTTTTCTCTTGCTGCCTTTAGAATTCTCTCTTTATTTTTAACTTTTGCCATTTTAATTGTGATATGTCTTGGCATGGGTCTGATTGAGTTCATCTTGGTTGGGACCCTCTGCGCTTCCTATACCTTAATATCTGTTTCCTTCTTCAGGTTTGGGAATTTTTCAACCATAATTTCATCAAATATATTTTCGGCTCCCTTCTCCTACTGGGACCCCTACAGTGTGAATGTTGGTAATGCGTGGTGTTATTTCAGAGATCTTTTAAACTGTTCTCATTTTTTCATATTTGGTTTTTCCTTTTTGCTGTTCCAAGTGGGTGACTTCCATAATTCTGTCTTCCAGATCACTTATGCATCCTTCTGTATCACTTAGTCTGCTATTAATTCCTTATAGTGTTTTTCATTTGTTATTGTATTTTTCACTTCTGACTGGTTCTTTTTTATATTTTCTAGTTCCTTGTTCAAATTCTCACTGTGTTCGTCTATTATTTTCCCTAATTCAGTTAGCATTTTTATTACTAATGCTTTGAATTCTTTATCTGGTAATTTGTTTACTTCTCTTTCATTATTTATTTTTTCAGGGGTTTCTCTTGCTCTTTCAGTTGAGACCAGTTCCTCTGCCTTCTCATTTTGCTTAACTTTCTCTGCTTTTATGAACTTACATGAAACAGTAGTTATCTGTTACAGTCCTGAAGCGTGTCCTTATGTGGGAGTGTCCCTGTACAGACTACGTTTGCCTCCTGCCTTTGGTGGGAGAGCTGGATTTGACCTCAAAGCAAGTCACATCTTTCCTCAGGGTGTGCCGGCACCTCTCACCTTGGTAGAAGGTGGGGCTATAGATGGAGGGGCTAAAGCTGGAGCCAGCTGTGAGCTCAGGCTTCCCTTCTGCTCTGTGGCCGTTACTGCCCTATCAGGGGCAGGGTCAGATCCCCAGTTGCTGTAGCAGAAGCCCTGAGGGTTGGCTCCAAGCCGGCTCTGTTCCCTTTAAGTGTGTGCTCTCCCCTTTCTCAGCACTGGGACCCTTTCCCCAGACGGGGGAGCAGTGCTGGAGCGAGATGGGGCCTGTGTGGGCTCTTGGCTCATGATGGGGCATGGACTGTGGCGACCCAGCCACAGACAGAGGTCAGGGCTGCTTCCCTGTGCCGCCTGTGCAAGCGCCGCAGTGGCTGCTCCCACCCTGCTCAGACGCAGCCTCAGGGCCACGTCTTCTTTGTCCCTCACAGCCAGCCCCTGCCCCCAGCCTCTGCCTCCCCTGCCCTGTTGTGGAGCCATGCCACAGGGCAGATGGGGCCCAGGTGGGCTCTCAGTCTCTATCGGGGTGTGGGCTGTGGAGTCCAGGTGCCGTCAGAGAGCAGGGCTGCTTCTGATGCACTGGCTGAGTGAGTGCCAGCAGTGGCCGAGCTCTCTCCCCAGTCGTGGCGGCCCTCAGTCCACCGTGGAGCTGCGATGTGACGTAAGCTGGGCTAGGGTGTTCACTTGTCTCAGGTTGGGGCACATGCTGGGGTGGGAAACGAGGCAGCCACTGGAGCAGTCCTCCGTCCGCCCTCCACCTTGCCCTGAGAGCAAGCCACCGCAGGTATGCTTCTCTCGAGCAGAGTCCAGGCTTCCCACAGCCCTCCTGTTTGTCCATCCCACTGGTGCTCCAGTCAGCTTGAGGGGCTCATCTTCCCGGTGCTGGACCCCGGGAACGGGGAGCCCAACATGCGGCTTGAACTGCTCACTCCCCAGGGTGGATCTCCGCCCACGTAATCTCCCTTTTCCTCTGACTCCCTTCCCAGGGGACCCGACCTGATTGCTTTTCTTCCCTTCCTGCCCGATTCCGTGTGGATCTTTCTTACAGCGTTGGTTGTACAGGAGTCTTTCTGCCAGTTTCCAGTTAGTTTTCAGTGAGAACTGTTCCGCCTGTAGGTGTGTTTTGGATGTGTTCATGGGAGGGGTGAGTTCCACTTCTACTCCACCATCTTGATCGATCTCCGTTCCAGGTACTTTTTGTAGCACTATCTTATTTAATTTTCAAAAGAGCATGCTGCCTCCTTGCTTATAATCCTCTGCCTTCCTCCATCCTATGTTGATACTTACATGCAATTGAAGCTACCTGTTTATGTGCACGTGGACCACACTTTACTCTTCTTCTCTGCAACCTCGGAGCCTCACCGAGCGCCTGGCAGTGTTGGCGCTCAATACGTAAGCATGTGATACTATATCTGTTTTGCAGATGGGATGATCATCAGAGGTGTTAAGTAGTTTGTGTACTACCATGTAGCTAATAAGTTCCAGGTTTGCATACAGGACTGTCTGACTTTGAAACCTGTCTCTGTGGCAGGGTGGAGTGTCCTCAGGGAGCAGCAGGGAAGGCCTCCTTGGCCATCTTTAGTGTCTGCCTCCCAGGCTTTGCAGTGACCAAGCCTCTTTAGACTCTCCCACTGTCTGACTGCCCACTGGGGCTGAGTGGAGTGAAGAGGCCAGGTCATGTTGGGGACTAACCACAGAAATAAGTAAAAAAACTGACGCAGCCCAAGCACTCCCACACAGTCACGCCTAAGCTACTAAAAACTGTGGGACTTTCTCTTTGGGGTATATGAGTGGCTTTTCATATCACTGGAAAATGCCACATTAAAATACTCTCGTCCGGCGGCTGCGGGCCCGGCAGCTGGCGAGCAGGACGCTGCTGTGGAGAACTGGGGGAACATGAAGCTCCAGGCCAGAGGGGGGTGAAAGAGGAAACGGCTTTGTGTCCAGATTCGGTGTAAGTCTGGCCCCGTTTTTATGCACCTGATGAGAACCTGCACGTCCCAGCGCTTAATTTTCTCATCTCCAAGGTGCCCTGTTGTTTGAGGCCTCGGTAAGACCGCGCGGAAACTAGTCTTTGGCTGTCAGTAGATGCACGCTTTTCTTCTCGGCAGAGACCCTTGTTCTTTTCCACTCAGGATATCGCTGAATCCTCCTAACCACCTGTGGTCAGCGCCGCGTCCCCTTTCTAACAGTGAGGCTCCAAGACGGGGTAGGAATTCAAAGTGGCGAGGGGAGCAGGGGCAGGAGCAAGGATAGACCCCATGCCTCGTCCTCTGCCCAGCAGAAAATCTGAGCGTGAGCCAGTCGCAGCAGTAAGCGGCTTGAGTACCCTGACCCCTCAAGGAAATAGTTTTGAAGTGAATGCAGCATTGGTTTGGGAGGGATTTCTTCTTATTTCTAAAGAACCTGTGAACATAAATGGAGGCGTCCAGGCCCCTCTGACCCCCTCCAGCTTTGCCTGTGCCCTCAGTAGCACCAGTTTGCTTTTACAGGAGGTCCTGCTAAAGATCCAGGAGCTTTTGATCTTGGATGAATATTCTAACTGGCTTAGGTTCCACCTTTCTTGCAACAAAGCGGCTTTTGTGAGGTAGCAAGGGGGATTCCCGGGAGCGGGAATTGTCCCGGTAGGACAATCAGTTCGCCTGAGACCTCAGGAGAGATACAGAGCCCAGGTGCAAAGATGCTTGTTGCTCAGCCGGAAGCAATTTGGGTCCTCCTGCCGGAACCACTGTCATATGCAGACTGTCACAGATTGGGTGATGGTGGAAACTTTGGGCCAACTTTCCAGAGAGATGTAAGCTGTGGTTGGGATAGGAGGACAAGACAAAAGGAACAGAAGATACTGCTTCTTGGGGAGTTGTGAAGGCATCGTGTGGAGGGAAGAGCTAACCAGCCACAGGGGAGGGAATTACCTTCTTCCTCCCTTCACTCTTTACTCCACTCTTTCTGAGCTCTGAGCTGTTCCCACACTCGGCACAACTAGAGATATACTGATGCCCCCTGTATCCCGATCTTACAGAATCACAGATGGTACTGCAAGACAGGTCGTTAAGACTTGGACTTAAGACAGGTCTATTTCTGCTTTACTTAAAAGATGGAGTTGGGTTGGGGTGGGCAAGAAGTGGGTCAAAAATGTTAAGTGGTTACAATTCTACATTTTGTTATGGCAGAATCAAGAGGAGACATGGAGTCTCTTTATGGTCTAGGCAGGTCTTAAAAAAAAAAAAATACTCTCATCCAGCTCTCCAGAGTGTAACATCCTAGCCAGAAGACTGTCAACATCTTGATCTTATTTTAAGGTGAGATGCATTGGGGGTCATCAGGGGACTTATTTGTGGAGGAAATTCTTTTTCTCAATAGGTTTTAGAAACTTTCCTGTCCAGCACAGGGACCTTGCCTGCATCAGAAGGTCATGGGGTGCTTAGCAGCTAGGAGACCCTGACTTTCGTTAGAGAATCTGTCCTGAGCTGAGCTGAAACCAGTGTGATTTCTAATAAGCTTGGGTATGAATGATTCTAATCGCATCACCTGACCCCACCTGAAAAACTTTTCTTCTAGCAGCATGAGCACGTACGGTTGGGGAAGAAGTGCAGTACAGGGGAAGAGGTGCCCTCTCGGGGCCCTCCTACTGTGGCCGCAGGTAGAAAAACCCAGGCTGGGATTCGGCGGGCGGTGGGGTGGCGAGGTCGGGGAGGATTTTTAAGCCCCTTCCTTCTAGGCTCCATTTTTTCACTTAAGGTCACAGATGTTAGACAGGTCATATTCCAGATGTGTAAACTTCTGGAGGGCCAAGATTTCATCTTTCATCTCTGTGTTCCTGTTGCCTGGCACATAATAACGCTCGCCCGTAGTTGCGGGTGCCTCTCCTTCCTCAGGCTTTTCTCTGATGTGTGGGTCAGCTCCTTGTCGTCTCCTTTGTAGCACTGCTCACAAGGCACTATTTCATTTGTCTCTGCCTGTCTCCCAGGACTAGAATGTGTGCTGTCAACCAGGGCTGGGAGCGTCGTACATGCCCTGTGCCTAACGTAATGGGGTTTTCATAACCATTTGTTGAAGGAAGGAAAAAAGGAAGGGAGGAAGAAGAAGGAACGAGAAGAGCTTTCAAAACTCTCTTGCTCTGTCACAATGAAGGCTTGGGGAGAATGTGGCGGATATAGCACCTTTATGGATGAGCGGGTGTTACCTGACTAGACAGTGGGATCTGTGTCTTTTTCCACGTTTCCAGTGCCTGACACTGTGCCCCAGTAAAGGTTAGCTGATGAAACAAAGGAAGGTAGGGAGAGAGATTTAAAACAATCAGAATTTGGAGATGAAGGAACCCTGTATATCTGGAGAGAATATGCTAATATGTTTGTGTCTCCAAACTGCTCCAAGATTTCCTAAATTCTGAGTTATGTAACACAGAAACTAACAGCGAAGAGAATGATACTAGCTAATGAGTTGTTGACCTGGTGGGATTGTCTCAAGTCACACAGCATAACCTGTACCTTTCAGGGTCTTTATCAATTTGGATAAAAACATAGGAATTAGCTTCGTCAGATTTAAATGTCATTTAAAGCTAGAATAGAAAAGGTGGCTAATAGATTGGAGAATAGACTCAACATTCAAAAATATCTTAGACTGAAATGTGAAGCCCAAACAGATAAATTCATTTTTTAAGGAAGGTAAGAGGGAACTATTTTATTTCAGAAAAATCAGTCATACCAGTTCAGGATTTGGTGAAGATGCCATCCGACCTGACATTAGTTCATGGGGTAAAAGTGGGAGGTTTTGGATTTTGTTCACACCTCCTAAATATTAGCTGCATTCTGGGCAGGTAGACTGTATTGCTCACCTTGGGACCCAGAGCTGTGCATTAGACTCAGCAAGTTTACCTGAATATGGGTCTTTGAAATTCACGGGACTTCGTCAGTGGGAGTCAAGAATATTGAAAAGCACATTTATGTATCTGGTTTCATTAATGGGAGCAGAGTGTAGATCAGGGAAAGTGAATGATCCCATCCTGTCTGCAGTGCTCAGATTCCATTGGACATGCTCGAAAAGGATTATGAGCTACGGTATGTCCAGGGGATAGCCAAGACGGTGAAAGGAGCCAACATCTTATTATGAAAAGGAGAGAAGACAGAGCTGTGGATGCTTCTTTGTTAGAAAAGTTGGACCTTACACAAGAGTGATTACACTTTATCTCTGTGGCTTCCGGGAGGAGTGGGTATATGTGTGTGAGTCTGCAGGTCCATTTCTGCTGTTCGTTTCTGCCAGCTTTTTCTCATGATGCTTTGACTTCATGTGTGCTTTTGATTTTTGACTGTCAGTTCATACTGCTTGGAAATTTATCTGTAGAAATTCTTTGAGACCTGGAGTTGAAGCTCTGTTCTTCCAGAGAGGATTTTCTTTTGCTCTTACACGCATTTGGGCACACCCCAGCTCAGGCCCATTGTACACATAGTCTTGACTTGTAGGTTTTTTGGACCATCCAGGTAGTGTGTAAATTTAGATTATAGAACTGCACGAGGGCATATCTGTTGTCACACAATCTCATTGCAGATTTTTTTTTCCTCCTACATCTGTGTCAAGGATTATGCAAAGCAGTTGTTGAATTATAAAAATCAAAGCCTGAGATCAACTTGGTTTTGGCAAATACTCTCAAGAAAAAAGCCAACCTCCACGGGTACACCTACCTCTTGGATTCCCACCTTTACTAACTTTTTGGCCTTTTAGGATTTCTTACATTCTTGCTAGCGCATAGATTTTTTTTTAAGATTAAAAAAATAAATATTTTGTATTGTCTGTTTACTTGTTTTCAGTGGGAAGGTTTGTCAAGGTCCAGAAACTGAAGTTCATCTATTCAGTATGGAGAACTTGTGGCACCCTCATGAGATAAGGATCTTTTATTATTGACAGCTTAGTAGCCATATTTTAGTGGGGGAATGGGAGAGGGATGACATAGGAAAGATTCCTGTATTAGAAAGGTTGATATGTAGATAACCTTTTGGGTCTCTTTCATTATGAAAGTATATAGTTTTAGCTAAAGTAATCATTTTTTTGTTTCTCTTAGGAATTTACTATTTTGAACTGGACTAATATTATCGAGTGACATTTATATCTGGTTCCCCTAAGAATAGAAATTGCAAACATCTGTCAATTATTAGAAAACATTGAATCTGCACTAGAAGTCATCTTAATCCACCCTGTGGTTTTGAAAGCACGTTCTTAATCTGAAATTGCTGAACAAAATTAGATTGGCACTTTAGCCCCTGCTCTAATGTAAACACAGTGGAATATTTATAGATGGTTGGCATTCTTTGAGAGATGTTGGGCTTTTCAAGTAAAAATCAGTTAATATACCCCAGGGACTTAATTTTTTTCTGTCAAGGATTTACTGTAAAGCCCGTTCTCCTTTCCCCATCTGTCCAACTTTGTTTCATCCTTTAAGATCCAACTTGGTGATCTTTAGTTTTCTTCCCACTGTGACTGTCAGTGAACTCAATGTCAGATGAGCCATACTGTTTCAAAGACCTGTTTCTGCCTTCATCGGTCTAGTTCTTTTGGCTTTGAGGAGGGTATTTGAAAGAAATGAAAAATTTCAATTACTTAATAAAAAGTGTGTTTGAAATATAGAGCAATCAGCTTTCCGTTGACTAGGTTAAGAACTCTCTTCAGTTCAGCTCTGGAGTAAATGATTTTTTTCTGTTACAAAAATAACTTCCCGTTAAATAAAGCAGTTTGCATAACACCCTCTCTAGACTCAGGCAAATGGAGGAATTCACAAATTTATATGTACTGTGGGCCTGTTTATGTGCATATTATTCATTTTAATTGCACTGGAGAAATGTCAGATGTGGAAATGGCACTTAATAACCTGATTTGTGCATTAATGCTTTGAAGATGCAAGTTTAAGGGACTGCACAGAGCAGTGAGAATTGCTACCTAGCAGCAAGAGAAAGGATTTTCGAAGCCCATGTTTGCTTGGGACATACACTGTCCTAACAGAGATGTAATAGTAAGTTTGTATGGAGACTTGAGCATCCTTTCGGTGCACTACAAGTATTTTCTCTCTGGTTGGTTGAAGCAGCTGTCTAGTGAGGGTGGAATCAGAAAGCGCTTCCCCTCTCAGTTTCGTGGGTGGGCCCACTGCATTGGCTGGAGTCAGGGTTAATGAGGCTGCCCCAGTCAGTGAGTAGATTCCCAAGAGAGCCAGCCCCTTAACGTAATGGTTCTCAAAATTTTTAGTTTCAGGACCCTATAAGAACCCTTAAAAATCACTGAGGAGGTCCTAAACTTACATATTAATTCATTTACAAATAACAATGATAAATGCATTACATATTAACATCAGAGCAGTGATACCGTCACGTGTCATATAGCAGGTGGAAAATTTCACTGTACAATCATGAGAGAATGAGTGAAAAAAAATCATATCCTAGTATCATTATGAAAAGGATTTTGACTTCAGAGACCCCCTGAAAGGATCTTAAGGGACCATGTGGCTAAAAATTTAAATTGAGAGAGAGGCAGGGGCAGGGGGGAGGAATAGCCAGCTAGCCCAGAAGTCCTCTTTCCAGGCTGCAAGCTAGCTACTGGTTTTCCTGCAAGAAGGGTTCTTGGAAGTGAAGTCAAAGGTCATAGTCTTAAACAAAGCTGTGCGTGTTGCCAGGTACACTGATAAGAGGGTGTGGAAGCTGGGTGGGAAATGCAGTTTTCATTCTGTTGGGACCTGGGCCATAAAAGCAGTTTCTCAGCAGGAAGGCATGCTGAGAGTTGGCGACATCATCCAACTCATGCCAAAGGTGCAGGACAGCACTGAATGAGTATGTGCCTACCCCTCACCCCCACAGACTGGAGGAAGTCTCCCTGGGAGGTGACCAAGACATGGATCCCCTGGAGCCTGCTTGCCCACAGCTTGACCTGATCCAAAGCCAGAGAGACAGCCAGAGGAGGTCAGGGCACTCAAGATAATCCTGACATCAAACATAGAGACATACCACGTGGGGTAGTTCCTATGATTAGGGAATTAATTCCATTTCAGACAGCAATAAAGCATGAGATGGAGGGTTTATGTAATTCTGCTAGTAAAGCAGGATGCTCTGAGGATATGCCAGTGACATTTTGGAAATCAGTATCAAGGAATCTAAGCTGGATGTTAAAACCCAAATCTGAAATGAACTATAAGAAGAAAGCTACTAAATATATAACAGACAAAAGTGGCCAAATTGATAACATAGTTCAGGGTGATGTAGTCAAAGTGGAGGAGATATAATTGGTTAATTATAATTATGTTTCTGACAAGTGATTTGAAAATCACGAGGGAGAGCTCTTTCCTTTTCCCCCTTTTTTTATGCTCTCAAATAATTTTCAGGAACAGCTCTCCTTCCCTTGACTACAGGTTGTAAATATCTTGATGTGCCCAAAGTTAATTGCATTTTAAAAGTTAACTCCAATTTGAAGAAATTCAGATAAGCTGGAGTGTGTTAGTTGACATTTTCCAAAGATCCCAGGTTTCAAGGCTAGTTATTTTGTAATGCCTAGTTCTCCTTTATGGCCTAGCAGCTCACAAGATAGAAAATGATGTTTCCTGCCATTTTATGCAGCCATGTCCTGCTGGTTGACTCCCACCTCCAGAGTCATTAAGCAGCAAAAAACGTATCCTCTATTAATAGTGCCTCTGACTTATTCAGGGAAATCCTTAACCAAGATAAGTAGTGACTATACCATCCAGTTTCTTCTCCTTCTCACTTTTCTGTCTCTTTCCACTAGAGGTAAATCTTCCAAAACTTTGAAGCTCATGATCACTGTTAAAACATGCAGGGAAAATCAGATATTCATACAGTTTCGTTGTGCTTGGGCTTAAAATCAGTGATTAGCTTGGAATTGGGGTACTTCCAGTAAAGAAGGCAATGTGGTTATAATGGGTGTTCATTGGCTGGTCAATGAAGCTGTCTATTCTGTGATCACCCAAGAAGTGTTTTGAAGATGCCTATTGGAATAGGGTCAAACTTCTTGTTTCTTGTTCCTGGGACTTCCCTCTCTGGGGTCTTGAGGCAAGTGTTTGTTTTCAGTATCTGCACCAAGCTGCCCCCTTCTTTGCATGGTTTCTTGGTAACGTTGCTACATTCACCTCATCACTCCAACCAGAAATCTCTCCCTTCCTCACCTCCCGTCCTGACAGTCTCTACATCTTGTCCAGCCCTTCTCCATCTGCTCATCATTGACACAATTTCAGGACCTTCCTCCTGGCCTCTCTCAGCAACTGTCACCCCTCTCAAATCTATCCTCTGAACACCAGAGGAATAGAAATAAGAAATGGGCCCATGGATGGGGAGAATAAGGTGAGAGAGAGACCGTTTCTTTTCATTGTAAGTGCTTCCAAATGGTTAAACTTTTTAACCATATATTTATAATACTTTGATGAAAGTGAATCAATTCATCATTCTTGATAACCCCAGAATGGTCTTAATGAAGATACTAAGATGACCATGTTATTCCTCTATTTGAGACCCTTTGATGAGAACCTGTTGCTTATGTGATATCAACCTAACCGCAGTTATATATCCCTGTGCTTCTGCGCACGCTGTTCACTCTGCCAGGAATGTAGATGCTCCTGATAGGGCTTTTGGTCATTGGGTCAAAATCTTCTTCTCTGAATTGGGTTTGCACTGGACCCCGGGGCCCCACTGGCTTGGTTGTGACCAGCTGCCCAGTAGTGTTCTGCCCAGACTGCGCAGGGACAGGGCTGTCTTAATGCACTGGGGTGGGCTAATTAAATCCTTTGGGTCTTCCATCTGTTTCCCACAGCAGTCTGAGCTATCAGCTGAAGAAAGTCCAGAAAAATTAGGAACCTCCCAACTACATCATCATAAAGTCATTTCCTTGAACAAGCAGATTCTTCAGAAGACCAAACAACTGGAAGAGGTTAGTGTTTTCTTTTCATAATTTTATTCAAGTAAAATAAAACCATTCTTCAAGAAGAGAGAAACTGGGGAAGGAGTTAAGATCTCCATGTCAGAATGGTCAAAGGAGATTCTAGAACAGGGGTCGACACTCGCAGGCCCTAGGGCAGTCCAGCCACCACCTGTTTCTGTAAATAGTTTTATTGGAATACATGCACACTCATTTGTTTACATATGTTCTGTGGCTGCTTTCAAGCTCCAGTGGCAGAATTGAGACCTACAGAGCCTAAAGTATTTACTGTCTGGTCCTTTATAGAGAATATTTGCCCACCTCTGTTCTAGAAGAAGATCACAGGGCAAGAAGAGCATTTATTAATTCACAGAGATTAGCTGAGCACCGCTGTGCTGGGCACTGAACTAGGCCGTGGTGGTGAAAGAAGAACAAGTTACGATCTCTGCTCTCAGGGGTCTGAAGGTAGTGATGAGGAGACATACTCTAGACAAATACATCATTTTTTTCTGTCTTTATAAATTTAAATGCTTCAGCTCATTAAATTTAAATTATAGGGATAATACAAGCTCACTGTAAATAAACAAAATAATATAGAACTGTATGAAGTTAAAAATGGGAATCCCCTTGTACTCTTGCCCAGTCCCGTTCCCTAGAGCAACCCACTGTTTCCTAGGCTTTGCAAGCTCTTATATATGCTCATTCACCTGGGGAGGAGGGTTGTCTGGTTATAAAAATTGAGTTTGTTTTTCACTTATTTTATCACAGATATCTCTCTGTCAGTAATAGTAATGTCTAATAAAGACTTTCTTCTAGAGTAATTGCAAAATGCTTTTCAAAATTAACTCATTCAGGGACTTCCCTGGTGGCACAGTGGTTAAGAATCCGCCTGCCAACGCAGGGGACACAGGTTCGAGCCCTGGTCCGGGAAGATCCCACATGCCGCAGAGCAACTAAGCCCGTGGGCCACAACTGCTGAGCCTGTGCTCTAGAGCCCTAAGGCCACAACTACTGAGCCCGCGCAAAGCAACTACTGAAGCCTGCATGCCTAGCGCCCGTGCTCCACAGCAAGGGAAACCACTGCAATGAGAAGCCCGTGCACAGCAACAAAGAGTAGCCCCCGCTCGCCGCAACTAGAGAAAGCCCGTGCACAGCAAGGAAGATCCACTGCAGCCAAAAATAAATTAATTAATTAATTAAAAAAAAATTAACTCATTCAGTTCACACAACATCCTTGTGAAGGAGGTACTATTATTACCCTCATTTTACAAATGAAGAACCTGAGACCCAGAAGTGAAGCAGTTTTGCCTGTGGTCACACAGCTTATTAGCAGTGGAACCAAGATTGGAACATATAGCTCTACCTCATTCTTTCTGATGAAAGAATGTAATATATATACGCAGTATATATGTACTGTAGTTTATTTCACCTGTCCTCTATTTATGAGGTTTTTTTCCCCAGGGTTTTTTTCCCAGTTGTAAATTTATGCTACCATGAACATCTTTGTACAGTCATCTTTGTGCAAATATGTAAATATTTCTGTAAAACGGATTTGAAGAAGTGGAATTGCTGGATCAAAAAATATGCATTTTCAATTTTTCTAGAAACTCAAATTATTCACCAATTGTTTTACTAATTTATACTTCTACCAATAGTATATGAGAAAATCCAAACCCTTTAAATCCAAGAACCTCTCCTACAAGGCCATGAGGGTAGAAAGTGACCAGGATTCTCCTGCGGCCTTGGTGTTGAGAACCACGGAGAGAGCCTTAGCCCAACAGAGAGATGGAAGGAGGAGTAAAAGAAGGAGAAGGAATAAAGAACATGGTCCAATAGGGGAATATGCTGCCAAAGGCAGAGAGCAGGAAGCCAGCTAGTAGACAGCTGACAAGAAACCTGAGGTTGAAGAAAGAGGAATCCAGAAAGGAAGTGTTAACCAGCAGCTGAAGTTTGGGGGGTAAATCTCGGGGTTAATGATGAAGAAGAAGATGGAGATGGGAGAATCATGGAGGACTCCAGCAAGACAAAAACTTAGCTAAGCTATCGGGACAGCCCCTGTTAGAGAAAAGCTGGGCAGATCTGTGATAGGTTAATTAAAGAGAAGAGGTGTCTTCCCTGTCAGGATCCAGCCCCCGTGTGTCTTTGTCGGTGACTCCTTCCTTGATGAGCAAGCTGACTCTTTCCTTGGCCTCCCGGGGGCCTGTCTCTGGCCCAGCTCTTCTGATACTGTAATCCCCAGTTTACTGGTTCGGCTCCTTGAGGGAAAGGACTGTGCCGTGCTCTTTGCCTTCCACTGCACACCTCATCTGAGCAGAGCCTTGGGTGAATGTCAGATGGGTGGGTGGGTGCGGGGGAGGGAGGGGGCAGGAAGGTGGGTGAAGCAGGTGCGAAAACAGCAGGAACTCTTCCTGGAGCTTCAAGAGTTAAGTCATTAGGATTTCAAGAGGAAAACAGACTTTCTCCAGAAATGCTCTCATCTGCTAGTGACACAGGTTAATAACAGTCCCCACTGCACAGATGGCACACTTTGAAAAGCAAGAAGCCAGAGCCCCCTGCTTCCCTCCTCTCTCCCTCCTGCCCTCTGCTTGAGGCGGCTTCCTGAGAGGCCTGGCTGGAAATTCATCAGTTGTGGAGACTGGTAACTAGAAGCACAGTTTAAGAGTAATGATTTTTGAAGATGACATAATTCTTTTTTTTTTTTTTTTTTTTTTTGCAGTACGCGGGCCTCTCACTGTTGTGGCCTCTCCCGTTGCGGAGCACAGGCTCCGGACGCGCAGGCTCAGCGGCCATGGCTCACGGGCCCAGCCGCTCCGCGGCATGTGGGATCTTCCCGGACCGGGGCACGAACCTGTGTCCCCTGCATCGGCAGGCGGACTCTCAACCACTGCGCCACCAGGGAAGCCCAACATAATTCTTAATAGGTTGCTTACAGATTCAAAGATGGGCTGAGTTGGGAATTCCCTGGTGGTCCAATGGTTAGGACTCCATGCTCTCACTGCTGGGGCCCGGGTTCAATTCCTGGTCGGGGAACTAAGATCTCACAAGCCACATGGCACAGCCAATAAATAAATAAATAAAAATTTTTAATGGGCTGAGTTATTTTGAAATAATCGTTGAGATACAAAATACAATTTCTCATTGTTAATTTGTACGCAGGTAACAACCAAAGTGTCTGATGAGTCTAACTGTGGTTTTCCACCACATCCCTTTTTCAAAAGTAGAAATGTACAAACGCTTTGAGCTTTGAATGGAATGTTTTCAGATATCTAAAAGTTCATAGACAGCACAAGATACACCTGTTTTGTAAGGAAAAGGGAAATGACATTTTTGAGATGTAAGTTTACGATTGTATAACTTGGAGCAGTAAAGCTAGTTCATTTTCTTTCTCTTCCTGTTGAAGTCCTGAATCCTTTCTTCTATCTGGCATTGTCTGCCATCAGTCAAGTTCTATGCTAGATTCTTGAGTGCAGCAATGCAGTTTGTATCCTGTGAACGAGCAGGTTTGTTAACTGAAGTGATTGTAGCCATACAAAGAAGTCAGACCTGAATTTGAACCGAGGCCTTATCAGTTATCAGCTATGAAACTTTAGTAAAGTAACTTAACCCCTCTGAGTCTTTATTTCCTCATCTGTTAAATAAGGATAATGTCTTCGTCCATTGAATTTAGTAAGGATTCACTGTTAGGATTTATGCAGAAAACCTAGTATATCACCTGACATGTAGTTGGTGCTAATTGAGTCAGAAACATCCATATTTGTTTAGTTTAAATCTTTCTGAGCTTCCATTTTCTCATCTGTGAAATGTGGATACCTCCCATATCTGTGCCATTGTGAGCATCAAATGACAACAGATGTCTTTTATCTTTCGTTTACAGCTGCAGGCAAGTCGTACCGACCTACAAGCCAGATACGAGGAAAAGAAGAAAACACTGACAGAGGTGAGCAGGTTTCCTTCCTCCACGGGTCTTGTTGGTAATCGTTTGACCTGCACTACTGATGGGATGCCTGCATCATCAGTCCGTGTGGAGGGGTCACCATCCCTTTCTCAGGGCTCAGGTCCATCTGGGGACAAAGGACAATCACATGGTAGCGCATGACTCGAGCCATCAGTTTATCCACACAGCCGTGTTCTAAACCATCAGAGTCTGGCTGGGAGAGGTCGCCGTGGGCTGCAAGGGTCAGGGAAGCTTCCTGAGGACAGTGGGCCGGACAGGCAGGGTGGCCACGTTGAAGCACACGGTGGGTCATTCACGGCAAAGGGCCTCTGCTCTAGAACACTCCGTGAGAGAGAGAAGGTTTCTTTTTGTGAGATGACACAACTACAGAGGGTATAATTCGTTGTTCACAATTGCCGGTGATCTCCTAGGCGGAATGGGAGAAGGGCTGTGGGTCTCTTTGACCCTGTGGTCCGTGTCCTGACCCAGGTGGCGACCGTGCGGTCCTCCGTCAGCATCACAGCATGCTTACCTCCCACTGGCGACTGCCTCGGAAGCCAGGCGAGGAAAACAAACATTTGTGACACCAGCTCTGTCATGCGAGGAATGTAGTTCTTTTTACTTCTGTCCCTGTTTCCACGGAAAGCGAATCCTCACCCAGGTCTGAAGAGCTCTCCCCATTGTGATTTTCGTGCTCGGGCTACGGCTGTACTTTACAAGGGCCTCGCTGCGAGGGCCCCACCTAGTGCTTTCTGGACCATGTGGAAGCGGGACTGGCCTTCAAAGGCATCTCTGAAGCCAAGGCAATCCCTATTTTTCTTTTTTTTAATTTCACGTGAAATTTGCCCATTTAAAATTGTCACTTCTCTAGCAGTATGCAGCACTTAGTTCACTGCTTTGCTATAAACCTGACAAAGCTTTGTAATTCTGACCTGGACTGGTGGCTTCAATTATTGTCAGAATGTTTGAAAAGGGCAGACGCAAGAATGACAATTAGAGGAATTTTTAAAAAAATTCTTTCTAAAGATGCCTGTGTTGCATTTGGACACATCAGCTTTCTTTACACTATTCTGTGACTCCATTCCTTCTGGATTAGATGGCAAACTCCTGGGGTGGAATCCCTGCAGCTGTCCTACTTTTCATGCTACACAGTCCCTGGCTTGAAGTTTGCCAAGTCATGGATCCATCTTTCTATAATAATCTGGAAGAGATTAAAGGCAAAACATCTTGATATCAATTTCCCAAAACACTTAAATGTCTTAAGATATAAATCCAGAATGGCTATCAAGTCACTTTTGGTATTAGACACTAAATCAAATATTTTTTGAACTCCATACATGTGCTAGAAAGGTGGAAGGTATGAGTTAAGTCAGTAATAGGAGATAGTCTTCCTGTCCTCACATAATAGTAGCAGCTAACATTACAGTGTGCTGGGTGTGCTCTGGGCACATCATTTGTATTAGTCATTGAATCTTCATAACAACCCTGGCACCACACTGTTGCTATCCCTGTTCCTCAGCTGGAGAAACTAAAGCAGAGGGGCCGTTCAGATTCCACTGCTAATAGTCTGGCACCAATGACCTCTTAGCGAGCTCGCTGTCTAGGAGGGCAGTCAAACTAATCCCCATCTAGAAAAATGGGAGACTATCCAAAACCTAGTGCTGAACAACTTCTATAGAAGACGGATTTGGTCAGAGTCCTGAGCACTGTGAACCTGAATCAGTAATGAACTTTGCCTTTGGGCCTCAGTCTTCTTATCTGTTCAAGGCAAGGACTGGGCAGACTGACCACTCTGAGCCCTTTCGTGCCAGTGTGCCCAGGTTTTACCTTTTCAGCAAAACCTGCCTTGCAGGATAACCTAGTAGCCCTGGAAAACAGGGAAGATCTGCCTTCCCAGTAAACTTAGGAGAAGTGAAGCAGAGTGTGGAAGGTAGAGGACAGACGGGACCCTGACGTGTGGCCGGGGGATGGGGGCTGCCACAGGCCCCTGCGTTAGCGGAGGCGCCCGGGTTCTAGCCTGTGCGCTTTCAGCTTCAGCAATCACAGCTTTGATTTTGTACGTGAGAGGTTAATTCTGTTTGAAATATGCAGTATCCTCTCCTGCTTCTCTGAGGGCATTAACTGTGTCTGAAGTTTTTCTTGATCTATAAACTATTCCTTCAGATCAGAATTCATTTGTTGAATTGCTACATTTTTTATGGTTATATCTTTCTTCAGATGTTTGATAATTCTTCATGGTGTGCTTACTGTTGATTCTGAAATTTTCTGTTACCAGCTGTATGGGTTCTGTGTCCATTTTGTGCAGTGACTGTTCTGGAAGGGTGGGTCCCACTACTTGGTGGGATGAGCCACTGGCACCTGATGTTCAGGGCTGGGGCACCATCTCTGCTGCCGAGCATTGCCAGCTCTCCGGGGGCTGCCCTGCCTCTGGGACCCATGCGCCAGCCCTTGGGTTAAGGGAGCCAGGCTTCACTGCGTAGCCCGCTGGCTCGTCCTGATGCAGACCCCAGCCCTGCACCCCACGCCTTCCTGCGTCCTCAGGGTCCACACGGCTGTCCTCCGCAGGCCCTTCCTGTCTGCCGCCATCTTCCTTGTCCCCGAGGTACCCAACTCCTGTGGTCCAGCAGAATCACCTGGACTTTCTAGGACTTGAGGCAAGAGGAGCTTGCTGCAGCTTGTGTTTGGTCTTCCATTTTCAGCTGGAACTCTTAGAACTTCTTTAACTTGTTTTTTTTTTAATAGGTAACCCATTCACATGGTTCAAAATTCAAAAAGTATGAAGGGTGTCCCCCTGTAACCCAAGCAAACAGCTACTCTCTCCAGAGGGTAACCAGTTTCTTGTGAATCTTTTCAGAAAATTTTCATGCATATACAAATAACATGTAGGTTCTTTTATACCTGTGTACATCCGATGTATACATTCCTTTATACACATTGGAAGCGCATTGGAATCATGGTTTTTTATATGTTGTTTTCCTCAACCAACAGTAGATGTTAGAGATCATCATAAAAGAGCTGTTTATTCTTTCTTTTTTTAATAGCAGCTTAGTATTCTATTGTGTGATAGATCTGCACACCTTAAAAATTAAAATCTGAGTTTCTTTAAAGTTTCTTTTTTAAAATCCCCAACTGTCTGACTCAGAAAAAGAAAGTAGAGTTTTTCAAGATGGGAGATTTAACCCTGCCCCTGTCAAGCAGCCATGGTAGTGGTATCCTGAAACTGAAACCCAGGTCTGTCTCTCACAGCCACGGTTATTATTTACCTCTTCCTACTGAAAGACACCTGCTGTCAGCATTACTTTTGGCTTTCCACCCATTTGCTGCTGTGATTTAAAGGTATTGCCTTTAAGGTCTCATTTACCAACAGAATGTGTCAAGAAGGGTCTGGTTTTGACCTTTCCATGCTGTCCCTCCACCCCCATCCTCTTCCTCTCGTTCACCTATTTTCTCAACATACAGCCAAATCCAGTGGGCTGTCAGGAAAGGGGTGCAGGTGTGAGCCGGGAAGGAGAGGACATCTCCTGTCCCCCCAACGTGCCTCCTTGTCTCCCGCAGCTCAAGAGTTATGGTGAGAAACTGGACAAAGAACAGGCCGCCCTTGAGAAGGTAGAAGCCAAAGCTGATCCAAGGTAAGAGGTTTCAGCATGTGCTTATTTTCTCCGTGAAGCTGTCTGGTGGTTTGAGCACAGGGCTGAGGAGCTGGGGGTCATTGCTGCTGGCCCCGTGCCGCTCAGTTACTTCACCGCTGATCTGGGCCGTGCCTGTTGCCCAGGGGGTGCTGAGTTAGCCTTCTCTCCCCCGCCCCCCAGTTCCCCCTGGGGTCAGGAACAGCTCGTTTTATGTTTTGTTTTGTTTTTCTGTTTTTAAAAACTAAGTAATACATTCAAGGTTCAAAAGGACGTGCGCCGAAAAGTCTCCTCCCACCCTTGCCCCCCCGCCTTAGAATCAACCATGGTTACCAGGTTTTAACAGCACACATTTTAGCCCTGTCCTTTGGGAGTGAAGGTACAGTCTTTTTTGACCAAGACACAGCTGCTGGGTTTTTGTGTTTTGTTTTGTTTTGTTTTTCAATTAATTGTATTTAGACAATTTAAATTAAATATAATCACTTACATTTGACCGTTTTAGCACCAAACTGTTTGGGTGGTGAAATCTCCCAAGTGTCACTCACTTGAGTGAAATCGTGAAATAATAAAATGCTTCAGGCACAGATTGAGCAGTTCTGGGTTTGGTGGACATTTTTAGCCAAGAAGTACCTACAGATTACTTGGCTTTATGATTAGAAACCCTCTTTTCATGATGTGGAGCAAAGTACCATTAGATACTTGACATTTTAAATTTCAAATTAGTGCTTTTAATGACCTTAAAACTCGTTTCCTTTCAGAAGGGAAATGAAAAATAGGAATTAAAATTACGATACTGTCTGTGCTCTGAGTCTGTTAAGTAATTAGTATCATTAAAAATATACAGTAATCTTGAAACTCCTTGTTGTTTCTGCAGCTGACATTTTAATGCTGAATTCTGTAGTGTTTGTTTGGAGGTGGCCTGATGGACTCGGCTTATAAATGAATAATAATGTCAGTTAAAGGGTAGTCATAAGCATTTGTGGGAAGCCCATTAGACACTCTTGGGAGAGACAAGGAAATTAAGAAAGAAATCCCTTTTTATCTGGGGTCTTGGTTTTCCCCGTGATTCATAAAATCATAATAGTTTGTTTCAAGTCAGTCATTTTTTGGTCTTTTCTTTTCAGCATCCTGCAGAACTTGAGAGCCCTTGTAGCCATGAATGAAAATCTGAAAAGTCAGGAACAGGAGTTTAAAGCACATTGTCGAGTAAGTGTTGCTTGGTGTCGGCAGATGTTAAACAAGATTCTTGTAAAATCTCCTGCTTTCCCTCTCTTGCGCTGCCGAGGGTCCTGTGCAGGTGCGGTCAGAAAAGCAGGCTCACCAGGCGGGTACGCGGCAGTGTGTGAGATGGGTAGAGGACTATGGTAGGTGCCCTCCGAGGACACCGCAAGTGACTTAGGTGTGCCAAACCCCCAGACTGAGAGCACAGTCTAACAAACGATGTTTTCTAATTTCCAAATGTACTGAAAAGAAAAGTCTTACGAAGTGCGAAAGGCGTAGCATCTTAGGAGACCAGGGCCGCCCTGAAAACCTGGCGTGTCTGTGTGTTGCGTGTTCTGCCACGTGAGACCTCGTGGTCCGGTAGCGCCAGAGCCATCCGGAAGCTGGTCTGACTTGCACAGGGCCGGGTGGCAGGGGAGGAGTGCCTTGGTGAGGCAGGGCTCCGGGCCGCAAGGTCCCAGGAAAGGTGGAGAAGGGTCGGCACCGAGAAGGAGGCTCGGACTGGGCTCTAAGCCACTCGTTCATTCCGTGTCCCAGGGGTTACTGCAAGCCTCGCCTGCCCTTTAGGAAGAAAGGCCCCTTCTGACCGAGGTGCAGCTGCCTGTCTCCTCCTCAGTTAACCCTCCCAGGCTGAAAATCAGGGGCCTGGGGAGCTACTGCCTAATGGACTTTCTGACTCCACGTAAACTCACGAAATGTGAAAAAAAAGACTCTAGATCAAGGTAAATAATTACCTCCGATTACTAGCCTGTCCAAATCTTAACAAATGTTCATGTTACTTTTAAAGGAGGAGTTGGCCCGGCTGCAGCAGGAAATTGAAAACCTGAAGGCTGAGAGGGCTCCAGGCAGAGATGAAAAGGTGCGGGCTGTGGAGAAGCGCTCCAGTCTGCTGGGAGCTGTGTGACTTCCACCGTGAAAGGGTTTCTAGAGGACTCAACAGCGAAGCGTCTGGTGCTGAAAAAGACCAGACTTCCCTCAGCCGGGTCCTCTGAACACACATTTCTCAAGTAGTTTTCTTAGATATTTGTCCCTGTCCTTTGTCTTCCTTTTATGGGTTAAAGCGTCCATAGGTGTGGCCAGCAGCAACTCCAGATAAGAATTAATGAGTTACAAGCCCGGCTGCCCCCTCTGTCAGGGACAGGGTGTTTGCAGGAGCCCCCTGAGCTCTGTTCCCACTCGTCCCATTTGCCTGTAAATTCTATGCCAGTTTGCTGCTCATTTCACCCTGTGCTCCTGCCCGGGGATACAGGAAGGCAGCAGAGAGCAGCACGGGATGTGAGGTCAGAGCTCTGGCAGCACAGGAGCATCCCGGGCTCAGGAACACGGCCCACTGGCTCTCGGAACAGACGCCTTGATCTTCCCAGGAGCTAGTGTGGACAAGGACGGAAAAATAAGTCTGTTTCTCTGACCCGTTGAGGTTGCAGGGATCGCTGTGGTTTGTCCTCCTCACACTCCATTCAAGGCTTATCTGCTGAGGCTCCCTGTGCTTCAGATGTGAGAGCTGGGTGTGGCTTTGGGCCCCATCCACGGCACCCTCTCTCTTGGGGAAATGGGGAACTTGGGGCTCAGAGAGGGGAGGGGACTTGTCCAAGCAGCCAGCATGAGTCCAGATGCTTTCCACCAGGGCTGCGGGGATATGGGCCTCAGAGGTGCCGCCTCCCTGTCGTGATGGGCTGTGCCACTCCAGCCACAGCCGTGAGGACTGGCACGGGGATAGCAGAGTGTGGCCGTGCAGTGGGTGGTGTCCTGGCACCGCCCACCCACATCCAGCCTTTCCAGTTGTTTCTAAGACTTTGAGCTCGGAGGCTCCCATGAGCTCAGCACCCTCTGGGTTTGCACAAATCACAGACTTTCAGGATGGCATTTCTCTTCTTAGCAGTCACACCTTGTTAGAGGGATTGACTTACATTCAAAGACAGAGTTTAGCTTGTTAGTGTGTGGCTGACAGGCATTTAAGAACAATTTAAAATCTGGGGCTCGTGTGCAGGCTGTGCCCTGTTCAGACGTGGTCTGCCCACCCACCCCCCTTCCTACATCTGGACCCTCAGCTTTTCTGTCCCATCCCTTTCCTCAGAAACATTTTTTTTCTTTTTTTTTTTTTTAACTTTTCCTCATTGCAGACCCTCTCCGGGGTAGAGCGGCACGGTGCCCTAACCCCTGCCATGACGCACAACGTAAGTACCTGCCCATTCTCAGGACCGCCGCTGTCCTCTGCGAGTGTGGCAGCTTCTCACGCGTCCTTTCATCCTGTCTGCGGCCACCTCCTTGTCTTCGGGCTCTCGGGGCGTGGCTCCATCTTGTGTATCCGCCCCTTGGGTAGAGCAGGACCTCCCGGGGACAGCCCTGACGGCCGGCACCTAGCACAAGGCATGCCGTCCCCACCCTGGCATCTGAGCCGGGAAGGGGACAGGCCTGTGTGGTCCACACGTGCCCGTCACAGCCCAGGATCCGAGGGGCGAGCAGTGCACAGGGGGAGAGCTCTCTCTGGGGGGACTGCGTTCCAGGGTCAGCAGCCTGTAAAGGGCTGGGTAGTAAATATTGTCACCTTTGTGGGCCAGCTCCACTGTGGTCGTCGTAGTCTATAGATAAGTGAAAGGACATGGCTACATTCCAGTAAAACTTTACTTACAAAACTAGGCACAGAGGCGAAATTGACCCAAGGGCTGTGGGATTTAGCTGCTGGGCTGTAGTTTGCGGACCCCTGTTCTGAGTTAAACAGGTGCTTCTAGGAGAAAGGAATAGAAAAGGAAGAGGAGAAGGAAGAGAGAAACAGGAAAGCCTCTAACATTCTCCTCCTTTAGGGTTTCTCTTCCCTTCGTACCCTCAGACGCTCCTAGAGAGTGAGCTTTGGGACTCCCATGGTGAAGGCTATTGAGGTTTTCCTGCAGCTGAGCCCCATGGAGGAGCTGGGAGGGTGGTGGGGTGTGTGTGTGTGTGTGTGTGCGCGCGCGTGTGTGTGTGTGCGCGTGTGTGCGCGCGCGCACACGCGCGCGCTGCGCGCGCGCACGCGCACGCCCATGCACGGCAGTGGGGAAGGGGCACCTCTGCCACTACTGTAGCTTTCCCCAGTTCAGCAAACCATCCAGCCATGTCTTTTACCCCATTGGGTTCAGTGAGGGGCTAGTTTCTCTCTTTTAATTCAACTCTGTCCAAAAGGCCTTTCAGCAGTGGCAGAAATGTTCTCTATCTGTGCTGTCCAATATGGTAGCCACTAGCTACATGTGGCTACTGAGCACTTGAAACGTGGCTAGGGAAGTAGAGAAACTGAATATTTTTAAGTTTTAGTTAATGTAAATTTAAATAACCACTTGTGGCTGGTGGCTATCATATTGGATAGTGCAGGTCTAAACAGAAACATAGGAAGCAAGCCATCATCATCTCCAAACACAGAGACATAGAACAACAGGCTCTTTACATCACGGTTGTCTCCTCCTCCTCATGGATCTTTTTTGGTGCGGGAGGAAAGGGCACGTGGACTTGAGGGATACTTCAGTTAAGAACCCGGGTTGCAGCCTGGGTCCCAGAAGATGGAAGAGTTGTTATAAAGTGATGTGAAAGAGTGTCAAGGCTCTCACAGGACTTAGGACCCGACCCTGAATTCGGCCATTTGAAAAAAGGAATTTGGAGCCTCCGGATGAGGGAGATATATAAAAACTGTTCAGCTTCAAAAGATTTCATCAAAAAATGAAAATTTCCTATTCCCAGATAATTGTGTTTCTTTCCAATTTCAGGAAGACCTAGACAGACGGTATAATATGGAGAAAGAGAAGCTTTACAAGATCCGTTTACTACAGGTGAGTGAAAACAAGAGCCAATAAATGCCTGTAACTAGGCTTGCGTGCCTATAGCAGAAGTAGAAAGTCTCAGCATCTAAGAGCTGGAGAGACTCGGGAAAGCTGCTGTTTGCTCTTCTATCTGGAGTGTAACTCAGCGGATTATGTTGGTTATAACACCTCACATTGGTATGTTGTTTCACCATCATCTCGTTTGATTTGAGATGGGTGGAAAGTAGCTATTAGCCTCATCTTCTATGTGAAGAAATTGACTCACATCTGTGAAGTACAAGCAGCTGGTAAGTGCCAGAGCCAAGGTCAGAGGTCTAATGTTCTAGTCCAGTACTTTTTTTTGTTTTTTAATTAAGAAAATTTTATTTACAGTAGAACAGAATACTTAGGAATATATTTAACAAAAGAATTGTAAAACGTGTACTCTGCAAACTACAAAAAATTGTTAAAATGTCTGGAAGAGGCAAATCTGTAGAGACAGAAAGTTCATTAATGCTGCCTGATGGTGGGGGTAAGGGGTCGGGAGACATGGGAGTGACTGCTGATTGGTATGGGTTTCTTCTGGGGTGATGGAAAAGTTCTGCAATTTTAGGTAGTGGTGATGGTCATATGACTTTGTGAGTTTACTAAAAACCATTGAATTGTATACTTTGGGTGAAATGTATGGCCTGTGAATTTTATCTCATAGCTGTTTAAAAAAAAGTGGAGGGGGAGGATAAGGTAGATTTTAAAATATTGTGTTCTTGGGCTTCCCTGGTGGCGCAGTGGTTGAGAGTCCGCCTGCCGATGCAGGGGACGCGGGTTCATGCCCCGGTCCGGGAAGATCCCACATGCCGCGGAGCGGCTGGGTCCGTGAGCCATGGCCGCTGAGCCTGCGCGTCCGGAGCCTGTGCTCCACAACGGGAGAGGCCACAGCAGTGAGAGGCCCGCGTACTGCAAAAAAAAAAAAAAAAAGAAAAAAAAAATTGTGTTCTTGTCTAGTACCTTTCCCCTAAAATTAAGTGCCCACTTTAACTGTCTTAGTTGATAACCTTAGGGGTTTGTGAGGAGGCCATCAGATATGGGGAGTTTTAAAGTTGGCTCTAAATTCACATAGATCAAGATTACGTTACAGAATCTTTTACATTGCCAGGGTCTGGCTCATGCACGTTCAAAAGCCAAGAGTTAAATTGTGTTGCACTTTGGCCCAGGCCTTCTCTCTGTTCTCTGGGAAAGGAAGGCCAGGTTCTGGGGGGAGTGGCCAAGGGGCTACAGGGGCCAATGGGAACCTCTTTCTCCTTTCTCTGGCCCGTGCTTATTTTACTGAGTCATTTGGCTAAATTCCGGGGAGTCAAATTTGTCCTGATACAAGGACACTGTACCAATCTTAAAGAGACACAGAATTAAATAAAATCAGGACAGTACAGCTGCATACTTGGAAACTTTTTGACTGTGTGCTTACTATGTATTCAGTGTTGCATTAGATCCCAGGAATAGTAAATGGGATGCTCTGTCTTCTGGGAGCTGGCTGGCTGTTTGAGAACCAAGATATGTCCATATACATCAAAGTACAAGGGGGCTTATATGCGAATTGCATACTGCAGGCTGGAGACCTGGGGTCAGTCATACATACTGGCTAGAGGGAAGGTGCAGTAGAACCCCAAGCCTGCTGAACCCTGAGCCAGGGCTGGGTCAGTGAAAATGGACAGAAATAAACTGGCAGGTGAGAGACTGAGCAGCTGTATCCATGGAACTTGGGATGAGTTAGAGAAAAAGTGGCGTCGAGGATGGTGGGGGAATTTCTGACTTGGGCACTAGTGTGGATCCTTGAGTTATTCATTGAGCAAAAGCCTAAAGGAGAAAGGATAGGGCTGAAGGGGATGGGAGTGTGAATAGAAGTGTTAATAAGATCTATTTAGGGCTTTTAAAGGTTGGGGTACTCACCCAAGTAGGAACAGTCTGGGCTGGAGATCTGGGGGTCAGCGCTGTATAGGTGATAACCTAGGATGTGAAAATACAGGCTGAGAAGAGGGAAAGAAGGACTCCACCAATGAGGGTTGAGACCAAGCAGGCAGCCGGAGGCCCAGGGAAGACAGGAGCCTGAGGTCTCGTGGCAGCTGAGCAGCGAGCTCAGTGGAGAGAAGGGTCAGTGTTGCCAGAAGTCAGGAAAGCTGGAAGCTGAGAATTTCCGTAGGTGCAGAGAGCAGGTCTGCGGTGACCTTGGCGAGAGCAGTGCCAGTGGGTCTTGGGAGCAGCCAGCGGCACTGGGTTGAAGGGTGACCGAGGGGAGTGCAGGGGTCAGAGGCACTGGGGTACGTTGCTCTCGGGAAGTTGTGCTATTAAAGGGAGGAGAAAGGTGGAAGCTGAAAGGTGATCAGGGTTTAAGGAAGGGCCTTTCTAAGGATGAGGGACTTGAACATATGTAAATGCCAATGAGAAGAAGCCAGTAGAAAAGGAGAGGTTAAAGATACAGTGAAAAGAGTGAATGGTTTTATCTTTAGATTCCTGAGAAAGTATAGGAGCCAGAGCCTGAGCACCCATGGGAGGTGTAGCCTTGGCCACAAGGGGTGGTGCATCTTTCCCTCTACTCTAGTCAGAGCAGCAGGCACTGTGTTGGTTTGATCACGAGAGTTGATAGCGGGTTTTGCGCCTGGAGGGGTTTTTGCGCCCTAATGAATTAGAGGTCCCCGTCTGCCGCTGTGCTGACGTGGGCCAGGAGAGGGGGAGGACGAGAGGCGCAGCAGAAGAGCAGCGCTGAGCCGTGAACCTGTGGGGGGAGCTGGGTGGCCCTCTTCAGCGCTGCCCCTCGGGGAAGCCGCCCACCTCGGAGCCCGAGGTCTCCCCTGTGCCACGCACAGCCCTGCCTCCCCGGATGCACCTGGGGCAGTTCGGCTAGAAGAGCCCAGTTCGTTTCACAGGAGGGGGAAAGTGCCAGAAAGCTGCTTTAGGAGGAAGCTGTAGGAGCTTTTCAAACACGCTAAGGGATTCGGGATTTGCATGGGGGCAGCAGGGCAGCATCCCTTGTCATCTGGGAAGCACTTCTGTTTCCCGGTCCCTGCCTGACGCTGGGAATCAGCTGCTCTGGAGTCCTTGGGGGCCTGGTGGGCTGGCTGGGGGCGCCATCCACACATGCCCTCCCATTCAGAATCCTCCCTCCGATCCATTATTTTGACGCCTTCTCCCTGTGTTGCCGGGGAGGTCAGGGTCTGAGATGCGCACCTCAGGCCGCAGCCGCGTCGGGTGCCTGCCTTCCAGGGCGGGTGTGTGGGCACAGGGTGGGTGGCGGCAGTGTTTTGGCTCCCCAGAGGACACGTAAGGCCTTTCACCAAACGGTGTTGTCTCCCCCTCCCTTTTGCATCTAGGCTCGAAGAAACCGAGAAATAGCCATTTTGCATCGCAGGATTGACGAAGTGCCCAGCAGAGCCGAGCTAATACAGTATCAGAAGAGATTTATCGAACTCTACCGCCAGAGTAGGTGCATCGGCGACACACCAGCCCCCGAGGCTGACCCTGGGAGGGGCAGGAGGCGAGGGGCTCCGTCCCACTTCAGCGTGGTGGCGCCGTCCATGAAGGCCACCCCTGGGAAGGCCCCCAGCTCATCGTCAGGCCCACTCATTTCATGTAGCCCAGAAGCCCAAGAGAAACACCATGGGGCTCTGACTGCCCTCTCCCTGGACAGACAGCTTAAGCTGATTGAGCTCCTTGAGTGATGCTTCTAGCCCACCCTCACCCCTGTCAGTCATCGGGCTCCTCTTTCCAGCGTCACGCGGAACCTCGTGACCCCGGCGTCTCTAGATCAGCCTTCGCTCATTGTTCTTCTCCTCTGCAGACCTTCTTGCTCATGTGGTCCTTGCCTTTAACAGCATCCTGTTCACCCAGGGATGCAGGGCTGGGTCTCCCTCAGCCTAAATCAGTGAGCACATCTCGTCAGGCTCAGAGTGATGCTCAGAGCTGTCATTGCCTTTCTCTTCCCAGCGCTGCTGCCATATCTGTTCTCCCTGGCATCACAGCTCAGCCCAGTGAGCCTTAGCTGGTCGGCAGCCCCTTCCGAGTCTGTCACCCACCCATCCAGTCATATCACTTCTCTCCTGTGACAAATCCTCAGGCGCTTCCTAGACCCACTGAAGAAAGCCTCTCTCCTTGTTCTGCCCAGGACCGTCCCCCATCTAGGTGGCCCGCCTGAAGGTCCCGATTCCTGCCCGCGGTCCCACTCTGGCCTCCTCAGTCCACACGCTGCCTCTGCCTACACCACGCACTTTGACATCCTAGGCCTTGACTCCTGTTAACCTGCGCCTGGGACCCCTTGTTCACTCTGTTAGACAAAATCCTTCAAGGCCCAGCTCACATCCTCTGTAAACAGATCCTGGACCAGCACCCCTTCCTTAGGTTCCCACTCTTGCTTGTCTCCCGGGTACCTCAAACTCAACACATACAAGACTGAATTTGCCTCCCCGCACCCCGTCTTTCCGCTCGGTCACTGGGATCGCCGTCAAGCCAAGTTAGACCCCCCTGTCTTCTCTGCTGTAGCCACCTTCTCGCCACTGCCCAGGGTCTAACCCCTTGTCTGCACTCTTGCCTGAGGGATCTTTCTCACACAAAATTTGATCATTTTACACTCTTGCTTTAAAAGCCTTGATATTTAATAGCTCCCCCTAACTGGATGGACAATCTTCAGAATCCTAAGTCCTGCCTCGTCTGGGCCAGCTGGCCCCCCTGCGGTCCCTGTGTTCCCTCACCCCTGTGAGCTGGTCCCAGGCCCAGGAGGCCAGCGCCCTACAGTTCCCACTTGGAAAACTCCAAGTCTTCTTTCAGAATATAGCCCAGATTTTCCCTTGAGATGTTGGCGTCTCAGCCATCCTTCCGGTTCGAGCCGGAGCACTGTCCCTACTGAGAACATGCATCCAGATGCACGCTTCCTTTCACGTCTTACCTCACCACCCTGACGTTTTATGCGGTCCTCACGTTTGACTCAGATGGTCAGGGGCAGGTGTCAACGATGGCAGTTTCTCAGCAGAAAATAGTTTCTGCCTTAAGTTAAATCTTTCTCCCTAAGCACGGGGTTTACAAAAGTGAGCCGGCTGTGGCTCCCGCCCCTGAGGAGCGTGGGAAGGCAGAGAGCCACACAGACAGCAAGAGCTGGCACGGGGCTGCTTCGTCCCCCTGCCCTCCTCCCGGGACCGCTCACCTGGAGGACTTCGGAGAAACCCGCGTCCCGCACGCCGACAGGGAGCTTCCGCTGGCTCCTCGTCTCGGCGGGCCCGTCACGGCTGCCACGCACGTGCCGTCAGCCTGCGGCAGCCCTGTACTGGCCTTTGTGCCCCATGGGGCTTCCGCACAGACGACGCCGGCAGGTCCGCAGTGCCTCCGCGGGGAGAGGGTACTCAGGCTTCTTTTGATACATTTTCTCACTCGTGCTGATTTCTTTGCATTTGCAGTTTCAGCAGTGCACAAAGAAACCAAGCAGTTCTTCACTTTATATAATACCCTGGATGACAAGAAGGTTTATTTGGAAAAAGAGGTAAGAGCCTTTATAGAAAGAAGAAACATAATCAGACGAGCAGCTACCAGTGCTGTCCGCCTGGGAAGCTCGCACGAACCTGGTGTCGGGATGCCTCGGCTGAAGTGGGGGGAGCACCTGTCATGTGCCCCGTGCCGGGTACAGGGGCAGAAAGTGCCCACTGTGCAGGGTGGGCATCAGTTGTACGGTGCCTCGTGAGCGGTGACGTCATAAAAAGAAACATCCTGGAAGCTCGAGAGGTGCATACGGAGGAGGGCCTGGAGCTGGTGAGACTTTAGTTTGAGTTTTAGGGGAAGGAAAGAGCCAGCTAAAGGACATGGGGAGGGTGGGCTGTCAGGGTTGACGGGGAGCAATGGCGGTTTAATCATCCGCGGCAGACAGAGGCGTGAACTAAAAGAACTGTGAGAACGAAAGCAGGAGCGGAAGGGGTGACCGGGGCAGCCCCTCCATGTTCCTCTGACTCAGGCCAGATCCGCTGGTGGTCAGGGCCCTCGATGGAAGGCAGGCGATGGGGGCAGTGTGCAGCTGTGTTCAGGAAAAAGCTGCGCCGTCGTCCCCGCGGCAGCACGGTGTGGTGGCCCCAGCAGGCACTCTGGACTCACACGGGTTTGGGTTTCAGTGGGGCCTTATCTTCCTCACCTGTAAAACGGGGAGAACTCCTGCAGTGATGGAGACAGAACGGGACAATGCCTGTGAGGGCCCTCGCATGTGGTGATCCGTGGTAGCTCCTCCCTCCCCCTCCCCTTGAGGGTGACAGAACCTGTTTTTATTTTATCATCATCCTGCAACCTGCACTAATTACCACTTTACTAAGAACAGTATTACAGGTGTGTCTTTTCCCTGGACCCAAATGGAGGCATCAGTGAGTACTGTCCTTGACTGCCTGTTGTCAGTCAAACCAGATCAATCTCTCTCCTCCGAGATGCACTCCTTGAGGACGGGTTGGGTTCTGTTTTCTCTGTATCCGGGGCCGTACACAGTAATGGGCACAGGACAGGCATCTGATAAACGTTCGAGTGGATGAGCCGAGTGTGTTGGGGGGATGTACGTCAGCCCTGGGGGTAGCTCTGCTGCACACCCTGGCCTTGGGTTCTTCCTGCCTGGTGAGGGAAGACAGGCAGCCGCTTCTGAGGAAGCCTCGAACCCCACTGACCTTCCTTCATCAGCAGTGTTTAAAGTTGTTGCATTCTTTGAAAAATGAGGAGTATGCAGGGGGGCGGGGCTATTTAATTCCAAGCCATACTAAGGCGGTTGGAAGTTTGCATTTGGATAAACTGTACATTTTATCTCAAGTCCATTTATACCTGTGATATTTTAGCTTTCAACATGCCTGTGGAGTCATAAGGACAAGAATATCATCTCCGTGTTACAGAGTGTGAACCTGAGTCCAAGTATAGTAAATGCTCGGTCCTGAGCTCACAAGCCGAGTCAGTGACAGAGCCAGAAAGAGGACCTAGGTTTCTAGACTCCAGACTCAGAGGCCTGCCCCGGATGATCATCAGGACACATAGAGGGTCCTAGGTGCGGGCTGTGGCATTTCTAGGGGAGAGAGGGACCTTGAATGGCGCATCCCTGCGGTGGCTCTCGGAGCCACTGGGCAGCTGGCCGCATTGGCAGAGACTTTGTGGGAAGGAGTAGAATGGGCACAGTGTTCTCACCCTCCACGCCCACTGACCCTCTGCTAAGCTGATGGCCCTGAAAATAAAGAACAGTGTTTGGTGAGATCGAAAGGGCTGTGGTCCAGCCCTAAGAGCCCTAATGTTGGCTGAGCCTTCCCAGCTGGGATCTGGGTTCTGTCATTTCTGTGGTCATGGCTGTGGGAAGGTAGACGCTCTGGGGAAACTCCGGAGGTGAGAACACGTCGCTCTTTCTTTTCCTGTTACTTTCATCTGTGCGAACAAGGTGTGTTCATCTCAGAAGCAGCCTCCAGAGACACGGGACGAGCTTGCGGTGGCTGGGGTCAGCACAGGCGTCTCTCAGCCTTTGCTTTGTGTTCTTGTTCTTCTTTCCTCCCCAGATTAGCCTGCTGAACTCAGTTCATGAGAACTTCTCACAGTAAGTGCTCTCAGCCCTCCTCCCATCGGTGGCTTGTGTGCCCTGCGCTTTTGTTGGCTCACCTCTGCCCGATCGAGCAAGGCTCAGTGCTCAGGGTGGGATTCTTATACTTTCACCCCTGCTGCTACGTGCGGATGTGCCTCGGTTTACGCAGAGCTTGAGTTCTTGCAAAAACTTAATGATACAGTGAATTTTAAAACACCAAGGAATAGCTTAGGGAAAAGGTGAACTTTCAAATAATTTGACTATGCCTAGCTACTATGATTTCTTCATAGATTACTTTTGTCCTGCTAGGATGAGATTAATAACATTTGTTCTTGAGCACGTAGAGATGCTTTAAAGTTTAGATAACGAGGGAATTCCCTGGCGGCCCAGTGGTTAGGGCTCTGTGCTTTCACTGCCGAGGGCCCAGCTTCAGTCCCTCGTCGGGGAACTAAGATCCCACAAGCCGTGTGGCGTGGCCAAAAAATAAAATAAGATAAAATTTAAATAAATAATCTATATGATTTTTTAAAATACTTTTCAAATCTTGTGGTAGATTTTGGCTTTTAAGTCATGTGCATACTCTAAACTACTTTGTTCAGGTATAAATATGTTCTCTAAAAGTTGGATGGCAAGGCCCATCTGTACCCAAATCATAGCAGCCCTCAAGCATGGCCATTGGCCTGCCCGCCCTCTGGGCAGCCCCAGGCTGGCTCTCCGTCCATCAGGCTTCCTCCGCTTCCAGCACAGGTCTCTGCTGTCCCCTGGCAGGTGACCAGCAAGTAAGATCTTAATGGATAACAAGTTCTAGACTTTAAGTTTCATTTCTAACTAAAAACAAACAAAAATCCTCACAGCCCCATTTAATATTGAGATTCAGTTAGTGACTTAACAACCTTGTGACACTTCTAAAAATGGTGCCTTCATCTTTATCCCCTGATCATGGAGAGAAGCTGAGGTTTGAGTGTTTTTGTGGCCAATTCTGCTTTCTCTCAGCCTGTCCTTCGGAAGAATTCTCACTCTTGTATCCATGTGCTCTGATCCTTCTGGTGTCATTGCCTCTGCAGAACTGGAGGTGAAGGGGCATGTTTTAGGGCATCATTTCTTTAGCTGCTATTCCTGGAAGCAGGACCAGGTTTCCCAGCCTGGTTTTAGGAAAACCTCAGAAAATGTCTCTCAGTCGTGAGCAGGGCCTCTAAATCTGCAGGTTTTTAAAAACTAAGTGAAATTCATTTCTTAAGCAGAATCTGCCATTGTTCAAAATTTTTTAAAAAAATTGTTAATTTTAGTCACGTTTTATTTTATTTAAGAAAATATGTATTAGTAAGAAAACTATAGGGAGAGTGGGAAAAAAAGATTACTATTCAGTTACAAGACCCGGCTAATTTTCATGCCTTCCTCAGAGTTTAGAATCTTTGGCTGCCTGGAATCTCGGGGGCCCCACGGGTCCATCCTGCCTTGCAAATGCCTGCTTGCCTCTTGGGGCATTATCTGGGTACAGGGCTGACCCCTCTGTGCCTCCCCTTTTCTGAGAGTCCTGTTTGCTGGTCGTACCTCTGCTGGTCTTTCTTTCAGAGCCATGGCCTCCCCTGCTTCCCGGGACCAGTTTTTACGTCAGATGGAACAGATCGTAGAAGGAATTAAGCAAAGTCGAATGAAGGTCAGATGGTTTCCTTTCTGTAATGCAGCCAGGGTTTCACGCTGGTGATGGAGAAGGCCCTGGGGAAAGCAGCCTCTTCTGTTTGTCCTGGGAACGTGCTCTCAGTTCTGAAGACATATCTTCAGTGTCTCTGCAAGGGGTCCCACCAGGCCTCTGACGCTGCAGTGGGCAGGCTAGCTCCACGGGCTGCCTGCACTGGTTGTTCAAAGGCTGCTCTTAGCAACAGCTCTGTGGACTGAACACCTACCATGTGCCAAGCACTGTGCTTATCCTCCTAAAGCCCTCTTAAGTGAGTGGGGTTCCCCGCATTTCACAAGATGAGGAAACTTTCACCAGCAGGCCTTCTCTCTTGCCCAGGATCACATCCTCACTGGCTCTTTGGTTCCTGACATTCTACCATTAGGGATTCATTCCTTAGCAGCTTAAGAGCATTTTCGTTTCCAGGAACCCCCTGTAAAAAGTGCAAGTAATTGCTGAACTCTGCTAAAGTGAGAGGATATTGAGCCTCAGAAGTCAGAAGAGAAAAGAGAGGAACTGAAGAGGGGTGTGGGTGCTCCAGAGATAGCTTTGCAGAGAATCATCCAGACGGGGCGCAGCGTGGGGATTCCCATACTCTGTGGCTCTGCACGGGCACACTGTCAGTAGGAAAGAAGACTTGCTGACGGTCTGAAAGGCGGACACGCGGCCACAGCCTCCCACTACCATAGCCAGACAAATCCTAACTAGTGCTTCCAACGTCTCTTGTTTTTGGTCGTGTTTTTAAAACATATCACACACCTCATCCTCGGGCACGGCAGTGAAACCTTCTGGGGACTTAAGGCATCTCGTCTCATAATCCTGGGGCAAAGTGGTCCAATGAGGGCAACCAGAGTGTAAACACATGAAAGGGAGGATTGCCTGTAGGACCTGTCCTAAAAATCCACTCATTCAAGCTGCCTGTAATCCCATCTCACCAGAGATGAACTGCGGGCAAAAGCTCACCATATCCCTTTCCCTGTAGCAAAATATTCATCTTCCTATTAAGGAGGTCAATAAAATCATGTCAAAAGAGCAAAAAAAAGAAAAAATGTGTCACTGGTGACAAGACTATTCAACCTCAAAAATGAGGGCAAAGATGAGGCGGCACCTGTCCACGTGCGTGGACCCTAACCCAGGGCAGACAGGCTCTCTTTCAGGAGGGAGTGGAGTCCCTTCTTGATGATCTGGGGTGTGAGGGAAGTGGGGGGCAGAGAGCCTGGCCAACCACAGGCCTGTAACAACCCACCCCCAGTGCAGGGACCTTTCCACCCACCATGCTTGTCCTCAGGGAGATGCTCTTGCTCATAGTAAAGGACAACAGGAAGTTACTGGGGTTTTTTCCCCTTTGGCTTCCCCTTTGTTTACTGTCTGATGCATTCCTGGGGAAAGAAATGGGCCCGACCCCTTCATTCTCTCCATCCTCCCCCAGGCTTCATGGCGAAGGCACCTCAGTGCTGGCCAGCGAAGGAGGTAGCCCTTGTGGCCGTCCCCCCCGCAAGGTGGCCGGGCACCAGAAGGATGGTCAGGTCCCAGGGCAGGGAGGGCTGTCTCCTCTCGTGTCTGTGCTGCTGGTGGCTGACATCAGCACCGGACCTGCAGCAGGCACCCAAGAACTGTTTGTTTTAAGTGAATTCATTCTGTTGACTCCAAAAGCAGTTGTCAACAAGGGTTCCAGGTAGGGTTTGAATATTGACTGGCACTTGAATGGAGTAAGTCTGCTCTGCAGAGCAGTGCTCATTTGGATGGATGTCTTTTGTTGTGTTTATTTAAAAGAAACAAAATCATAGCCCTCCGTATCTAGGTGTCATGATGGGTCCTGCTCAGATAGAGGCGGCAGGGGAGTGTGTGTACCCCAGAGCTCAGGTTTCCCCGGAACTGACAGGTGCAGGATGTACACAGAACAGACGAGCAGTGAGTGCAAGTAATAGACCAGGTGTCCATGGAAGAGTTGCTGAATAAAGAGGGTACTGCCTACCTGTTTCTTGTGAAATTGTTTATATTCACACACACAAAAACTCATTACAGTAAGTCCCCTACAAACGAATTCCGTTCCGAGAGCGCATTCGTTAAGTCCAATTTGTTCTTAAGTCCAACAAAGTTGGCCTAGGTACCCAACTAACACAATCAGTTATACAGTACTGTACTGTAATAGGTTTATAATACTTTTCACACAAATAATACATAAAAAACACACACAAAAAAATAAAATATTTTTAATCTTACAGTACAGTACCTTGAAAAGTACAGTACAGTACCAGCTACGTCACCACTGCTTTTACGCTTGTTTCCAGACATCCTGGACTTGAAATAAAGATACTGTACTCTGTACAGTACTGTACAGTAAAGTACACAAAAGCACAACCACTTGTAGAGGATGCACATACATGACAGTGTATGCCAGACATATGAACTAGCTTACGTGATTGGACACGCAAATGCATGTTCTCATCTTTGAAAGTTCACAACTTGAAGGTTCGTATATAGGGGACTTACTGTAAAGGAAATAGTTAATGCCCAGTGATAGGAGAATTGCTGAAAAATTATAGAGTCTCTGTGCAATATTATACAAATCAATAAGCCAACCTCAAAAATGATGCATAGAAGGAAACTACTGGAAGGAAATCCATGAAAATGTTAGTAATAGTTGCCTTTTGGACGTTGCCAGCCGCCCTTGGTCAGAACATGCCTTTTATCACCATTTCCCAAAATGTTTCAACAGATGGAGAAGAAGAAGCAAGAGAACAAAATGAGAAGAGACCAGCTGAACGACCAGTACTTGGAACTGTTAGAAAAACAGAGGCTGTACTTTAAGACTGTGAAAGAGTTCAAGGAGGTAAGAGGAGGGCCGGGCTGGCATGTAAGGCTGGGCGAGATTTGTGTTCACCCCCAGGTGAGCCTTTGCAAACCAGAGCATTGCTTTGTTTTTCCACTGGTCTGAAATGGGAAATAGCAAGTTGGCAGTGGATGCGACAGTGAAGCATGCATCACGATTGCGTTGTTCTGTGGCCCATCTTGAGGCTCTAACTGAACATTCTAAGAAACATCACTTCAATTTCCTAACACTCAGTAACCACATTAAACTCACAAGTAAAATGGCCTCATCAGCCCACCTGGAAACAGTGTTTGCTGTGGGTTCAGGTCTAACATTTCCCCTCCTCCCAATCTTAGACTGGGGAGGGACCTTGAGAAGCCACATGGGAGGAGAGTGACTTTGAGTGTGGCAGGCTTGGGTTCACATCCTGCCACTTGCCAGCTGTGCAGGTGGAGAGGGACCTCATCCCTTTTGGGTCAGACGAGAGAGGAGAGCATCTAGTCTGTGGCACCTGTCACACCCACACGCAGGTGAACTTTGTTTGCCCCTGTCTTTTCTCCCTGCATTTGGGCAGGATTATTCTGCATCATTCCAGAAGGAAACGTGCCCTTTTAAGAAAATTTCCAGAAAGGAGACTTCATTCTGTTGCTTGCCAAGATCTGTCTCATCAGCTTTATGTTCCGGAATTTTTTCCCCCTTTCTAATGTAAATCCATGTGGTTTTAGTGAATTTAGAGATTGCTGAAAATACAGGGGGCGGCTAAAGGTAGTTGTATCCTGGGGTGTGGTCAGTGGAATAAAAAATACAATGTGTCCATACCAGTAATTTGGTCCTTACCTGTTTTGAGGCTCTTCTCTCTCCCTTCCTTGTCTTTTTCTTCTCTACTTCTCCTCCCCTTTTGTGTAACTTAATTTTTGAGAACCACAACCGTAGGCATTTCAGATTCTCTCATCCTTTCAATAAATGTTCTTTCTTCCAGCTCCCACCATGGTCCTGGGATAGATACATCAGGTCGTAAAACAGACTGGGTCCCTGTGTCTGGGAGCTTGCATTGTGGTCGGGGAGACAGATAGCAAGCCAGGAAACAGACCCTCATAAACAAGTAGTAACAGATAAGAAGTACTTCCAGCCATTGCCTTGGCGGGGACTAATGTAGAGGGTGTGGTCGGGGAAGGCCTCTTTCCAACGAGAAGGACCTGGCCCTGGGCAGAGTGGCCAGGAGAGGTGCTCCAGGTCTGGAAGCCCCTGTGGCCGGCAGCAGTTGGAGCTGAAGGGCCAGTGAGTGAGCTGACAGGGAACAAGAAGGGACCCACTGCTCCCCATCTGAGCTCTTTTTTCCCAAATAACGCACAAAGAGAAAAGGCCCAGAGGAGAACTGCATTTCACACGTTGCGTGAACACCAGCACTGCCCTTTTGACAGCAGGAACAGAAAGCAAATGAGCTGAGGAGGATAAGTATAAGCTGTCAGAATCAAAGCAAATAAAAGTGGCATAGAAAAGCTCACTGTTGCCCTGCAGGCTCTCAGGCTGAAGGCTTGGGATGGTCTCTGCTCCTAAGGGAAGTTTCCCTCAGACGCGTTAAGGTTGAGGTTTCCACGTTCCTGCCTCTTCGGCACAGTTACTCTTAGTCAGAGACTGAGGGTGGGTCCCTCAGAGCCCGAGAAGACCCCAGACTGGGCCAGGTGCTGGCCTCAGTTTTCTTCAGTCCAAAACAAGTTGGAAAAAAGGGGGTAGGGGGAATGTGATATATGTTCCTCAGATAGCGAAGTGTATTTCACTTAAAGGACTCACCTTTCTAAAAAATTGCACATCCCCTTGTTTTTTGATGTTAAAATTGCTCTCTCTTATAAAATGATAGTGACAGTACGCATTCCTTTTTTTTTAATCATTTTACTTGGCAAAAATTTAAAATTCACCACCACAGGTTAGCATTCCCAAATCTTAAATTTTTTTTTCAAGATCCTCTGAGGTAACCTGGGGCATCACAGGTGCTGAGGCTTGCTTGCTGCTTCCCCGTTTCCACCCCATTCCTCCAGGTAGAGGAATTCTGCTCTTTTACATATTGCAGTGCCAGGTAAGATCTCATTTGTGGAAGAAACACAGCTCGAAAAGTCAGACTTTCATCCCAGGATGGACTCTCCTCCCAGAACCCTCTGTCTGCCTCCTTTATTCGCCTCTCCTCGACCTGCTTGGGTTACTGCTTCCCAGTTCTGAATTCTCACTGCATCCTGGTCCCCAGCACCGTCCTGGGCAGTAATGGTTCTTCATGCAGAGCACGGTTTTAGCCAGAACATGGCCTTTGACCACCGCCGTCATCCCTTTATGGTTTAGTTGACTCCACATTAGCTGAGCCCCGTGACGCCTGTGGGCTCCGTGCCTGGTCCAGCCTCCTCTGGGATCAAGGCCTTTTTGACTGGCAACGTCGGGTTGTCTCTAAAATCCCATGGGCTTGCTTGCTCTGGGACGGTTTATTAATAACAAGTCTGCCAGGAAAAAACACATACTCTGGAATCACCTTAATTGCATTATTACACCAACTAATTGTGTTTCTCAAAGCACAGTCTGTCACAAGGTCACCAAACCAAGATTCAGATTCTAGCCTGGCTCTGACGAATGCCAGCCATACATTTTTATGATGCTGGCTCTGGGCACATAATCTCCGGTGAGCGGAGCTCAGGGTGTCTGGCACATAGCGAGCCCCATACCATCTTCAGCAGGAAATAAGCAGGAGGGAGGAGACATTTTCCCTTTTCTTATAGAAAGAAACACCTAAAGGGCCCTTTCTGTATTTGCTTTGCACAGACCGACAGTATCACTCTCTAGCCCCAAAAGGCTCCGAGGAGATTCCATGAAATGTAATCAGTGCTCACGCACCAGGTGACAGCCAAGGATGTTTTTACTGAGAACTTCCAGCAGCATCTCAGTGTGGTGTGACGAGCAAAATCACCCCTGGTGGACTCTGCCACAGCAGTGTTTTGATGTTTATGAGTTGTTTGTTTGGGTTTTTAGGGGTTGTTTTTTGCCCTATTCAGAAGGTGAGGTGGGTAACAAACGTTATTTATTCATTGTTTTATTGTTTTATCTTTTTATTATGGAAATTTTGAAAAACACACAGAAGTAGAGAAAGTAGTCTCACAATATAATAGCATGACTCTGCCTGTCTTGGTCTGTCTTTACCCCTCCCCCCACCTTTTATTCTGGCTGGAGGTTTTTCACCCAAGCAAATCTCAGTAACTCGTTTTAAATAAGAAAACTTTCTTCTCAACTTTTCTAACACAACAAATGTTACTTATCTTCACCTTCTTTTTTTTTTCCCATCCCCAGGAAAAATTAACTATCTACCCCTCCAAAAACACTTGCTTAAAAAATGTCAGAGTATCTTGCTTCTGGCAGAACAATTCAGCTTCACCCCCACCCAGCCCAGAGCCTCCCCAGCTCTGAGTGGAAGATACGCAGAAACCCTACAAGTGAACCAGGGTCCTTGCAGCCAGAAAGACCAAAGGACCTCCAGAGAAGTGGGAGCACCTGGCCGGGCCCAGGGAGATGGAAACATTGACTTTAGGGGTCTTGGATGCAGAGGGGCCAAGGGTGACAGAAACTTTCTTCCACACTAAGTGGATCTCCAGCCAAGCATGGCAGCTGGAGGCCTAGCCACACGCCGGGCCTGCACCCTCGGGCTCGTCCCCTCCAGGACCTTCCCCCCGCCGCATTCACCTCTCATTCTAAACAGGGCTCCTTGTGACGTGGCCCAGGGAAGGGGTGGAGATGGTGTGCTAGCAGATGGAGGTACCCTGAGCTGTCCAGGCCTCTACGAACAAGGGGGAGGGAGGACACACAGTGATAAGCTTTGGAAGAAGGGGATACAGAACGAGGCAGCAGTGGCTTTGCACCCTGGACGCCAGACTCCCCACGCGGGGGAGGCCCCAGTGACCCCTCAGCACACACAGTGATGGGTTTCCTTCAGCTCACTTTGAGGGGGAGGCGTCCCTTGATGCGTCTCTCTCCCTCTGTCTTCTGTGGGTTTCTCTCGTAAAGCCAAGGGTGTTCTTAACCTTCACTGTTGCCGGGGTAAGAGCTTTTCTACGTGCTCCGCCTGCTGTGTGGACGGGCACTGCCTCTTATAACTCCTTAGGCCATGGTCTCCGAGGACTTTCCCCCTTCCTCGCTGGAGGGGTCCGAGATTGGCACGTAAGTATCTGCTTTCTGCTTCTGTCCCTTGGGATTTTAGAGGCTTCTTGAAGTCTTTTGGAATGACAGTGCCTAATCCTCTCCTATCCTCAGTCTGACAGTCCAGAAACCAGTCGTCTTTGTAGCCGTTGGGGCCTTGAAGGTCAGCGTGTGGCCAGGAAGCTCCGCCATGCCGGTGGCAGCGTGCAAGGAGGCCGGTCCATGGTCCACAGGGCTCCCTGCGGGATGGGAAAGGATGCAGAGGCCATCTGAGCCTCATGCGGGTGCTGATGCAGTCCCCACCTCTCTGCTCTCTCTCTCTCTGTCTCTGCTTCCCCTCCAGGAGGGCCGCAAGAACGAGGTGCTGCTGTCCAAGGTGAAAGCCAAGGCCTCCTGAAAATTCCCAGACGGCATCATACGTCACTGATGTCTTTTTCTAAATGCCGTGTATCAACTACAAGGTGGTGAAATGGTTCTGAACGCTGCAGCAAGGACGCAGGTGTGATGATCTCGACACCCTGGATATTTCCTTTCTCCTATTTGCTTCCATTGTTGTCAATGGAATCAGATGGTGCAACCATTGTGGCTTGGATAACACCCATCCTCCGGTGAAGAAATGTGGGCATTATTTGTTCTCTGTGTCGATTCAACTCTTATTTCTCCAGTGACATTGCACATATGAAGGTACCGTGTTTGTCTGGACTCTGAATAAAGTAATGTTAATTGAGCAGCCACTGAGAAGGAGGCACTGAGGGAGAGAGCAGGGTGGCGTAGACCCTGCAGCCAGGCTCCCAGCGAGTGGCCCCAGAGCTTGACCACTGGGATTTTTTTTTTCTTAGTAAACAAGGCTTTTAGCTGAATGACCAGCCCAGGTGAGTGTTGCTCACTTGGGCCTTTCACGTGCCCGTGGTGCCTTTTGTACCCGTCCCCTCGGGTGCCAGCCAGCAGGCTTGATGGTGTAGCAACTAGAAAGGAAGCTCATCACCTGCCCTGGCTTCACCCTCCCGCTCCGCTCAAGTTCATCTCACCACAAATCGAAAACAGGGGCCTCAGCTTGAGGACACGTAAGTAAGAATGACACCTCACCTCACCCTATTCTCCTGTGAGTCCCAGCCAACCTGTGGATGGTCCTGTGCATCCCCCTCGCTAAGAGCACATCACATGCCCTCCGCTCTGCACAGGTCAGGGCTGGGCCCGGAGATGGGCTCTCCCCCCAGCCACTGCCGTCCAGGCCAGCGTGTAAGTGGCAGAGGGACCAGCCGTGAGCAGGTGGCAGAGGGCGTCCCAGCAGGAAGAGCCGCGAGGTGTGCGGAGATCCAGAGGGCTTCATGGAGCAGGCTGGGTCTGGGCTGGATCTGAAGGGGGAATAGCTATTTAATAGCAGAGATTGGTGGAAAGGCCATTTTGGATAAAGTACGGCTGTGATTAAAACTGAAGAGGGTGTGGGGAGAGTACAAGGCATGCTTGTGGGGAGACGAGTGAGCGGCCAGTCTCTGCAGGAGGCTTTAGAGACCAGTCGGGAAAGGTGGGCTGCGATCCGCCTTTGCAGGGCCTTGAAGGGAAGGTGGAGGGCTCAGGTTTCTCCTCTGGACGGAGCAGTCCATCCAGATGGAACTTCTCCTGCCCCAGCCCTGGGGAATCTGGCAGCTTGGGGTCAGTGAACCCAGCTCAAGGCTTGCACGTCATTCCACACGAGCCTTGCATACGTACCAGTCAGCAGGTTTGGGTCATAAAACATAAAAGCTCAAACATGCAAGGAGGGCGCTCAGTGCAGCCACAGGGACGCCGTGCTCATTTTTAGTTCCCTAACGTATACGTTAAGCGGGGCTGATGCGTACAGACTTCAACAGTCTCTTGCTGGATTAACAGCCTTTGGCTTCTGTGTCCTCTCAGCGAGGCCCACCCCGTGAGGAGGCTGCTCCCGGTGCCCGAGTGATAAGGGCACTGTCCCTGGGCCATGTGCTTCTCCACTTGGCCCTGAGCCCTGGTCATTTGTGGGTTTTGAAAGGACTCAATGAAGTTGAAACAAGTGACTGCCAAAGAGCAGGTGGTGCTCCGAGGGCAGGGGAAGGAGACAACAGTTTGACTGGAAACTATTTCGGGTTCAGAGAAGCATCTTGGTTATCTTGTTGAGAAGCTCATGGACCCATTCCCTAACTAACAACTTTTGAGCAATTAGATTATTCGTGTATTATCCACAGGTGGTAGGGAAGAGGAACAGGTAATATCAGAGGTTGTGGTGGTCCTCCTCCTAGATGACTGGGGAAAGTAGGGCATGACTAATCCAAAGCAACCGATAATTCTTCTAAAAGTAGGGGCGTTTACTTTGGGCTGTTTCTAAAGGGTTCCGTTTGGTTTGGTTTTGGTGTAGGGAGGTATCAGTAGATATCTTTTCCCATTTTTTAATCTGCAAGGACTAAGACAGATAATAAATCAATTTCTGTTCCTTGAGCACATTTTGAATTAAACTACAGAAGTCCGTCTTCAGAATTCTGTTTGCCACAGATAAGCCACGGGGCGGATGCTGCCCTTGTGAGTTATGAGGACATAAAATGTGCTTTACAGTTAGGCCTCAGAGGCTGAGGAGATGCCCTGAGGCCCTGATCATTTCAGAAGCCCCTCAGGGGGCCCTCCCAGGATCGTGTCCTCCTGTGTGGCCACAGAGTATGGCTGGCTGTTCTGCCAAGCCCACAGGCTTTTCTGGAGCTAAAAAATAAGTTACTTTTAGGAAACCTGTGCTTCGGGAGGAACAGGGTTTCCCCGGGGAGTGGTCCGTCGTCCCTGCTCAGTCAGAGCAGCGAGCTTGCTGACGGCAGGTGCCCTAGGATTCTCGGGGAGCCTGTGGGCTGGGGCCCCCTCCATCCCACTTGGCCCTCAGGGAGTACATGGGGCTGCTTCGGTTTAAATGGAAATCAGAGCTGCCGCGAGCAGGACGTGCTAGACAACCACGAGGCATCTGGGGACGTAATTGTTGCTGTCCTTGGCCTGGATTCAGGCTCCTGGCTCACTGGGCTCAGCTAATCACACCCGAGGGAGGCGCTGAGGTTACAAGCCAGGGGCCTGTCTCCCTTTTTAACAGGGAGGGCACAGCCCAAGTTCGTCAGGCCTGAGCTCTCTTAAGAGTCCGCAGGGTATGGTTTTAATTGGGTGTGGGTTCATTGCTCATGTTCTGTGGAGAGCTGGGTCCTATCAGTGTCCACTGGGCCGGCAGCAGGGCCAGAAGACAGGAGGCCTTTCCCAGGCTGAGGATCCACTCCCTGACGAACCCCACAGCTCCCGGGCCTCCTGAAACCAGGCGCAGGAGATGGGGAGGCCTCAGGCTGTCAAGTTGACAGCCCCGATCGCGTCTGTAGTGACCAAAGCAGCCCTGCCCAAGGGCACTGTGGGCCGTCAGTTGTGGCCTGCGCACCTGTTCCACCCTGATCTCTGTCGCCTCAGTACGGCCTTGTGTTGCCCTCTCTGCAGGTGACGGGTGATCAGTGTGAGAGGGCAGTGGACCTTTTAGCAACACGTGCTGACAGTTACTAGGCGGAGCCTGAGCTGCAGTTAGTGGGCGGTCCCCAGCCTTTTTGGCACCAGGGCCCGGTTTCGTGGAAGACAGTCTTTCCACAGAAGGCGGCGGGAGGGAGGTTCAGGTGGTGATGCGAGAGCAACGGGGAGTGACGGGGCAGGGGGTGTGCGGCAGATGAAGCTCCGCCCGCCACCGCTCGCCTCCTGTGTGCGGCCCGGTTCCTGACAGGCCTCGGACCGGTACCGGCCTGGGGGTCGGGGATGCCTGGCCTAGAACACACTCTGAGGAAGGAGGTGCTGTATGAGTCGCTCACGGCCAGTGCTGGCCTCAGGGAAAGCACGACTTGCCACAGAGCCGGACGGTGAAGAGCCCCCGTGGGGTGTGGGCCCGCTGTCTGTCCGGGTGGCTGGGCGCTGGCCGGGAGAGGGGCCTTGTGTGATGCGTCTGCAGAGTCCCCAGGCCCGCTCTTGGTCCTTTTCCGCCAGCCCACAGCATTCCCTCTCACAGCACATGGTGATAGGCTGAAAATGCTACTAAAAAATAACGTTATGGTCTCCCCTGTTCTCACAATAAATGTGTAAAAACATTAGGGCTGGTCTGCAGCCTCTTTGACAGCGTGGGGACCACGACGGGTTCTCCGCGTCAGCCTTGCATCAGTTCCTCAAAAGTGCCAGGCTCACACCTGCTTTGCCTCTGCCTGGACCGCCCTCCCTCCAGATCGTGGGCAAGGGCTTTGCCAGACCCCCCCGACCCTGCTGCTCATACAGACCCCTCAGTGTCAGCCTGCAGCCCTGACCACACACCGCCCTCTCCGCTGCTCTGTCTTGATGGCACACGTCACTGTTGGACTCTGACGTAGTCTTTTGCGACGTGTGTTGCCTGCCCTCCCCTCTGGTGTGTAAGAGCAGCAAATGCAGGCACCTCGCCTGTATCGTTCCCCGCGGTCTCCTCGGCATCTGGCTAGAGTGGATGATCAGGAAATTCTGGCTGGATAAAACAGCTTCTCCACATTGCAGCTATGCATCCCCGTATTAGCAAAGTTTAGATTGAACCTTTCATCTATTTTATGCTTAGCTTGAGAACAAGGAGGCAGTTTTATTCAGCAGCTTTAGAGGATCCCAGAGTCTTTGTTACACTCTAACCTTGATGGTTGGGATGAGAAAGGTGTCAGAGGTTTCAGGCCTTTCAAAGGAATTACGTTTTACAGAAGTATTTTCTCCCCATGTAGGTGGGGGGAAGCGGGGAGAAAGCACGTTACTGTCAGTGATGAGGTCACGAGCATGTTTGGGCTCAAAGTAAACCATGCATACAGGTCACTTGTCTGGTTGAAACAACTGAGCCACGTGAAACCAAGAAGTGGGAAGCAGCCCCGGGATACAGCCTTCTGGATACAGAAGTATGAGCAGTACAACCCCATGGAGGGTGGTCAGACAATTTCTATCAAAAGTGCAAATGCACAAATCTTTCGGGCCAGCCATGCTACTTCTAAGGATTTTCATTGCAGCATTATTTGTAATAGTAAAAAGTTGGAAACTACCACCAACGTAGGGCAATGGTTAAACAAATTGTGGCAAATCCATACAATGGAATATTAAGCCGCTCTGTATGTACTGCCATGGAATGATCCCTAAGATGCATGGTTAAGTGGGGAAAAAAGAGGCTCTTGGCTTAGTAGTGTGTGTTTCTAAAAAAAAAAAAGGAAGGGGATGGAGGAAAATGCCTGTGGCTGTGCCTGTCCGTACGTGTGTGTGTACAGATAGAGTGCCTCTGAAGGGATCCACAGGAACCTGACACCTGACAGCCTTGGGTGCCTCTGGGAAGAGGGCCGGGGGGGACTTTTCACTCTGTACCTTTTGTACCTTTTGAATTTTGTACCATCTACATGTATTATCTATTCAAAAAATAAAGTTTTTAAATTTTAACTTGGTTTACTCTTCTAAAAAATAGAAACAGGACATCAGATTCTTGTTCAGTAAATCTGCTTTCTTTAGGAATTGAAAGTCCTTGAGCCCAAAGTAGTTAATCTCCTTTTCTCGGGTCTTGGGGGAAATAGTGAAGCGAAGTGGGCACCCTCCTCTTCTGGAGGAACAGCTCCGGGGAGACGAAGCAGTGAGAGTGGCTCTGTTCTGATTACGTGAGTGGGTTTGGGTGGCAGTGAGGGGGACGCGCGGTCGAGGGACGGTGAAGTGGCTGCATCCTGGGAACAGACCAGGGCTGCTGTATGGTTGCCTCCATCTCATGAGGATCACAGCACAACCCGTGTTCCTCTGGCTTTTGGGCTTTAAAAGATGGAGATGGGACCTCTGAGTCATGGTCCAGGGGGAGCTGTGCCTGTCCTATGTGGAAACCTGATGTGGGTGATCCCTTTCCTGACCAGCAGAACCAATTCTGTCCAGCTCTGGGTGGCAGTGTGTCCAGCCCCAGGAGAGGAATCGTGACAGCTGTCCTAAAACAGTCATGAGAATTCTATTTCTGTTTGCCAAGAATTGGTTTACCGACATGCACATAATTGAGTGTCTAACCCAGTTATGGCCAATATGGAGGAGACCTTGCTGCTGATGATCGGCACGAGATGCAGAGAAGAGCTTCTGTCCTGGCAGCTGCCTGGGGAAGAGCAGGGCATTGGAGCAGCCTTCGCCATTTCCAGACCATCAGAAAGAACATCCGGCGCCCTGAGCGAAAGGCTGGAAAGAGTCTGGCTCCTTGAAGGCACGACAAGCTTCCAAACCAACGTGGGGACCGCCTGCCTCCTTTCTTATTCCATGAGAAAAATAAATCCCTGTTCACTCATTCATTCAACCAACAAATATTTGAGCTTGTGCTCTGGGTCAGGCCCTGGGAATAGACCCAAGCAGGCAAAGGAACCAGTTTTCCTAGAGGTACACTCCTGAGGGGAAAGTGTACAAACAGGTAACACGTACACTATCACATTCTGCTTCAGTGTGCTGACTAAGCAAACCAGCAAAGTGTCTGGTTTGGTGATGATGGCTGCAATTTTATAATGCGTAGGCAGGGGATACTACTTTGCATTCTTTACTGAAAACTACCTCAGTTTATAGTCAGATAATTTGCTGCCTGTCATAGATGCCACATTTTATCCATCTGATCAGTGGTTCTCGGCGTTCAGAGCCTGGTTTCGTCCAAGCTTGCGGTAGACGTCATGGGAGCATCCTGCTTTACAGAGTATCTCCTGTGCCTAATTGCCTTTCTTTCACTTTTTAGTCCCCCTGATTTTCTTTGAATTCTATAAACTGCAGACTGTTTTACACGCTTTCATTTGATTACAAGCCAGGTGCTGGTTTCATGGTTTAAAAGCTATGGGTACTGTCTCTTTGCACCATTTTAATATGGCTCTTTCTTAAAGATAATATTTAGGTGTTGTCAGATTAATTCCAGTAAGAGAGAAAATATGTTGTGCATTTTTCTAGAGTTGTGTGCTTTTCTGTTTTAGAGGTTTGAATCACTAGTGGTTTTATTACAAAAATCCTATTTAGAAAAAAAAAAAAGACTGTTCTTTAATTGTCACCCCCTTCTTTAGGATATCTGTGTTCTTAGCATTAAATAAGTATTAATAAACAAAACCTCACTACTAGTGGAGGAATGAATCACATAGATAGATACCGTGTGAAGAGAATTCCAGGCAGAGGAAGTAGCAAGTGTCAAGGTGTAGGTACGAGCATATGCCCAGCAGGTGAGTGAGGGGCAGGAAGGCGTCCTGCGTGGGAAACCACTGGAGGGTTTTGAGAAGATTTCAGCAGAGACCCCTCTGGCGGCTGTGCTGACTACAGACGGCAGGGGGGGCAAGGAGAGAAGTGGGGAGTCCGGCTAAGCAGTGACTGGTACTTCAGCTGCAACATGCCTGGAGGGGATTCATGAGACAGTGCTTACCCTTTCCACACTACACTCTGATGTTTTTCCTGTCTTACGTAACTTTTGAAAAATGCTAAACATTGAATTATTGGATTCCATTCTTCACTCCCCGCCCGGAACGGACGTGTTCGTCATGGCACCCTGGCAGCTGGAATGTGCTTCCCCACCCTTGACTTTGGGCTCGGTCTGGTCTGTGGGTTATTCGCAGCCTTGATAGGAGCAAAGGTTTGAGAATGTGCTGTGTGCTGGGCTTGTCTCCTTGCGCGTCTCTCTGGAAAAGAACTTGCCCTGCTGGCCCGAGAAGGTTGAGAGACACATGGAGCAGATGGAGACCAGCTTGAAGCTTGAAGCTGAGCCCAGAAGAGCCCAGCCTGGACCAGTGAAATCCCAGCAACTCACAGACACCTTAGCAGGGAGTGAAGGCCTGTTGCTCTGTGCCACCCAGATTCTGTAGTGATTGTGTACAGACACTGAGAACACAGCTGTCTGAGACGATCACCAACTGATTGCATGACAAGTTGTGACCTGGAGTTTAAAAGACACTTCTCTAGGGCTTACCTGGTGGCGCAGTGGTTGAGAGTCCGCCTGCCGATGCAGGGGACGCGGGTTCGTGCCCCGGTCCGGGAAGATCCCACATGCCGCGGAGTGACTGGGCCCGTGAGCCATGGCCGCTGAGCCTGCGCGTCCAGAGCCTGTGCTTCACAGAGGGAGAGGCCACAACAGTGAGAGGCCCGCGTACCACAAAAAACAAACAAACAAACAAAAAAAACCCTTCTCTGTATCATCCAGCTTTAGTGTGGAGGGAGAAGGTCAGGGCCCAGAAGAGAGGGCTTCTGGGGCTGGTACCCACATGTGGAAGAGATTCTCACAGAGGACAGCAGTCGTGAGCAGAATCCAGGTTCCCTTCAGGCACAGCCTGCAGAAACATGGAGGCTGTGATAAAGGGGAGAGAAGTAGCATACTTTATGCAGGACTAAATTTACAAAACAAAACTATTAGGTTAGCCACACCCACCCTACAGGCCTGGAACTTTATGGAATTGGATTTGGACATGAAGACCCTTTAGTGATAACTTAATCAGCAAATAAATTCTGGCAAGGAAGAGATTAGTTCCTCTTACAGCCTCCCAACGCTCTCTCCCTCATGTCCTACAGGCAGAGAGATTGGAGGCAGAACAGAGACATTAGGCTTAGGGGAGTTCCTACAATGTTTATTGTAAATCCATGAGTTTGTCTATAGATTTCTATTTCTGATACTCTGTACTGAAAGGAATTACAAGTACATCCTTACATAAAATGAGTCATCAACGGATCTGTCTCAGAAACTGAGCATTTTGTAATTATAGTGAGTAGTCAGGGAAGGCCTCACTAACTGAAGAAAAAGTTCAACTCTGAAAGGTCCAACAGAAATTGCCATCAAGTTAGCCGGCAAACAACTTCCTTTCAAGAAGAACTCAACATAAATGATTCCTTCTGCCTGGGATGCTTCCATAATGATCCTGCATTAAGTCAAAGCCCAGGCCAAATGAACACAGTGATAAAGCATCCTATCCAATAGTGAGAGTAAACCAAAAACTTGCATTCCCCTCCCCACCCCCCAGCCATACCTAGACTCTTCCTCTAAGGCTCCTGCCTGGAATCCAACCAGAACAATGCAAGTGGAGCCACTACCGCAGGTATGGGTCCCGTGCTGCGAAATGCAAGCCAACATTGAAACATGGAGTCCAGTCAGATTTCTGTTGTGTTCCCTTCACTTTCCCATGTTTGGATTCAGGCAGACTTGAGTCCAGGTACTGTTATACCATGTGCTGTGTGACCACAGGCAAGCTTCTCACCCTCTTGGAACATGATTAAATGAGGACAGTACCTACCTTGTAGGATAGATGTAGGATTAAACGAGTATTTGTATATGAAACCAAGTATAGCAGCTACACACAGTGGGTGCTCAATAAAGAGTACTGTTAAATGTATTCCTGATTGTGTGTTTTATGAGGGGAGGGATGGGGAGAAGACCATTAACACCACCTAGCGTCCTTCAACCAAGAGGGGAAAATCCTCACTAGCCCCAAGCTTGAGCTATAGCCCTTAAAACCCACCAGTGACGATGTTTGAGGACGCCATTTGATCAGTAATGATGTGCCCACCTGTTCCACTGCATCCAGGTTGTCAGTCATCTCCTGGTCCTTGCTTCCCTGTCTCAGTTCACAGAGGATTTGAGGTAGCTTGTAGGAAATACACAGAATATGATGGTAAAGTATAAATAAGACATAAAACGCTAGAATAGGGAGAACATAAATAAGAATTGGGATTATAGACTGGCTAAGAACATCAAACACACGTAGGTTACCCCTTCCTATATAGGTTCCAAAGTTAAGCCATAAATTTGGTTCTGCCTCCTGATCAGAATAAAAACGGAAACATGGTCAATTAAAAGTTCCCATTATCATAAGAAAACATGCCTTCACAAAGAGTGTAATCAGATGCCTTCAACTACAGCGTTATGTGAAAGGCATTGATAAGTTTCATAAGACTATTTCTTGAAGCACCTTTAAAGAAAGAGAAGAACATATTTCCAAAATACGACTCCAAGAAGGCTGTCCTAGGGGCCATGCCAAGCACTGTATGATGTCCCAGCCTCTAGCAACAAAGGAATGGTTGGACCACGTACTCTTCCCAGACTCCCTGCAGAATCCCTCCTCTCAGCAGGGCTGAGCAAGTTTGGGACTTCAGATGGCTTGAGGTTATACGGGTCCTCAATAGCAAAGCACAGAAAGCTCAGGAAACAAAGGTTGTTTCTAACTCATTTGATGATAAAATCTGATCTGACCCAGTGTGAGGTTATTTTTAGTTCTTTTCTCACAGTGTAAATATTCATGCATTTTACTGCAGAAGTACCCATGTGTTTGATTAGAGGCTGCTGGCTCAGACCAGCTGGGGGTATTAATTAATCTATGGATTACACACCATATTGCATTTCTAAAACTTACAAAAAAGATTCTATCTGCCCCAAAGATTTTGGAAAAGGCCCAGTGGACCTATATTCTGATAAACTCCAAAGTACAGATACTCTATAGTGTAAGTTGAAAGATGGTCTGCATACCTCAGACATCAAGTGAGTCAGTGGTGGGGTGAACTGTTTCATGTAAATTAAAACACCTAATCAATAGGCAGCCAGCCACCTCCAAAGTCAGGTAGACCCTGGCCAAGAAGACTTAGTCCAGGCACCCCACTCATCAAGGCCCTTGGATTCCTCCATATGTGGGCCACATTTAATATTTTCAGGAAGGCCAAGATTCACTATGGCAGTTTTGGGGGGAGAGGTTGGTGGTGGTGTTTATGTTTTAGTTTCACAACAGACATTTTCCCCATCTCAGTGACATACACGTGAGTGTATGTACATATGAACATGTATCCGTGTGTGTGACCAATCACATGTGAATGATTCTGAACCCAGAAATGGATGCTTCAAAAGTACTTCATTACGTATACAAGTCAGAATGGTGAAGTAATGGAAACATTTCTCACAGCTGCTGTCCCTTGTACAAAAGCAGAGGAAAGGCCTCACCAGGGGTTCCCAATGCTGGCTGCACAGTGGAATCACTCAGGGAGCTTTAAAAAGCACTACTGCCTGGATTTTAACCCCCAGAAATGCCAATTTAATTGCTCTAAAGAGCAGCCTAAGCATCCAGCAGTGTCTCTCACTGATTAAAAAAAAGATCATCGGGCTTCCCTGGTGGCGCAGTGGTTGAGAGTCCGCCTGCCGATGCAGGGGACGTGGGTTCGTGCTCCGGTCCGGGAAGATCCCACATGCCACGGAGCGGCTGGGCCCGTGAGCCATGGCCGCTGAGCCTGCGCATCCGGAGCCTGTGCTCCGCAGCGGGAGAGGCCACAACAGTGAGAGGCCCGCGTACCGCAAAAAAAAATAAAGATCATCTAGAGAATTTAATAAAATGTAAATTACCAGACCTCTTCTTTACCAGGCTGATTCAGTAGATATGGGTTGAACTGGACAATTTTTTTGGAAAACAAAAGTTCAGATGATTCTTATCACCCAAATTGGGATACACTGCCTTGGAATTTGGGAAAGATAAGTTGAATTGGGTGGATAAGGGTGAGGGCAGGGCTGTTTCACAAAGAAGACAGGCTCCTGAGTGGGCCACAAAACAGGCCACTGGGGCCCTGTGCTGAGGAATATGGTAATTAGATAAAGGAAGGGCAAATCAGCTTTGACTCTTGTATGAATTCTAGCCAATTTGCAGTAACTGCCTGATGTGCTGTCTGAAAAGGATTCTGAGGCCAAGTTCCTCCTCAGTGGGGAGATGTGCCGAGATCAATTAGCAGTGTCTTCCACATACACGGCAAGAGGACATAGCTGCACACTTGCCAACCATTTGCTGTTTTTCTGGAGAACTTTTGGCACTGCTGCTCCTATAGTCCAGGCCCAAGTGGTATGGTTCCCATTAATACGTCATTAATACTCAGCTGTGGGGAAGGCTCCCACCCAGATCTCCAGTGAAGGGGAGAAATCCCAGTTCCCTCCCCACAATCCTACCTGCGTGTCTCTCCAAGCCCTGGGTTTATCTCTGCTTGGTGAAAAGTTTCCTGAAGGCATTGTTGTAGTTCTTGTTCAATGCCGTGTAAATCAGGGGATTGAAGAAAGAGTTGGAGTAGCCAAGCCACAAGAATACGCTTTTCCAGATGGGGGGCAAGCTGCAGGCACAGAGGGGGCTGATGAGCTCCGTCAGGAATAAGGGGCTCCAGCACAGCATGAACACGCCGACGAGAATGCCCACCATCACGGCTGCGCGCTTCACCTTATGCTCCCGCCACGAGGCTCTGTTCACCTGAAAGGCCACCACAGGTCAACGCGCCGTGAACACCATCTCAGCCTCGTGAGGGGCCTCCTTCACCTGGGAACAAAGGAAGCATGGAATTCAAAAATAAAATGTATCATTGGATGGTACAGCGACATGAGGCCACTCCAACCTTGGCCAACCCCTCCCCTCCAGCCTCATTCAAGATGCATTGATCCCATAATCCATCAGTAAATATTAGGTGAAAAAGTCCCTGAAACCGTAGGTTAAAATAAATTCTGAAGGCTCTTCAGGGAGTGAGAGTGGTGGTCCCTCAGAGTTGACAACCAGCTCCCCCTTTAGAATCAAAGGACTTGGTCCCCTGGTAGCTGGGGGAGCTGCCACAGAGAGTCCTCCACCCCCGGCTTATTCTGGAATTGCCTCTGCTGAAGGGAGTCCCTGGCCCAGGTCGCAGCCCCTCCCAGGACTGCTCAGCCATGACCAACACAGAGTATAAAGTCTCAGCCCCTCTTCCAACTTGAGACTCAGAAGGATCATCTCAGCTTCAGAGCCCCCAGTGGGCTTAGCTGTGAATTTTTGGTGACTGTGTCCCAGCTCAGCTTCTCACTTAGCCCCTAAAGGTGATGTTTTCCCCTGAGCCACACCCCAATAAACTTCCTGCACACTAATCTCCATCCCAGCATCTGTGTCCTAGGGAATTCCACCTGCAACAGCTGTGATGAGGTAGGATACCGAAGACACAATTTGATGGATGAGGAAGTGCACATTAAATGGGTTGAGAGCAATACAAGATGAAGGCTAACGAAGGGTTGTTAAGTTACCATTCAAAAAACACATTCACAGGAAAACTTCAATAGGGTGAAAATAGTGAGGGGGGCTTCCTGGAGGAGGTGTTGTAAGTGTTGGCACTTCTTGATGGGTAGGATTTGTAAAGAAGAAAGAACAACACAGGATGCTTTTGACAGGGGGAATCACTCAAGCAATTTGACACTGAGCATCCCTAGTTTGTGAAACAGGAGTTTTAGGAAGGCAAAGCAGACACCATTTGCTGGGGGGTGGGAGGGAGCTAGATATAGGGTTTGGATACGCTAGATTGTGGTTAAATATTAGATTTGGAAGAACTTTGACAGCCAGGCCATGACATCCAATACCCACAGGCAGTGAGGAGCACCTGGGCATATTGGAGCAGATGGGGACACGAGGAAGCTTATCCAGGTATTGGTGATGCTGATTCATGGTTGGGGCCAGGTGGGCAGAGATTTCATAGTAATACTTGCTGCCAGTTATTGAAAATCACTCCTAATTTTACTTATATTAACAAAAATCCACTATTTTTTACTTGGTTGTAAATGACTACCTGGATCCAAATTTCACTACATGTGTAGCTGTTTTATCAACCTTTGACTGTTCCATTGCAATTACACTTTCCCCCTCCTGGGATGTTGGCACATAATGTAGGGAGTTTGACGGAGGTACCAGGGCATGTACTGCCATGATATCCGCCTCCTGGGTTTGTGTGTTTAGGAGTCTTATTGATATTTTGCCAGCAGTTTTTATGACGGGTTAGCATTGGGACTAAATTGGAGGAAGGAAAGCAGGTGGGTGAAAATTCCACTGATGCAAGTGGCGTGTGAAGGGAGCTTGGCATCTGGGAAGGAACAATGTGTAGAGTGTATCAACATCTCATTCCTTTCTATGGCCGAATAATATTGGACTGAAGTGTATAAACCACATTTTGTTTAACCATGTATCTATTGATGGGCACTTGGGTTGTTTCTACCTTTTGGCTATTGTGAATAATGCTGTGATGAACATAGGCCTGCAAGTAACTGAGTCCATGTTTTTGATTCCTTTGGGTATGTACCTAGGAGTGGAATTGCTGGGTCATATGGTAACTCTATGGTTAACTTCCTGGGGAGCCACCCCACTGTTTTGCACAGCAGCTGCACCATTTTACATTCCACCAGCAATGTGTGAGAGTTACAATTTCTCTACGGCCTCACCAACACTTGTTATTTTCCATTTTGAAAACTATAGACATCCTAGTAGATGTGAAGTGGTATGTCATTGTGGTTCATATTTCATTCTTAATTGTAGAAATTATTTTTGCATATTTCTTTTTTCTTACTTTGCAACAATTTTAATAACCTAGCTCTATGTTGATTTTTATTGTAAGCCTTTTAGAAATAGATACACTGGACTTAAGCTGCCTTAAAAGAGCTCACATTTTGTGTTATGAAGCTCTCCATTCAAATTGCTTTTCACTTCCTTGACGATTTTGTCATGGAGGATTTTCTTTTGCTGTTTTTCTTTGTCAAGTCTCTAGTGTTATGCCTGTATGGTCCAGTGGAGATTCTTCTGTTTCCTGAGCAATCTGACAGTTGAACTCATCTAGTCAAAAGAGCTGCTAGTCCTTGTTGTCTCTTTTGAGTAACATTTATATTCTGTTGGCAAGATATGAAACTCCCAGTATCAGAGTGTTCTTTATTGAGGGTGAAATGATACAGGACTATGGAAGTAGTTACAACCAGACCCACCCCTTACCCTGCCATGACTGACTTCATGACAAATTCTGAAATCCTCAGACTGTCTTTCTTTAAAAACTTCCCCAGCCAAATACTAGCTATTATTTTCATTAATGGCTTTAAGAAGGGCTAATGGCAGTCAATCACAAAGGAAAATAAAACTCTCTTTTCTTTCTTTTCCTTATATGTTTTGAACATGAAATAGAGGAAAAGTATAAGGTAATCTTTGGGTATGGTTTCCAAATCTTTAAAAATTATGCCTGCATGCAAAAAAGCGTTTGAGGAATCTATCACCCTTTGAAGATAAAGCACTAGATAAACTCGGAATGGAAGGGAACTTTCTCAACATAATAAAGGATATAAATGAAAAACCTATAGCTAATATCATGTTCAGTAGTGAAAGTCTGAAAGCTAAGATTAAGAACAAGACAAGGATACTCACTTTCATCACTTCTGTTCACCATGTTTATAGCCACAGCAACTAGGCAAGAAAAGAAATAAAAGGCATCCAAATTGGAAAGAAGGTACTAAGACATGTCACAGATGACATGATGTTATATGAAGAAAACCCTAAAGATTCCACAAAAAACTGTTAGAGCTAATAAACAAATTCATCAAAGTTGCAGGCTATAAGATCAACATGTGAAAATGAATATTTCCATACACAAGCAGTGAGTAACCCAAAAAGGCAATTAAAAACAATTTCACTGGCGGTGCAGTGGTTGAGAGTCCGCCTGCCGATGCAGGGGACACAGGTTCGTGCCCTGGTCCGGGAAGGTCCCACATGCCACAGAGCGGCTGGGCCCGTGAACCATGGCTGCTGAGCCTGCACGTCTGGAGCCTGTGCTGTGCAACTAGAGAGGCCACAACAGTGAGAGGCCCACGTACCACACACACACACACACACACAAAAAAAAACAATTTCATTTACAATATCATTAAAAAGAATAAAATACTTAGGAATAAAATCAACCAAAAAGGTTCAGGACTTGTAAATTAAAACTACAAAATATTGCTGAAAGAAATTTTAAAAGACTTCAAGAAACAGAAAGACATCCTGTGTTCATGCATTGGAAGACAATAGTGTTAAGACTGAAATACTCCCCAGTGTGATCTATAGATTCAATGTAATCCCTATCAAAATCACAATGGCCTTCTTGCAGAATAAAAAACCTGATCCTAAAATTTATACAGAGTCTCAAGGGACCCCCAATAGCCAAAACAATTGGGTAAAAGAAGAGCAAAGTTGTAGGAATCATAATTTCCAAATTCAAAAGTGACTACAAAGTCACAGTCATCAAAATAGTGTGGTGCTGGCATAAAGACAGACACAAGAGACCTCTGGAATAGAGAGTCCAAAAATAACCCCATATATTCATGGCCAGTTGATTTTGACATTGATGCCAAGACCATTCAATGGGGGAAAGAACATCCTCTTCAAAAAATGGTGCTGGGACAACTGGATATCCACACATAAAGAAATTATGTTAGACCCTTACCTCACACCATATACAGAAATTAACTAAAATAGAGCAAAGACCAAAATGTAAGAGCTGTAACTGTAAAATTCTTAGAAGACAACATGGAGGAAAATCTTCATGACATCATTAGTCATCAGAGAAATGAAAATCAAAACCACAATGAGATATCACTTCACACTTACTAGGATGGCTACAAACCACAGTCAGGCAATAACCAGTGTCATTGAGGATGTGAGAAATTAGAACCTTCATACACTGCTGTTAAAAATGTAAATGGTGCAGACACTTTGGAAAACAGCCTGGCAGTTCCTCAAAAAAGTTAAACATGAGTTACTATTTGGCCCAACAATTCCACTCCTAGGTATGTTCCCAAGCAAAATGAAAATATGTGTCCACACAAAAACTTGTACACAAATGTTCATAGTAGCATTGTTTATAACACCCCCAAACAGAAACAATCCAGATGCCTGTCAATGGACAAATGTTTAAATAAAATGTGGTATATTCATACAATGGATTATTATTTGGCCATAAAAAGGGATGAAGTACTAGTTCACGTGACAACATGGATAAATCTTGGAAACATGCTAAGTGAAAGAAGCCAGGCACAAAAGGCTTCATATTGTATGATTCCATTTATGTGCAAGATAGAGAATAGGCATATTTATAAAAACAGAGAGTAGATTAGTGACTGCCAGTGGCTGGAGGCAGGGGGTAGGGGCTGCTAATGGGTACAGGCTTTCTTTTTGAGGCGGTGGAAATGTTCTAAAATTGATTGTGGTGATGGTTGCACAACTCCCTGAATATGTGAAAAAAACTTTCAGTGAGTGAATTGTATGGTACATGAATGGTGTAATAATATATATTATGTCTCATTAGAGCTACCAAAAGAGGGTTCAAAGGGATTGGACCCCTCTAGCCCTTCCAACCGTGCCCTCACTCACGATAGAGTGGGAAAACCTCCAGTTTCAGCTGCTGGTCTCAACTTGGCCCCGTTTGTTCTTTTTGGGTTTCTCCTGTTCTTAGATCCATCAGCTGCTGCATTATTTCCCACTGTTTCCTCCTGCACTTTGCCAATAACCAGCAGGTCTGTGGCTGTTTGCCACCTGTGCTTTGGGATTCAACGGGACACTCTGTAACCTACTTTTTGTTGTAATTATTGTCTGTGGCTTTTTTGTTTTGCTCTCTGGCTGCTCTGTTTTTATGTGGGGATTCAGAAAAATGAAAAACTTATTCTGTCAGGGTGACCACCATCTTCCTAGGATCCCTGTAGGAGAGGTTTGTCAAGTACCCCTTTTTGATATGAATTTCAAAGATTCCTCCCCCCAACCTGTTTAATTTGTCTTTTGTCATTTGAGCTTCGTGGATGGGTCACTTGGAGATGAGGAGGTGGGCGCTCTGAGGGTGATCCATAGCTGCCCACACTGCATTTTATATGACCTGGGGGTCGCACCTTTCTGATCGATCACTAGGGAATCCATTGAACCCCTTGTTTAAACAGCCTCGAGGCTCTGTAGCACGCTGGACTTTCCCAGGTCGTTATTCATATTTTCTCTTGAGATTCTTCAATAGTGCAATTCAGCCCATCTATTGCTTAGAAAATACTGCTATGGTAACCTATTCCAGCATGTAAAGCTGTTACTTAGAGTTGAGGGAAATGAAGGTGGACTAAAAAACTGAGTACTCCAACCATTCCACCACCGCTTACTCCCCAAAGGCACCTGAAAGAATTAAGGGAAACAAACATGTAGGTATTGAATACATTGCTGCACTCTGTCCATCACAGATGCAGAAGGGTTCAATCCAGCTGGCGTTTGCAGAGGACGCTTCTCTGAAGCAGAGAATGCTGGTGAATTTAATTCCTTGCCACACTGGCGTTTGCAGAAGAGTCTGTAATGAGACTTCCAGATGTCTGATTTGGGGTCAAAAGATAGCTTGTTTTAAAGCGTCTTCAATTCCTGTGGAGTTCTATTAAGATTGAAACTCCAGTTTCCACAGCTGTGAATGTTGTTCCAAGGCTGAATGCAGAAGTCCAGTTTTACAGCTTGTGTCTTCCAAGTGGTTGCCAAGGACCCTGGGACATGTGCACAGGTACAAAGAAGTCTTTCAACTCGAAATGGGGGAAAGGTGCTATATTAGTTTCCTATGGCTGCTGTAATGAATTACCACACATTTAGTGGTGTATAACAACACAAATTTATTATCTTACAATAATTGGAAGTCCAAAGTGGGCTTCCCTGAACTAAAGTCAAAGTGTCAGCAGAGCCTTTTGGAGGCTCCAGGGAGAATGTTTCCTTGCTTTTCCAGCTTCTAGCATCTGCCTGCATTCCTTGACTCACAGCCCTTCCTCTGTCTTCAAAGATGACTGGGTAGTATCTTCAAGTCTCTCCCTGACTCTGATCTGTTTCTGTTGTCACATCACCTTCTTTGAGTCTGACCCTCTTGCGTTTCTCTTATAAGGACCCCTGTGATCACAGTGAGCTCATTTGGGTAATCCAGGATAACTTTCCATCTCAAGATTATCACTTAAGCACATCCACAAAGTCCCTTTTGTCACGTAGTGTATTCATGGTTTCTGGGGATTAGGACATGGGCATTATTGGGGGGGGCATTATTTTGGCTGCCACAGATCCGAACATATCCGAGGTACTCCTGCTCTAACCAGAACCTGGTCTTTTCACCTGGGTCCCTGTGGAGCTGAAAACCTCCAGGCTCTGGTGCCAGGGGAGCTAGAATGCCACCTTACACCTCAAAGCCAAGGATGCCCAGGGATGCTGTTAGGAAGCAGACACTTCTTAAGTTTTACTTAGAGTGGGGGAAACATCCAACAGGAAAGTGTCCTGTTTAAATCAATTACTCACCTGCCAGTCTTCTCTGAGGCTTTGCTTCTTGGACTACCCTCACTTTCTCTTTTCCGTCTTCAATTTCTTGCTCCTTTGCCCAACGATATGTTTAAGCCTCTTCTATCCTAGAAAAGCAAACAGCATTGCCTTCCCAGGACACTACAGCGGCTCTTGACCTAGGCAAGGTGGCAGTTCAAGAACCTTTATTTAACAGGAAATCAGTGCTCATTACACAGGACACGTGTAGCTGCTGTACAGGACTCTTGACCGCCCTCTGTCTTTTTTTTTTTTTTTGCAGTACGCGGGCCTCTCACTGTTGTGGCCTCTCCCGTTGCGGAGCACAGGCTCCAGACGTGCAGGCTCAGCAGCCATGGCTCACGGGCCCACCCGCTCCGCAGCATGTGGGATCTTCCCGGACCGGGACACGAACCTGTGTCCCCTGCATCGGCAGGCGGACTCTCAACCACTGCGCCACCAGGGAAGCCCTGCCCTCTGTCTTTGTGTCCACCTACAAATGCTTCCTACCCTTCTCCAAATACAGAGCCCTGGCTCACCTGCTATTCCCCACCACACATCACTCCTCAGCGTCCTCTCGTGCAGCCCTGCTCGGCATTTCCACCATTTTCGCTTGGCACGAGCAGTTCCCACCACCTGGAATATCTTCCAGTCTTTGCTCGTCTTCTTTACCCAAGAGATCTCTCCCGGCCCCTCCTGCCTCTGGTCAATGCTCGCGTCATCCACGAATCCACAGGCAGCATTAGCGGCCCATCCTCAGGGCTCCCACGAAGCTCTGCTCATGATGGATTTGCTTCCGAGCGTCTCCTCCTCCAGTGGACCACGAGCTCCTTATGAGTAGGGATGGAGTTGCTCCCCTCTGCTGCTGCAGCGTCTAGCACGGCGCCTCATACAAAGTAGTTACTCAGTACAGCTCTCATGGGTGACGGAATGACTCCAGATGTCCTGCTGCAAGTTCTCTCATGACTTCTGGTCCTCCTTGCCTCTTCCCTTGGAGATCCTGCTGAATTCTCAACATTGACTTGCTCCGAAGTCCCTCTTCTTCCCCAGAAATCAGCACCTCTTCCTGATTTCTTTTCTGTTCAATCCCTATTTATTAAACTCTTAACTCTGTGTACTAGACACAAGGGGTACAAAGATAAATAAGACCCAGAGCCATGCCCTCAAGGAGGGTCTAGGTCAGGGTTTCCCATTCTTTTTTTTTTTTTAATGAATGAATGAATGAATGAATTTATTTATTTATTTTTGGCTGTGTTGGGTCTTAGTTTCTGTGCGAGGGCTTTCTCTAGTTGCGGCGAGCGGGGGCCACTCTTCATCGCGGTGCGCAGGCTTCTCACTATCGCGGCCTTTCTTGTTGCGGAGCACAGGCTCCAGACGCGCAGGCTCAGTAGTAGTGGCTCACGGGCCTAGTTGCTCCGCGGCATGTGGGATCTTCCCAGACCAGGGCTCGAACCCGTGTCCTCTGCATTGGCAGGCAGATTCTCAACCACTGCGCCACCAGGGAAGCCCCATGTTCAATCCCTATTTATTAAACTCTTAACTCTGTGTGCTAGACACAAGGGGTACAAAGATAAATAAGACCCAGAGCCATGCCCTCAAGGAGGGTCTAGGTCAGGGTTTCCCATTCTTGATGCCACTGACATTTGGGGCTGGATAATTCTCTGCTGTGAGGGCCTGTCCTGTGCACTGTAGGGTGTGCAAGCAGCATCTCTGGCCTCTGTCCGATAAGCGCTGGCAGCATCCTTCTCCCAATCATGACGACCAAAAACGTCTGCAGACACTGTCAAATGTCCCCTGTGAGACAAAACTGACCTCTGTTGAGAACCACTGGTCTACATGCAGAGACATCAAGAAACCGAGAGAGAAAAATTTCCAAATGAGGTAGATGTAAGCACAAAGTACAGAAGTGATCTGTAAGAAAATTAAATTGGAGACTTGGAAAATACTTGTAGGTACACTGATGAACTGGCCAAGAATCTAAAGCTTCGTCACATGAAATAATTAAAAGGCAACACAAGACAGCGTTTTCATAATGGGAGACGAGGGGGTTAAAACTCGTTCAGTCCTTGCTGTGCAGAAGCTGCTTGGCATCTGTGGATTCATTTCATTCTCACGACAATCCTGCGAGGCAGGGATGGTTTTCCATTAGTTAGAGGAGGAAAGTGAGCTAATGAGTTAAGGTTACGTGCTCAAGGCGACGTATTTGTATTTGCTAACGGCACCACATTCCTCTCCGTGCCCTGTCTTTGTGGTCAGCACACCGTCTTCTTCGAGCCACTCCAGTGTCACCCCCGAATCCATCAGTGTCATGTCTGGAGGACTGCAGCATCACAATGTCTCATCGCTGTTCTTGTTTCCTTCTCTAATTCCCAGCTTGTCCCACATCCAGTTTCACCCTGGTCCTCTCCACCCTAAACATTAACCAGCATGGATCCTAATGCACAATCTGACATTGCACCCGCTTTCTTTCCACTGCGAACCAAATTAAAGTCCAAGCTTCATGGCTTGGCTTTCGAGCCTCCTTTCTCTGAGTTCCACCCAGGTTCCTAGTCCCGTCTCTCACTGCCTCCTAAAGTACACGTCCTGCTCTGCTAATAGCAGCTAGTATATCTGAAGTGCTTATATTGGTTCATAGAATCCTTACAGCAGCCCAGTGAGGTGGACAGTGCTGTTCTTGTTTTACCCAAGCTGCTTCATTTTTGCCTTTGCTCAGGCTGTTCACATCATTGCCTGGACACCTGCTTCCTCCCTTGCGTCACCCCCTTTGCTCCAGGTAAAGCCTCCTGCAAGACTCCACTCTGACGTCACACCTTCCCAAAGCTGCTGTCTTTTAACCCTTGGAGATGGTTATTTTCTCTGTATAGTACATTGTGCCTGTATTTATGTCATATCCCTCTCACAGTAAGCTTCTAGAATGGCATCAGAACAGCCCCTACACTCCTGGGGTTCTACCCTTAGTAGATGCTCAAATACACGTTACCTGAACAAAGTTGAGGCCCAGTTCTCATGTGGTTTCTGACCTTTAAAATTTTTCCTCCATCACAGCCGCCCTGGTAGCCCTATTGACCGGAGCATCAGGGCTACGAGGCACGCCTCCTGAGCCCTCGGCCAGCATCGCCCGCTCTGTCAGGGCTCAGGGGCTCTGTGTCCCGTCTGCATCTGGGGACACCCGCGCCAGCCCTGAGCAGGATGGAGCCTGGCGAGCGGGCACCCCTGCTCTCCCCCTACTCGCCCCGCGCCCTTTCCTCTAGCCTGGGGACGGGGGAAGGAGCCCCCTATGGCCCTCCTCTGCCAACAAAAGGAAGACCAATCAACCCCCGGATTCTGCGCAGAGGGGCCGCGGGAGCGCAGCCGCCGCCGCAGACGCCGGTCGCTCCCGCTCGGCTGCCACGTCCCCTGCTGGCGAGATGCGGAATCACAGAAAGCGTACGACACCTCCCGGGCTTTATTGGCCTACGTCTGAAACCCTGACGTTTTGATGGTGGGGAGAGGGTGTGAGAAAGCAGGGAAGTCCGAGAAAACATTGTTTTGTTTCTGACCCACCCTATCCCTTTTCTGATGTTCGCGGTAGTAGCTGTCAATAGCTGTCATTTCCAAGAGCTGACTCGGCTCCATTCGGTGCTTAAGTTTTCCCTTGCTCTACTGCGTTTAATCCTGCGGATGCCGTGACTTCCTCCCTTTCTGTGGATGAGGAAACTGAGGCACAGAGAGGGAAGTCGCTGTTCAAAGCCTCACGGTCAGTGGTGGAGTCGGGATTCACACAGGTTGTGACTCCAGAAGCTGCGGCCCTGGAAGGTTCGATGAGGGCAGCCCAGTCCGTTCCCAGCGCCAATGCTCCACACGAGGCTCTGAGAAATGCGAAGGCCCCACGTTCTCCCGCCCCGCAGGCCCCCAGATCCAGGGCAGTACTCCATGATCTTTCCCTGGAGGTGGTGAACTTGCCACTTCTTGCTCCTTTGACGCATCCTTGCCTCAAGGATGTTGGCATGTTTCAAGTCCTGGCTTTGCTCCACATCAGCCATTTTCCCTGTGTAGGAGGCAGGAGTCTGCGCAGGGAGAGCCTGGATGGTGGGAAGCAACCTGGACTTTCTATCCTCTCCCAACAGAGGGAGAGAGAAACCAAACCTGAGAGTCACGGAGTGTTGGAGGGGCCTTAGAGGTTATTTCGTTAGATTCTTTCTTATAAGCAACGACGAGCCACTCAATGATTTAAACTGAAAGGAATTAATTGAAATGACAGTGGGTGGCTGGAGACCCCGGCTTGGAGAGGAGGCAGAAATAGGGGCTGGTCGATAATGGGCAGGACCACAGCCAAAGTCACGTCCCACAGTCAGTCTGGCGTTAAGTCCTGCTGCTTCCCGGACACCACAGCTGGAGCCACCTCTGCTCCTGACGCAGCTGTCTCTGGAAGATGGATGAGGAATCTGCCACTTGCTTCTGTTCCTTTTTTTAGTACCTGATTCAGCATTCTGATGCCTTCAGGTTACACCTAGGTCACAGCCCTTCTGACTGCAGGGGAGGCTTTCTGCTTTCCAAGGGGAAGTGATCCTGCCCACACACCAGGACTTACATGGCTCGGTCTCTGAACCCAGGAAGATTAGATGCTGGGCAGCCCCACGAACCAAAAATGTCCACTACAGCGGTCATCTAGTTAAAATTTGTTTGCATCGCCTCCCCTCCCCCTGCCTTAAACTACAGATGAGATGCTGAGTCCTAGAGGGGAGAATGGCTTTCTTAATGACATCTGTGCTAACACCAACCAACTCCCAACTGAATGGAGCACTGTTGGGGGATCTCGAGGCTTTGGCTGGCTGGGGGAGGAATGGGGGCCAAGGTTGTTGTGCTGTCCTGCACTGTGCTTTCCCACGTCAGGCATTTCAAACAAAGGCACAGCTGTTTCTTGCTGGAAAGCCTGAGTCTTAGGTGTCTCCTCTGGCCACCCTGCCTTGTGGATGGCTAAACACACTAACGCCATTTCCTGTCTGGCAATTTTACTTTACAGGATGAGAACATTACAAGGTTTAGCAAGAGACTGTTTGTACTCTAGACTGGATGTTCCCACACCTAGCTGTGCTGAGAACCATCCAGATTCCTCTGCCCTGCTAAAGGCCTATATGGGCAATCTCCTGGGCATGGGCAAGAAAAATCTTTAAAAAAAAAAAAAAAATCTCGTGGTTTTTTGTGTGGCACATTTCTTGTGTGGCATTTGGGAACTCACTTCCCAGAACAGAAGCCTGTCTTCCATAGGTAGAGAAGGTTCCGACAGCTCTTTATCATCTGAAGTCCACATGAACCCAAGGATGCAGAATTTCCAGGCTTAGAAATAGCTGGGACATTTCTCTATATATCTGCATGTCACATGACTTGGAAAACAGTATTACAATTGCTTATGACACCTATCTTCTCTTCACCTACCAGGCTCCTAAGAGGAGCTCAGCCACATGCATCTGTGTCCTCTGCAATTCCTGGCACCCAGCAGGCTCTTGATTCATGAACATGTAGCATTATCCAAAGTCATTGTTCCCTCCACCAAACACCCAATACAAATCAGCCTTGAAAACTGCATGAATCAACTTGACAGTTGCCTTAGGAAGGTACTGCAGCATTGGAGTGCTTCCCAGAACCTGGGTCTGATCAGAATTCCAGGGGACCTAGACTGTCAGAAATCTTTGGCCTGTTCTCCAAAAGGCCCAAGATAGCTCAGGCTTTTCAGTGAGTCCTTGTACCTGATCCCGTTGGGCAGCAGGCCTTTTGTGTAGGATTTAGGTATTAATAAATCAGCTAACAGGTACTTCATACTGTCCTAGCACCTTACACGTTAGTGCATTCAATTCTTACCACCTTACAAAGTAGGTTTTATTACTTTCTTTGTTCTACTCATTTAACAGGCCCAGAAAATAGGCAGAGCTGGAATTTGAACCCAGGCATTCTGGTTCCAGAGTACTCATTTGTAACCACTATGACTTTTTTTCTTAATATAAATTTATTTTTGGCTGTGCTGGGTCTTCATTGCCGCGTGCGGGCTTTCTCTAGTTGTGGTGCGCGGGCTTCTCACTGCAGTGGCTTCTCTTGTTGTGGAGCACGGGCTCTAGGTGCGCGGGCTCAGTAGTTGTGGCGCACAGGCTTAGTTGCTCCATGGCATGTGGGATCTTCCCGGACCAGGGCTTGAACCCATGTCCCCTGCATTGGCAGGCCAGTTCTTAACCACTGCGCCACCAGGGAAGTCCCATCACTACGTATTTTTGCATAAACGAGATCCTTTTTTCGATATCCCAAATTCAGCTTTAACCTGGGCAGCTAAGACCAAATAAATTTAGAAATAGCAATGATACATACACCTGCAGTCCAGAGGACCCAAAGGTCTCTATTTGCTGGCAATGATCTGCTTGCTTCCAGTCCACGCTGCCTGGACTTCCTGGCTGAAGCCACTTAATCCCATTTGTCAAGATAGTGGCCGCACACATGCCACCAGCAGCTGTGCTCTTAGCACAGGAACCTAAGGAGGCCTTCTCTTTGTGCAAACGAGCCTTGCAGATGGCGCTGCACTGACCTCGTGATCTGATTCTAGTGACCGCTCCCCCACATTTGAATCCTGGCCAGGTTGGTCAAGTCTGGTTGTCTGAATGTCCCTAGGCTGGACCAGCCTGCCAGCAGAATTGCACACAGGACTCCCAGCAAGTCCTGAAGTAAGCCGTTATCGTAGTAAGGACAACCTTTCCACCTTCTGTTTATATACTTTTGTCACAAATGACAAAATAGGCACTAGACACACTGAGACAAGGAGAGCCAGTGTGGGACATGCAGGCATCCAGAACTCAAATCCAGGCAGACCAGGCAAGGTTAAAGCATAGTAATAAATGAGATATAAAGTTGATGTAATTATTTAATGACAGGAAAATAATGTTATGAAACAAGATGGTTACAAATAGTTGGTAAGGATGACTTACTTCACCTTTGATTAAAAAAATTAAAATGTATACAAAACACTGGAGGGTTATGTATCAAAATACTGGCAGTATTTACTTCTGTTCAGTGATTAAATATTCTTCTCTTTGCTTTTGTGTGCTTTCTGAAACACGATTATTTCTGAAACAAAAAAGAATAGTTACTGGAAAGAGAAACAGTTATTAAATGCCAGAAGCCCAGCAATCAAGGCCTGACACCCAGGACCTGTCCAGCCAGGGGGACAGTGGTCGAGCCCAGGTGTGGGACAGAATACCATTCCTTCCTTTTCCTACTGCAGTGCTGTTCGCCAGATGGTTTCTTCTACACTTGATAGTAATATTTAATAGGAATCTATGAATATGAACTGGTACAACAGCAAAATGATGCGAGCAACTTTGGTTTTAAACAACTACAAAATGTAATAACCATTCTTAGTTACAAAACACACTAGAAATAAAACATAAAACACACCAGAAATCAAAAGTTCCTACAACAAAAAACCCCATCTGACTAAACCACTGACTTCGTTGCTCATTCTGATGTGTGTTCATTTTCAATTTTCACCATAAATCTATTTTTGTTTCATGGATCTAAAAGAGGCAATTTTTCTCAAAAAGATGCTCTGCCTTCTAAGTACTGTGAAGAGTTGGAAGGGCTCACCAAACTCCAAACCACTTCAAACAAACAAGTTTGACTGAGGAGTGTCACCATTCTCTGTGCCTTAAAAAAAAAAAAAAAAAAAAAGTCTGCTAAGTTACCAAATGGAGAACAGCAGAGTATTATACCTGTAAATGAGGCTCGAAGCTCTCAGATCCCATCCCCACCCAACCCTCCATGTCAGGACTGCTGGGGCGCTTTACTCAAGTAACAGTGACAACCCGTATTTCTTCCTCTTAAAAAAGTAAAATGGAGAAAGGATCATTGTTTTAAAATCCAACATATAAAGAAAACAGTGCCACCTTTAACCGGAGGTGCTTCTTAGGTATTTCCCAAAGCCCTCTGCCCTTTTACGTGGCAGCATTTTCAGGAGGGGTCAGAAAACTACTGATGGTCCAAGAAACAATGAAAGGTCCAAGAAACAACCAAAACCAAAAAAATAAACTGAGATAACTGCAGCTGTCCAGTGTCACCTGCCCTGTCTGGCAGGCTGACACAGCACCCTAAGCCATACAAATCTTCAGACATCAGGAAGGAAAGGTAACAAAAGAATTACACTAGAAGAGTAACCAGTTTTGGGAAAAAAAGATTTAAACTTAAAAACATTCTATCATCACAAAGACTAAGAAGATCCCTTGCTTTGTCCTTGGCCAATCAAGAAATACTGAACTGTTTTATATCCCCAAAGAGGAGACCCACTGGAAATATCAGTGCCAGCGCCCCAAGTCAATTCACACACTTGTTAGATGAGTCCCAAATCCTACGGCGACAACAATCCCTTTGTTAGAGCAAGAAAAAAAAATCCATTTCAGGACAAAGGCGTCTTCAGTGAGAGAACTGCCTGCCGTCAGATGGTTTCTTGCTTATGTGCTTGAAGATCTTGGACTTCTCGACTTTTCTGGCTTTCTGGTAGCCGAAGCCACCGCCGCCGCCCCTTTTTTTAAGTTTGCCATCGTTGCTGTTCACGTCTAAAGGGGGATGTTAAGGAAATCAAGCAACTCAAAGACAAGGACTCCAGTCTACCGCCTGCAGAACCAGCCAGCTGTACCCCAGGGGCCCCACCACCCCTCCCCAGGCCACGAACACATGTGAACATTCCAGACAATCAGGAGTGGCCACGTAACTGTGGACTGAAACTAGCAGGACAGATTTTTAAGCCCAGTGTAATACTTGTATTATTCTTCCACGCAATGAAGCCGAAGGGGTAAATCGGTAAGTGTGTAGGAACACATTAAGAAATACTCCCAGTGTCAAAATGAAATGACTTTCACCTCTGCTGGGAGCTGATTCAGAGGCGCCTGACCGAGTGGAGTTGCTCTTCCTGTCACATGGGGACTCGACATGTGTTCACAACGGCAGACATCCACTCAACGCTCCCGATGCAGACGGCCACCCAAACTGTGGTCCTCCAAGTCCCCTTGGGAGTTTCTACCAGTGTTAACGAGTGGGCCTCACTCTAGCTGGTTGTTTCTTCTGTTGAAAATGTGTAATAAAACACATATTACATATCATAACAGAAGCAACTGGACGTGTTCCCTTTGCCTTTTATCTGGAGTAGCACTTAGGTTATTTTCTTTCACTGGTCTTGTGACTTCCTTGCATGAAATGCTTCAATGACCGAGAGGATAAAAGCCCTCTGAGAGGTTCCATCTTGTCTTCAGCTTCTGCAAGGTATCCCGCTCCTCTGTGCATCCTGTATACTGGAGCCACACAACCGCCAAGCCCTGCCCCTCTGAGCTTCTCCCCAGAACGTACAACTCCCCCTGCTCTGTCTGCCACTCAAATTCTGCTGTCTTTTTTAAAGCCATGAACTGTCTCGCTTCTGTAGTCTCCACCCTGACCATTAACCCCTGCCCACCCCATGTGAGCACTGACAAGAGGTCAGTGACCAGCCTGAAGGCCTGGGCCCCTGCAGGCCTCAGCCAGAGCAGACACACCAACCCAAGTGCTAAGCCCCAAGGCCCCCGGTCAAGCCTCTGTCCCTTAGTGCCTGGACGAATTCATAACCACAAAGAAAAGGATACTCAAATCCACAAAAGGAGGCACCTTGAAACCAAAGGACAGAGCAACCTGAGGCAAGTTTAAGTTATTAACATTAAAGATCTGTTTCAGCGAATGGGAATCATATGCTCGAATGTATGACTTATATGCTTCCTGGGCTGACTTATGAAGGAAGTAGTTCTTTTCAATCAGTTTTTCAAGCTGAAACAGAAACAAATATTGCTTTTAATGAAATAAAAAAGCACATCATATAAAACATTTGTTCCAATACACTTGCTCCAAGCTCTGTAATATCTGCAAAATCAGGCTGCAGTTAAGAATAATGACAAAATTCTTGTAAGATACGGACTGAAACAAGGTAGAGAGCTCTGGAATGTGGTCACCAGCACAACAAGACACCGAAACAATCACTCAGTCCAAACTTCTCACTTTATGAAAAGGGAGACTCGGAGTACAATGACTGTCAATGAGACACTACAAAGGTGGTGCTGGGATGACCCTTCCTCCCCACCTCTGCCCTGCATACCTGAGACTGAATATCAGAAACTTTGGACCAGGAAAACTCAAATTCACTTAATGGAACCTAGAAAACAAAAGTACGCAGATGAGTAAAGCAGGATGGCTCTGCTGCAGCTCGTCAGGCACTGAAGCGATGAAAGGGGACAGGCCTGTGGGATCCCATGGGCCAGACATCTGCTTGTCTCCCAATGCCAATGCGAAAGGCTTACCTTCCCTCTGCTCACTGCACAGGAATCATGCTATGGAACCCTCTTGAAAGAAGAGGCGAGAAACCGGCAGGGGCAATAAATCACTAAAGCCCTTTCTCTAAACGAAGATCTCTGTGGATGCAACGTGATGAAGCAGCTTGAAGCTTCTAGCTGAAGGAACCACTAGCCCTTCTCTCCAACACCACACTGCCCTGTGACTGGGGTTTATGATACTAGGTCACAATGATCACAACTCCTACAGGAAGGATATTTCTTACCAGTTCTAACTTATTAGATGACTGGGAAAGTGCGAGACCGGTGCTAGATGCTGGGGGAAAAGAACAGCTGCCCGAGTCACGGGCCCTGCCACCAGGGAGCCTGCAGCCTTGGGGGGAGACAGGTAAGTGATGAGACAACTTGACAAGCACCCGTGCTGGGGGGGACATGAAGGAGGGCTGGGCCTCCCAGAGGAGACGGCAGCTAGCGGAAGCAGAGGCTATCTGAGAGCCAGGAAGCAGGCATCTGGAGAAAAAGTGCAAGGGCTGATGGGAATCCCAAGGAACTGCTCCATGATGGGGGCAGTGGGGGAAGGAAAATCCACCAGGCGACACTGTGCCAGTGAAGAGGCAAATGTTAGGCAAGACAAGGCCCGACAAGCATTCTCACGACCTGGCAACAGAGAGGCCAAAGCCCGATTAGGGCGGACTGGAGACCAAAATCAGAGGAGTTGAAATATAACCCACTTTTCAAAACAGCAGACTGAGGAAAGGCGACAGGCAGTAGCCATGCTGGACCTAGTGATAGGAGAGCGGGTTTAGGGTTGAAGTTATTTTTTTTTGTCAGACACTTGAGATGGTAAAGAGCTAACTGCCAGGGAGGGACTGAGTCAACGAATTAGGGCCCGAAGGAGGAAGAGGTAGGAAGGAATGGGCTCCCTTGGCCTCGGGCGAGGTGCAGACACCAGGGTGAAGACACGTGGAAAAGGGCTGCAGCAAGGGAGCAGAGATGACCGGTGTGAGGGAGCTCACTCACAAGGGGTGGAGGAGGTTTCAAACACGGCTGGGGGGACGAGAGCGGAGACTGGGGATGGGACGCACCCTGCGCGACACAGAGCTCAAGAACGGGGCCTCGAGGATAGTTTTCTGCTCACATTCCCTGGGGGCGACCCACATAAATCTCATCTGCTAAACTGCTGTAACAACTGTCCAAACAGCATGGCGATGATGCAGGACTCCTCAGACACACCTAGAAATGGTGCTTAAGGCCATGTGCACCGGTAACCAATCTGTCCCCAGCTTAAGGTTTTCCAAGTGAAGGTCTTTACCTTGGACTGCTTCAAGTAGCGAAGGAAACCCAATTCTTCAGGGCGCAAAATGAGCAAGGCATGCCCTCTGCCGTTCAGGCCTCTGGCTGTTCTACCCACACGATGAATGTATTCCTTTGGTGGAGAGAGAAAACCTGAAGTAATACACTGGTTTCCATGGCAACCTGTGGCGATCTGCACGTCCAGAACTTGCACGGTAGTGGACGGCAGCGTGCCAGCACATCAGTGTGAGACGGTGCCCACCTCCACCTAGTGGCGCCACGCAGCCCATGACCATGCTCCCCAAAGCTAGTCCCCCATTCCTTCTGCAGGGAGCATCCCCACAGAGGTAACAGAGCCATGCGTGGGGCCAAGGAAAGCTAGACAGAACATTCACATTAATTCTATGATCTCATCAAATGACTATTAAGTGTGCTTCAACTTCAAAAGGGCTTTGGGAAACATACTTAAATGCTGGCTGACAATTTATATAATCTATTGTTTGTTGAAATACCCAATAAAACTTACTTTACTACATATACTAAAGAACGGTATCTATCTCTGTAAGCAAATTTTATTTCCTTCTGACACCTACTGCTCTTAACAGATCCTTCCAAGCATACAACTCGCCTAGCTTAAGTCCCACTGACACCTCTGCAATCTCCCTGCACACACCCCCTTTGGGTCCTGCAAAAGCCCTCAACACTGTCAGCATCAGAGAAACACTGCAGTCACTGCACCCTAAAGGGATATCCTGTGGAATGTGGTATTTCTCACGGAACCTTGGGGTCATCCGGAGGGTCATACTGAACGATCCAGTCCACTTCAGGGATATCCAGCCCTCTAGCTGCCACGTCTGTACACAGCAAGATCCCCGAATCGGCATTGCAGAACTGGAAGAACGTGGTCGTACGCTTGTTTTGTTTCTGCCTCCCCTAGAATCAAAACAAAACATCCATTGGAACAGAAAACTTGCAGTTGTTTGTGGGAGGTCTCGATGTAGAATCCCCAAGCTGTGGAACTAGTACCCTGCTTTATTTCCAGTTCATAGCCCGTCCTACCTCCTCAAGGGACGGCGCCCGCTCCTCCTGTCTGGTCGCCGCCCCTCCTCCCCCAGCAAAGCTCCCTCCACACAGGCTCAGTCACCCACTATCGCCCAAACTACTCAGAGCTATGTCTGGAGGAGACAGCAATACCTCAATCCCCACAATCTCTATAACGTGATAAGTGTAACCTGTTTTTAATAAATTCATCACCATCACTTACATGAATGGCCAAGACAGGCAAATCGATGTAGTTCAGCAACTCGTAGTGGTATTTCACGGACTTACAGGATGAAAAGAAGACCATCAGTTTCTTCTTCCGGTTCTTCTTAAGGAATGTAAAGAGGAGGAGGAATCTCTTTTCGGAAGGACAGACAACATATCCCTAGGAGAGGTTCATGTGAACAGACACAAAATAATCAAATGGACATTTTCAGCTTCATGAGCTAATATAATCTGATGGAGAGCACCACTGTTATGCCTCACCTACAGCAAAATTACTGCCGTCATTATAACAATGCATTCCTAAATATAAGACTAATTTTAACTCTTTTGATTCCTTTTATTGGCCACAATCACTGGATACTAAATACTTTCCATATTTCTGAGACTACTGGTTATTAAGTTCTTGTAATCATAATATACCAATACTTCTATTAACTGGAACCCTCAAAGTGTATCAATGATTCATTTTTAGAAGGTCCTTAACAGCAATATCTCAAATAACCACAGCTTAAGTGCACTGTCCTAAACACGATAACAAAGCTGGGTGAATATATTTTTAAAAACTAAACAACCAATGAAAGGTTTTAAAGCTAAAGTGTTATAGGAAACATATCATTCATCAGAAGACTCAACCTTACAGCTCTATTTTTAATCAACCTAGTCTGGATCTCTGTCACCTCATTTCCACAGTGAGGCACCTGAAACCAGCCTCTCCGCCTTCTAACTCACCTCACATCTTAGCACAAGAGATGATTAAACAGCAAAATGTTTTTTACTCCTCTAAAATTGGCAGTGATATTTAGTTCATTGACCCATTTGCTTTCTCGACGACCCTCCAAACACTTGCAAGGAAACACCAACGATCCTTAAAATTGAAGGTATTGACAAAAAGTACCTGCTCAAGACCGTCCACGGTTGCATGAGCTTTATCGTCATCAACACCAACATACAAGGGCTCCTTTTTCAGAGAAATCCTTGCCAGGTCTTCAACTTTTCGAGTTTGTGTGGCAGAAAAGAGCATGGTCTGTCTGCGGGCTGAAACACACCCACAGAAACATAACTCAGATCCTTCAGGGAACCTTTAGAATTGCTTCACAACTAAAAACGTTCTCAGTGGAACTATCAGAAATGAGAGACATGGTATCACTATAAGTAGTAAGAAAGGAACAACATGGACAACTTTATGTCTAGACATTTGACAACTAAGATGAAATGGACAGCTTCCTTGAAAAAGAAACTAGTAAAGCTTGCTCAAGAAGAAATAGAAAACCTGAATAGCCTTGTATCTATTAAGGAAATTATAGTTAAAATCTTCATGTGAAGAAGACTCCAACCCCAGCCTCTGCTGGTGAAGTCTATCAAACACTTAAGAAAGAAATATTATCAATATTTCATAAACTCTCCAGGACATTGAAGAGAGCTTCCCAACTCATACCTTTTACAAAGTTTTAGCAAAGTGAATCCAGAAATATATATAAAGGATAATGCATCATGACCAAGTGGGGTTTATTCTAGGAATGCAGCGTTGGTTAACAGTTGAAAATTCACCAATATAATTTACCATATTAAGAGACTGAAGAAAAACATCTGATCATTTCAATAGACACAGAAAAAACATCTGTCAGAATTTAACATTTATTTCTGATTTAAGAAAAATCTTAGCAAACTAGGAACAAAAGGGATCACCCTCAGTCTGATACAGGGCATACAGATCTAGAGCATCTACAGCTAACATCATACTTAATGGTGAAAGACTGAATGCTTTCCCACCTAAGATCAGGAGTAAGACAAAGATGTCTTCTCTTGCCAGTTCTACTCAGGATTATACTGGAGGTTCTGGCCAGCTCAATCAGGAAAGAAAACAATTAAGTGAAAAATTTTATCTCACAAAGATATGAAAAAACCTGTACACTGAACCCTGAAACACTGCTGAGAGAAATTAGGGAGCTAATAAACGAAGATCTACCTCATTCACGTGTTGAATCAACATTGTCTTCCACCAATGATCAATATTCAGTACAATCCCAAGATCCCCAGAGATTAACAAACTGATTCTAACATTCATATAGAAATGCCAAGGACAAGACCAGCCAAAACAATTTTGAAAACGAACAAAGTTGGAGGGTTAACACTACCTAATTTCAAGACTTAATAGTAGGAACTGGAAATTCCATACACTGCTGATGGGGATGTAAACTGGTACAAGTTAAGCATGCACCAGCCACTCCATTCCTAGGTAATCACCCAACAGAAAAGGAGATATACGCCCACAAAAAGAGGTGTAGATGGATGTTCACAGCAACTTCATTTGTAGTAGACCGAAACCGTTAACAACACAGTCGTCCATCAACAGTTAAATGGATAAACAGGTTGTGGCATATTTATACACTAGAACGCCACTGAGGAATAAAGCAAAGAACTACTGATATGTGTAACGGCACAGACGAATCACAGAAGAATTTGCTGAGCACAAGAAACCAGACAAAAAGAGAGTTACACTGCATATGAATCCCTGGAAAATGCAAACCGATCTACAGTGACAGAAAGCATATCGATAGTCACCTGTGAGAGGGATGTGCGTGGCAGCTGTTGGAAGTAGGGGACGGTGAGAAGGAGGGATTACAAAGGCGCACAAAGAAGTTTTGAGGGTTATGGAAATGTTCACTGTATTCACTGTGGTGATGGTTTCGAGGTGCAAACAGGACAAAAACGTATCAAATCATACATTTAAAATATGTACAGATTTTATGTTAATTATACCTCACTGAAGCATTAAAAAACCAATTGTATAATGTACTGAACCATGGTGTTTTTATAGACATAAGCAGTTTACAATGTTTCAAGTACTATAACCAAGGTATGTACCACTCAAACATAACACAGAAAGCAGCAAGTTGATGGCTACCCAGGAGACATGAGACGGGGTGGCGGGGATGGACGGGAACGAGACGCACGTTAAGGCTGTTCAACTTGCAGGACAGACTCTCAAATGGCAAAACCACTGCATTAAATCACTAGTGAGAGTGATGCTTATGCTGAAAACTACATCTGAGGGTGACTGGCACAACCACTTCACGTGCTAAACTAAAATTCTGACATTAGTAGTTTTCATACAGGAAAAACTCTCATTTACTTCCAGCAGCTACTCGGCAAACCACATGCAGATGCTACCTACTTACTTGGCAGAAGTTTAATAATTTGCTTTAATTCTTCTTCAAACCCAACATCCAAGATACGATCAGCCTCATCAATAACCAGACACTGTAGGTTTTTATACATAAACCCTGGGGTATTCTGACAAGACAAAGGACAAAGAAAAACTGTTAGCTGTCAAGTTTATGTTTCACAGACAAAAGATGGGGACCACACAACAGTGTTCTCTTACCTGCATATGGTCCAGGAGACGGCCTGGTGTGGCCACAATGACGTTGATCCCATTGGCAAGCTTCTGTGCTTCAGCAGATCTGTTACTGCCACCCATTATTAACCCATACGTGTGAACATGGTGTGTCATCAGCTCCTTAAGGACACCAAAAGTCTGCATGGCCAGTTCCCTAGTAGGTGAGAGAATAAGGACTCCTGTTCCTAAAAAGCAAAACAGGATATACAGTGAAAGTCAAACTGTAGTTATCACCAGGAGTCCACCAACAGCTACAACAGACTTCCAGCGAGATACTGGCAGAAACAATGGGACCACAGACTTACCATTCCTGGGCATGAACTTTAACTTAACAATGAGTTCAACTGCAGGAATGAGAAATGCCAGGGTTTTGCCACTGCCTGTTTTTGCAGCTGCTAGAAGATCCCTAAAAAATAAAAAAGAAAAGGAGAGAGACATTTAGTCTACTCGTTCAACAAGCACCATGTACTATCACACGTTTTAGGCACTGAGGCTGGATCATAACAAGAAAAAAGTCCCCATCTTCTCTATCTCTGAAATCAATCATGTGGGTTAAATACTTAACTCAAAAATAAGAATTGTGCTAAAATCAGAAGTGAACAGTTTTCTCCAAACATCAGTAAATAAGCTAAAGCCTTTAACGAAGGTTGGGTATGTTACCCAACACGGTGCAAGGTGAATAGAACATACTGGTATTTTATTTCCAAACTACTAGCACTAAAAATAGAGATACTAATGCCCAAACCTCAATGTTAATCATACCTGCCCTCCAGAAGTGGTCTGATACTTTTATGCTGAATTTCAGTCATGTTTGTAAAGCCCATTTCTTTTATTGCCTTCAGAGTGTTCTCATTGACAAGATTAGCCAGAGAATCAAACGAAGTATCCTCAAAAGCTCCTGAAGAGAAGACAGTTTATCATTAGCAAATTTATCTTTCCTTAATAGTTAATATTGCTAGTTTCCTAAATTAGTTTTGCTGATTGAAAACATGACTGGGTTGGTGTCAAGCTTAGAAGAGCTTCTTCCAGTAAGAAAATAAACCCCAACCATTCCTATAAAAAAACCTTATACTTTTGAAGTTTCTCCACTGCTAATGGCCGTGTGATGTAAAGTCCAGAGCCTATACTGTAAAAAATAACAGACGGAGAGGGACTTGTATGAAATGAAAATGCCAAGGTGGCGGGAAGGCGAGAGGGGAGAGACGGGGGCAGAGTTCAGAGAGAAATGAAATGTTTAAGAAATGAGAAATAAAAAGTGAAAGCATTCAGTGTAATAAAAACTGAATACGAAATCAATCAAAATAGTAACTCTCACTCCAGAAAGACAACTGAGAAGAGTCAGATGTAGCCACAGATGGTTAGACTGTACCCATGTATCAGGTGTACTGTGGTTCTCCGGCAGGGGGAGGCATCAGGATCACCCGGGAGCTCCCCGCCCCACACGTGCCCTGGCTATAACCCAAGTTTTGGCAACCTTGACACCACTGACATTTTGGGATGGGTAATTTTTTGTTGTGAGAGGCTGTCCTATGCATTATAGGATGTCCTGCAGCATCACTGACCTCTGCCTACTGGATGCCTGTAGCCTGCCCCCAGTTCTGACAACCAAACATATTGGTGGCCAACCCTCATGGTTTGCCTGGGACAGAGGTTTAAGGGATGCAGGACTTTGAATGGGAAAACTGGGATGAGCCGGTCACCCTACCTGGGAGGTAAAATCACCCTGTTTGAGAATCACTGCCATAACCTTTGCAATTTTGATTATGGAGATTGGGTGCTGGGCCTCAATTATTTTAATAACCAAAAAACCCAAACCAAACAACCCAAGCAACCGCTAGACATTTCTGGTTAGGAGCAACTGATTCTAGCCTAAACGCTCGACTTTACAGGTAAAGAAATAGAGGCTAAAGGAGGTGACTCTGGCACCAGCCCCTCAATAATGTTAATTTCACCCTTCTCTTTCAGTACTGGAGCCAGTATTGAACCTCTGGGCTCCAGACCTCCGGGCCCATGATTTTCCTGCTACAACATGGAGTGAGCTTTAGAAAGTGACAAACCAAAGGAACAGAGGGCCCCAAGAACTATTCGTGTGCCTGTCAGAATATTTAGTGTTAGAAGTAAAGAAAAGGGGAAAACAGAGAAAGGAACAACAAAAACTAAGGCACACAACGTGGAGGATCAAAAGCAATAGTTAGATAGAAAACCACTTCTTGTCAATACTTATTGTTTCCAGGTAAATTAAAAGCCACAACTGAACCTTTAAATACTATAATCCGAGGAGGCATGACATTTTAGAGAAGATCTGGAAAACACTGACAGCTACCTGTCAGTCCCAGGGGCAGGCTGGGCACCATGCTGTCATCGTCCTCATTGTCTGGCTTCTCCACACTGTTTTCTGTTTCTTCAGGAGCCTGGGCACCATCTTCAGAGTCGCCTTTGTCTTCAGTTTTTGCTTTTTTGGAATCTTTGGATTAAAGGACAAAGCCCCCCACAATTTTTTTCTTAAAATAAGAATACCAAATGAGACCACAAAATGAAAGATGTGTGATGCAAAAAGGCATATTTTCAAAAGCTTAACATATTTTAAGTTTTAATTTGCTAATAATCTCTTTTTCCTGATTAAAAAATCTGGCTATATTAAAAAACCCAGTGGGATGCACAGATTTGTCAACAAACTTTACTTTTTAGGCTTCTTAATACATATTCTTTTACTGAAGTATAGTTGATTTACAATATTGTGTTGGTTTCAGGTATACAGCAAAGTGATTCAGTTCTACATACATATATGTATATACTGACATTCTTTTTTAAAAGTTCTTTTTCATTGTATTGAATACAGTTCCCTGGGCTATACAGTAAATCCTTGTTCTTTGTTTTATATATGGTAGCATGCATCTGTTAACCCCATACTCCCAATTTATCCACCCCCCTTCCCCTTTGGTAACCATAAGCTTGTTTTCTGTCTGTTTCTGTTTTGTAAGTTCATTTGTACTATTTTTCAGATTCCACATATATGTGATATCATATAATATTTCTTTCTCTGTCTGACTTACTACTTATATATTATACCATCTTAAGTGAGCAAGAAATTTTTTATAAGCTGAACAATTTAAGTATGTTAATCACACCCAGTTCTATAAACTTTACTGAAAAAAAAAACAAGGTAAAGTCATTAACGTTTTTTAAAAAAACTTGTAACAAGCACCGGTTTTTCCTCCTATGCCATTAAACATAAATTTTCTATAAAAGCTAATTTTGTTTTAAAGGGGAACAGAAACACAAAAGGCTCTTCATGTTACCAGAGGCAGACTACAAAGCAAGAGCAACAATCTACTTAGCTGGGCGATAGAAACTGGCCTGTTCCTTGAATGTAAGTGGTGAGAGGAGGAGAGGGAAGGCCTCCTGGCTTTTCATTTCTACATCCACAACTTTTGTAACACAGTCCCTTAAACTACCTTTCCAGTCTTACCTCCCATCATGCTCTTAAATGTTCCACTCTGGGCCAAATGGCTTAACTACCATACTGGGCTTTTACAAGTTTATGGCAGTTAGTGATGCTAGTTAGAACAGAATTGACCTAAACCAGAACTCAGGACTCTTTGTAGCCCAGGACTGGGCTCTTGCTTGGACCTTACTAACACCCTTCTGGGAAATGGTCAACACTGCAGGACCCACACGTTCAAAGGCCATGGATATTATCAGCTGGTCTTCAAGGTCTATTACTTCTGTTTTCCTTAAAACAGTTCTTAAAGGTTACCAATAGGATTTAAACTCCCAGCCCTGTGATTCAATGCTTGAGAGAAGAAATAATATCACTTCCTTAGGCATACTCAGAACAAGAATCCTAAGGGCACTAATCATTTTAGAATAGGATTACAATCACTTTAAATCAAAACTGTAATGTCTAATCCTCATGCTTTTCTCTATCTTATTTCACTTTTTGTTTAAACGATTTCTCATAACTTACGAATGTATTATTGCCTGTAGGCAGTAAAAAGACAGCCATGCATGCTTGGAAAATTCAAAGTGTCTTTCTAAATGAAACCTTTATTTCAGACAAAAGATGAATAGGATATGCTAACACAAGTGCTGGCAAACTTCTATAAAGGGCCAGACTGTAAACATTATAGGTTTTGCAGGCCATATGGTCTCTATCACCACAAAGGCCAAGTAAAAAAATGGGCATCTCAGTGTTCCAATTAAGCTTTATTTGCAAAAAATAGGCAGAAGGCTGAATAGTTTGCTGACACCTGTCCTATCTTGTGTTGAAATCTCTGCTTGCTCACATTTCAATTAAAATGCCTATTCTTTCACCTAAGCTTATTCCATCCAAGAATCTTGCAAAAGATAATAGCCCTGCCTCCCCAATCCTGGCCATTCTACTCACTTGGAAATTAACGTTCCATTTATTCAGAAGTTTCCTAACTGCTATTTTATACACTTTGCATATCCAAGTTATCACTAAGTTGCCTTTCAAAGGTAGGAATTTATTGTAGGAAAAAGGAATGGGGCAAAAAAGACGTAAATGAAAAGAATCACTAATGCAAAGTCCTTGATACATAAAGACCCAAGATAGATTCTACTACCAGCCCAGACTTCTTTAGTGTCAGTAATTCCACAATTCTCTTTGGAAACAGGTAAACCTAAAATATTTTCCATAAGATCTTACGGAAAAACTCGAATGAACTTTTTGGCCAGCCCAATACTATGTCATAGTACGTTGTGTTTATCATTAAAAGCTCAGATAGTTAACTGCCAAAGAAGAGCAGTATTTTGAGAAACGTTAAACTGAAGCCCCCGCCCCCCCACCCCCCCAATGTCTGCTTTAGCTACCAGGCTATTTTCTCGTATGCCAGTAAGTACAGAGGAGTCTTGCGTGTCATGTGGACATAAGAAGAAGAGAGGAAAAGCAGAATGATAACTTGAAAACCTGAATAGCTTAAGTTCAAAGACAATACATACCAGGCCCAGCATCATCCACTATTTTTCTCTTTTTCTTCTTCTTCTTCTTTTTCTTTTTTGATTCTGAATTGGGAGACTGCATTGCTGCTTCCCCACTGGTCAGTGTGGTAGATTTCTTGGAGGATTTTTTAACTTTTACATTTTCCACTGTTTCTTTAGGTGAGTCTCCATTTTGGGCTTCTGACCAGCCTGCATTCATAGACTGTTTTAGGAATTTTTTAACTTTTCCACCTACTACTGCTTCTTCAGAGATGTCTCCATTTTGGGTTTCTGACAAGTCCACATTCACAGACTGTTTTAGGGACTTTTTAATTTTTCCACCTCCCACTGTTCCTTCAGACACATCTCCATTTTGAGTTTCTGACAAGTTCACAGCTGAGGCCCCTGTTTAAAAACAGAACACACATAGTGACAAAGAAGGAGAGGTTTACTTAGAAACACTGGTATCCCAAATGAGAAATGTCATGGCTTCCAGGACTGAAATGATTTAGTTTTTACTTCTCTGTCATGTATATTAAAAGACAACTTCCAATTTTACAGTGTTCTACTGCAGGACAAATAAATTAAAAAAGAAAAAAAAAAGGGAAAGCCGCATTGATTTTTTAACTTCAAAAACCACATCTCTGTCCATAAGGAGTTAAAAGTGTGTAACAGGAAAACTTCAGTGAGGTTAAATAACAGATGGAGCCAATGTTACTTACAAAATATACATTCTAATATTAGGTATTTGACAAATATACTTTCCTAGGCATCAGTGAATTGAAAATTCTGTTGATGTAACCACTTATTTGTCTTGATATTTATCATATATAAATGCCTAAGGCTGTCTTTACAAAAGTTTCTTTTTGTATACAGAAGAAGCACCAGCTTTTGTTACTTTTAACTAAGAAGTAGTTAGCAACGCTTTGTTATTCTATAGGAAATGGAAATATAAAGGAACTTCAAAAACATTATTCCTAAAACCCACACACCTCTTCTCTCCTCCAGGGTTTCTTTCAATCAACTAATCTCTGCAGAAAACCAGCTAGTGTAAAGCATTATGCCTCCAACACTGCCCTAGGGGGCTTCCGTATTATACAGGACCAAAAAAGGTTAACATAACTACAGGATGTCTGACCCACTGTCAGGAAGTTAGGACTGTAAATGAGGTAGGTAAAGAAAAGTGACATTCAGGTAAAATGCTTTTCATGGAGGTCTTTAAGGATGCAAATACGGAGAAGCTCTTGAGAAATTTATAACCTAAAGTTAGGGGTGACAGGAAGACAGGGCACGAGATTACGCACATGCGTATGATATGTACAAAAAGACACTTTAGGAGCTGAAAATGATGAAGTTCTTCAAGAGTCGAAACAGAGGGCAGGTGGGCAGGGGAAGGCAAGGGTATCAGGAATGTTCTGTGAAGAGCGACACCTAGCTTGTTCTGAAGCGAGAGACATGAGATAGATGATGTGAAAGGAAGATGCGGGGAGGTGAGAAAGTCCCACGTGCCTGATTGGAAATGGGGGTTGGGGATGACCCTAGAGGTGGTGAGGAAGTCAGAAAGGGAGAGTGGAAGTGGGGCAGGCTGGAAACGAACTCTTAGAGCCTCCTGCCCGAACTCTGTAAGGACAAACTGCTGCTCAGAAAGGGCAGATCTGGGGACACGCGGAGAGTCGGCATCTGCGCGGGGCCCGACGGGAGGCCGCCCCAGGCTGCCTTTCCACGCTCCGCAAGCACGCGCGCTCTGCGGGGACGCTGCCAGCGCTACATCGGGGCCGCAGGGCCTCCCCACCAGCGCCGCTCGGCCGCTCGGCCCCGCGGCCGACGCAGAGCGCCACGGCCCACGTGCTGGTTCCCTCCGCAACCCAGGCCGCCGCGAAGCTCAGCGCATCTCACCCTGGAGCTTTAGGTTTCGCTGTCGCAATTTGAGGTTCCGCTTCTCGATCTTCTTGCGTAAAAGTTTCATCGGTAAATGAGACATGTTGTCGGTGAAGCGCCTTCACGGCGGCGCCACAACCCGGCTTCTCTGCTCTCCCCGATGACGTTACTTCCTTTCCGGCCACCCGAGCGCAGTTCAGTCAGCCGGAAATACGTCACAGGAGCGCTCGCGGTCGGCGGAGCGGAAGTGGGTCCGGAGCGGAAATGCTTCCGGGCGCGTGCGCCGTCTTACCCTTGCAGAACGGATTCTCTGCAGCGCCTTCTAGGGGAAGGTAGGACTGGCCCTGCACTGTGTTCCTTCGCATTGTGCCCGAGCCAGCAGAGCACTGGGGACATTTGGTAGTTTGAGCTTATCCCGGGGAAGTGGGAAAAATCAAGGCCGAGCAGAGGGCCTTAGGGAGTCTCCATTCTTACGCGGGTCTCTTACTGTTGTGGCCTCTCCCGTTGCGGAGCACAGGCTCCGGACGCGCAGGCTCAGTGGCCATGGCTCACGGGCTCAGCCGCTCCGCGGCATGTGGGGTCTTCCCGCACTGGGGCACGAACCCGTGTCCCCTGCGTCGGCAGGCGGACTCAACCACGGCACCACCAGGGAAGCCCGGGAGTCTCCATTCTTATGTTCCTACCCTCTTTGGATCCTGGACGATTTAAGTTGAGTAGTACCTAAATTTCGTAGATGTGTGTTTTCAAACTTGTTTGACTGCTCTCCTTAGTGAGAAATACACTTTCCATGTCACTTGCTACCCAGTAATCCACACATAAATATAACATTTCTCAAAGCAATACCCTAACTCTTGTTTCACTTTGATGTTTTTCCTTCAATACCGTTCATCCCATCCTAAATTCTGAGTCCGTAAATATTCTAATTAGAATGCATTTAAATTGATTTTACTACTCTATTAAAGGATTGACTGCAGTTTGAAAAATGAAGGTTTATAATCCCCAAAGCTCATACCCACAGACCCTTCAGAAGTCAGGACAGACATTACAATCTGGCTGGCCAGTAGACAATTTTGTGTGTGTGGAAGAGGGTACATTAAAAAAAAAATGTTGCCAACATTAAAAATTTGGGATAGTTCTTGTAGAAATTCACATTTTTCTTTAAAAATTGGTCCTAATGGGCTCAAATTCCCCTTGGCAATAATCAATTTGAGCTGAACGATAATTGGAAGGGTTAATGAAAGCTAGAATAATTTGTTCACTTGGAGTGGCAGAGCATGAGCTCATAGGGATTAGACATAATCATAGGGAAAAAGAGAGAGGGAGAAAACTTGGGAGGAAGTGTAAACAGAATGTAAATAAACTGACTGAGAAATCACATTGAATTGGACTAGAAATTGAGACAAACCATGATGTGCTTAAGTTGTTACTAATTTGGTGGGTTAACAGATGAGTCAGAAATTTAAGCTGGCACACACGCACAGACACACACACACAGACACACACACAGACACACCCACCCACAGACAGACAGACACACACAGACACACACACAGATGTACATACATACATACACACATATCTCAGTTTAAATATATATATGGCAGTTTAAATTGATATATATCAGTTTATATATTTGTCTATATACATTGTATTTTTTATACTTAGAATTTTTTTGTATATTATGAAGTTTTGACATCTTAAAAAACTCTTTCTGGCTGGAGAGAGATTGCTCCTCCAGGGGCTAGCCAAGTTTTAGAGATAGCAAAAGACTCAGCCAGGAGTATGCCTTTAATATGCAAACTAAGTAATGCAGAGCCATACCTCCTCCATCTGACCCGTGTACCCCAAGAGGCAATATTCCTCTGCCTTAATCATCCCAGGGCCAGGTACCAAGCAACTATGGACCACTCCTATAGTTTACAGCCCACCTAAATTATTTAAACCAGCCAACTGCCAACTGTTTATTTTGCCTTGCCTTGCTTTTCCTGAGGAACCTCCAATAAAGGCTGTGGCCTAGGCTCCTCCTTTGGTCCTGCCCCTTCTGCCTGTATGGGATGCTGGTGCTTTCCCATATGGCCCTGCATGGTGTGGCATGCCTCCTCTTTCTAGTACCTGTGAGTATAATAAACTTTGTTTTTTTGAGCCTCTCCTGTGTCTCCTCTTGTGGTCATACCTGACTATCAACATGAAAGAGCACAGAATATGCATACATATCTAATTCTCTCTATATATACATAAACATATATTCAAATGATTACACACCTGAATATTGGGTCTGTGACTTTGAAATTCACATCCATCACCCTTAGGTGCAACAATTAATATCTTCCATCTTTTCTTAAGGTACATGGAAGTGCTTAATTTTAGGGATTGGCAACCTTTCAGTGGCCACATATAAGGCTATTGATGCCATTTTTTCTAGACTTTTAGGAAAGGGATGAGAGATGATAACCTTGCATCAACTCTCAAAATTGGGGGTAGGAGTTTAACAGAGTGAATTTCCAAGACCAGGTCTGGTAAACAAATGAGTATCACTGGATTGGACTTCAGAAAATATCTGTGAGGTTTGGAGAGGTGGCAATTAAAAACATGTGCCTTTGAAAATCCTTTTGTCTCTCACTGAGACAAAATATCTTAATATTTTGAGCCTATCTTAATATCTATTTAATATATGTTTGCAAAAGTCTTTAGAACTTTTTGCCTTGGTTCCCCATCCCAGATGTCCCTCTCCCCAGAATATATTCATTCCTCAATTATCAACTCATTTAGCAATTATTTTCCGAACATATCTGTGCTATGAGTATATGATTGGTGTGTGCTAAGTTCTGAGAATAGAACTGTGGGTAAGATCGATGTGGCTCACCTTTGTGGAGCTTACAGAACTTACATGGAAAACAATCATGGTAAACTGTTCAGTGAGAAGGGAAGCACATGACAGGAACAACACCCTAGTCTGGGAATGGAGTCCTTCATTCAGTACCCACTGTGCATGTGCACTGGGCTAGAGGCAGGCAGAACAGGGAGTGGAGATGATGTCTTTTACCTGCCTACTAGAAATATTTAAATTTAGTATGGACCATATTCCTTACCCATACCATTCTTTCAATTTCATTTGAGATCCTTAAGGCCTAGACAAGTGTTTATATAATAAAAAGCAGATTTGTCCATACAAAATTTCTTCTCATTCAAAAAAAAAAAAGCCTCACTTCACTGGGAAAAGAAATCAGTCTATATCACAAATCCCTTAGAATTTGTCAGAAATAACTGACTCACTCTCTAATCACTGCATTTGGATGCTTGAAACATTTTCCTAGGGACTTTCAAATGGTATTTTCTACAAGGTTAACCACCCTTTAGTGTGTAGGAAAGTGCTACATTACTGTAAGTAAGTGGGGTGTTCCACCCTTCATGTGGCTTGACCCTGGTTCTCGGTATTGTCTTAAGCAGATGGCAGGTGCTTGAGAAATGTCTTCTTCAATGAACTGACAGATATGAAAATGAGAGAGCATTTTAGGGAGCATTGCCACAATTCTCCAAGTCATGATTATTGCAGTGGTTCTAGGGACTAGAGTACATAACCTTTCTCTAAGTGTATTCATTTGCCATTTAAAAAAATCTACTCTGTTCCAGGTACTGTTTCAGGCCCTGGGAATCAGCAGTGAACAAGACAGGCAAGGTCTTTGTTTCCAGGGAGCTTAGTGCCTAGAGAGGGGAGACAGATATTAATCAGTTAAACAAGTGAGCGAACAAGGTAACTTTATGTGTAGCTAAATGCTGGAGAGCCATTAAAACAAGATGATGTCATATAACAGAGAGAGATGGATAGGAGGCCAGGGCAGGATGCTACTCAAGGTGGGAGGTATTTTTGTGGAGCCAAAGTCAGCCATGCAAAGATCTGAGGCCAGAGAAAAGACTGGCAAAGACAAGCCTTAGTATTTCATTAAATGACAGTACAGGACCACAAGAGCAGCTATGCATGGGAGAGTCCAGGGCTTGGGCCAGGCTTGGGGAGGGAGGCTTGAAAAGGTATAGGAATTGGTGGGGGAAAGTGAGAACTTCAAAAAGACACCTTCCTTTGACTACCTGCCCCCTGAGCCCTCCAGTCTGACCACTGATGACAGAATCATAGACTGACCTTTGCTCATCCAGTACCTTGTGGAAATAAGAGTTCAGAATTAGGATTTACTTTAATACACTTTTTACTTGTCATGACTTTATTTATTTTTAAATTTTATTTATTTTATTTATTTATTTATTTATTTATGGCTGCGTTGGGTCTTCGTTGCTGTGCGGGGGCTACTCTTCGTTGCGGTGCGCAGGCTTCTCATTGTGGTGGCTTCTCTTGTTGCGGAGCATGGGCTCTAGGTGCACGGGCTTCAGTAGTTGTGGCACGCAGGCTCAGCAGTTGTGGCTCACGGGCTCTAGAGCACAGGCTTAGTAGTTGTGGTGCATGGGCTTAGTTGCTCCACGGCATGTGGGCTCTTCCCAGACCAGGGCTTGAACCCATGTCACCTACATTGGCAGGCGAATTCTTAACCATTGCACCACCAGGGAAGTCCTGGCATGACTTTAGATTTACAAAAATGTTGCAATGATAGTACCTGCCACTCAGCTCCCCCTTATGTTAACAGCTCATGTAGCTGTAAGACATTTGTCAAAATTAAGACATTAACACTGGCAATTTACTATTTTCTAAATAATCCATGTGAATAAATGAAGGTAGTGGCTACCAGCCAGAACCTGGTAAGTTCTACATCTTATTTCCTAGCATGTCATTTTTACTGGTTCTTTATTTTACAACCGAAGATCTCTCCTCCGCCCATGCTTACTTACCCTATCTTTCCCAGGGTAGTGTTGTCATAGTAATTTTAACAACCACCAGGTCAACATATTTCTCTAAAAAATTTTGAAAATGGGCCACTTTCAGAGAATGAGTTTAGGGAAGCAACTGCTACCCCCGAACCCTCTACCTAGCTGCTTTACTACAGTGAAAACTATGAGACGTCTGACTCTTCACCAACTGATTTCACACAATTTATCAAACTACCTTCCTATATTATTGTCTGGGTCTTTACTTCACAGTTAATTTACCTTTCTTGAAGACAGGAGCGTTGTTTCATTCATCTTTAGAGACCACCTACATTTAGAACTTTCCATTCATTCACTGATTCTTTCAAACTAGTATCTATGAATCCATGATGATGTGACAGGTAATTGGCTATATGCTGGCAATATAAAGTTAAATTAGCCAAAGCTCCCTCTGTCAACATGCTTACACTTTTGGAGGAAGTCAAAGATATCTCCCTTCCCATTTAGACTTCTCATGCCAGCACAGTGCCTGGAGTTATGTAGGCCCTCAATAAATGTTTGACACCCTGTTTTGAGAAGACTTCTCTGACAGCAGTGGAGAGAATAGAGGTGAGATGATCAATCAGGTGCTGTTGCAATGGTTCCGTAGGGACATTATGAAGATCATGGGGCTGGAACAGAGTGAGTTTCAGTATATTTTCTGAGAAAGAATTAATGTACCTGGGTGACCAGTTGGATGAGGAAGTTAAGCGAGAGGGAGGGGTAGAGGATACTTCTGAAGTTTCCAGCTTGAGATGTGCTGTATAGAATACAGGAAGAGAAGAAGGCTTGGAGGGCATGGTGGAGAGGAGCAAGGGGAAAGGGAAAATGAGCTTAGTGGGAACAGTTAGTTGGAGAAGAAGTACGTATAGTAGATGGCCCACAAATACCTCTTGAATGAGTGAAGGTAGGGATGGATTGCTGCTCGAATGTCAACAGAAAGATGGGGAAGATGGACTCAATGGGGCGAATGCTTTTTCTGTATAAAATTCTGAGTCTGTGATGCCAATTGCCCAGTATGTTTGACAGCCGGAGCAGGTAAAGGAGGAACAAGAACAGGTGGCACAGGGCCTGGGTCCTAAGCATGGATAGAATTTGGCTGTGGAATGGCATAACAGAGGTGTAAGGTGGGGTTTAACCTCCTGTCGGCAAAGGAGTTGAGTCATTAGAAGTTTTTGAGGGCAGTTGGGTAAGTCACAGGGAAGATAAGGAAATGTGGAAACAGGTCGTAAGGTCCTTAAGTAAGAGCCTGAAGTTTAGGCATGATGCATGACAATAGAGGCTCTTGAGAAGGGCAGTGGGGATGACCAAAGTTATGCTTTAGGAGGACTTTTTTGTCAGCAGTGTTCAGGAGGAATTGGATACGGGAGAGAATTGAGACTGGTTGGTGGCTGTTTTGCTAGTCCAGAAATAAAGTGATGGGATTTCATGGTGCTTGTTTCATGCCCCCATGTGGTCTCCATTGCTTGGCACACCTTCTCCTCCTTCCCTGCCTCCGCTTAGTTTTGCCCCCCAGTCAGCTACCTTCTCATCATCCTTCAAGACTCTGCTTCAGTGCAGCCCCTCTCTGGGGAGCTCCCCCAAACCCCTGTGGGCTGAGCTGCTCACTCCCTCCTCGGGACTGCCTGTGTATTGTGTTTTTACTGATGCTTCTGGATAGTAATGTGTTCTCTGGAATATCTTTCTTTCTAGTACCCTGTGAGCTATTTAAAGACAGAGATACTATCCTTCGGTTCCAGAACTCTGCCTAGCACATAGTAGGCACTCAGTGAATTGAATTAAATTATGTTGGATAAATTAATGACAGGGAAAATGGAAAGAAAAGTATGGGTCAATGGTAAATTTGGAGGATAAAACTGGAGAGATTTACTGATTAATCAAAAGAAGAACTGTCACCTATAGAGTTGATGTATTCATTGAGGGTAGAGCAGGGGTGGTGATCTATAATGGGAGTAATAAATTCAGTCTGGAACATACTTAACTGCCACATACAGTAAGTCCCCTGCATACTGACCTCCAAGTTGCGAACTTTCAAAGATGCGGACGTGAATTCGCATGTCCAGTCATGCAAGTTAGTTCACATGTCTGGCATACATTGTCATGTGCGTGCATCCGCTACAAGTGGTTGTGCTTTTGTGTACTTTACTGTACAGTACTGTATAGAATACAGTAGTACAGTATCTTTATTTCAAGCCCAGGATGTCCAGAAGCAAGCGTAAAAGCAGCGGTGATGTAGCTGGTACTGCTAAGAAGTGCCAAGCAGTAAGGATGGAAACAAAAGTGAAAATAGAGAGTGGAGCAAGGCAAAAAGATGGTAGATATCGCTCGTTCTTATAACATGAATTGTTCAGCCATCGGCACGGTTCTAAAAAACACGGACAAGATCGTGGAACACGTGAAGTCTGCTGTGCCGATGATGTCAACACTAATATCGAAGAAGCATGGAAAAGTGAGGGAGGAGGTGAAGAAACTTCTCAGTGTGTGGTTGCAGGATCAGCATCAGCATCGAGTCCCACTCAGCTTAATGCTGATTCAAGAGAAAGCTAAAAGCCTTTATGAAGACTTGAAAAAGAAACACGGCAAAGAATCAGAGGGTGCATCTTTTAATGCCAACCATGGCTGGTTTCATTAGTTCAAGGCTAGCGCCAACCTTCACAAGGTAAAAGTAAGTGGGAGGGAGCGAGTGTAGGTATGGTAGCTGCCCGGGAATTTCCTAAAGCACTTCGAGAAATTATTGATGAGGGCACGTACTTACCTGAGCAGGTTTTTTTTTTTTTTTTTTTTGCGGTAGGCGGGCCTCTCACTGTTGTGGCCTCTCCCCTTGCGGAGCACAGGCTCCGGAGCACAGGCTCAGTGGCCATGGCTCACGGGCCCAGCCGCTCCGCGGCATGTGGGATCTTCCCAGACCGGGGCACGAACCCGTGTCCCCTGCATCGGCAGGCGGACTCCCTGAGCAGGTTTTTAATGTGGATGAGACAGGACTGTACTGGAAGAGGATGCCAGACCAAAGTTACATCAGTAAGGAGGAAAAGTTGATGCCAGGCTATAAAGCAGCAAAGGATAGGCCAACTGTTGTTTGGTGGCAATGATTCGGCGATATGAAGCTGAAGCCTCTCTTAGTTTATCATTCAGAGAACCCAAGAACCCTTAAAAACATAGCCAAGGGCTCTCTTCCTGTTGTGTGGAAGAGTAACCCCAAAGCCTGGTTTACACAGACCATTTTGCAGGACTGTTTTTTCCACCACTTTATCCTGGAGGTAGAGAAATATTGCTTGGAGAAGGATGTCCCATTCAGCAGTCTTTTGCTGTTCGACAATATTCAGGGCCACCTCGCGTTCATGGACGACTTGCATCCCAACGTCAAAGTAGTGCATCTGCTATCGAATACTATGTTGCTCACCCAACTTATGGACCAGGGGGTTATAGCGACTTTCAAGAAATATTATTTATGTCATACTTTTTGTCAGGCAGTAAAGGCAAGTGACAAAACAGGAACAACCATGCAACAATTTCCGAAGGAGTATTGTTGTTCATCCAGAAGGCCATAAAAAACATTGACTTTGCTTGGCGTGAGGTTATGGCCATCACCATGAATAGGGTTTGGAAGAACCTTTGCCTGCAGTTTATTTACGATTTTTGTGGATTTGAGAAGGTGGATGAGGAGTCCAAAGAGGTCTTCAGCAGCTTTAGTGACCCTTAGCCAGAAGCTGGAGCTAGATCTGCAAGAGGACAACTTCATTGAACTCCTTGCTGTGCAACATGAGGAGCTTACTGATGAAGACCTGATGGAACTGGAGGCCCAGAGAAAGGACGAAGAGAGACAAGTGGAAGAAGAAGTAACTGAAGAACTGAAGAGAGTAACGACGCAGGAAATGGCACAGGGGTTTTCTTCATTTGAGGAGGCCCTGTTAGTTTTTGAGGCACAGGACCCAAACATAGAATGGTACCTGAAGGTTGCAGCAGCTGTTCAGAATGCAATCCAGTACTACCGTGTCATCTGTGATGAGAAAAAAAAGCTACCACCCAGACATCACTGGATCATTTTTTCAAGAGTGTAGATAGAAGTGGATCCAGCAAGGAACCAGAACCTGTGTCATCAGCGTCAGGTGTGAGTGACATTGCAGCTTGTCCTCCGTCTCCTATTGCTGAGGATCCTTCAGCTCTACCATCTCCCACCTCCTCTCCCTCCTCCAGTCAGTAACTCTTCTTGCCTGTTCACGCGATGCCAGCCCCTGGGTGCCAGCTGTTGTACTGTACTACTGTGCTTTTCAAGGTACTGTACTGTAAGATTAACAATGTTTTCTTTATTCTTTGTGTTTGTTTTCTATGTATTATTTGTGTGAAAAGTGTTATAAACCTATTACAGTACAGTACTATATAGCTGATTGTGTTAGTTGGGTACCTAGGCGAACTTTGTGGGACTTAAGAACAAATTAGACTTACACATGTGCTCTTGGAATGGAACTTATTTGTATGTAAGGGACTTACCGTATGTATAAGTATGTAACGATATATAATGTATAAATATATTAAAATAACTGTAATATAGTACACATAAATATGAATAACTAATATATAATATATATTATATATATAATGCTGTCTATGTATATATTACATATATTTAGTATATATAATATTTTATAGTTTCCAAACTAAATGTTTTGATTTTAAGAGAAAAATTAAGTTTCGTCGTTAAAGGCTCAGGTTTGAAGTAAAACAGATATAAGCTTGAATTCCAGCTCTGCCATTTATTAGCTGTGTTACTTTCGGCAAATATTTATTTGGTTTTAGCCTCAATTTCTTTATCTGTAGAAGGGGTATAGCAAGAATTATCCCATGGAGTTGTGTGAGAATTCAATGAGTTTATAAATGTTATGCACATTTACGCTGATGCTTAGCATTTATTAAATGACAACTGTCATTATTATTCATGCACATGTATTATTCATGCACATGGAGCAGAATTAAAAGGGAGTTCAGAAAGAACAGAGAGAGCCAGTTAAAACCAATAACTGTGGGGGAGCCTTGGAGCTGAGGACTGGAATTTCTACTAAAGTGAGAAAAGAAGGGACAAGGGAAATGGATCTCTCATACATTCATGTAATCATTTTTGAGTAAGTTTAATTAAACTGCACCTATCAAAACATCTGGTGGAAGAATTTCTGCATTTTATACTGGAAATATGGGTTGAAATCCTAACTACATTCATGTGACTAATTGGGAAGAATATATCCAAGCCAGGGTCACCTTTTTCCGTCAAAGGAAAGAGAATGTGTTAGCCCTGGGTAGAGAGTTATGATTATTGACATGAGATTTTCTTGAAGTCCCACACGGAAAACTGATGCTGCTTATCCATTTTTAGAGTATAGGGGAAAATATGGTTATTGAAAGCCCAAAGGAGTGTATCTTCATATACCTTAATTGAACATTATACTGAAAATATGAAATTTATGAATAGCTGGCTTGATTCTCCAGCCTATGACAGAGAACAGTCTGCTGCAAACTTCCAAAGGTTTCCTTGCTTGGGTTTATGTAAAGATGTGCAGAGACTCACTCATCCTGTTTGCCAGAATGTCTGACTTGTTTTCCAAATGGGGATCCTGGGGGCCCAGTCTGGGATGGACAAAGCAGAGGTATTGTGTCCAGAAGGATTCATAGAATGCCAGGGCTGGAAGGAATGTTGGGGTACCAGCTTCTCAGAGTAGAGGCTCAGAGGGAAACTGTGAAGGCCTTCCTCTTAGGAGAAGATTCAGCTGTGTCCCCTTTGACACAAACATCAGGCTTGCTTACTGCAGAAAAATTTGATTATATATTCTTATGTAATCCACACACATTGGAAGGAGGCAGTGTAGCAGGGGTCACACACCTGGTTTTAGACAAGAAAAACAATTCTACTGAAACAAAGGGGCCCAGTGCTCTTGGTATCACAGAGGAAGAATTAAGCCCAATATTGGGGGGATCTCCACATCCTGTCCTGTGAGGCCTCAGCCTGACCTTAGCCTGTACTTCAGGTTAAAATATTTTTTTAAGGCAAAAAGAAACAAGAAGGTACGTTTTCTTTAGATAATTTAATAAAGCAATCTATTTGTCCTTTAAGTTGTTTCTTAATCACTATCTAGGAAAGATATGAACTGGGAAATACCAAAATACTGATGATGGCTCAGTGGCCAGTCTGGCTCAGGATTCAGGCACAAATCCAAATGGAAATCATTTTTTTCCTTTGCATTATGATAATTGCATCTGCCACGTAGGTATTAATTGCTCATCTCTGTCCAGTACACACTGGATATATTTTGTATCAGATGTTTATTAATGGTATTAATAAATTGCATGTTTTATATCAAGTATTCATTAATGGTATTAGGACATTTATAATTAGCCACTGAGTGAGCCTCAAACTTGAATTATTCAGCCTATGATTTTACCAAAATGTCTCATATTTTGGACTGGTATAGTTTAAGATACATCTTGAGATTATTTTCATATTAATTGAATAATTTTTTCAGCCTGTAACTGGTTTGATTGAGGATCTCAGGCTCATTGGGGTGCAAACATTGCAGAGTTTGACTTTTTAAACTCTTACCCTGTCCTGTCAGATCCCTGTATCTGCTGTGTTGTGAGGTCCCTTAAAAATATTTCAGTTTGATTCTATAACTTTTCATCTTTAGTTATTTAAAAATCTAGCTATTGAATACGTCAACCTCTTATTCAATTCAAATCTCTCACCTCCCTCTAGAGCAGTCTAGGTGTTCCTCTCCAGAGATTTGAAGAGGAGGAATGAGGCCTTTGTCTGCTACATTCTTCTTCCCTCCTCTTTCTTGTGCTTGTTCCTTGGGTATTACAGTGAGGAGAAGGGAGAGGAAAAAAATGTAGAGTCATTTACTTTCTTGATTTTCCATGGTGAGTTGGTTCTCCTTTTGTTGCTGTTGTTGTTACTTGGAAGTGCTTTCTTCTTAGGCAAGCAATCACATATTGGCAATGGGGAGGTTACTCTACCTATTTTTCTAGTCACCATCCCTTATCTAGCTCCTTACCACAACGCAAGCACAGGGGGAGGCAAACTGCCCCAGCACTTTCCATGGACAAGGAACTCCCTAAGGAGTTCCCATAGGCATTGGTGGTCCTTCTGTGATGCACCTGTATCTTCCAGTTGACCCCTAGGTGGCAGCCTCTGAGTATCTTCCTGTCATGCGCGTGCCCTATTCTTTGTCCCATGCAGTAAACCTCTCCAGAACATCTACAGCATCAATCTCATCTACGTTTTGTGGACCCTTTAGTCCCTGCATTGGTTTATCTTCCATCAATTTTCTTAGATAAGACATTGCAATGGAGCTAAAGGTGCTAGAAAAGGATACATGGTTAGTTATTTTCCCTTGCCTTGCCCTACACCCCTGCCCCCACCCCTCTTTCTTTAAATCTTCTCTGCTCAACTTAATATGAACAAGTCTTTTTGGGCCTCTCACTGTTGTGGCCTCTCCCGTTGTGGAGCACAGGCTCCGGACGCACAGGTTCAGCAGCCATGGCTCACGGGCCCAGCCACTCCGCAGCATGTGGGATCTTCCCGGACCGGGGCACGAACTCGTGTCCTCTGCATTGGCAGGCAGACTCTCAACCACTGCGCCACCAGGGAAGCCCAATATGAATAAGTCTTATACTTAGTGCTGCATTATCATGGGCCTATTTTTGTAAGTAGCTGCCTATGAATTCACAAGCATGAGACTTCCTGAGGCAACACGACAGGTATAGACAAAGGAAGGCCTGAGCTATGAGCATATTGTATTAGCTCAGTGCCGATCTAGGTGGCTGTATTGATGTTGTTTTGCCCCTTTGTTTGGGGAAATTCAATGTGACTATGCAATAAGAATGCCTTTTTATTCTCCTCCACCTTTTCACTTGGTTTGCCTTATGTCTATGTGAGAAGGAAAATCAACTGGCATTCTCAATACTTACAAAGTCTTAGAGTCAGGCTGTGTAAACTTGGGGCAAGCTACTTAAATTTTTGTGTTTTGTTTCCTTATCTGTAAAATGAAGATGAGGTTAGTAGCTACCTTGTAGTGTTGTTGAGAGAATGAAATGAGTAAATACAGGTGAAGTCCTTGGAACGGTCCTATCAATAAATGCTGTGTGATGTCAATAAGGTGTTCCTCTGGCTTGTTATTTTGCATCTGTAAAGAAAGCCTTATGCAGGCTGGAAGTAGCCAGAGAGCTCATCAAAAATATGCTTACTGTACTCCGAACTCTTGATGCCAAGGGCACATGCTCTGTTTGTCTTCCAGCACGCAGTGTGGTGTTTGGCCCATGGTCAGTACTCAGTAGGAAATGCTTGAATGAATGAACATGCGCTCAGTCCTGCTTTAACCCTTGGCATGCCCTGTTCACAGTACAGCTCAGACACCTTGAGCAGGGGAAGAATGAAGCCTCCTAGAGGTACAGGATTTAAAGCATAAAGCACCAAGGACCTGTTTTATTAGATCACCTCTCCACAGGCCTCCCATTTACTTAGAAAGCTTCAAAGAATTTTGTTGTTGAGAACCTACTCCCATGTGTTTCTACTCGAAGCAATGTTAGCACTGCAGATCTTTTTACTTGCTGTCAAGGCTACAATAAGGTCATTGAATAATGAGCAGATTAATCACAATTTCAGATGCTGCTTCTAACTCATAACTTATAGATTGACAGGTTCGTCATCCTGAAGTCATAATTTTCCCTAGGGTCTGGGGCTTTTCTATAAGAAACTATTCTTTTTTCTTTAAACATGAAGGTTCTTAATAAAAGAAATACAATCTCTTTTTTTTTCCAGTAGAGTGCACTGCAGTTCTTTATACCTATTCAGCTAAAAATATACATGTTTTAAGAAGTCACAATGAGGGATTGATTCATGCACATACACACACAAAGAGAAATATGGGCTAAATCTGTAGACTTAACTCACTGCTTTCAGTTCATAAAGTAACTTATGACCACGAAGTAACCCAGAAATGTGCAGTTTACCCTTCAGTCATTATGGTGGTGAGTTTAAAGTTTTTAGTCCACAGTCTGCTCCTAAACCAATGTCTGAGAAAATACAGCCATAATTGCTCAAGTTCTGCACTTGTATTTGAGGTCTTGAGAATTTGGATTTTTGTGACTGAAACAGTGTACTAACTCATACTGTTTTTTTTGTTTTGTTTTGTTTTGTTTTGTTTTTGCGGTACGTGGGCCTCTCACTGCTGTGGCCTCTCCCATTGCGGAGCACAGGCTCCAGACGCGCAGGCTCAGCGGCCATGGCTCACGGGCCCAGCCGCTCCACGGCATGTGGGATCTTCCTGGACCGGGGCACGAACCCGTGTCCCCTGCATCGGCAGGTGGACTCTCAACCACTATGCCACCAGGGAAGCCCCTCATACTGTTTTTAATAAGGCTCAGAATGGGATAAATATATCCTTTTAAAAGTTCATGTGGCTCATACTCTTTGATTAAGGACCTGTTTGCTCTTCAGACCTGTTACCTAATGCCAAAATTTTCAATAAATTGGGACAGATTTATATGGCTTGATGATATCTCCTTCTAAATCATAAGAAATATGTTGAGAGGAGAGACTCGAATGCATATCACTTATAATGAGGAAGCTCTTAAGGTCTGATATCAAAAATATTTATCTTTTTTCCTATCTGTGACTTCTGCCAGAACAAGCCCTCTCTCTTAGCCCATCATGAATAGTTTTGGCTGGTTATCAATGGGTTTTGTACTTGGAGTAATCAACCTAGTCACTCTTTCTTGTCCTACTAATCACATGTGAACTAAAGCAATAGTGATAATTTGAATATCTGAATAATTTCCAGGGGCCTAATTACCCTGGCCGCTCATATTACTTGTAAATAACCTGAAGGCAGTAAATTGAAATGGAAGCTCTCTCTTGCTGCCTCTTCCAGATCAGCTTTTACGACAAACTTGTATTCTAGTACTTTCAACCATATTTGAGGACTTATGACAAACTGTGTGGTTTGGCTCTTGGCATTGCTGTAAACGAGAGTACAAGCTTAACTTCATCGTTCTTAAGGAAAAAGGTATGAAATTTAACAGATGTTACGGACTGAATGTTTGTGTCACCCCCCCCCAATTCTTATGTTGAAGCTCTACCACCTCAATGTGATGGTTTTAGGAGATGGGGCCTTTGGGAGGCCACTGGGAATAGATGAGGTCACAAGGGTGGAGCCCTCGTGAATGGGATTAGTGCCCTCATAAGAGTCACTGGAGAGCTTTCTTTCCTTTTTGCTCTCTTCCATGTGGGGTTACAATGAGACATCCTCTATCTGCAACAAGAAGAGGGTCCTCACAATGCTGGCAACCTGTCTTAGACTTTCAGCCCCTAGAACTGTAAAAAATAAATTTCCATTGTTTATAAACCACCTAGGCTATGGAATTTTGTTACAGCAACCTGATCTAAGACAACAGGAAACATACACATGAACTCTAATAATCAAGGCAAGAGTCCTGTTGGCTGTTCTAGACTCCTATTAGTGCCTTTTCTGACTCTAGTACACAGCCATGCATGGAGCTGTCTGCTCTGTCAGCACTCAGCACCAGAGGAATCATGTTCAATCATTCATTCAGCAAAATTGATTGAGTGCCCACTGTGTGCTGGCACCAATGCAAAGCACTAGGAACACAATGGTGAGCAAAATGCAGACACAGTCGCTGTTCTCTTGGTGCCCTTAGTTTGAAGGTGTCAGACATCAAGCAAATATTTACATGTGGCTGTATCATTACAAAGGAAAAGCAGGGTTCTATGAGTGCACATGGCGTGTGTAAGTACTAAAGCCAAAGGCTGTATTACCTGCCTCTTGTGGGGGCAGTGCTGCCACCTAGGAGGCTCTTTGGAAATCTGTGGGAGCATTTTTGTTTGTACCCCAAAATAGTTGGAGGTGTTTAGTGGGAGAGGAACAGAATGTTTGCCTACAGCTCACAGGACAGTCTTCTATACAAGGTATTGTCTCACTTCACACATGACTTTCATATATACTCATGTGTTTAATTATCTGAGCTTGGCACTGAACTCCATTTCACATAGAAATACAAAGTATTTTTGCATGATTTTAACATATGTAGAATTTTCCAACAATGTAACTTCAATGTAAATTGCGGTAAGATTATGCTTTATTTTGTCTGCAACTTGAATGAGAGAAGTGACCCTTGGTAGTCTGGACTCAACCACAGACAGACATGGGTGCAGCCTGACTGACTGCCTAGCTTAGAGCCCCTAGGAAGAGTGCAGGGGTTCTCAGGTCTGACTGTCCTTAAAAGTGACCTGGGGAGCTTTTATAAAGTACTCACATCCAGACCTCACTCCAAACCAATTAAATCGGAATCTCTGGGAGTAGGCTGGCTTCCTCATTATAAAAGACTTCTCAGTTGATTATAATATTTGGCCAAGTGCTGAACACCTTGTGCAGGTTCTTTGGTGAATTCTGGTTCTACCAATAGGGCCATCTATCTCTCTGGTAGATTTAGAGGACTGGTTTATTGGATCAACCTCACCTGGCCAGGTAGAGCATTCCAGACTTAATAGGCCATTGATTAGCTCCTTTTTTTAGGTTGTAGTTCCTGGTGAAAATCAGTTATATACTCCTTTCTATTCTGTTAAATCCACCACTCTTAACATATCGACACTTAAAAGATTTAAGCTGACAGCAATTCATTTGCCAGTGCTGAGAATAGGTAGATTCCATGAAGATTTATGAGTTTGTACACTTAAGCACCGTGTTGTACAATATGCTTTTTGTGAAAATTATCTAAAGAGGGAGACAGGGAGGGTTATTTGTGTCAAGGTACTAAAGTTCTTTTCTTTAAGTTGTAGCAAATTGAGAGGAATGAAAAAACATTTTTCTTGTGGTAAGCTACATGTAGAGAGGTTGAATCAACTCTGTCTGAGATAGACAAACTATACACACAAAAATGCTGAGCATCATGTAGAGGAGATACTAGTTTGTAGAACCTGGTCTTGGGCCCTGGCTGCTTTGGTTTATGTGATTCATGGTCATTTGTATCTGATGCCGGAGGTCTATAAATCACCACCAGGGGGCCCTGAAAGCGTTTCTATCTGATTTTGGGGACTGTGGTCTCTTTCAATGAGCAGAGCTGATAAAATATCCCTGGTGTAGATTGGAGGGGTACCTTGGACCCTACTTAAAGTTTGGCTTTCTCCCATGGATATTTTCGCTTAGAATGTAGCAGCAGCTGCTGAAATAGCTTTGATGTACTCTGGGTTTTATCAATTTTTCACTGTAATGTTGAATAATCTTTTATGTCTTGGCTTCTATTTGATGAGTCAAGGTTTTGTGTAAATGTGATATTCGCTGTGGTAAGAAAAAAGGTTTATTTCTTTTTAAATTAAAAGCAAAAAAGAAAACAGTTAACTTTTTTCTCTATCTTTTTACTGAGCTAAAATAACTGGGGATTTGCAAAGTCTGTTCTGAGTGTATGGTGAGTTTTTGTAACACCCCATCCTTTGCATCAGATCTACCCTGAATTTTCCTTTAGATCTATTTCAAGAACCTTGAATTATTTTCAAATGAATACTTAATTATGTTACCTGAAATATAACTGTTAATTGCTCAAAAGGGATATGATTTGTAGCCTTAAAGTAATTTTATTAATCTGGGCAATCCATTTAAATTTTTAGAGAAATATTTCTCACATTCAGATAGTTATCAGTAGATTTTGCATCATTTCAAAATATTGCTATTTTTATTTAAATGATCTCTTTTGGGGAGGAGGGATTCATACCACTTAGAATGAGATACAAGAAGTAAGGCTTTATTATTGTGAAGAAATGAAAGATTATCTGTTTATTCTGCTTATGTTTTGAATTGACTTTTGCAAGTTTAGCATTACGTATCTGAAGTATGCGTATTCTCAAGTATTAGAAAGAATTTTATAGTTTTAATGGAACCCACATCAAATTCAAAATTAAAGTTGTACCAAATACAAATATTTAATAATACATGAATATATTCTAGTAAGGCTTGAATAAATATAGAACTAATCCAGAAAGCTCTCTGGCCCTGTATCCAACGCTAAACAGATAACCACTTGCCAAGAATCAGAAGGAGAGATTCAAGCATCACAAATCTGGTGAGTAGAGATATCCCCTAAGACATTATTCACATTTTAGATTTTATACATATGTGAAATCAGATACTACATTCAGTTCTATTAAAACTGTTGTTTCCACAAACTCCACAGTTTCCATATAGACAAAATGTTTTGGTGATATGAAATAAAGTTGAAGGTGAATTTGCAGGATGCTTAAGGCCCGTAGAGAAACATATATTCAGGGTTAAGTTATTGAACTGAATTTGTTTCTGTAACTGATCATTGGATATAACTGAGTCTGTGTGCCTTTATGGTATGCTTGCTCTTTGTCTACTTGTATGTTTTAGATTTTCACCTTATAAATCCATTTGATGCATTCTTTTACCCAGTGCCCTCATAATACCAAGAAATTATGTCAATTTGCTAAGAAAGCTGCTGTTAGTAGGGCTCCAAAATGCCAGGGGTGAGCATATCATCTTAGAATGAATTTAACAGTTTATTTCTGGCAACAACTTCTTTCATTCAGTGAACTCCAAGACTGTTGGGTTAAATGAAGGGCACAGATTTTGTGTTTATGTACATGTGTGGTGCGGAGAATAATTTCTTCCCCAGTTCTTATAGGTAAATATTTTATATAAGTAAATTTAAATGTACAGGAGTCAATCCAAATATTTGCATTTGAAAGTTACTAGTAGATATGGTTCTTAGAGATTCTAGAAACATTCCTCAATTGATAAAATGGAATCACTATCTACAATGCTAATTCAGTCTCATTGAACTGTTGGTAGAGAATTTCCATACTTAACTAAAGGTCACATCTTCTTTTTTTATTGAGGCGTGGTTGATGTACAATATTATGTAAGTTTCAGGTTTACAACAATTTTTAAAGATTATATTCCATTTATAGTTCTTATAACATATTGGCTATATTCCCTGTTTTGTACAATATACCCTTGTAGGTTATTTATTTTATACGTAGGAGTTTGTACCTCATAACCCCCTGCTGCATATTACCCCTCTCCTCTTCCCTCTCCCCACTGGTAACCACTAGTTTGTTCTCTATATCTGTGAGTCTGTTTCTTTTTTGTTATATTCACTAGTTTCTTTTACTTTTTAGATTCCACATGTAAGTAATATCTATTTTTAAAAATATTTATTTTATTTATTTATTTTCTTTCTTTTCTTTTCTTTTTTTTTTTTGGCTGCGTTGGGTCTTAGTTGTGGCATGCGGGGTCTTCATTGAGGCATATGGGGGCTTTCATTGAGGTGTGGGCTCTTCGTTGTGGCACTTGGGCTTCTCTCTAGTTGTGGTGCGAGGGCTCCAGGGTGTGTGGGCTCTGTAGTTGTGGTGCATGGGGTCCAGAGTTCATGGGCTCTGTAGTTTGTGGAACGCAGGCTCTCTAGTTGAGGCATATGAGCTCAGTAGTTGTGGAGCGTAGGCTTAGTTGCCCCACAGCATGTGGGATCTTAGTTCCCTGACCAGGGATTGAACCCATGTCCCCTGCATTGGAAGGCAGATTCTTTACTGCTAGACCATCAGGGAAGTCCCATAAGTGATATAATACAGCAGTGGTCCCCAACCTTTTTGGCACCAGGGACCAGTTTCATGGAAGACAATTTTTCCATGCACGGGGGTGGCGGGATGGTTCAGGTGGTAATGTGAGTGATGGGGAGTGACGGGGAGCAGTAGATGAAGCTTCGCTCGTTTGCCCACCACTCACCTCCTGCTGTGTGGCCCAGTTCCTACCAGGCCACAGACCACTACTGGTCTGCAGCCTGGGGGTTGCGGACCCCTGTCATACAGTATTTGTCTTTCTGTGTCTCACTTATTTCATTTAGCATAATACCCTCCAGGTCTATCCATGTTGTTGCAAATGGGAAAATTTTATTATTTTTTATGGCTAAGTAATATTCCATTGTATTATTTATATATATATGTGTATATATATATATATATATATATATATATATATATATATATATATACACACACACACACACACAAAGAATATATATATGAAGAAGATGTGGTATATATTGTGTTGACCAAAAAGTTCATTCAGGTTTTCCATTACGGAAAAACCTGAATGAACTTTTTGGCCAACCCAATGTATATGTATATATATATATATTCGTCTGTTGATGGACACTTAGGTTGCTTCCATATCTTGGCAATTATAAATAATGCTGATATGAACATTAGGGTGCATGTATCTTTTTGAATTAGTGCTTCTTTTTTTTTTTTTTCCAGATAAATACCCAGGAGTGGAATTGCTGGGTCATATGGTAGTTCTATTTTTAGTTTTTTGAGGAACCTCCGTTCTGTTTTCCATAGTGGCTGCACCAATTTACATTCCCACCAACAGTGTATGAGGGTTCCTTTTTCTCCACATCCTCACCAAAAACTTGGTCTTTTTGATGATAGCCATTCTGACAGGTGTGAGGTGATAACTCATCTTGGTTCTAATTTATGTTTTTCTGATGATTTCATGTACCTGTTGGCCATGTGTATGTCGTCCTTGGAAAAATGAGTATTCAGGTCTTCTGCCCATTCTTTTAATTGGGTTGTTTGTTTTTTTGATGTTGAGTTATATGAGCTGTTTTTATATTTTGGATATTAACCCCTTATTGGTCATATTTGTGAATATTTTCTCCTATTCATTAAGTTGTCTCTTTGCTTTCTCGATGGTTTCCTTTTGCTGTGAAAAAGCTTTTAAGTTTAATTAGGTCCCATTTGTTCATTTTTGCTTTTATTTCCTTTGCTTTAGGAGACAGATCTTAAAAAATATTGCTACAGTTTATGTCAAAGAGTGTTTTGCCTATGTTTTCTTCTAGGGGTTTTATGGTTTCCAGTCTTATATTTCAATTTTTAATCCATTTTGAGTTTATTTTTGTATATGGTATTAGAGAATGATTTCATTAAAGGTTACTTATCTTCAAGTATATATTTGAAATCTGGAACTTAGAAAAACAGATGTGTGACTGTCAAAATAGATCACTCAAGGTCCAAAATGTAAAGCCTGTGTCTTTTATTCAAGAAAGAGCCTCTGAAGTCCTACTAGTCTCTGGACTCTTGATCTACCCACACTCCTATGAAGATTGGTGACTTTGATTTCTCATCTGCAGAAACCACAAACGTTGGGGGTGGGTGGGCGGAGGAGAGCAGATACAGAGAGCCATGCTGATAGGCAGCAAGAAGCGATTGCTGACATTGTGAAGGACACTATAAAACACATTCAAACTTAAAAAAACGACAGAAAGTTTGGATTGTAATTTAGGATTATTGAGCATAGGAGTAGCCTTCTATCTTTCAGCAGCCTTTGAGAGTGTTACTCTGTGGCACCAGAAGTTTCTAATGATGATTCCTGGAGTCTTAGTTTTCTGTGTTGTCCCAGAAATACCAAGTGGGTGGGATTCTGCCACACCCCTATTTCTCACTTCAACTCTTCTTTTTATCTATTTCATATGTTAGAATTGTATAATGTGGCTTCTCATTTAAAATGTATAGTATTTGAAAGCCAACAGTTTAGAGTATAGTTTGGTTCCATGATAAGGCTGGATCATTAAAAAAAGATTAAATTATGCTCAGCCTTCTTTGTATAAAAGGCAGAGAAAGATATAAAATATTTCAGAAATATTTGCATTAAAATGGTGAAAATAAAAGTTTAGGCATGGTAAAAGCTCTAAGTAAATATTTGTTGAATGGATGAATTACTAAATGCAAAAGAGAGAAACTCAATGTATCATAAAAGTTGCCTTCCCTCACATCACTGAATAAATAAGGCAGGACTGAATGTGGCTCCTTTATTGAATATTGTTGTGTTTATGGATACCTGGGTTCAGTCTTCTAAGAACAGCTCAAATAGAGAGGTGACGACATTTGGCAAGGCACTTGTCGGAAGTGCCTTCAGGTATCATCCTGGAATCTTTAAAATGTCTTTAAGAAATACATCATCGTGGGGCTTCCCTGGTGGTACAGTGGTTAAGAATCCGCCTGCCAATGCAGGGGACACGGGTTCAAGCCCTGGTCGGGGAAGATCCCACATGCCACTGAGCAACTAAGCCCGTGTACCACACTACTGAGTCCGCATGCCTAGAGCCCATGTTCCACAACAAGAGAAGCCACTGCAATGAGAAGCCTGTGCACCACAATGAAGAGTAGCTCCCGTTCGCCGCAACTAGAGAAAGCCCACGCGCAGCAACGAAGACCCAACGCAGCCAAAAAAAAAAAAAATCATCGAAGTATTTGGAGTGAAAGCTGATGAGCCATTCTCTTGCAGATGTGGAAACTGAGACTCACATCAGCTCTAGAGGAAGTACAATTTATTTTATTTATGTAATTAATATAGTTAATTAAAGAGAAAGGTACTTATTTTCTTCAAGGTAACTGATTCATTTGGTATTTTGTGCATTGAGTATCTAGTGCCAAGAATGAGGCAGAGGTATACATGAAATATATATATATATATATGAATATATGTATTTTACAATTTTAACTATATATCTATATACACACACATATATATAAAACTAAAATTGTAAAATACAACATGTATGTATGTAATCACCACATATACATACATGTATGTGTATATATCCTTGGTTTTATCTCTTGACTGCACAGCCTAAAAATTTTAGCATCTGACATTTTATAAGGAGAGTTTGCCAACTCCTGTTCTATAGTCTCACCAACCAACACTTGGATGTTGCCAATCTTTAATTTCAGCTATTCTGATGGGTCTGTAATCATATTACACTGTAATTTTAACCTTTATTTCTCTAATTTCTAAATTTACTGGGTACCTAGCCATTTGGATGTTATCTTCTAAGGAGTGTCTATTCAGGTCTCTTGCCCATTTTTCTTTTGGGTTGTCTGCCTTTTTCTTACTGATAGATAGTTCTTTATATGTTCTGGATGTAAGACTTGGTCAGTTTTGTGTTACAAGTTTCTTCTTCCACTGCATAGTTTGCCTTTTAACTTTCTTTATGGTCTCGTTTGATGAACAGAAGGTCTGCATTTTTATTTACCCATCTTTTTCTTTATAGTTATGTTTTGTTTAGGAAGCCTTTTCTTACCTTGATCATGCAAATAGTCCCCTAATTTAGCATCTAAAACAGTGACTCTCATACTTCCCTGTGCATCAGAGTCACCTGAAAGGCTTGACTGAACCCAGCTGGCTGAGACCCACTGCCACACTTTCTGGCTGAGCACATCTGGGGCGAGGCTGGAGAGTTTGCATTTCTATCAAGTTCCCGGGTGGTGCTGACACTGCTGGTCTGGGGTCTTTATACCTATGATCCACCAGAAGTTATGAAGGGTCAGTTTTCATTTCTTTCCTATGGAAATCCAAGTACCATTTGTTGACAAGATAGTCCGCTCTCCACTATTCTGTAAACCAAGTGTCAAAAAGTACACGTATTTGTTTCTGGGCTCTCCAGTCTACAGTGGTCTCTTTGTCTGGCCTGGGCCAGTACCACTGTCTTGTTACTGTAGCACTATCTTGAGTCTGGATATACCATAAACTGTCCATCCTTCCTTTCCCTTCAATATACATTTATGACCAGCTTGTCAATTTACTGTCTCTCTCTCTCTCTCGGAGTTTTCATTAGAAGTGAATTAAATCTATGAATTGGTTTTGAAGAATTGATATATTTACAATATTGAATCTCCTAATTCAGGCTTCTCAACCTTTTTTTCCCCTAATATTCCTCCAAAGAGTCTTTTTTAGACTTTTTCCCCCTAATTACCCCCCTACCTCCATGAAATGTTAATGCCACAGATATACTGTATATCTGTGCCTTACACACAGGTAAGGACAGTAAGATTTTTCATCCCTCCAGAACCAATTTTTATTCCTTCTGGGGGAGATTTCAGTTCTGTTGTGAATATGTATCCCAATCCATAGTATAGCTTTCCATTTATTTAGATATACTTTGACTTCTCTTAATAATGTTTCTAATTTTCTGTGTAATAGGCAAACACACTTATTTTTAGATTGATTCCTAGGTATTTTGGAATGTAGGGTTCATGCCCTCCTGGGTTGGCTATGCAGCTCCCAGGCAGGCTCGGGTGAACAGGTGTGGTCACTGCTGTGCAGGGCCTCCTGGCTCCCCACCTCATTAAATCTTGATATGAGGCGCCATTTTTCAAGACCTATGGTTGAAAGTCCTAGTGTAATTCCAAACTTGTTTGTCATTTGCACTATAAAAGAAAATAATATATATGGTTATAAGTGCAGAACAGGCATTTGGAAAGGATGAATTAGAAAGTGTTGGAAAGTGTTCCTAATTAAGGAAAGTCTTGGAAAGTGTTCATAATTAAGGTGTAAACAACAGTGATTTTCTTTTTCATGGTTTATATGAACAGTGTGAAAATGTATCAGTAGATGGCACTGTTTCATAATAGATAAAGAAAGCCCTAAACTGGTGGAATAGGTTTGAGGAAAATATTTTTTTTTGTTAAATCGGAATTAAGAATAAGATAAATAAAACTAAAGAAAGTTCTGCAGAATCCCTTGTGATCTACTTCTCTGGTGAGCTTAATTAAAGTCAATGAAGACACTTAAAGCTCTTTCACCCCCTCATTTGTGGTGGGCTGTTGCTCTAACTGTGTCTTTTCCCAGGCCAGGGAAAAGTGACAGCGTATTGTGCAGTTGGCGTGGCTAGAATAAGATCACCAGACGGAAGCGCCGCGTGCCTTGCTGTGTGTGGCCCTGTGCTCTGCACAGAAGGCAATGCTGGTTTTCGTTTTCAGAACGATCTGTGTGGAAGACAGCCTGAAACATGAAAGGAATAAAACCCAAGCCTCCCGTCACTGTGTTTTCTGTGCAGCAGAGTGGAAGATCTGGTTGCAACCCTGCCTCTGCCACGTGCTAGCTCTTTGAACTTAGCAACCCATGTAATCGCTCTGACCTCAGTTTCGTTACCTGAAAAACGGAGGTAATACCTACATGACACAGGGTGTTGTGAGGAGTAAATGAGGCATCATCTATAGAGCACTTAGCCTGGCACCGGAGAGCGACAGTGTGCTCTTGGGATCAGTCCAAGCTCTTTGGAGCTTTGAAAGTGGCACAGAAAGTAGACCTCGTGGCATGTCCGTGATAACTGTCGTGTGCCCAGGTGACAAACATCATCGAACCTGGCTACTTGCATCACTCTCAGGTTTGAGCTCTGCAACCCAGGCGAATGGCCTTAAGCAGTAGAACCCAAACCTGCTTGCTTCCTGGTTCCCCTGAGGAGCTTCCAAAAAGCAGCAATGCCTCGGCCCTAGAGATTCTGATTTAACTGGTCCAGGGTGGGTCAGGTCTGAGGAGACTCCAGTGGGCAGCTGCATTGAGATGCCCGGTTTACAGTGAGCCATCTTTACATGGTGTCACCTACAGAGGGTCTCAGGCTTGGGGTGTGGCCACAGGTTTGTATGTGAGTATCCGGGAGGTGTTGGAGCCATTCCTCTCCTCCTGGGCACTGTGCAGTCTGCTCAGGTAGCTGGCTCACAGACATCTTTGACAGCTGGTTCTGACTGGGCAGAGGTGCAGTTAAGATATAAGGGGCATGTTTCCCCCTCAGATGTACTCCCTGAAATAGAGAAATAAAGCTCCATGAGTGAATCAGAGAGAACATGTATTTTTTCTTACCTTTTTCTTATCTTTGTGCTTCTGTGCATAGGTATATCTGTGTGCATACCTTCCTGCTTTCTTTCTGTCATGTGTGTGTGTTCTGTTTTTTTTTTTTTTTTTTTTTTTTTTTTTTTGCAGTATGCGGGCCTCTCACTGCTGTGGCCTCTCCCGTTGTGGAGCACAGGCTCCAGACGCGCAGGCTCAGTGGCCATGGCTCACGGGCCCAGCCACTCTGCGGCATGTGGGATCTTCCCAGACTGGGGCATGAACCCGTGTCCCCTGCATCGGCAGGCGGACTCTCAACCACTGCGCCACCAGGGAAGCCCTGTTCTGTTTTTTTTCTATCTGCCTCTCTCTGTGTCTCTGCTCTGTACCTGTCTGCATCTGTTTGTCTCTCTCTTGATTTCTCTGTTGGTGCAGGGCCTGATTTATGCACCCCACGGTTACCGAGTATATTAGTCAGGGTTCTGCAGAGAAACAGAGCCATTAGAAAATGATGTATGATTATATACATATAGTTATATATGTATGTCATATAATGACATACATATATAAAGAGATCTATTATGAGGGATTGGCACGCATGATGATGGAAGCTGACAGGTCCCAAGATCTGCAGAGGCAAGCCTGAGACCCAGGAGTGCCGAATGTGTGAGTTTCACTTTCAGTCCAAGTCCACAGTCAGGAGAAGACTAATGTCCCAGTTTGAAGATAGTCAGGGAGAGAGATATTCTCCCTTACTCAACCTTTCTGTTCTATTCAAGCCTTCAACAGATTAGATGGGACCCACTCACACTGGGGAGGGCAATCTGCTTTAGTCAATCTAGTGATTCAAATGTTAACCTCACCCAGAAACAGATACACCTAGAAAAATGTTTGACCAAATATCTGGACACCCCGTGGCGTGGTCAAGTTGACACATAAAATCAACTATCATACCAGAGAAGTCCGTATGTCCACCATCCTAGAATTTCTGGGTCAGAAAAGTCTTAAACCAGATGACTAAGGGTCAAATCAGGCATGTTTTGTTGGTCTCCCACCCTCATGCCTATGTTACATCCAATGATAATACACCCAGGAAGCTTCACTACGTGACCACTTTTTCTAGGTCATGACGAGGTATGAGGTCACTGAACACAAAACCCCTTTTCTATCTATTCTAATAGAGTATAACAGAACTAGGTTAAACATGGTTTACTTACATCACTGAGAAAATCTAAACACATTTCCTACTTGCACTGGTGATATTACTCAGCTGAAAGAACTCAGCAGTTTGACTATGCAACTGCCTGAACTCACTTCTTGATTGACATGTCTGGAAAAAAAAAAAGAGTTTCAGTCATTCACACCCTGTTTGCCAGGGTGAACCCCAGAGCGTTTTAGTTGTTGTCCATCAGGAAAGAAGGTTTTCCCAAACTCATTGTCTCCCATCCTGACTTCTTTTTTTAGGTTACCTCATGCTCCTTCCTCACTGGAATTTTGCCTGACATCCCCAAACATCTAAATGCTTTATCAACCAGAACATATACCCCCGGGCTGCTCCAGATGTAAACTGTCTTGTGGAAATACCTCGGAGTTTGAAAATGTCAATACAGGTTTGTCAGTATATAAATTTTATGACGTTTAAAACAGAACTTAAATGGTTTTGAAGCAAACTGTTCTATCCAATGGGAATAAAAGAAAAGGCAGGTCCATAACTATATAATAGAAATATAATACCCTGAGCTAAAGACTATGTAATTATGCCAGTGTTTTATATTCTTTTCTGAAAATCTTTGGGACAAATTATTACAATTTTCTTGTTTTATGTGGAACATTAAAATATTTCCAACAGTGCTGTGTTTTGGAAAGTGTAGGGAAAAAAGCAGTTTCAAATATTAAAAATTGAAAACAATAAATGATAATTTCTGTGCTCTTGCCAGAGGCTAGAGGCAGAGGTAAGGCTCTGGCACAGAGAAGGCTGAAAGAGATGCAAGTGTAAGAACTGGTGGTGGAGGAAGCAGAGAGGGCGAGGCGTGGACCCTAGGAACCTCTTGAGGCTTCTTTCCTCAGGATCCTCTTGGCAATACTGGTCAGCGCTTAAACCATCCCAGAAAGTGACCGTGTGCCTCCAATCTCTAGGAACAATTTCAGAATCATTCCGGGGCATTTCCGGTCAATCTGGCAGTATATCCAGGTCTGCGATGGGGACTGGGATAAACCGGGGCCATTAATTCTGCTGGAGTTCTTAAAGCCTCTCAATCAATTTAGGGGCAGATTCTTTTTGCCCTGCAAAGGAATCCAGCTTTTAAAATAAAAGTTGAATCCAGAGGCAAGGATGGTCCAGTAACATTCTGTGTTTTCAGGCTGGCTGAGCACAAGTCAGGAATTTGGTTAGTGGCACCAAGGAAATAGATGAGAAGGAAAACCAAAGACTGTGTCATGAAGAAACGACTGATTTGCTCTGAGGAAACCTGTGTAGGAGGCCTCTAGGGATAACCTGCTTTTTGAAGCTATTGAGTGTCAAAAATAAGTGGAGCCCGATCCATGGTTGAGATCACTTCCAAGTGCTTCTAACCTCTGTGAAGCAGCGTCTCACAATCGTGGCATCTCCATCTCTGGCTTGGCTTCAACAGGGGCACACACAGCACCTCCTGCACTTTTCTCTGCCAATTTCAAAACCAGAGTATATAGGTGCAAATACTTATTTCTGAGAACTGAAGGAAGCCTAGTGATTTGCATGGTAAGAGATCCACAGATTTATCTTGCCACACTGCAACTGCTGACTGGCGTCCTTCTCTTCATTGAACTATAAACTCCTTGTAAGCAGGGTAGCAAAGACTCTTTCTTTGACCCGACTTTAGTCAGGGTCCTCTGAGCCCTCTTCTTGACTAGATCCTGATTTGGACACTGTCCTTAGCCCACTTAGTCCAATTTAAGCAAAAATCCTGCCGGGTCAGTTTATCAAAAAATCCCCTACCCTTGATATCTAATCAAATCCCTCACCCTCAATATCTTATCACCCTTGTCTGCCTTCAGCAAGAATACTGTTGAGTTGGTCTAGCAAGAATTCTCCTTATCCCTACTGTTTCCTCTTAGTAATTTTTCATCCTCTGACCTTCACCCTGCTCTTTGGCTGTAAACACCCCCTCCTTGTCCTTGTTGTATTCAGGGTTGAGCCTGACCTCTCTCCCCTATTGCACCCTCCCACCCCCCACCCCAAATTGTGGTAGTCCCTTGAATAAAGTCTTCCTTACTGTCTTAACAGGTGTCAGAATACTTTTTCTTTCTGCAGCTCGACTTTGCATCTCTAGGATCAAACACAGGGCCTGGATCATAATTGGTGCTCAATAATTTTTGAAGGGACAAAGGAATGAATGAATGAAATAGGTAGCTTGGTTTAGCTTTGCAAGCAGGGGCTTTGAAGACCACAGACCTGTGTTCAAATTCGTGTTCTGATATTTACCAGCTATGAGATCATGGATAAACTATTGAACTTTCTTTTGTTCAGCTTCTTCAGCTATAAGAATGAAGAAAATAGAACCTATTTTACAGTTGTTTTGAGGAGCAAATGTGATAATGTGAAATGTTGGGTACTTGGTTTTTGATCAATAATGATTGTCATTGTTATTATTATTAGTAAGAGTGATGGCAAAATGACCACCCAGCCTGGGACATGTAGGGAAGGTGTAATTCTCCATTTTTTCCAAGGATTTCCCATTCTGTTACAGATGAAATTGTGTCCCCCTCCCTGCCCCCCTCCCAATCCATCTGTTGAAGCCTTCACTTACAATGTGACTATATTTGGAGATAGGGTCTTTAAGGAAGTAATTAAGGTTAAATGAGGTCATAAGGATTGGGGGCTAATCTGATAGGAATGATGTCCTTATAAGAAGAGAAGGAGACATCAGAGCTCTCTCTCCCCCAGCATGCACAGAGGAAAGGACATGTGTGGATATAGCGAGAAGGTAGCTATCTACAAGCCAAGAAGAGAAGTCTCACCAGAAACCTTGGCACCTTGATCTTGGACTACCAGCTTCCAGAACTGCGAGAAAACAAATTTCTGTTGTTTAAGCCAGCCAAGTCTGGTATTTTCTTATGGCAGCCAGAGCCAACTAGTGAATATTCTAAGGCCCACTGCTGACACTTAGCTCCTCACTATGTAAACAACCCCCTTTACCCCCCAACGTTGTAATTTCTCCATCCATCATTGCATTCTTTACTTACTCAATCTGATTTTTATCAATTTCATCTAAGCCTTTGTACCCTTTTCCAGAATTTGGCTCTTCAAAGACTATTATCGTCTCATCAAACTATCTTTCAAATGAAAATTGTTATCCAAAATTTTGAGTTCATAATTTTTTTTTTTTTTTTTTTGCAGTACGCGGGCCTCTCACTGTTGCGGCCTCTCCTGCCGCGGAGCACAGGCTCCGGACGCACAGGCCCAGCGGCCACGGCTCACGGGCCCAGCCGCTCCACGGCACGCAGGATCCTCCCAGACCGGGGCACGAACCTGTGCCACCCGCATCGGCAGGCGGACTCCCAACCACCGTGCCACCAGGGAAGCCTGAGTTCATAATTTTATGTGACCAAAGTGCTAATTAATTTTGTAAACAAGACTTGAGATGTTGGGAAAAAATTACAGAGAACTAATGCAGATTGGGAAGGCTTCATGGAGGAGCTATATCATGTGTTAAGAAGGGAGGGGAGTTTCATTATTTTGGCCAAAGAGAAGGTGGAAGCCTGCATTTTTTGAGGCATTGAGCCCATTAATGCTTGTAATTCAACTTTTAAAAGAGCAAATTCCTTTCCATGACACCATCTGGGGGAGCAGTTGTTCCAGTTAGTTATTGCCTAACAAACCACCACAAATTTAATGGCTTAGAATACTGATTTATTTATTTTGCCCATGAATCTGAAGTCTGGCCAGGGCTTGGCAGGTCTCATCACGTCTCTGTGATGAGATCTGGGGCAGGTCTACTGTGGGCTGGAGGAGCCACTTCCAAGGTGGCTCATTCACATGACTGGAAGTCTGGTTGCTCAGCTAGACTCTGGATCAGCTGCTTGAGCTTCCTCACAGAATAGTAGCTGGATTCCAAGAATGAGGTCTTAAGAGACAGGAAGGAAGTAGAAGCTGCCAGTTGGTAAGGACTGGTCTTGGAAACTGGCATAGTGTCACTTTTGCCTTAATGTATTGGTCAAGTTGTCATGGAGCCCAGATTCTAGAGGAGGGACCCTAGACCTCTCCTCCTAATAGGAGAACTGTCAAAGAATTTTGGGTCCATGTGTTAAATATGGCCCTGCAGATTGTATGTATCAGAGGTTCTCAAATCCTGGCTGTATTTTAGAAACATTTTGAAGTTAAAAATAAAATACCAGTGCTTGTGACCACCTCAAGAGATTTTGGTTAAATTAGGCTAGGGGAGGCCTAGGAATCTATATTAAGCAAAATTCAGGGTGATTCTGACATGCAGCCTTGTTCTGTGGGCCAAAGTTCCTGTGTGCAAGGATTGGCAAAAATGAGCCTTGAGTCAAAGGGTGAGAATGAGGCTCCTTTGGCCATGTGGAGGCTGATGCAAGAAGACACAGCTCAAGAAGTTTGCCTAAGAGTTATCCCAACACCACTGCCTACAAGATAAATTGCTTCCGAATGAGTATGGGGAAAATCCTTCAATTAAAAGGACCTGCCATCACATACATGTTTTTTCTCATTTCACATTTTACCTGAAGATTGTAAATATTACTGAAAAAAATCAACAGTGCTGCCATATTGCCATGATCTAATTTGTCTTTTCTGATTGTGTGAAGCACGGGTAGGCATCTGGCATCACATTTCCAGACCACAGAGAACGAACGATGTTAAACATTTATAGTGTACTTAATCATCTGTCAGAAATGTACAAAAGCATAATGTCTCATTAATAATTATTAAATCATTGAGTCACACAGAAGGAGATGTTCTCCTCTTTCCTTATATAATGACCAGTAACCACTAAAACATAGGCCATTTGTGAGGCATGACCAGCATATCTGATAGTGGAAATGTGCTTGAGGAAATTAATAAAAAATCTTATTAAGAGATAGACTTTTAGAAAGGAAGAAAACATGCATATGGATGCTGTAATATTCAGCCAGGGCAAATAGATGCTCCCTCCCTGTTTAGAGTCAGGTTAAAATTCAGTCAGGTAATTGCTAGGAGTGAAGAGATGTGAAAGGAAATGATCTTATTTGCTTTCTGAGGTTAGATAACTCATTTCAAAATGCCCAGCTTTGGGCTTTTATTCATAAGTATATGTATCATTTTATGAATAAAAGAGATACATAGTTTGATTTGCAATGAAGCTGGGCTGGAAGGTGCAATTTTTCAGGACTTGGGTTTTATTTCTGATGCTGTTCATGAGGATTTTTCTATTTTATAGGAACTTGTAATATCAGGCAATGTCATTTTAGCAACATATAATACAAGAATGGAATTACATCTGTCGTAGATTCCCCTCATCTCCCAATATTCAGCCCAGAGAATTTAAATATTGAGCCTGTAAAAAATTTGCAAGTTATATTTTGCTTCACAGCAGCTGATATGATCAACTCTTCTTACTTTTCATTTTCAACCTTAAACTTTCTTCATTCTGAGTAAAAGTGAAGCCTCCTAATCTATACATGTGACAATTGCATGATCTAGTCAACCAAGGTGGTGGCTCAAGGTTGTGTGGAATTGTTATGGGTATCACATGCTGTCTGTTTTGGCCTGATGTGGCATTCTGTGCCACCAATATTCCTTCAGTCAAACTTTTGGAGTCTTTCATACATTGCTCTTCACCATGCTAAGGCTGGGCTTTGGCAAAAAGTATTAAACACACAATATTTGCCTTTGGTGCTCATCCTTCCAGTTCTGGGCCAGTAATCAGTAACCACATTCCTTCCTGCCATTAGTTATCCCTCTGCACAGTCAGTTGTTAGACACAGCCTTCTCATAGACCTTTGAACCATTGTGGATTGAAGCACTTGCTAGTTGCCACTTACCAGGAAATCGTCAGAATGTCCTGTGTGTGTTATCATGTCTCCCAGAGGTTTTGGGAAGGAGGACCACGTTTAAAATGCCTCTTAGAATTTGGTAAGATTTACTTTCATGTTAATTTGCCTGAACAAATGAATAAAAATCTTCCCCTCCATTGTCCATAAATGATTTAAAGCATTTATAAGGGTACATTTAATTTTTTAAAACACCATAAATAGGATTAGGTGAGAAACAAGAAAGAAATGTACTGGTGGAGATATGAAAAGGGGCCAGGAATGAAGGCAAAACAAAATGCAGACTATACAATCTGTTACTCTTGAAACAGATGGGCCTCAAATTGTTCTGTAAGTATTCTAGAAACGAAATGAAACGGAACATTTGTTTGGTTGTACTATTCAGAGTACATGAGAATAAAAACAAACCCATCCCTAAGGAGAGGCACAATTCATTTTGATATTATGGCAAGAATAACATTCCTTCTGGGATTCTCTCTAATGAGCACACCGTAAAATGCAACAGTGTCCTCAACCTCCTCCATGTAGAGACCTGAGGTTCCACTGGTGTGTCTCTTGTGTTTCTCAATGTAGACTGATGGCGTCACACCAAAGCCCAACTCAGTGAAAGCCTTTGAGAATATGAAGGGGAAAAAGGCGAAAGACAGTCTTAGTTCACAAATTCCTGCTGGTCTAGCTTAATTCAAGAGTGGACCTTAGAATATCTGGATGGAAGGATAAAAGGGATAGATTTTACACATTCTCCATCATAATTTTTTTCTCTAAACTGAGCTTTTGATAAATACCAGAAGGCAGCAGCATGTTTAATGTTACATTTGCTTAAGGTGTGTGCATTTTGTGTCACCAATTAAGTACGGACCCAAAGGCCCTAACAGACAGTGGCTGGGGGTAAAAAGTTGACACACCCCGTGAAAACAGGTGCTGAGAGAGGGCTTACCTGAATCAATGTCCATTCCACTCTGGTAAGAGGTCAGCTGAAAGAATCTCTGTGTGCAAGGGCCAAGGGCTGAATTGTGTTTTACTATCTCTAAGCATTTTTGCAATTACTGTTGCAGGAACATGAGAATCAAAGAAGTAGGGCTGACAAATGATAATAGTCAAGGTGAATCATTGCCAAAGGCAGAGGGAGTGAGGAAGTAAGATGGCTGATTTGTGCAGATTCTAAGATACATCTAAATGGAGCTTTCTGGCAAAGCAGTTGATTTACTTGTCCCTTTATTCTTTCAATACGTAAAAACACATGATTTAGTTCTCTCTGTCTATTTTTTTCATTCTCATCTTCCATAGATAGATCGATCTCCCTATGCCTTCTACTGGAGGTTTTGGAGCTCACTGTTTCTTGTATGGCTTCTCAGCACCAGTTACCCTCGGAGAGCAGGGTGCCAAGCCTACTCATATGGTCATATAAAGACTTCAATCCTATATTCTGTTAATGACAGAGGTCCTGGTGTCAAGGAGAGAATTGTTTCCATTTTCTTGTATTTAAATTGAGTAATAAGATAATGGCTAGGAATTACCATTAGCAACACAGATATGAGAGGTCATTCTAACTTCCTCACTAGAATAATTGTTGGGAAGCCATAGTTTTATGCTGAATGATTTTGGGACCTAATTACTGAATCTGAAAGGCTGTTTTTAAAATGTCAGTAATGGTAGAAAAAGATCCTTTATTCTTAAAGGCCAGCCAGGAACGAGCAGTACAAAATGTTCTTATTAAAATTTCCCTTCTCTTTTTAAAATAGATGATCAAAGACATCCTGGCATTTCTATCATTTTAGGAAATGTATATATATATATGAGGAATGGCACATAGGAAGACTCAGATCTTTATGACACGTGGAAGTTCACAGAATAAGAGAAAATTCAAAGTGGAAGGCAATGTCTAGCCCAGCCTCCTCATTTTGCAGATGAGGAAGCAGTGATCTACAAGGGGGGCATTACTTATAAATGTTGTTAAGTTTAATGGCAGAGCAAGTATTGGGTCCAGGGTTCCTCCTTCTGAATCTAGTGGCCTGTCAGTGGTGTCTAGGAGATGCTGGCTGCCCCATTCCTCCTTGCTCCTATAATGTCTACTTTGATGTTGCCATAATATGCCCAGCCCCAGTGAGACAGATGGTGACTATCCTGGTAATGTTGACTGAAAAAAATGCATAACCTAAAAGTGGAGAGTTATGTTTTATTCGGCGAACTTTCTGAGGACTTCCAGCTCAGGACACAGCATCTCAGATAACGCTGAGAAAACTGTTCCAAAGAGTCAAGGGGGGAGGGGGAATCAGGATATATAGGAGTTTTTGCAACAAAGACCAAGTATTTGGAACATCAAAAGATTACTGTTAATTAAAGAAAACCAGATATCTCAAGTTAAGGAATTTAGTTCTTCTCTATGTATGGGAAGATGCAAGAGTCTGGGCTCACTGAAGTCATTCCTTTGATATGCACCTCAGCTATCTGGGGCCAGTACCCTGTGTTTTCTCATCCTGAGTCTCCTCGGGGTGCACCATGGAGGTGGCTGCAGGGGCTGACTGCTAGATGGGCTTGGAAGTGGGCAGCCCGTTTGTCTCCATCCTGAGTTCCCTCAGAGGTCAACGTCCCAGCAGCTGAAATGTAATGGCTTGATGGCTGCAACATCCTTTGTTTACTGGTATGGCAGGCAGTATTTTAGTTCTTAGTAATCACGTTCCTCTTTGCTAGTGGGTATGCTGTGGACTATGATATATGAGAGGAACTTTGCTGGTGCCCTTTGGAAGAGTTTTACCTCCCTGACAAGATGAGGCACTTGAGGTTAGAGCCCTTTTGCTAATACTTCCCTTGCTTTCTCTTTCGGACACTCTCATGGGACTATGCAAGGCTTAGAGCTGTGACAACTCCCCTTGCGACCATAAAAGGAGATTGTTGCCTCTGTATTGAAGTCTGCAGACTAGAAAGAGAAAATTAGTCTCATCCTTGTGGACATAACTGACCTCTGAGCAAGGCTGCAACTGACTACATCTTCTAATTAGGTTAGCAGAACATTCCTTTGATTTAGGGCAGGCAGGAGGGTGCTTGAATAGACAAGAGGCCCATGTGTTTGGAGAGCAGTGAATGAGAGGGAGTGTAGAAGGAGGTGAGGTTAGGAGGTAAGGGGAGACCAAATCAGGTAGGGTTTTGTAGCTTGTTAGGGACTTTTAGCTCAGTGAATGGGAAACCATTGGAGAGGTGTAAGCAGAAGCATGCTGTGTTCTGACTTATGTGTAACTGAATCACTCAGGCTATGTTGAGAATAGACTGTTGAGGTCAAAGATAGAATCAGGGAAACCTACTGGGACTCTATTGACATAATCCAGGGGAAAGATGGAGGTAGCTTAGGCTAAGAGAGTAGTGGTAAAATTCTCTAGAAGTCATCAGAATCTGGATACATAGTGAAGGTAAAGATAATAATGAATCTTGACGTAATAAGTAGAGAGATAGAGATAGCGATAAAGACAGAGAGATAGAGATAGAGAAAGAGAGGGGGAAAGAGAGAGAGAGAGAGAGAACAAGATAGATTTTGGGCTTGAGCGATGGGAAGAGCAAAGTTGCCATGAATGTGACCTAGTTGGGGTAGACAGCAAGAGGAATGAAAGTTGGGGGGATGATCAGAGGTTCCATTCTAGACATGTTAAGTTTGAGGTGCCTATTAGACTTAATGGTAGTGATGTTAAATTGGCTGTCAGATCATGATGTCTGGAGTTCAGGGGAGAAATCCATGCTGGAAATGTAAATTTTAGAATTGTTATCATATTGCTTGTATTTAAAGCCATGGAGCTAGATGTGATCTGTAAGGGGCTAAGTATGGAAGCGAAAGAGAAGAGATGCAGACATTGATCTCTGGGGTGCTCTAACATTTAGAGGTGAGGAGAAACTGGAGTCTGAGAAGGAGTAACCAGGAAGCTAAGAGGAAAACCAGGATAGAGGGTGATCCTGGAGGCCAAACCAAGAAGGTGTTCAAGGAGGAGGGAGTAATCACCTGGGCCAATAAAGTCAAGTTGGCTCAAATCCCCAGCCAGGGTATAAGGGGACACTCAGGGTCTCCTTCCAATATTTTCTAGTGGTCTTGGGGGCGGTGGGGAGGGGGAGAAGGGATACTTGCATGTCTTCAAGTTGCCTCTGACACCACAGTCTTCTAGTTTAGACTTCTTAATCTCTACTTGCGTTTCGACGACTCCGTACAGTGTCCCATTTTGCTACCACATCACTATACTGGGGACTTCCTTGACCATCTCCTCTCTCCAGTCCACCAACTCTAGGCTGCGTGTGTGGCAGACTGAATGGAAGATGTAGGGCGTCTGGGGGTGTGTGTGTGATATCACAGGGCAACACAACATTCAATGGAATTAATCAGCCAGGATAGGCTGGGTTATGCTATGGTAACAAACGACTTCAAATATCAATGACTGAAACGAAGAAATAAAATTCTTCAATTGGGCATGTAAGATTTGTGTATTTCACTTCCTGTACATTTTGCCAAAAAAGAACTGCAAACAAATATTGGGCTCTACTTAGCAACATGCATGCTGAAGTGTTTAGGGATGATATGTATTGATGTCTGCAACTTACTTTGAAATGCATCCAAAAAATAAAACATATTGATGAGTGGATAGAAGGATGAAAGGATGGATAGATATGTCCTTTATAACCTAACTTGGAATCTTATGCAGCACTGCTTTCATGCATTCTGTTTGTGGAAACTGTCACAAAGACTTGTTCAAGGTCAAGGGGAGGGAAATGGGGGGAGTGACAACATACTGGAAGAATATATGAAACTAGAGATATTGCCGCGGTCATTTTTAGAATATGCAGTCCACTGCAGCTGCATCTAATATTTTTCTTAATGGGAATGTGTATAGCAGCAGTGCTGAGGAAGCCTCCAACAGCTGAGGTGATGCTTGGCCATGGTGTAAGGAGTGATAGAATCTGACAGTCTGATTAGGTAGGCAGGACATATTTATTATTCCCAATTTGCATATGGGGAAACTGAGGCATAAGAGTTGACAAATATGCCCAAGGTCATGTGCTTTCATAAGGGAAATACTGGAAGTGGTTTCTAGTCTCCTGAACCTCAGCTCAGCTCCTGAGACAGCCAAGAGATTCTCACCCAGGCATGAGGCATTTCCTCAACCTGATGCAGGAGACACAACAGAATCTCCAAGAGTGGAACCTGAGAGCTTTTATCTATCAAATGGAAAGACACTTTTTAGAAAAGGTGAAAAATTCTTTATTAGATCTTAACTGCTGCAATTAACTGTAGAACGTTTTGTTGAGTTCTTTGATTCTAAAATCTATTCATTTAACCAAGAAGCCTTAATATAAAATCCCAGATTCTGAAGATTTTAGGAAGTATACTTGAATTTAATGAGGGAAAGGAAAACCTTTACTTCTTAGAGTTAATTCCTTCAAGAGTTAGAGGTGTGGGGCTTCCCTGGTGGTGCAGTGGTTGAGAATCTGCCTCCCGATGCAGGGGACACGGGTTCGAGCCCTGGTCTGGGAAGATCCCACATGCCGCGGAGCAGCTAGGCCCATGAGCCACAACTACTGAGCCTGCGCGTCTGGAGCCTGTGCTCCACAACAAGAGAGGCCACGATAGTGAGAGGCCTGCGCACCGCGATGAAGAGTGACCCCCGCTTGCCGCAACTAGAGAAAGCCCTCGCACAGAAACGAAGACCCAATACAGCCAAAAATAAATAAATAAATAATTAAAAAAAAAAGAGAGGTGAATTGATGAAATGAGTTAGTGACTTACTGCTTTCCTCTCATGTCCGACTTCTGTAAACCTTTAGCGATTATTGAATGAGAAGAGTACTCTCTTTCCTTAGAGATCTTCAGGTCAATAAATGTTTATTGATAACTTTCTATGTGCTAGAAACTGTGTTATATATTGGGGGAACACAATACACACACCGTACTATCTCCTCTGAAAAAGCTTACACGTAATTTATTTGAACACCAAACAAGAAGTGCTATGATATTTAGATATGTCCACACTGCTATACTGGTATTGAAATTAGTTTGGGAGGGAAGGGGCAGTCTTGCAGTAGAGGATGCTGGGCAGAGTCAAGAAGAAATTGTAGGAGTTCCCCAGGCATAGCTGGTGGGAAAAGAAGAAGAATACAACTTAATCTTTTGGAGCTTCATGCAATCCAAGATTAACTGGAATGGTAAGGATGATGAATAAAATGAATTTCCTCTCCTTCTGGTGTAGTAGATTCCATTTGTCCACATCAGTGGATTTTCTTAGCCAATGTAACCCTCCACCTTCATGGATTGGATAGGGAACTAATTTGTTTTCTCGTTTGCTTAAAATGAAGAAAATCATTATAAATACTTAAAATGAGTAGCATTTTTCAAAACCTCTTTGTTTGGTTTGTAGAGCTGAAATTTCCGTACTTGATCAATATTAACCTTTCAAGTTGGTTTGGGTTTTGGATGCATGGATTACTCAATCTTTAAAGACTAATGCTTTGGTTCCAGGGAGGGATTTGATTCCCCCCCTTTTTTTTTTTTTTTTTTTTTTTTTGCGGTACGCGGGCCTCTCCCTGCTGTGGCCTCTCCCGTTGCGGAGCACAGGCTCCAGACGTGCAGGCTCAGCGGCCATGGCTCACGGGCCCAGCCGCTCCACGGCATGTGGGATCTTCCCGGACCGGGGCACGAACCGGTGTCCCCTGCATCGGCAGGCAGACTCTCAACCACTGCGCCACCAGGGAAGCCCTGATTCCACTTTTGAATGTGTTTCTCTTTGTAGTCTCCTCCTAAACTGGAAGATGGGCTGTGTCTTGCTTTAACAGTAACTTCTCAGTTTCCAACAAATTTGATCTGTAGCCACTAGGGAAAGCAGGATGAAGATCTTCAGACAGAAATTCCAGAGGCTTAGCTTCAGTTACAGGCTTTGCATCCCTCTCTCCTGGGATGCTTTCTGAGCTAATTCTCAGAGGTCTGGCCTATCTCAGGTTCTAAAATGTGCCTGGATCACCACCGCATGTCATGGCAAGGTTGATACATAAAAAAAGCCAGTCACGGGCTTCCCTGGTGGCGCAGTGGTTGATAGTCCGCCTGCCGATGCAGGGGACATGGGTTCGTGCCCTGGTCCGGGAAAATCCCATATGCCGCGGAGCGGCTGGGCCCGTGAGCCATGGCCACTGAGCCTGCGCATCTGGAGTCTGTGCTCCGCAACGGGAGAGGCCACAACAGTGAGAGCCCCACATACCGGGAAAAAAAAAAAAAAAAAAAAAGCCAGTCACAACTATAATGCCCAACCAGAGAGGAATGTCTTCGTAAGTTATGGCACAGCCATGCTATTAAGTGCACTTCTGTGGCTAAAGCGAATGAGGTAGTTCTGGGTCTTCTAACAGAGAAAGATCTCAAAGATGTACTGTTGTGTAAAAAAAGTGAGCTGCAGAGCAATCTATGACACCATTTAGGTGAGAGTTATTCCCATGAAACCATACTATATGTTTCATGGGTCCACATATGTGGATGTAAATGCAAGGAGAAGCTCTGGAAGCAGAGATGCCAAAGGGTAGCAATGGTTGTCTTCAGAAGACAGGATTGGGGGTAATGGCCAAGTAGGAGTTGGAGCTTATTTGTTATAGTTGAGAGTTCTTGTTACTCAGGGAAGAGACCATACTCATGTATTACCCATGTGACTTTAAAAACTAAATAGAAGTCAGTTGGAAGTGACTGTTCCAGGCAACAGTTGCCTTGGAGGGGGTTTAAGTTAATTAAACAAGGAGGCCATTAGGCAGATGTGGCTGTACTGCTGTAGTGCTGTCAGTGAGGAAGATGTTTTCCTCTGCCCCTCTAGGTCTTCTGGCTGGTCCAAGATTTAAACTGACATGAGGCAGATTAACAGGAGAAGATCAAACAAAGGTTAGTAACACGTATAAATGTTACAATGAGTAACTCGCCAAAATGGCTGAAGCCCTCATCTTAAATACCATCTTCAGCTAAAGACAAAAGAGGATGCTGGGGGTAGGGGGTTGGGACTTCAAAGAGGAGGAAGGCAATTCACAAGGAGATGGAATAGCAAATGTTTGGTAGATAAAGTTCTGCTAGACGGGGCAGAGACAATGGGACACACAGTGGACTCTGATCTCTAGACCCTGTTCCTCCCCCCTAACCTCACCCATATTCCTTGCAGATCTCTCTGGTGATGGATGTATTCGGGGAACAGGCTGTCTGTCAAAATCCTTTTCGGCAGTTAGAGGGGAGGTCAAAGTTTCTTCCTCAGTCTTTTGGGCCTTGATTGTTTTCAGCTTGAAATAACACACATGCATGCCAGAGACATTTTGGGGTGGCAAGTTTTGCTCCCCTTCAACGGCAAACCAAAATCTGAGCTTGTAAATGCCTCAAGGTTATGAAATCAAAATGCTAAATGCTAAAGACAACCAATCCCAAACAGCCAACTAGGATTTAAGCTTTAGCCAATCAAATAATTTCCTTTCTTTGTCTTGTACTTTCTCTGTATAAATATTTCCCCTGGCTCCTGTTGGAGGAGCTCTTTTAACCACTTCTGGTTTGGCACTGTCCAATTTGAATCAATTTTTGCTTAAATAAACTCTTAAAACTTTTAGTAAGTCTTATTTTTTAATAGGGAAAAGGTTGAGACCCCTCTCAAATGCTGGTTCTACTGCTCATGGCTGTGTTAATTTAGCAAGTCACTTATCTCCCGAGACCAGTAACAACAAACTTGCAGGGCTGTTATGAGAATTATGTTTGATAATTTATGAAAAACACCAGACTCTTTTTCTTTCTGCTCATGAATTTTGGATCCTGGCTTCATGGCCCCATCTTCAGTACTGGCCTTGGACTTTTCAGGGTTAGATACCCACTTGGAGTCTCCTGAGTTCTTTTGTTTTCAGTCCTGGAAGCCCATGCCTCTGGTTGAAGGTCCCCTGAAACTTCTGTCGAGGGGATCATTCTCCCAGTCCCCCTCCAGTCACATAGAATTCTACCTGCAGGGTCATTACCTCCCTGGGGTGGAGTAGGTAGCCTCACACATTGACATCCCTTATCATTTATATTCTCATCCATTAACATGAAGAGGGATGTTTTCAGTTCTCACATATTCTGGGGCATAATTCTCCTCTTCCAGTTGTTCTTTGTATGGGAAGTGGCATTTGTAAATCAATGGCAGTTTTGCCTGAGAGCAAACAGCAAAAAGAGAGCCAACAGTGCCTGCAGATTTGTTGGGATCAGGTACAAAGAAGGCAGGCTTTTCTGGGGGCAAGTTGTCCACAGTGACTTCCAGTAAGAGGGGAGCTGCTACCTCTTCTTGTGAGAGAGGAGACACTCCCAAGTTAGAACACTCGACTGTCAGTGGGACAACACCACCTGCGTGGGACAAGAATAATTTAGTTTCCTCCTTTATACATATTTTGTTTTTTTACAAAATCATTTCCCTTTGGAACTTTCCAGGATGATGGGAAATGTGGATTTTTAACCCCTTTTGTTTTCCCTTACCCTGCTGCTCTCTGCTTGAGCTCCCCCTTTCAACACTGCCAACGGAGCGATTTTGCTGCCGGCTTGTTGATTTACAGAATATGTTTGAGACCCAGGTTTCTTATTATCTTTATTTCTTGTTAATGATATGAAGAATGTGAATTTCCTGTTGTTGATTGAGATTAAGGCTTTTCTGTGGATGTCTTTAGAAAAATGAACACTCAGCCCAAGGAGGTGTCCACCCTGACTTCTAGAAGGGTTGCCTTCACCCCCAAATGGTCCAACAGCTGTAGAACAGTAGGAATTTAGAAAATCTAACCCAGGAACCAGCACTTCTTCCTCATTCTCTTGCTCTATTGCCTGAAACTTCCACTGTTAATGAAACCGTGCACCTCAGATTGGGACTTGAACCTATGTGCCAGGACTAGAACCCAGCCAAAACTTAGATTGGAACTTGAACCCACAGTCTTTTAACTGAGATCACACACCTGGTCTCAGGACTTAATGAAGCTCAGGTTCTTGATGTCTCATTGCAGAAAGAATTCAGTGAAAGACAAAGTGGTAGGTAAGAAGTGGATTTATTTAGAGAGATACACATTTTATAGACAGAGTGTGGGCCATCTCAGAAGGCAAGAGGCCCCGAAATATGGGTGGTTAGTTTTTATGGGCTGGGTAATTTCATAGGCTAATGAGAAGGAGGATTATTCCAATTATTTGGGGAAGGGGCAGGGATTTCCAGGAATTGGGCTATGGCCCACTTTTTCGCCTTTTATAGTTAGCCTCAGAGCTGTCATGGTGCTGTTGGGTGTGTAATTTAGCATACTGATGTATCACAATGAGCCTATAATAAGTCTCAATGTCCACTGGAAGTCGAATCTTCCACCATCTTGGACCCAGCTGGTTCTGACCAGTTTTTGTCATGTCCTATGGCTGTGTCATTGCTTTAAAGGTTGTGCCCTGCCCCCTTCCCTCCTGTTTCATTAAGAGTCTTACCCAGGGTTGATTCCAGTAAAATGCAAGATGTGTTCCTGAACAAAACTTGGGTCCACTGACCCACGCACAGCAAAGCCAATCTACTGACACCAGGCTGTGGTGAAGGAAAGTGAGTTTGCTGCAGGGCACTAAGCAAAAGGTCCAGGCAGCTAGTGCTCAAAAAGCCCAAAGTCCCCAATGGGTTTCAGCAAAGCATTTTAAATGCCAGGTGAGGGAGGGGGGTTGCAGGGTATGTGATCAGCTCGTGCACAATTCTCTGATGGGTTGATGGTGAGGAAACAGGGTAGTGTCACAGGGGTCAACATCATCAATCATCAGGTGCCGGTAGGTCTGGGGGCTATGCGTTCATGGTCATCAAGTAGTTAATTTCTTTCATTCGTTGGGGGTTTTAGCATCTGTAAAACAACTCATGAAATGTGTATCAGACACTATTATCTGGTACTTCAGAGAGGAGCTAAAGCAGAGGATATGGGAGTGGGGTCTGTTCTGGGAAGGCCTCAGAGGGTCCTGCTCGGTTACAGATGGTCTAGGAAGGGGAGTTGATCGAGTCAGAAATCTGCAAATGGTATTTGTGTAATTCTAGTTCCCAAAATGTTCCTTAAAAATAATGCCTGAGAGACGTGGTATTAAATATCACCTGTCAGATATTAACAATATAAATCTGCACAGTAAATGTTTAAGATATTTTCAAGTAGAGTTGCTGACATTTATTTAAGTACATGTTTTCCAAAATATACAATTTTCAGGTAAACTCTTTCATTGTCTTGAAGGATCAGTGTTCTCAGAGAATACGTTCAGTGACACTTGTCAACAACCTGGTGGAACTGTTGGGGAACCGTTGACCAAAACCGCCTGCCTCCCCAGCTCAGCCAGCCTGCTCTGGGACCATGGGTCATGCTCAGTCCTGACTGCCCTCCCCAACTTGAAAGCAGGCAACACAAGGCCCTAGGCAGATGGCTGAGAGTATCATCTTCTAAGACCTTTTGACTCTTTGATCCCAAGGATTTGCTGGGAGAAGTATGTGGACCTCAACTTATACTACATTCTACTGCATGGGGAATAAGGTTTCAGCAACATTTTAGTAAAAAAAAAAAAAAAAAAAAAAATTACTATTTCTGTACTGGAGAGCCTGTGGAAATAGAAGTAATGGTTCTAATGGGAAATCATAATGCACGTAGCACACCGTATGGCAGGAGTCACACTCTCCCCCACCTAACTCCCACCATATTTTTAAATAATATCAAAAAGTAATAGCTCATTTACAAGAAAAGCGTCTTGTGAGCAACTCTAGCTGCTTTAGCCTTTAGCATTTATAGCCTCCATAACAGAGTTAGATGAAGGATAAGGATGTTGGAAATAGAAATTGGATGAGCCAGCCTGCAGTGTCTACCACAGCAGAGTCAGGATTTGAACCTGGGCTATCTGACTCCAAGGCCTATTCCCTTAGTCATGACTTCTACAGACTCTGCTTTATTTGAAAAAGAAAAAAAAAGGTCAACCAATGAAACTTTAAAAGAGCTAAGTTATAAGAGTGAAGTTGAGAAATGAATGGACTATTCAAACTGGTTAATTGAGAAAACTTCGTAAGGAGGCAAATGGGGGTCTAGATGAGAAAAGGACTGAGCCATTTAGGAAAGAGAAAAGGAAGGAGGTGAGATGGGGAAGGGGAGGAGAAGAAGAGAGAGAAGAAAGAGAAAAAGGAGAAAGAGGATGAGGGAGGGGAGGGAAGGAAGGAAGGGAGAAAGGAAGAAAGGGAGGGAGGAAGGAAACTTTGGGTTTAGTGTATAATTCTATTTGGAATTTATTCTATATAAGTAATATAAGGATCCAAGCTTGCCAGAAAACTCTGAAACAATTTAATAGTTGTCTGTGGCTTGAAGGGGAGTGGGTTTCACCACCCCAAAATATGCCAAAGATAATATTTGGCATGAGGATTAGTTTGAGCTTATCAAGGTCAATGTCTAGAGGAAACAAGGTTGTACCTGGAGAAAAAGGCAAAGTGTCGAGGCTGAAGAGCAAGATGAGAATGGAGAACAACAAGTCAGCACACCTGAGAATAAAAGCATAGAGTGGTCCAGGAAGCAGTGTATAAGTGGCGACTATGCATGGCACTCCAGTTCTAAAATGGCCCTCATGAGCTATGTTGAGTGTGAGCAATGCCCTGGTTCACAGGAGAGATGACGGAGCAGGCAAAGGCACTGATGTGATAACCCTGTTGCATTGAGATGGATTGTCACCATGGGGCATCCACCAAAAGATTTTCTCTATGGGTCTCAGTTTGTTGACAGCACACATATATATTGTCTGCTCTCCTTGCCTATTTCCCTGGATTCCTTTTTCCAGCTCTGCAGAAGCTGGTATGATTAAATGTACCTTGGCTTCATCATGCACCCCCTCCAGGCATTTGAATGGTCTTCTTATCATCCCAGGCCATGGAGCGTGGCTCCTTAACCCTCTGCCAAAGATCACTCAGTGAATGAAGCCAAATGCAGTTCTTTTAGAGCTGTCGTTGACTCAGTGTAGGAACCATTCTCTGAGCACAGTGTATGGAGTGTTTTCCTTATCACTGGGCCATGAAGGCAGCTTAAGTGGAAAGCTGGCATTTGAGGTTGGATGATTGGCTTCTGGTGTCTTTTCTCCCCATAAGGTAAGAACTTGGATACTTTTAAAGATTAAGAGAAGATGTGCTCCGTTATTTTTCATATTCATACTGGAGGCCTGTGGTCTGCATTCTGCATACATGCATCTCAGACAGCCTGGTGAATAATTCAAATTTGGAAACAGGCACTGTGAAAGCCATACAGAATGCATGCATTCTCTCTAAGCAGGTAGAATGTTCAGCATCCTTGTCCTCTTGTACTGGGTTTTATTTTGCATCCTGCTTTTTGCTGTTTGCTTTCAGAGCCTCCATGTACAGTTGTAAACTAGGCTTATAAGTTGTGCAGGTTGTACACTGCAAAAAGGCTCCTTGTCTAAGGAGACTCCATTATGTTGTATACATTGTGGCTTTGTGTACTCACTACACAAAATCTGGAAGATGGCAATAAGTGTCTTGTTCTAAAAAACATGGAAAATATTCTGACAGATGGCAGTGATGTGTGATGTGTCTTGAGGAAGGGGTGCTTTTTTCTTATTTGTACAAAGTCCCTAGATGAGTAAACTTTAGGAAACTTGAAAGACAGAGGGGTTTTCTCCCTTGCTTCAGTATATGAAGGTAGCCAGGTGTCTGTGTGGCCCTACCTAGGTATTATCTAGGGGTAGCTCATCGAAATGATGGGCAGAGGGTCTCTTAATGGGAAGTGAGGAGGCAGCCCTGGCTTGGCTCTCTTGTTCCGCAGAAATGTGAATGGCTTTCCTATGACCAGGGAGAGATTGGGAGTGGTGGTGGTCTCCATGAGAAGTGGAGACCCAGGCCATGATTGTCCACAGTACCCTGGATGGAACGGTAGCTCCACAGAGCCAAGGTTGTGGTGGGGGGGAATGGATGTGCTTGGAAGTCTTGGCAAAGGATCTCCGAGACCCACTTTGGTACAGACCAGGGATATTCCACCTTCTAAACAGGGCTTGCCAACCTGAGCACTGAGCATCTTAGTAGTGTTAAAAAAACAAAATTCAACTGAGTAAATTTTAGGGTCTAATTGGCTTTATTCAACAAGTCACAAGTCAGGCAGCATTCCATCTAGTAAATAGAAAAGGGGCTCTGAGCAACTGTACACAATTAAGGCTTTTATAGAACCTAGAGGGAGAAGGAGGTTATTAGCTAAAAAAAGAAAGGACTGGGCTTCCCTGGTGGCGCAGTGGTTGAGAGTCCGCCTGCCGATGCAGGGGACACGGGTTCGTACCCCGGTCCGGGAAGATCCCACATGCTGCGGAGCGGCTGGGCCCGTGAGCCATGGCCGCTGAGCCTGCGCTCCGCAACGGGAGAGGCCACAGCAGTGAGAGGCCCGCATACCGCAAAAAAAAAAAAAAAAAAAAAAAAAGAAAGGACTGTTTCCAGCAAGGTTACCTCACTAGTGCTGATCAGGAACTGCAATTAAGTCTTAGTTTGCAGTACTGGGGGCAGTGGCCCCACCTTGGGCCTGTTTCCTTCTCTCCCTCCTCCTCCCCTCCCCCTCCTCCTCCCCTCCCCTCCCCCTCCCCCTCCCCTCCCCCTCCCCTCCTCTCCCCTCCCCTCCCCCTCCCCTCCCCTCCCCCTCCTCTCCCCTCCCCTCCCCCTCCTCTCCCTCCCCCTCCCTTCCCCTCCCCTCCCCTCCCCTACCCCCTCCCCTCCCCTCCCCCCTCCCCCTCCCCTCCCCTCCCCCCTCCCCTTCCCTCCCCTCCCCTCCACTCCTCCTCCCCTCCCCTCCCCTTCCCTCCCCTCCCCTCCCCTCCCCTCCCCCTCCCCTCCCCTCTTCCTCTCCCTCCTCCTCCCCTCCCCTCTCCCTCCCCTCCCCTTCCTTCCTCCCCTCCCCTCCCCCTCCCCTCCCCTCCTCCCCTCCCCTCCCCTCCCCCTCCCCTCCTCCTTCCCCTCCCCCCTCCCCTTCCCCTCCCCTTCCCCTTCTTCCTCTTCCTTTTCCCCCTTCTCCTCCATCTCCTTCCTCTTCCTTTTCCCCTTCCCCTTTTTCTTCTTCTTCTTCATCTAATTCATCTTCTTTTCCTCCTCTTCCTTCTTCTTCCAGCAGCAACCAATAGGGATGTAAGAACATGGAGAGAAATGTAAGCCATTTCTCCCTTCCTAGGACTTATGTATGAATTTACATGATATTAGGCACCTTACCAAATTAAATCTAAACCAAAAATAAAGCAATGTGATGTTACTTATACCCAAGTCAATGGAGCAAATTTATATGCGCTACACCTGAAAACAGATGGTGCATTTAGCTCAGAATCACAGTATTTCCAAAGCCAGTGCCAGTCACTGGAAGCAAGTGTAACTTTGGTAAAATCTGGTCTTTAGCGTTCTGTTTCTTTCTTTATAAAACACCCCTGTCTCATTTAGCTTCCTTCGCTTCTTCGTCCCAGGAACCCAGCCTGCCTCTGGTGCATGTTTGCTGCCCCAGGTCCCCCTTCTTGCAGGAAGCAACCCACACTCTCCTTCTTGCCTCAGTCCTGACCCTCTGTAAGCAAACGTTTCCTGTGACACATCCTTTCCAAACTTACCCTCTGGCAACAAATCAGGGGAGAGGCGTTAATGACTTTTGGTGAATTAATAGGTTACCCTGCTGTCAAAGACAAAAACAAACCAGAGACCCAGTTAGCAAAGGCTATTTATTCATAAGCTTACAGCAGCACTGTCACCTTCCTTTCAGCAGGGGTTTGAAGGGGCTGTATAGGTTTTATAGAACAAAAGGAGATGTCTTGAGACAGTCTCTGACTGGTGACCATTCAATTGGCGTGGCTTTCTGATCTGCCTTTAAGTATATTTTGGTAGCCTTTAAAGAGTTCACTATCCGTTTTTACATGACTGGGGAATTTTCCGGTTGGGCAGAATTGGAAGGGCTTTTCTGCCTTTCCAGGGCTATCTAAAGATATTTCTTAACTCTGCAGGGCAGAGTGGGATATCTGGGTGTTGGTTGGTGGGAATATGGAATAATATCCTCCGAACTGAGAAGGAACTTTGAGACCAAAAAATAAAGCAGACAACTCCATAAAGTGTAATGATGATTCTCACTGCAGGTAACTTCCATACAGGCAGGACTGCCAGGAGGATGATTCAGAGGGATTCACAGCTTCACTCCACACCGCCCAAAGGGGTACTGGGGATTTAAAGGGTCCAAAGCTAGAAATAGAACCTGACTAGCAAGGGAGAAACACATCTGTGCCAACAGGAACCAGGGTTTTTTTCTTCCCCCAGGGGTCACATTACCATTATTCCTCAAGGACCATTAACCATCTGCATCTGTAGAAGGCATTCTTCCAGTTCTCATATCAGGGGAAAGCAAGGGTAAAAGTTGATTGGGAACTTATCTGGCTTGGGTGCATTCCTTGTGAGTAGGCTAAAGCCCAGTCATACAGAAAGGGGAGGGGGCGGGACTGCGGGCCTAAGATGGAGCTGACAGAATAGAGTCAGTGTGGTTCAGCCACACACTGGGCCTGACAGAGACCAGGCAGGGCTTCCTTCCTTTGTGTGAGAATGTGTTTTTCTTTCTTCTCAAGAAATAGTTTCTCACTCCTGGGATTCTATCCTTTCCTTCTGTCGTATTTCAACAGCAGCAACAACAGCAATAATCATGAAAGAAAAAAAAATCTACAGAGTGCTTACTAAGTACAGATACTATGAGGTAAATGTAATGATTCCCGTTTTAATGAAGGAGAAACTGGGTCTCAGAGGGGTTGAGTGAACTGACCAAGGCTCTTCAGCTAGTCAGTGTCAGAGCTGAGACTGAAGCCTGTTTGCCTCTGAATACCAAGATCTTTCAACTGTACCATCTCCTCCTTGGGTAAAGCCAACCAGGAGAATGATGGCAGCAATTGGGAGAACTGTTGTGGATAAAGAGCTCCACTAACATCTTCTAGGTCAAACCTTCTCTTTGGGCCAAACTATAGCAGCCTGCACATAGCTCTGGCTTTGATGTACAAAGTGTCTGTTCTGAAGTTTCGCATTCTTCAATTTCACCTGTGGTTGCATTAGCGAAAATGCCCAAAGTTTGTTTAGGAAGAGGTGGAGGTAGCTAGAGGGCTCTAGGTTCTGGAAGGGACAAGTAGACTGTGGCAACCCAATTGTTACTAAGTGAATTTGCTACTGGGATCTGCCACCAAAACCTTACATCTTGAGATAGAGGGTAGAAAAAAAAGGAAGCTTTTCTTAAACTTTCAAAAGGAAAAAAAAATAGCAGTAGAGAAGAGTACCAAGCCTTAGACATTTTCTCCATTACTACACAGTTGAGTTCATTTCTTCTTGAATTTTCAGCTCAGTCACATGACTACACACAGTCCTTTTATGGACCTATTGCTCCAGCAATTTGACATTAATGGGAGATGATAGGGTACTATGTTGAAACAGCCTCCATGGAGTGGAGAGAAGTGATAGCAACCATCCAAAGGAAGATAATGTTCTTTTTAAGTGTGCACCTGATGGGATTTGATTGTACCGTACATGCCGTAAAAATTTCTCCTTCTGCCATTCTTGCATCCCTGGGCACCTGACACCCTTGGATCTCAGGTGTGAAAGCTTTACTGAAAGCTCCCTTCTTCACACCCCATAGTGTGCATACTTGGCACGGGGTGGGGGCAGACACTGGAGGATACTTTCAGGAACTCTTTGGCTTTTCATCCACCACCAGGATGATCCATCTGCAAATGGGGTATGCCATTAGTACTTAAAAAACACCCACGGAAACTGGTTTTAGTTACAGCTTGGTAAGGGGCACCTCTGGGTGCAAAAGGGAAGTGGAATCAGATGTTCAGTCAGGTGAGGGGTAGAAGAGTTAGAAGTTCCTGCCACCCCACCCAGATGCCTAATGAATGCAGATGGGAGACAGGAGACCAATAAACAGATGTCTCTGTTGTTTGTGAATTTTATTGTGGAGGAGAAAAAGGTTACCATGTAAATTAGAGCAGAAAGCCAATACAAATTACTCATTACTTTTTAACTGCCACCAACCAATTAATGTTCTTTTCTCATACTTAAAAACTTGTACTTCCCTTCCCCAGGGCTTTTGAGTCATACTAGGAAGGTGCAAAATATATTCATTCTCAAAGGATGATGACTCTCAAACTCTTGGGCATGAGCCGTCATCTTAAAGATACTTCAAGGTGTACAGAACGAGGGACCCCCATGTTTCTTAGCCCACTTGTGCAAAGCAATGCAGGAAGGAGGGCTCATGGTTACATTAACAACTACCTGGTGGTTCCTAACCTAGAAAGCTGGGATCTGCTCACTCCTAAAACTACTCAGAGTAGTTTTGTATTAGCCAGATGTCTGCTGAGGTCTCCTGACCACTGAGATTCAAATGAAGTTGGCTCTGATCTTGTTCCAAATTCAGTAGGAAGTCAGAGTCATTCCCAGTCTCTTGAGGGATTCTGGGAGAGGGTGGCTTACATTTCTACTGGTTTTCCCTGGCTTCAAGCCTCTGTTTCCCAGAGTAATTCAGTTCACAGAGCATGTTTCTGTCCTGCTCACGGTGTCATGTTCCAAAATTCATCATCTGAGCTGCAGAACTTGGCCTCTTTCCTTGCTTTACAACGCTGTGCCCCAAAGCCCAAGGCCTTGAAGTGGTAATTGACTTCAGTGAAGATTTGGGAAAATAGAGAGAACTGATACTACAAAAATCCAAACAACCTAAAATTGGATGATATTCTTTATAACCCCTCCACCATTTTCACCAACCCGAGCTCCAGCTTCACAATGTGTTCCTTGGCGTTTTTCACTCGTTTTTTTGCTCCCTTCCTTTATCCTATTTATTTCTCTTCCCTCCTCAACTCCTGTCCTCTTCCCACTAAGCAATAACAACAGGAAAAAGTCCCAAAGTGCTTAGCTCAGCCCCGGGTCTCTTTGCACATCCAAGGGTTCACAGAAGTGGTTTGCAGCTCAGTGGACCATGAACAATGGCCTCAGACTTTCTCCTTCCCCACCGGTGTCTGCTGAAAGGGAAAAAGAGTAGGAGGGAGATTTTAGGACTCACAGGTATGGTTAATGACACTCCCCCAGCTCCCTCCTTAGAAGGCAGAAGCCTTGCAGTCCATTCGGTTTTGGTCATTTTCCCCTGTTGATTTGATCCATTCCTTCACTACATCACAAGTCTTCCCTAGTGGAGCTAAGCAGACTCCTTACATGCTAGGATGTGTCTCTTACGGGAGGTCTCCAAGTATCATTCCTGGACCAAGAGTACCATCTGGGAACTTGCTAGAGATGCAAAGTCTCAGGCTCCATCCTAGACCTAGAATCAGAGATTCTAGGGGTGGGCCCAGCAGTCTGTGGGTTCCCATGTGCCCCAGATGATTCTGATTTACACTCAAATTTGAGAACCACTGAGCTAACAGATGGGCTTAAAAGACATCCGGGCAGAGCACACTGTCCACAAATGCCAACAAATCAGTAACTAACTAAAGTACATGCAAAACACTACATTCTTCCTACAGGGTTGATAATTGTAAGGAGGCTGAGGGCCTTGTGGGTTGTACCAAGTGAGGACAAGGAGGAGCATTAATGGAAGTTAACATTTACTGGGAACTTACTATGTGCTGGGCACTGTTCTGTTATATGATAACTCATTTATGTCTCACAATAATCCTGTGATGTAGGTATTATTATCTCCATCCAACAGATGAGGAAAGTGAAGCACAGAGGAGTTAAATAACTTGCTCAGAGACACACAGCCAGGAAGGGACAGAGATCATGCAAGGGTTTTGTGGCTCCAGTCTTCACCTCTCACCACTTTGCCATATGCCTTCTTTTCCACCAGCCTTTCTTGAAAGGGTGCTTTGACGTCCTGCTTCCACTGGTAATGGAAGAAATGGATTCAAAAGAATATTAGCGGGCTTCCCTGGTGGCACAGTGGTTGAGAGTCCGCCTGCCGATGCAGGGGACACGGGTTTGTGCCCCGGTCCGGGAGGATCCCACATGCCGCGGAGCAGCTGGGCCCGTGAGCCATGGCCGCTGGGCCTGCGCGTCCGGAGCCTGTGCTCTGCGGTGGAAGAGGCCACAACAGTAAGAGGCCCGCGTACCGCAAAAAAAAAAAAAAGAATATTAGCTACTCTGTTTGGAAAGAAAGCAAGTCAAGAAACGAGTCATTTCTATGGCTCTCTTCTTATTTGTAAATAGGAAAAAAAAACAAAAAAAAACAAAAAACATTGGGAGGCAATATACTAAAGGGAAATCTGAACTTTGAAATTAGATGGCCCTGGGCTCAAAGCACTGCTCACTGTAGGCTGAGTCATTAGATGGCCCTGGGCTCAAAGCACTGCTCACTGTAGGCTGAGTCTCTGGGGAAGTTACTGTCGTTATCTGTAAGATGAGTATAATAATTTACATCTCAGGGTTGTTGTGAGAATTAAAAAGCCTACATATGTAAAGATCCGGGATGAGCAATCCAAGAATGTGCATCCCTAGCTTGCCCCTTCCTTTCTTCTGCATAGAATGATTTCCATAGAAAAGTAGAATTTAGGAATAGGTCATAATTTTGTGGGAGATTCCTAGATACAAACAAATAAAAGCAGAATTACTAATTCTATACATTTTTTTTCAGATTTTATTCTTCTTTTGCAAGGTATTTCAGAGCATTTGATTACTAGTACACCTAGAAGGGTGCCGAGTGAGATACCTTTTGATTAGGTGAGCAGAGGCAAAAACCACTGGTCTTGAGCATGGGTTACCAGGAAGCAGAGGGGGCTACTTCCCTGTACCCTGGGTCTGTGGGTTACTGTTTATCTCCTCAGTCAGTATATGGACTTGCTCTTGGTAGCAGCTGGATCCTGGATAAAACCTTCACCAGCAGACCAAATACTGCCTGCTCCTCGGGAGCCCCCTCACTGGCCTACTTAGAACCTGCACCTTCTAAACATCTCAAGCCCTCTCAGCAGCAAGAGCAGGAGCAAGTATTCTTGAGATAAAATGTGTGAGGGTGATACATTCACCATACAATACTTTTTCTCTTCAATAATCTCACTTCCAAATCCCTCCTGACCTTAAAATGATTAAGATGATAAAAAAGCTTTGTCATTTCATTGACCTACCATTGGCCCTCATAAAAAAGTCATCATGAACTTCAAATGTTAGTGTATGGTTACTAATATCATTTTAACTTTTCATATTTTTACTTTCTCTCATAATTATGTTCCCTCAAATAATTTTTTTCTCAATGACTATCCGGTGTACATTACAGGCAATTTCCAAAGTTTTAAAGAAATGTTCTGCTGGCCTGAGAGATTTTTATACTATTATAGGGAAAGTGTGTGGTTATTGTGTTCAGCATAAATGCCCCTTTTTGAGGCAAGTGTGCCCTGATTCTCCATTCTCAGCCCATATGCTTCTAGGAAATGAGTCTACTTCAGGCTTCAGGGTAGATCACATGATCCATGTTAGCCAGTCAGTGCATTCTATCTTCCTGGCTGTGGATTGGCTCAGGAATGGGCCTAAGACCCAAATCAGGTCTATTGGCATCAAAAAGGCCCTATTCAGGGATTGTGGGTATAGTATTATGGGAGACAGAGTCTTTCTCTCACTTCCTCTGTACTTCACATTATATCATTGGGAATATAAGATGATGGGCTCAATCCTGAGGAACTTGAGGATGATGTCATCAAAGAGAAGAGTTGAGAGTTGGTTCCTGATGACATTGTTTGGTGTCTTAGTCTGCTCGGGATGCTTCATCAAATTACCATGTACTAGGTGGCTTAAACAACTCTAGGGCTGGGGAGTCCAAGCTCAAGGCACTGGCAGATGTCTGGTGAGGACTTGCTTCATGGCTTGTAGGTGGTCTTCTTGCTGTGTCCTCACATGGCAGGAGGAAGCAAACTCTCTTGTGACAGGAATCCTGTTTATGAGGGCTCCACCCCCATGACCTCATCTAATCCTAATTACCCCCCAAAGACCCCACTTCCTAATACTATCACACTGGTACACAAAAGGATACAGAGGACCTGGCCGAAGAATATAGTCCAGACCAGAATTATTCCTTTAGCCACATTGTTAGATATTTGACAACTATTTATTACTGAATGATTACTGTGTCCCAGAATAATTACTAGTTTCTTGGTAAGATTGAAATGGAGATGGATATAAGAACCATTTCTTTGTGGTCCTTAGGTATCTTTGTGCATAGTAAATTATATTCGTTTTCACTATAGAGTGTTGGTCCAGCTGGTCAACAAATTATTTTGTAGTCTTTGTAATATTATTTATAAATGAAAATCTCTAGGCATTACACATGGCTATAACCAGGTGCCTTGATTAGGTGGTCTTCGCCTGATTTTTCATAGTCATGACGTCTAGAGTGCAGATAAGCAAGCTTCCTATAGGATTCTATCTTTTTAAAATATTTTATTTATTGAGTTTTTTCCCCTTATTTTTAAATGTTTATTTAATTAATTAATTTATTTTCTTATTAGTCATCCATTTTATACACATCAGTGTATACATGTCAATCCCAATCTCCCAATTCATCACACACACACACACCCCCACCACTTTCCCACCTTGGTGTCCATACGTTTGTTCTCTACATTTGTGTCTCAATTTCTGCTCTGCAAACCGGTTCAACTGTACCATTTTCCGGGTTCCCCATATATGCGTTAATATATGATATTTGTTTTTCTCTTTCTGACTTACTTCACTCTGTAGGACAGTCTCTAGATGCATCCATGTCTCTACAAATGACCCAATTTCATTCCTTTTTATGGCTGAGTAATATTCCACTGCATATATGTACCACATCTTCTTTACTCATTCGTCTGTCGATGGGCATTTAGGTTGCTTCCATGACCTGGCTATTGTAAATAGTGCTGCAATGAACATTGGGGTGCATGTGTCTGTTTTTTTTTTGCGGTACATGGGCCTCTCACTGTTGTGGCCTCTCCCGTTGCAGAGCACAGTCTCTGGATGTGCAAGCTCAGCGGCCATGGCTCACAGGTCTAGCCAATCCACAGCACGTGGGATCTTCCCGGACTGGCACCCGAACCCGTGTCCCCTGCATTGGCAGGCAGACTCTCAACCACTGTACCACCAGGGAAGCCCTATGTGTCTTTTTGAATTATGGTTTTCTCTGAGTATATGCCCAGTAGTGGGATTGCTGGGTCATATGGTAATTCTATTTTTAGTTCTTTAAGGAACCTCCGTACTGTTCTCCATAGTGGCTGTATCAATTTACATTCCCACCAACAGTGCAAGAGGGTTCACTTTTCTCCACACCCTCTCCAGCATTTGTTGTTTGTAGATTTTCTGATGATGCCCATTCTAACTGATGTGAAGTGATACCTCATTGTCATTTTGATTTGCATTTCTCTAATAATTAGTGATGTTGAGCAGCTTTTCATGTGCTTCTTGGCCATCTGTATGTCTTCTTCAGAGAAATGTCTATTTAGGTCTTCTGCCCATTTTTGGATTGTGTTGTTTGTTTTTTTAATATTGAGCTGCATGAGCTGTTTATATATTTTGGAGATTAATCCTTTGTCCGATGATTCATTTGCAAATATTTTCTCCCATTTTGAGCGTTGTCTTTTTGTCTTGTTTATGGTTTCCTTTCCTGTGCAAAAGCTTTTAAGTTTCATTATGTCCCATTTGTTTATTTTTGTTTTTATTTCTATTAGTCTAGGAGGTGGATCAAAAAAGATCTTGCTGTGATTTATGTCAAATAGTGTTCTTCCTATGTTTTCCTCTAAGAGTTTTATAGTGTCTGGTCTTACATTCAGGTCTCTAATCCATTTTGAGTTTATTTTTGTGTATGGTGTTAGGGAGTGTTCTATTTTCATTCTTTTACATGTAGATGTCCAGTTTTCCCAGCACTTTGCTGGGAAAAGGCAGTCTCTTATTGAAGAGACTGTCTTTTCTCCATTGTATATCCTTCCCTCCTTTGTCATAGAGTAGTTCACCATAGGTGCGTGGGTTTATCTCTGGGCTTTCTATCCTGTTCCATTGATCTATATTTCTGTTTTTGTACCAGTACCATACTGTCTTGATTACTGTAGCGTTGTAGTATAGCCTGAAGCCAGGGAGTCTGATTGCTCCAGCTCCCTTTTTTTCCCTCAAGACTGCTTTGGCTATTTGGGGTCTTTTGTGTCTCCATACAAATTTTAAGATTTTGAGTTCTAGTTCTGGAAAAAATGCCATTGATAATTTGATAGGGATTGCATTGAATCTGTAGATTGCTTTGGGTAGTATAGTCATTTTCAGAATATTGATTCTTCCAATCCAAGAATATGGTATATCTCTCCATCTGTTGGTATCATCTTTAATTTCTTTCATCAGTGTCTTATAGTTTTCTACATACAGTTGTCTCCCTAGGTAGGTTTATTCCTAGGTATTTTATTCTTTTTGTTGCAATGGTAAATGGGAGAATTTCCTTAATTTCTCTTTCAGATGTTTCTTCATTAGTGTATAGGAATGTAAGAGATTTCTGTGCATTAATTTTGTATCCTGCAACTTTACCAAATTCACTGATTAGCTCTAGTAGTTTTCTGGTGGCATCTTTAGGATTCTCTAGGCATAGTATCATGTCATCTGAAAATAGTGACAGTTTTACTTCTTCTTTTCCAAATTGTATTCCTTTTATTTCTTTTTCTTCTCTGATTGCCATGGCTAGGACTTCCAAAACTATGTTGAATAATAGTGGTGAGAGTGGACATCCTTGTCTTGTTCCTGATCTTAGAGGAAATGCTTTCAGTTTTTCACCATTGAGAATGATGTTTGCTGTGGGTTTGTCATATATGGCCTTTATTATGTTGAAGTAGCTTCCCTCTGTGCCCACTTTCTGGAGAGTTTTTATTATAAATGGGTGTTGAATTTTGTCAAAAGCTTTTTCTGCATCTATTGAGATGATCATATGGTTTTTATTCTTCAATTTGTTAATATGGTGTATCACATTGACTGATTCACGTATATTGAAGAATCCTTGCATCTCTGGGATAAATCCCACTTGATCATGGTGTATGATCCTTTTAATTTATTGTTGGATTCTGTTTGCTAGTATTTTGTTGAGGATTTTTGCCTCTATTTCATCAGTGATATTGGTCTGTAATTATCTTTTTTTTTGTAGTGTCTTTGTCTGATTTTGGTATCCGTGTGATGGTGGCTTCATAGAATGAGTTTGGGAATTTTCCTTCCTCTGCAATTTTTTGGAAGAGTTTGAGAAGGATGGGTGTTAGCTCTTCTCTAAATGTTTGATAGAATTCACCTGTGAAGCCATCTGGTCCTGGACTTTTGTTTGTTGGAAGATTTTTAGTCACAGTTTCAATTTGATTACTTGTGATTGGCCTGTTCAAATTTTCTATTTCTTCCTGGTTCAGTCTTGGAAGGTTATACCTTTCTAAGAATTTGTCCATTTCCTCCAGGTTGTCCATTTTATTGGCATAGAGTTGCTTGTAGTAGTCTCTTAGGATGCTTTGTATTTCTGCATTGTCTGTTGTTACTTCTTCTTTTTCATTTCTAACTTAATTTGAGTCCTCTCCCTCTTTTTCTTCATTAGTCTGGTTAATGGTTTATCAATTTTGTTTATCTTCTCAAAGAGCCAGCTTTTAGTTTTATTGATCTTTGCTATTGTTTTTTTTTATTTCTATTTCATTTATTTCTGCTCTGGTCTTTATGATTTCTTTCCTTCTGCTAACTTTGGGTTTTGTTTGTTCTTCTTTCTCTTGTTCCTTTGGTTGTAACGTTAGATTTTTTATTTGAGATTTTTCTAGTTTCTTGAGGTAGGCTTGTATAGCTATAAACTTTCCTCTTAGAACTGTTTTTGCTGCATCCCATAGGTTTTGGATCATCGTGTTTTCATTGTTGTGTCTCTAGGTATTTTGATTTCCTCTTTGATTTCTTTAGTGATCTGTTTGTTATTTAGTAATGTATTGTTTAGCCTCCATGTGTTTGTGACTTTTTTTTCCCTGTAATTGATTTCTAATCTCACAGCATTGTGGTCAGAAAAGATGCCTGATATGATTTCAATTTTCTTAAATTTACTGAGGATTGCATTGTGACCCAAGATGTGATCTATCCTGGAGAATGTTCTGTGCGCACTTGAGAAGAAAGTGTAATCTGCTGTTTTTGGATGGAATGTCCTATAAATATCAACTAAATCCATCTGGTCTATTGTGTCACTTAAAGCTTGTGTTTCCTTATTAATTTTTTGTCTGGATGATCTGTCCATTGGTGTAAGTGAGGTGTTAAAGTCCCCCACTATTATTTTGTTACTGTCGATTTCCTCTTTTAGAGCTGCTAGCAGCTGCCTTATGTATTGATGTTCTCCTATGTTGGGTGCATATATATTTATAATTGTTATATCTTCTTCTTGGATTGATCCCTTGATCATTAACATAGTGTCCTTCCTTGTCCCTTGTAACATAACTTTATTTTAAAGTCTATTTTATCTGATATGAGTATTGCTACTCCAGCTTTTTTTGATTTCCATTTGCATGGAATATCTTTTTCCATCCCCTCACTTTCAGTCTGTATGTGTCCCTAAGTCTGAAGTGGGTCTCTTGTAGACAGCATATAGATGGGTCTTGTTTTTGTATCCATTCCGCAAGTTGTGTCTTTTGGTGGAAGCATTTAATCCATTCACATTTAGGGTAATTGTCGATATGTATGTTCCAATGACCATTTTTTTAATTGTTTTGGGTTTGTTTTTGTAGGTCCTTTTCTTCTCTTATGTTTCCCACTCATAGAAGTTGCTTTAGCATTTGTTGTAGAGCTGGTTTGGTTGTGTTGAATTCTCTTAGCTTTTGCTTGTCTTTAAATCTTTTGATTTCTCCATCAAATCTGATTGAGATCCTTGCTGGGTAGAGTAATCTTCATTGTAAGTTCTTCCCTTTTATCACTTTAAGTATATCATGCCACTCCCTTCTCGCTTGTAGCATTTCTGCTGAGAAATCAGCTGTTAACCTTATGGGAGTTCCCTTGTATGTTATTTGTCATTTTTCCCTTTCTGCTTTCAATAATTTTTCTTTGTCTTTAATTTTTGCCAAGTTGATTACTATGTGTCTTGGCATGTTTCTCCTTGGGTTTATCTTGTATGGGACTCTCTGTGCTTCCTGGACTTGGGTGGCTATTTCCTTCCCCATGTTAGGGAAGTTTTCGACTGTAATCTCTTCAAATATTTTCTCAGGTCCTTTCTCTCTCTTTTCTCCTTCTGGGACCCCTATAATGCAAATGTTGTTGCATTTAATGTTGTCCCAGAGGTCTCTTTGGCTTTGTTCATTTCTTTTCATTCTTTTTTCTTTATTCTGTTCCACAGCAGTGAATTCCACCATTCTGTCTTCCAGGTCACTTATCTCTTCTTCTGCCTCAGTTATTCTGCTATTGATTCCTTCTAGTGTGTTTTTCATTTCAGTTATTGTATTGTTCATCTCTGTTTGTTCTTTAATTCTTCTAGGTCTTTGTTAAACATTTCTTTCATCTTCTCGATCTTTGCCTCCATTCTTTTTCCATGGTCCTGGGTCACCTTCACTATCATTATTCTGAATTTTTTTTCTGGAAGATTGCCTATCTCCATTTCAGTTAGTTGTTTTTTTGGGGGGGTTTATTTTGTTCCTTTATCTGGTATATAGCCCTCTGCCTTTTCATCTTGTCTATCTTTCTGTGAATGTGGTTTTTGTTCTACAGGCTGCAGGATTGTAGTTCTTTTTGCTTCTGCTCTCTGCCCTCTGGTGGATGAGGCTATCTTAGAGGATTGTGGAAGTTTCCTGATGGGAGGGACTGGTGGAGGGTAGAGCTGGCTGTTTCTCTGGTGGGCAGAGCTCAGTAAAACTTTAATCCTCTTGTCTGCTGCTGGGTGAGGCTGGGTTCCCTCCCTGTTGGTTGTTGGCACAAGGCAACCCAACACTGGAACCTACCCAGGCTCTTTGGTGGGGCTAATGGTGTACTCTGGGAGTGCTCACGCCAAGGAGTACTTCCCAGAACTTCTTCTGCCAGTGTCCTTGTCCCTTGGTTGGCTACAGCTGCCCCCCGTCTCTGCAGGAGACCCCTCAACCCTAGCAGGTAGGTCTGGTGCAGTCTCCTGTGGGGTCACTGCTCCTTCCCCTGGGTCCCGATGCGCACACTACTTTGTGTGTGCCCTCCAAGAGTAGAGTCTCTATTCCCCCCCAGTCCTGCTGAAGTCCTGCAATCAAATCCCACTGGCCTTCAAAGTCTGATTCTCTAGAAATTCCTCCTCCCGTCACTAGGCCCGCAGGTTGGGAAGCCTGACGTGGGGCTCAGAACCTTCACTCCAGTGGGTGGACTTCTGTGGTATACTTGTTCTCCAGTTTGTGAGTCACCCACCCAGCAGTTATGGGATTTGATTTTATTGTGATACGCCCCTCCTACCATCTCACTGCAGCTTCTCCTTTGTCTTTGCATGTGAGGTATCTTTTTTGGTGAATTTCAGTGTCTTCCTGTCGATGATTGTTCAGCAGTTAGTTGTGATTCCAGTGCTCTCGAAAGAGGGAGTGAGAGTACGTCCTTCTACTCCACAATCTTGAACCGATCTCTAGGACTCTATCTTAACAAGACTTATTTCTGCCTTGGCCTGCTATACATTACACTAGCAATGAACAAAACACTGTTTTGACAAGGATTTCCATGGCTTTCTATGGAGGAACTCCTGTTTACAACCTTTACTTCTAAACAGTTATGTCTTTTGTCTTCAGAAATGATTTTGGGGGCTATAACAAAACTGTAATGAAACAGCTGAAATGTACTGAGTACTTATTACATGCCAGGCTCTAAGCTAATAGCTTTACTTGGATTAGCTCATGTAATCCTCAACAACTCTGTGAGGAGCCATTATCCCCCTTTTTCAAGGAGGTGGTCTGAGGGGTAGGGCTGGGATTTGACCCCATCAGTGTGGCCGCAGAGCCCACCTGTATGGAACCTCCGATCCTTACTGGGGTGTTGGTACTTGATGACAGCCTGTGTTCTCTCTCCCTCTGTCAGAATCTCTCATCCTCCCTGACATGCTCTGGCCTTATTTCCCATATTAGTTCACAGTGATGCATTGCCAACTATAAACAGACTTTTTAAAAACCAGTGGGCCTGTATTTTAAAAGCTTTGTTTGCAAAAGCAGTGGGACAGCTGGCTGGGGCTGCTGTTTGCAGAAGAGATACAGAGGGAGGAGGTACAAGGAATTTGGCCAAATGCGAGTATTTCTATTTTTCCAGATAATTAACTATGGCAGCTTGTAAATGAAATATTTGCCAGTGCTCATGAACATTATCCAGGGTAATGTTATCTTTTTATTAAACAACATATGTTCCCTAATAATGCGTATGTATAAGGGATAAAGAGGAAGGTGCCAAGATCCTCAGAATTTCTTAGATTTGGTGGGTGTCAGCCAGATTCTAATGTAGTTCAAGACTTTCGAGGGAGAAAAGGAGACTAGGATTCTGTTGAATATGCATTGTTCTTTTTCTAATCCACCTACAAACAATATTGTGCATGTTAATAATGTGAGTAATAATACATGCAAAGATAACTGGATTAAGTTTGGTAGTAGTAAGGAAAATGAGCAATTTTATGCATTATGGTTTGATTTAATTTCTCCATGAGACTCATTTTCTAGATCCGTGGGTCTCAAAGTTTAGCTGCATCAGCATTACCTTGTGGCCTTTGAGAACGACTGGCCTAGGTTGAGGTTAGATTGTGTGAAGCAACAGAGGAACATACTGAATTGACCAGGGGTCCCACTGTGATATTCGAGATGTGTCTCTTCCAGCGTGCTCTGAGAGATTCACATGCATTTTTGTTTATCAGAGCATTAGTGGTTTGATGAAATGGTGTCTGGCATAAAATCCACTTGGGTTAGCCAAAATTGTAACCTGGACCCTAATTATAAAGCTGCAAGTTATTTTTCTTGCTGTAGACATCAGCAGGTCTTCAGGAATACACACAAAAACAGCATCAATGAAGAGATGTCTGTCTGAGGGCATCACAGTGCCCAGCTGGGTGCTCAAGTTCTCAGTCACTGGTTGGTTCATTGGTGATGCATCTCCACTCAGTACTTTTCTCAGCAGCTCCTCAGCTTCTTGTCAGCTTGAATTCTCAGGATTTACACTTCAGAAGAATGCACCATTGCATGCCTTTTGGATTATTTTGAGTAATATTATTAATATCCTAGCACAGTTACAAATATTAGAAAATATCTAACTCAAACCAAATCAAACATGAAAATATGACAACCAGATTGTCTGTACCATGGCTTATTGCATGGTGTCCCATGATCAACAAGTATTATTTCTATAAGTGAAGTAAGTCAGAGAGAGAAAGACAAATATCATATGATATCGCTTATATGGTATGTGGAATCTAAAGAAAATAATACAAACATTTATTATCTTATTTACAAAACAGAAACAGACTCACAGATTAGAGAATGGATTTATGGTTACTGGGGGGTGGGTGAGTGGGAGGAGGGATAGACTGGGAGTTTGGGATTGACATGTACACACTGCTATACTTAAAATAGATAACCAACAAGGACCTACTGTATAGCACAGGGAACTCCACTCAATACCCTGTAATAACCTAAATGGGAAAAGAATTTGAAAAAGATTAGATACATGTATATGTATAACTGAATCACTTTGCTGTGCACCTGAAACTAAAACAACATTATTAATCAGCTATACTCCAATATAAAATAAAAATTTAAAAAATAAAAATAAATAAAAGCAAAAATAACAAAACAAAAAACCAAGTATTTCTAGAATAAGTAGAGTCAGGCTCAATTTTAATTGGGTGTTAAGACTGTGGTATGTCAGATCCAGCGTGGTTAGAGAAAGAATTTTCCTAGAATTCATGGACTTCTCTTATTTCAATCTAAGGTGATTAACTCAGAGTCATCCTCCTGGTCTCTTATATTCCATTGCAACTTTAATTCCCTTTTCTGGTCTAGAGCACCGTGAAGAATATGTCAACTTTAAACAGCAGGTCCAGGTTGTTGGATTCTGAAGTGAGGGTTTTGAATAGCTGTGGAGCAATGTGAAGACACTGAGATATCTAATTAATATATGTCAGTGGCTCTCAACCAGGGCCAATTTTGCCCCTCTGCTGGGGACAGATTGTCTGGAGACATTTTTGAGTATTACAGCTGGGGAATTGCTACTGGTATCTAGTGCATAGAGGTCAGGGTTGCTGATAAATATCCGACAGTGCACAGGATGGCCCCTCTCAGCAAAGAATCATCCTGCTGCAAATGACAATTGTACTGAGGTTGAGGAAACCCTGGCCTGGGAGCTGAGATGCCCTCAGTTCACTGGATGTATTAGGAGGGTAAGTCATTGCCGCCTGTGATGCCTCAGTTTCCTACTAAAAGATCCAAGAAACCTAGAGTGTGACTTGGGAGCACCCAGTCCTTTCAAGCCAGCTAGGAGGAAGATGTGGACAGAACGGAGTATCTGTTCTTGGCCTTTCCAGAAGAAAGGCTGCAACTCTCATCCAGCAGCGTGGAATCCAGGTCTTGCAAGAATGTGGCATTCACTCCAAGACTGAGAAACAAATAGCTGCTTTCCTGTTATCCTCCTGTGGAGCTGCGCAAGTCATTACACGGCATTTTGAAGGAAGAATGATGGGTTAATTTATTCTGGCTGGATGTGGAGCAAACCAGTGCCAGACACTGGGAGGAAACCCATGCCTGTACCTCATTATCTCTAATGGGAGTTTCAAAGGCGCTCGCAGATTTAGTGTCCTATTTGGTCTGAGTTGTATAACACCTGTCAGTAGGCTGCTTCCTTGCTATGTCATTAATATTTAAATAATGTGATTTAAAGGTCAAACTGCACCTACAGCAATATTAAAATACATCATTCAGGTTTTCTAGAAGGTTATGCAGAGGACTAAGAGTGGCGACCCGCAGGAGACAGTGAAAAGTTACTGGCCCTACCCAGAAGACAGAATTAGCCACAAATATTTTTATTGTATGAATATAATTAATAAATTAAGAAGGTTGCATCTTTTTTTTTTTTCCTGGTCAGAAATCTATATCCTTGTATTGAATTGTTGCAAAGATGAACTACAGGGGATGAGTTCTGCCTAGACTAGCTGGGAGTGAGCAGCAGAGTTTGGGGGACTTGCCTTCCCTTTACTGTCTCCCTTCTGAGGTTTCCATCCCCTTTACCTCCGTGGTCCACCCTGGTCACCTCTCCTGGGAAATGCCTTGGCTGGATGGCTCTACCACCTTTGCCTGTGGTGCACCTCATTCCCAGCAGAGAGAGCTAGTCTCCACCGTTGTTGCTTTGGAAGGAAGCTCATTGACACATTTACCAATGATGTTACTAAGGAAGGGTTAGTAAACATTTGCTACTTTTTGGCCCCTAGCAGTCACCTGCCGCTCCCTCCTTCTATCATGTCTTTGTTCAACTGTAAAGCCAGGTGCCTGGCTCCCACCATGGGTGACAGAAGACCTGAGTTTTTCCTCTCTAATTGAGGAGACTTAGTATGCAAGATAAATTCATCTCAGTGTCCTCATGTTGAGCAGAATGTTCCTGCTCTTTGGAGCTCTGCAGCTTTCTTGGTTCTCTCTGTAACCAACCCAGCTTTTACAGTGGTCCATAGACTCTCTGAGCTTCCTAATGCTGTTGTTCTGTGGACAAAAAATTAGCACATTGAATGGCCTATCAGCAGAATCCGTGCCTGATTTACGAATGAGCCTTTCTAACGATGCAGGACAAATTGGTCATGAAATGCCTTCCAAACTGTGGTCAAATTTACAACCAAGAGGAGGTGCTTTGGACAAAGAATGTAGTTTGCCATTCCAGTAAGTGAATGTTGCCCACCATCAAGCCATCAGCCACTGTAGCCACCTTGATGGTGCACCCTAAGGGGAATACCGGATGGAGAAAGACAGGATGCTGGCCCTAGATAGTTAAGGTGCATATCCAAGGAATAATTTTAATGAGCCTAGACTCTTGCAGAGCGCACCCTCCTTACCCCATTCTGTCTACAGATTTGTGGGTCTGCCCTGTGTGTGGGTGTACAGAAGCTCAGACAAGGATGAGGCATGGTCCTCCTTGATGGTAGCAAATTGGATTGTACTGTTTATGCCTGAAGATGACACTTCATCAATACTGGAAGAAGCAGAAAATCTACAGGATCTGATCTGCCCAAGTTGTTGCCAGGGATGAGGAAGGGAACCCTGAACAAGGATGTTTGCAGGCAGCAGTGAGAGGAAAACAAGTTTTTCTTGCTTGTACCCTGCCAGTTATTATACTGGCTTCACTTAATTTACCCTTATGAGTTAACAGAGTCAGTTTCCCACTCGTGAAGCCAAAGCTCTGTACACACTATAAGTGTGTCATGCCTCTCAGAGGTATTTGTGTTGCAACGCAGGATAACTTTAAATTCAAGGTTAGATTTTTCTGGCATCACAGGTAGGAGTGTGGAAAGAGGAGAGTGGCATACTCCTTCACAAGACGAAACACAGTGAGTTCCCCCAGGTTTGGGCTGCATCCTTGCTGGATGCTGTCAGACAGAGGGCCTGGTGGGAAGGTCCACCACCATGGCCACCTGTGGCCATCTTGATGGCTTTAATCATGACCCTGTTTCCAGGTCACTTAATGACTCCAAAACTACTTTTCTTATCTATAAAGTGGGAATAATAACAACTCATAGAATTGTGAGAATTCAATGAGGTGACACATGGGAAATAGCTTTTTAAACTGTAAAGGGGTGTACAAATAGGAGAGATTTTTTCTTAATTTAATTTTTGAATAGATAACACATGTATGGCGTATGTGGTTTAAAATAGTTTAAAAGACATAAAAAGAATGTTCCCTCTTACTCCTGTCCCTCAAGCACCCAGTTTTCATCCCAATCTCTTCCAGGTCTACACTGTTTTTAGTTTCTTTATGCATATTCAAACAAAACCTAACATATATTCTTATTTCTCCCTCATTTTACTCAAAGGTAGAGTTATTCTTCTATAACTTGCTTTTTTCTATCTAGTTAAATATATATCTTTTCTCAACCTGGCGAAAACACTTGACTTTGTTTCTATATCAATATATAGCTCATTCTTTTTCTTTTTTAACAGCTGGTTCAGTGAGTCCTCTATTGATACATATCTGGGTTGTTGCCAATATTCTTCTATTCAGATAAGTCTGCAAAGAAGCATTGTGTGTGTGTGTGTGTTAGTGTGTGTGTGTGTGTGTATGTGCACATGCACACGGGTATATGTATGTATATTTACATATTGAAATTCCTCCGTCAAAGAGGGAAGAGTTTTTCTTTCTTTGCTGGCGCAGGTGCCCTGGTTAGAACAGGAAATCTTAGGCAGAGCTCTCTTTCTGTAACTCTCACCAAGCTCTGATTATTTGGCCCTGGACAAGAACGGATGGAGCCAGAGGTCAGTCCGAGAAGAGAAGGCAAGTGGGAAGCCTGGGTCTAGAGTTGGATTTCTCTCCTCAGAACATGATAAGTCTGCTCCTATGGAAAAGGGACCGATGTTGCTTCTTTCCCATATTTTGGAGCACTTTTCTCAACAAAGGAATGGGCATGTTAGCACTCACCCACAGCACCGAGCTCCCAGCACAGCTCACTCTGTAATATTAGCCACACGGCTGTCCTGTCAGAAGGGTATTTGATGGACCCTCACTCCATTCAATTCACTATTACAAAGTGAAATACGACAGGTGCCAGAGGAGAGGGAGCGGAACAAAACCATGGGTGTACGGCCATCCTTCATAGTCTGTGGTCTCAGAGGCCCAGTGACTCTGCTTCTTAGTTGTCTCAGTGGGTGTCATGTCACACTGATGCTGAGACAGCCCACCCGCCCCCTGTAGCTGAGCACAACCTGGTCAGACACTGCCCATTCTTTTGCTTGTCGGAAGGCAGCCGCTGTGAAATGGCAGAGCGTGTTCGGGGCAACGTGGAACAGTCATTGTGCAGAGGAAATGATGTTTGTAGAGACGGGCAGAGGTAGTTGCTGAGAAGAGCCAGGCAGGACTGGATTGGGACAAGTCTTGATAACTAAGTTCAAGCTTTCAAACCATTGCAAAAGCTATGGGTTCCTTTGGGGATTTTAAGTAAGAGTGTAACCCCAAACGCGCTTGCATTTGCATGTAGAAAGAGCACTCTGGCACCAGTGTGGCGATGGATGGAAGGGGAAGACCCTGGGCGGGGAGCGCAGTGAGGGCGCCCCCCTAAGGCAGGAGGTGGCAGTTCAGGCTGCGACCCACTGGGAAGCGCAGAGCGTGGGAACCGCGAGGCACAGCAGAGGGCAGAGGGCCGACTCTGGGATGACCGCCCAGTTTCCGGCTCTGTTGGCCACGTGGATGGTGGTGCCATTTATTGAGCTGTACGCACAGGAAAAGAAGCCGGTGCTGCATGAGGGCTGAAGGTTCCGTTTGGCGGCGAGCTTGAGTTGCTGGAGGGACATCTAAATGGAGACGTCCAGCGGGCAGTTTGCCATGTCAGTCTGGCTTGGGAGAGACATCAAGACTGGCAGTTGTACGGATCAGCCTCTACAGTTTTTTGCCACAGTTACTTATTTTTCTGGGAATGTTCCTTTCTTTTTTTCCTGTCTGCATCCTCTCTCACCCCCTCAACACTGCCTTTCCCTTACAGTGGAGACCATGCCACCCAAGATGTAAAACCTCCTGGGAGGCTGTTTCTCAACTAGTGGGCCCTTGGGGCCGATAACCACCTGCTTGCTGAAAGGGAGGCTGGCCTGCACATTTGAAAGTAATGTTAGCAGTTCTAGTCTCTGACGGATGCCGAGTCCACTAGTTACAATCACAAGTAATGAAAAGATAGATTCAATGTTTCTTTCTTCTTTTGATTACAGGAGTAATTATGCAGATGTTTATTTGATCAGCCTATCAGTCAGGAGACTGGAAATTCTTAAGCTGCATCCTTTCAAAGCATCAGTGGCAGATTGCAGCCACCCTCTCACTCACGCACGCCCACTGTTTCTTGTCTAATGGAATGAATTAACCATTGTTCCTCCCTTTCCATGTGGATGTCTACAAACCTCCAGGCAGATGCCCTGGTAAGAAACCCACTGGTAGAGAAGAAAGCGAAAGCCCCTTCCATGTGTCATCTTCTGGAACACTGCAGCACAAGCATTGTGGCATAAATCACTCCAAATTCATCAGTTCTGGCGTACCATCAAAGAAGAAGAAAGATTTCTAATGGGGTGAGTGAATCTTTGTAAATTCAAGAGCTCCTTTGAAAAAACCCTGACATTTCCTGCTGCCATAGAAACCATCCTTTTCAAGTGGATTGTAAATAAAACCAGGGCCTTCTGGCTTCACATTTATATTATATGTCTATGGTCTTTTAAATATGGAAAAGTATGCCTTATTTCTCTTGGAGGTGTCTGGCCTGTTGATCTTATTCTCATTGTATTTGACTGTAGTCATAGGGAAAGCTTATGTTAGCCTTTCTGGGTTAAGAGATAAGAAATTCATACAACTGATAGATGCCGATATTTGTTTTAATGCAATCGGAGATTTTGTGTTCCTGAGAGTAGATGAATCATGGAAAAGAATTTAAAAAAATCTCTCCCCAAGCAAGGGTAAAATAGTGTCATAGATCTGTGTGGAATTGCTCACACAACTCCTGTGCCATGAAGGCTGTGGCTGTTTTGAGATAGTTCATTTGTTTATCACAATTCACTTTGTGAGGAGAGCCCAGTATTTCATTGGGGCAGATATGTGCCCTTTGCGTATCCTTCTCAAGTTTTGACTGGCAGTCACATGGAAGAGGGCCTCTAAGAGTCTGCATGGAGGATGAGAGCAGAATGGCTGGGAGTCGCTCGTGCCATTAGCTACACCTGCCAAACACCGACCGGGCAGGGAGGTATTCTGGGAGATGCAGGGCTTGAAAGCTTTCTTTGCTGACCTTGAGTTAAAGCAGAACTGATTTCACACATATGAAATGCACCCCAGGAAAAGTTCTCCCTCAAAAAGCTGCCTGTTTACCCTTGATTTAGCTAAATGTTCCTCTTTTGCATCCCTCTAGCCTCCATCTTGTCACTCAAGAATACTGAAATTATCTGTTTCTGTTTCACCCACCAAACTCTCCACTTTTTAAGGGCAGGGACAGGGTTTGATTCATTCTTATGCTGCAGTGTCCAGTCCAGCACCCTGCACTTAGTAGGTTCTCACGAAATATCTTTCAAACAGAACTGACATGAGTTGAAAAGCCATATCTTGTAACTAGGAGTGAGCTTCTCCAGGGTGGGTACCATGTCTCATTTATTTTTGGAATAATAATGAAGATAATAGCTTACATTGATTGGCTATTTGCATGCATTATCATTTCTAATTGCCTCATCAATTCTATAAAATACCTTCTATTATTGTCTCCATTTTTCAGATAGTGAAACTGAGTCAGAAAGGTAATTTGTTTGACCTGGTGCAGCTAGTACGTGGTGGATCTGAGGTTCTGACACATACCCTCTAATTCCAGAGCTCGTGGCCAATGTCATGACGGTCTGCTGCCTCCAGGCCTAAGCGTAGTCCCTTACTTAGAGAAGATATTAAGAGATGTTTGTTGAATGAGTAAATCTCATAGGAACTCTGGTAGTTCAAAGTTGTCATGTGCCTGGCTTACTTTTTAGAAGCAGTCAACACCTCATTTCTCACGGTGCTTCTGGTTGATACTTAGGAGATTGATCTCATGACCCAATCATGAGAGTTGTTCACAAATATTTTGTTTCCCATTCTTCCAGGAACAGTAGAATTCACTTCCTTGTTACTTCCTGTTAGTCATGGACTTCTGACTTGTCTTAGCCCATGAAATATGAGGAGAAGTGATACGTGTCACTTACAAGCTGAAGCTTTGAGGGCCAACGTGTGCTTCACCATATACGTTTTCCCCTGCCATGGTGAATGTGGTCATAAAGGCCAAGACGGAACAGAACTCCTTGATGATCCATGTTGGTCGTGTGTAGTGTGAGGGAGAAATAAACCTTCTTTTGTTGTTAGCCACTGACATGGGGGCTTGGTTGTTAAGTGTAGCATAACCTCCCCCATCTTGCCTAGCCTAAATATCAAATGACTGCTTCTCTCTCATTTCAATCATCTGGGCATCACTGGCAGTGATGGTCAAAGTACAAGAGGTCTTCAGAAGACCCCTCATAATTCAACAAATATTAAATTACTCCTCTTACCATATCCTTTTAGACGTCAGAGGCACAGAGTCCTGTCTCAACTTGGAAACTCTTGATGGTACCCACTAGATATAACTCCTTTTGAAAGTTTTGTTAGTTTGATTGCTTTTATGGATTTGGCTATGTCTTAGGTCAGGTTCTGCAGAAACAGACCCAGAAATAAGAATTCCTGTACAAGTGCTTTATTCAAGAAGGGCTCCCAGTGGAGACCAGGGAGGGGCTGGGGGAACAGGACAGGAAAGGGGAGGGAGCCAAGGCAGCCTGTGGTCTCAGGCCGAGTCTTCAGGAAGATTTCCAGGGAAAGGTACATTACACCTTAGTGTTTTCTTGCCTGGAGCAAAGGAGTTAGGCTTCCCTTCTCCCTTAGTGAACAGTTTTGATGAACGGTTACCCTGTAGAAGGTGGGATGTAAACCCCAGGAGCTGGCCTCCTAGTAGGATAAGGGCATTCCCAAAGAAGATACACAGGTGCTGGCTGTTGAAAGCACACTGAAGGGGGAGGAGGGGTGTGCACAGAAAGAGTTAATTAGGGGACATTTCTTAGTTTTGACCTATTTTAAACACTCTTTGCTTAGGCACTTGTCAGGGAAAAATCAAAGATTGGCCTCCCCATTTCTGTGTGACAGTGACAGACAGGGGGACGTGGGGGTGCAAAATGACCTTCCTGTCATCAGGGAGGCAGTCGCGATGAAAGATGATGTTGGCACTTGTGACTTCTGAGTCTGGTGCCAGAGAATCGTGCACCCGCTCTGGGGCACTCTTGGCATGAGAGCTGATTGTATCAAACTCTAAGTGGGCTCTACTTTAATACAATCTGATGTACAGGCTTCTTATTGGCCCACAAAGACAAATTAAAGTATATCTATTTACATTACAAAAGCATTTAGTGAAGCTGAAAGGTTAAATGCCAGCATTCCTGGAAACAGTTTCCAAGATAGCAAAAATAAGAATTGTACTGTGTAAATTGTTAAAAACAAGTTTACTAGAAGAGTTTGCAGGATTTCTTTCTTCTGAGGTTTGCAACAAGGACTTAATCTAGGGGCATAGGAGTATTATCCTAGATGGGATGGGAAGGGAATGACCTTTCAAGGTCGCTCAGATGTTGTGATCGCAGTGCAACAAAATTGGGATTCCACGTAACTTATCAGAACTGTTGATGCTCAACACTAGGCAGTACATGAACATATGGCAGGAAAACAGACACTGTGGAATGTATACATTGCATCATTATGTTTGTGTGACTTTATACACAGGTCACAAGGAAGGAGTGAAGCCTGTGATTATCTTTCTCTTAGACTGACAAATGAATGTGTAAAAGTTGGAGAAAAGACAGACATTGTATTTACCAGAAACTCATAAACTACCAGAAGCTGTAAGTAAATGTGTGAGAATCCATTTCTTCGTGCTTGGGAATATTACCAGCGTTTCAGCTGTAACTGCAAATAATGTGAGATTTGAAAACAAATACCAAATATTTTCCTGTTTGGAAATGTTTTAAACTTTAGTCTTTATCAATAAATCTAAATCTCTTCATTCCACCTAAAGCTCTGACATTTTATTTTCAAAATGTTGTGTTTTCCTTCTGGCACACACTCTTCGGCTCCCTTACCGCTTCTATAACAAACAATCATACAAACAAAGGTCGCCTCGAACCTATAGAGTTCATTGTGCTATGCTGGCCCCAACTCAAACGTTGTCTGAACTTCTTAGCAGAATTATTTCAACATGTTGTGTTTTACTGTCTAGCTATAATACTTATCAGGTCTTTTTTTTTTTTTGAGAAAGGGGAAGAGCAGAAATGAAATACACCTTTCATTATAATTTATTTTAAGCAGTAAGGGAACATGGCTGTGCGATTGACTTTTTTTTCCCTTGCAGCTCTTGGATTCCCTCACTCTTTATGGAGTCTTACTGGGTGACTCTAGGTTACCTGCTGCAGCAGAATTGTGCCTCTTGCCTCTCAGTATGGAAGGGGCATATATAGCATGATCTGTGGCAGGTAGGATCAGCGAGAAGTAAAACACTAAAGCTTATGGGTACAGGTAGATGTGGGTATGGTGCTTTAAAAGTGTGTCCACAAATTCTTTAAAATTCTACTGGCACCCCATCTTCCTCTTTTCTCTGAATCTGATTTTACCCTCATCATGACCCTGAACCTTAGCTTTTTCCTATTCTTTTTCCTTCTGTCTTTCTTTGGGTTCTCTTATCCTTTTGTCTATGCCTTTACAGGCACCCAAGATTTTCTTATTCCCTTACCCTTTCATTTTGCCTGCTTTGACCATCACTAACCACACACAGCTCCCCAGTGTCTGTATTCTGTTTCCAGTATTATCATAGGTGTGCATTGTCGTGGAGAACGGGGATGAGACTGTCTGTCTAGTAAGTATCCATGCCCTCCTTTCTCAGCTGGGGCCTCAGTTCAGCAGGCGACTCCTTTTAGTTCTCTTCTGTTGCTTCTCTCTTATGTCCTCCTTTATCCCACTCTGCCGTACACAAGCCCTCACCTCATCTGTTCCTCATTCTTTTCTCTCTGCTTATAATCTTACCTTCTGCTTTGCTAAGAAGACAAGTCTTTCAAGGTGAGCCTTCTCAAATCATTAACTTCCTTACCCTCATGTTTGTAAGGAAACATCCCCTGAAATAGCAGTGGCTCAAACAGGATAAAATTTATTTTCTCTTATGTATAGTTAAGAAGTGGGAGGTTCGGGGCTACTTTCATGATCCTCAGGAACCCAGATACCTTCTAGCTTAGTGCTCTCCTGTACCTTGGGTGTGGCTTCCATCTTCATGAGCCACATGGCTGCTGGAGATCCAATGACTTTATTCACATTCCAGGAAAGAGGATGAAGAAAAGGAAGAAAACAGGTGAATCCCTTTGTTTAAGGACACACCCCAGAAGTCACATACAACACAACACCTTACAACTCACTCAAGAGTTAGTTAGTCCTCTGGCTTTAGTAAGTCTGAAGAATGCAATCTTCTCTAGGTAGCCATTTGCCCAACTAAAATGTCAGAGGTTCTTTTTCTAAGAAAGGAAGGAAGAACAATGCCACTTCATGATATCTCTGTGTAGTCACCATTCTCTGCCTTTATTTGTCTATCCAAGGAAATTGAGTCCTATCTCCTTTCTTTCTTTATTTTTTCTTTTTTTAGCATCTTTATTGGAGTATAATTGCTTTACAATGGTGTGTTAGTTTCTGCTTTATAACAAAGTGAATCAGTTATACATATACATGTGTTCCCATATCTCTTCCCTCTTTCTGTCTCCTTTCTAAGATGACAACTTCTGTATGTTCCTGTGATCCCACACATTTCATAACGATTTGAAACTGTATACTTGTTTTCAGAATTAGGTTAACTGTGTTTATTTCTCTTTGTATTTCTGACAGTGAACATTTTTCCTGCCTCTACCATTTATCACATTTGATTCTTTTTGAAGATGAAGTTATTTCAGAGGTTTAGTCATTGTATTTAATAAATAACATAAAATTACTCTTCTGCCTGCTGGCTACCCTTTTGTATCATTTGAACTTGCTTTAATTAAAAAAAATGTGACTGTGCATATACATATGCATATATATGAGCATGATATATATATATATGTATATAGGTAAGCATGCTACTCATTTTCATGTCATTTTAAGATGTTTTATTAATGTTTCATTTAAAAGTTAATGTATTGGTTATGAATACATTATTGGTCTCAGGAAGTATTAGCCTGCTCTGTTATTTCGGCTGGGCTATTCAGATCTAAGAGATTGTCTGTAATCTTGTACCAGAGAGGATGCTTTGCAGGTAAAATTCCATTTCATGATAAAATGTTATCTGGTCCCATGATATGTGACTCAGTCTTAATTTATAAAGCTGACCGAGTGATGACACAGAGAAGCCAATGCCATTGAAAGAAGAATTTTTATTATGTATATTTCTTGAAAAAAGGGGACACACATGCCATGCAGGGTCACGCGGGGAAGTACCAGGTTTGATCAGAGGGTGGAAGCAGGAGTGAGGGGAAAGCCTAGCCCACAGGGAAAGAAAAGGCAGAGCAGGGTAAATGCTTTAGGATTGGGTAGTTTGAATAATTCCAGTGGGCTTTGGGGCATAGGGGCTGTCCCTAGCTGTCTGGTACCTGGCCCTGGGTGATTAGGGCAAAGGAATATAGTCTCCTAGAGTGCATGAAGCAGATAGAGGAGATGATTTAGTATGTGGGCTCTGGATTGCATAGTTTGCCTGTGAAAGACTTGTTCCTGGCAGAGCCCTTTGTTACCTCTAGGAACTGGGTAGCCCTGATGGGGACAGTCTCTCCCTGCCAGCGAGGTATTTAAGATGCCAAAACCTAAGAAACACCACCAAAAAAACCCCATGATTACTCCAGCCCGCCGTCACTTTCTTAGTTCTCGTCTTGTTATCTCACCACCCCATCTCCGTTTCCTCTTGCTGTCAGATTAGGTTCTCTCCTAACATTCAGACCTAAGTCATCCACTTCTCTTGCTTTTCAATCTGGTGCTGTCCTCATGCACTTTCGGGGCCTTAATCAGTGCCTCTGTCTATCAAGGATCGGGGTGTGGGCTTGGAAACTCTAGTTAGTGTTTCTCTTTGGGCCTCTGCTTCTTTGTGTATAAAATGGGAGGAGGTGGGGTGTGGAGGAAGGCTTCGTTTTTCCTCCCATCTATGCCTTTTTTCTCAGAGGCCATAACAGCCCCTGAAAAAGGGGCCTCTTTCTGAGATAAGGTGTGGAGGATATTCTCTGTCACCCCAGTGTTTATTTACCTGGGAGAACAGAGGAGGGGAAGATGGACTATCCCTGGGTCTGACAAGAAAGGAAGGAGTAGGAACAGATTTCAGAACTCTCTGCCATCCAGTTGAGTATACGACACTCTAATTCTGCTTGTATATTAATCCTGCTGGTTAAGCCCCCATAATATGAATGTTTGCTCTTTCCCAACACAAGCCGTCGTCTGCAGCCTGACAGGTCTTTGTTGATTGTCTTGCTCATTTCCACCAACGTGTCTTTCTTCATCCTTCTCCTCTGCCTTGCATGCCCTCTCCCCTTCTTTGCTTTTATGTTTGCTCTTCAAGGCCTAGGGCTTTTACTCCTGATTTTCTTCTCTGATTTTTCTGACCTGCCTGGAGCTCTTCTACTGGGCTTAGGGTCAACACCATACAAGGATCCCTTAACTCATCCTAATTGTTACATATGTGTTAGCTTTTTAAATTGGACCCTGAGCTTTGGGTGGTCAGAGGCCACTTCTGGATGAACGTGGTCACCGTTTACATAGTACATTTCCTCCATGGATCTCCCGCGGGCCTGCTACGCTTCTTCCTGCATCAGCTGAATGCTCTGCTGCTTCAGAATCCAGTGTTTTTACCCATGTAATTCCCTATATTTGTACACACTCCCTCCATCTACACTACTGTTTTATTGGCCTCACTATGACTGCTTTAAACCTCAGTCAATTCTATAAGCTTTGGTTTGCTTATCTGCCACTCCCTAGGCTGCGAGCCCCTGGGGGGACATGACTGGCAATGCGTGGCACACAGTAGGTTCTTAAGAACTGCCCTTCGTATAATTGAGGAAGAGGCCCAGCTGGCTTTTCCCATTTTATACTCTTCTCCACCCAAGACCCACCACCTTTATTTTATCTTGAAGGCTGATATCTTACCAGCACAGAGAAGGACAGAAGGTGCCATGAATTCTGACTTCTATTTGACCCTGTGCAGACAATCTGAATATTTTCCCTGTGGGTGCTTGAGGGAAGCAAATTAGTCCCATGCTTGTCAGATTCCCTCCTCTCTTTGAGCTGTAGATGTAAGTACAAGGAGTGAAAACTGGAACTCTCTTAACCTTTTTAGATCTTCAACTAATGATTTTCTAGACAGATAAGACTAAACTGGTGCTGGATCTCTGCTTGGGAGCAGGAGGATGGCTGTTTACAGGCTGCATGTGTCTTGCTCTCAGCTTCATTGCCTTCCCTGCTTCTCGGTGGAGGAAATTAAAACTCTGATAGTCAGATGACGTGGTTCTTAGCCTCTGGCCCTTGCCTGCTGCCGCAGATGTGAGAATTAGGCTTGTCTACCGGTTCAGATGAGGTGGTCAATAATTTGAACACTTGAAGAAATGACTGAGGTAATAAGAACCTTAAGCGAAAGGGCTCGTGAAGTGTTAAAAAAAGTCCACAACCGAAAGCAAACAAACGGCAGTCCTCCCCCTCGGCTTCCCACTGAAGAGCAGAGGGTTACCTACCCAGAGTAAAGTAGAGGGCAAGGTCAAAATCGCCTAATTCCTAGGACTGCCTTCTGCTCTGAACTGCCTCTATTAAGTCATTCCTTTGAGTTATGGCATCCGTCTAAAATGGAGCTGCCTGTTAACCAGGAGACATCTGCTGTTGACCTGTGTTAACAAGACTTTCATCCAGGTATTCAGCTGGTCTTGGGGGAGCTGGACCATGGGTCAGGTGAGTCTTCAAGAGGAAAGGAGGTTGGCAATAATCCAGAGGTCAGAGTTTGTTGCTCAAGGCCCATTTTCATTACATCCCACAGAGAAGGTAACTGGTGGGCACTGGCTTCTTCCCTGAAAAAGATATATCAGAGGTTGGGAGGAGAGGTCCTCAAAAACACATGTGGCTTTGGTTTCAATGTTGTCAAAACTAACAATGGCTTCTTCAAAGCATCCTTATCAAGGGCCATGAGTCAATCCACATTTATTGGGTGCCTTGACTCTTGGAGGAATGAGAATTGGAAGGCCAGATAGGAAAGTTGTCATCAGACATCATTCAGTTTAGTGGTGGGCACCATTATAAAATACACTTTTTCTGTACCTCCTCCTTTATGTTACTGATCCTCTTATGGGGTGGCTTTGAATCTCAATCATATAACTCTGCACTGTCTGGGATAAAGCATTAGGAGAAATAGGCCTGGATAGTCATTCCTCTAAGGTTTAGCAGAAATCAAGCTTTATTTATTTATTTATTTTTCATGCTCTGTAGCTAAAGGATACAGAGTATCACTGCATCTGACTGTCACAACAGTGTGACTTTTCTTCTAAAGTCAGTGGAGCAGGATTGGTTTTGTGCAGTCACACAAGTAAGGAATCTGAGAGTCACAACGAACCACTAAATAAAGCCTAAATAAGACTATATACAAAATACTAGTAAGAGGCTGATATTTTTTCTCTCCATCTTTTAGCCTCTTGCCCTCTCTTTGTCTCTATCTCTCTTTCCTTGTGTTTATAGAAGGATGGGAGCTCTCTAGATATTACATGGTCATTTTTTCCTATGACCCTTTAATTTCACTAAAACATCTCTCATTATTGGGAAAAATTAGGTTCAGAAGAGCATTTACTATTGTTCTTTGGTTTACTTAATGGAAGATGAAATAGTTAACTTGTGTGGCATTTATATGATTTTTTTATAGTTCATAAACTGAATATTATACAATGGTATGACCTTTTTATCAAAAAGCTGAACAGTTCTGGCCTGCAAAGTGTCCAGGACATAGATGATCAAAGTCCTCTTCTCTCTGTCTTGATCAGACTCTCACCAGGTTCATTCTAAGCCACATTTATCAGAGGCCAGTGACAAGGCCTAGGATAAAGTCATACTGAGAAAACATGTCTTATGAGCTGAAGGAGCCGGGGGAAATGTAGCCTGGAAAAAAAAGACCAAAGTGAGACTTCATTTGTTGTCTTGAGATATTTAAAGTGGTGTCCTGTTGCAAAGGGGCAGAACTTGGCCTGATGCCTAGGAGTTCAGGGCAGGGAGACCTGAGTAACTATTCCATCAGAATTGCTAAAGTCATGAGGCTTCTGTCACTTGAATTATTCAAGCAAAGGCTGAATGCTCACTTGTGGGAATGTTGTAGGTGAGATTAGGCTGAGTTATCCTGTGTGCCTGCATCTCAGGTGAGGTTTTCCCCAGAATAACCCTCGGAGAATCTTTAAATACTTTAGTTGATGCTACTTTTAATGCATTAAGATTCAAATAGTAGAATCAGTAAAAGATGAAGCAAAGGAATTTCTGAAAAATTTAGTAATGGTTTCTGGATATTTGACCTTGCAGTTCAAAATACTGAGGTTGTTATAAATAAATAATTTAAAAATCATATCATACAACAGTACAGTAAGAGTTTGCTCTCTGGCAGTGGTTCTTATCTGGGAACGATTTTGCCTCCTGGGAGATATTTGGAAATTTTTGGAGCCATTTTTGACTGTCATGACTGATAGGGGTTGTGCCTGCTGCTGCCACCTAGTGGATAGAGGCCAAGGATGCTGCTAAACATCCTGCTGCTCGCAGGACAAGTCCCCACAACAAAGAATTATCCAGCCCAAATATCAGTTGTGCTCTAGCCGAGAAGCTTTGCTTTAAGGAAATCAGGAATATAACTACAAGGCTAATAAAAATCATCTCAGTGATAACATCATGTGGAGTCACAAAATCCTATATTTTAAACAACTATTATGGGAGTAAAGATGATGTGTTTTGATGAACCACGTTTTGTGTTATGTGGCTCAAAAAATGTCTTTAGTGACAGCAGACATTCTGTTGTCAGCAGTGTATGTGAAGAGTTCCAAGAAAGATGTTTCATAAAATGTGTGAATGAAGAAAGCAATATTTCTTTTTTTTAATTTAATTAATTTATTTTATTTATTATTTATTTTTGGCTGTGTTGTGTCTTCGTTGATGTACATGGGCTTTTCTCTAGTTGTGCCGAGCGGGGGCTACTCTTCATTGCGGTGTGTGGGCTTCTCCTTGCGGTGGCTTCTCTAGGTGCGCGGGCTTCAGTAGTTGTGGCTCGCTGGCTCTAGAGTGCAGGCTCAGTAGTTATGGCTCACGGGCTTAGTTGCTCAGCGGCATGTGGGATCTTTTGGGACCAGGGCAAATAATTTTGTAATGAACTCTGCCATTTTTTGTGATAATAAGATTTCATAGTGGGAAGAGAACAAACTTAGAATTACGCCCATGATCAAATCTCCATCTGGACATTTACTTATATTTTTGTGTTTTGAGACAATGATTTAAATGATCTGTCTTAGTTTACTCATCTGTAAAATGGAGTTAATAGTATTTCCCACCTTACACAATTATTGTGAGAAGTACATAAGACTTTTCTACCCAACCTGAGTCAGGATGCTTTTGGCTGCAGGTTACAGACACTCAGTGAACATTGACCTGATTTATGAAGGTGTTCGTTGTTATCTTACAAAGCAACTTATAGGTTGGCAGCTCCACGGTCTTTCGATAGTTCAACAATTTCAGTTGGGATGCAGACTCTATATATCTTTGTGATCTGCCATCTAGCATTTCCTCTTCTTCAGTTTATGCTTTATGGCCACAAGATGGGTGCTCCAACTCCAGGGCACCATGTGCTCACAGCATTGCCCCAAGGACAGTGGCGTCAAAAAGCTTTCTTCTCAGAGATCTGTCTTTTTATCCTACAAGGCCTCCCATGATGGACTTCCCCTTATGAATCATTGGCCAGAACTACTCCCACCCCAAGACTAATCTCTGGCAAAGGGAGATGGATTTTCCACTGACTTAGAATGATCATGATTCACACCCTGGATGGTGGGTGGAGGTGCTTGCTTTCTTCTCTGTGATCCAGGCATCTCTGCCCCCAAGCAGGGGGTTGGAGAGGACTGTCTGCTGGGTTGACCACGAGCAACATCCACCATGCCTCCTACGCACGCTCCCTTCCCTGCCTGCCGTCTCCCCACATGCCTCATCTGCAACCTGTGCCTCTGATCTTTGTTTTCTTCCAGAGGTCAGAATCCCCAGTACACTGGTAGTTCTAAAGGGTTAAGAAGGAACCCCCTACAACATGTTTTCTTTGCATCTTCTGTCTTCCCCAATACAGCATGAAGTCTTGAAGAATAAAGATTGTGTCATATTCTTTTTTGTCTCTAGCGTCCAGCACAAATCCTGTTTGATGGTTTCTGTTCACAGTAGGTGTGTTAAATGAAATAAGTGCCTGAAACCTGAAATTTAATGAGAAAATCATGCAGATCGGGGTAGGAATTCAATAAAAAACCTGTGTTCAATAAAAAACACAGGTTTAATAAAGAACCTGTAAGTACAGAGTAGAAGAGTGATTGACCAAAATGCCTGATAGGTGGAAAATCAGATATTACTACCTAACTTGCTGTTGATTTGCAAAGTAATCTCCTGTGTATCTAGAGGCAGCATCTTCCAGGGAAGGGAGGAGGAGCTGATAAATGGTGTGAATCAGCTGGGTCTAGCACAAACATAGCTGTGTGCAAGTGTGTGAACATGTACTGAGTCAAATTGGACTCTTCAATGGTCTGTAACCTTCAACTCCAGTCTTGTGTACTGGCCTTTTGTCCACCTTCGCCTTGGGCTCTTACCTTTTTTGTGTATTACCCTCCTCTCCCACCCAACGTACCCACAGACAAGGTTAGTGTCACACTCATGTCTGTATTCCCTGTAATAAGAGTGCTGGGCCATTGCACAGGAGAGCTCAGTAAATACTTGTGGCATTGAATTGGATTTCCTCAGGAGAGGAGGAAAACACAAGTGGCCTCCAGCCGACACTAAGGCTTGCCTGCATAGGGACTCTTTAGCTAGCTTTTGGAGAGGTCATCTAGCATTGCCTGAAACTTCAATTCTTATTATGTAGTTCTTCTTCTTTTTGTTTTGTTCTGTCTTTTCTACTCTCTACACCATTGATTCCTTAAGCACCCCGGCATGTATGGAGCCATAGGCAATGATTATTGCCCAGGATTGGAGAATCCTTTGAAAAGTTTTTTTTTTTCTTTTTTCTCATAGAATGCAGTAGTTAAGGCTGACACTCTCATTAAGCCTATTTCCTCACTCTCTGGATTGCTGTATGCTACATGTTCCTGAGGATGAACTGTCAAAACCACATTCAAAACCCACTCAAAACCACACACTGTACATTCAGTCCAATTCATTAGATTCCCTCCAACTTGGGACTCTCATGTGCTTGCACATAGGTAATTAACACCAATTTTCCCAAGAATGAGGAAGGTTGGAATCATGGGATGATATTTATTTGATTTATAATGTGACTATCTTATAAATTGCTTAAATCTATGGTATTTGTGGATGGAATATCTCAAGGTTGACATTATTCTAGGTGTACAGGAAGTAGATGTCTAACTAATGGATCTCACAGAGATCAAGATAGAGGTGAGAAGAGTAGGCAAGTGGGAAGAGGTCAAACATGGGACAACAAACTTTTCATCCACTCCCTCTACCATCCCCCTTAGGTTTTTCCATGTGCCAAGGATGGATAAGTCTGAGGGCATCACTAAGCCAAGAGCCCATGGAATGCATGGTTCATATGAGCACATGATGAGATTGAAAACAGTTAGGCGGAAATGCAAGAAATAATTATTAGACCTTCTATTACTTGGAGCCTAGTGATATTTATACGTTTCTAAAATCCAGTGAAGATCATTAATTCTGATAATAATTCTAATTTTAATCTCACATTCATTGTTATAGCTTTCTGAATATGTCTGGTGCTGAGAGGATGGATTGGTGCATTGGGTATATTTGCTTGAGATGGACAAAATGTGAACCACGTGGAAGAGAATGCTGTTGTGAAATACACATCTGGATTCTGAAAACCTGACTCTTTCCCTAATAAACTGACCTTGGCCAATGTATTTAGTCTATGAGACTCAGCCTCTTTCATGTGATAAACTAGGGAATTACCACCTATATCTTACTCAGCATTCGTGTGAGGGTCAAATGAGGTCACACATGTAAACAACATGAAACAGTGCCTGGTATCTGGTAGAAGCTCAATACATGTTAATTCTCTTCATTGTATGTAGTAAACTTTTAAAGTGCTAACACAGTGTAATAGGATGTTTTAATGGGACTCATTCTGTCTTTATTTTGGCTGATACCCAAGACATTAGGTGCCAAAAAACCCCATATAACAAAGCAAGATGTTCTATTGTTTTTTGTTTTTGTTTTTGTTTTTTTTTTAAGATGTTGAGGGTAGGAGTTATTAATTTATTTAGTTTTGCTGTGTTGGGTCTTCGTTTCTGTGTGAGGGCTATCTCTAGTTGTGGCAAGCGGGGGCCACTCTTCATCGTGGTGCGTGGGCCTCTCACTGTCGCGGCCTCTCGTTGCGGAGCACAGGCTCCAGACGCGCAGGCTCAGTAGTTGTGGCTCACGGGCCTAGTTGCTCCGCGGCATGTGGGATCCTCCCAGACCAGGGCTCGAACCCGTGTCCCCTGCATTAGCAGGCAGATTCTCAACCACTGCACCACCAGGGAAGCCCAAGATGCTCTATTGTTGAAGAAGGACTTGCAAAGGAAATTAAAGTCCATAAGCCCCTTATCCATGTTGGGGGATGTTGCTGAGATAGGAATGCTCACCAATATCTCCTGTGCTTTCCTTCATTTCCTGGCCTCCTTGCAGGTAGGCGGGGCCACAGGACTGTTCTGGTCAATAGGCTGTGAAGGGATGGGACACTTGTCACTTTTAGCTCCAATCGTAGAAGAGTGGGTATGGCTTCTACATGCACTCTCTTCCCTAGTCTTGGTGTTGTGGCTAAGCCACAAAACTGAAATTGCCTGGAATCCTGGGTCACCTGATGAGCAACAGCCCTCACAAGACATCCCGATTCTTAGCAGGCTTCTCCTGAGAGTGGATTAAAGTTTTGCTAAGCTACTGACATTTGGGGATTAATTTGTTATTGCAGCCTAATCTATCTATGTAAGGAGAAGCTGGAAAGTCAAGAGAAGACTTCTTTGAGGAAGTTGTCAAAATGTTGTAGTGTGTTCTTTCCCTTGTCCTGATGGGAAAGGGGAGGTGGGTACTTCCCTTTCACTTCTACCTAGTGAGAGGGACTTCAGAGGGAACTTGCAGAGAGCTGGACCTTTTCATCTGGGGACCATGAGGAGGCACAGAGACTGTAGGATCCAGAGTTGGGAGTCTGAAGGTGAGATCCTGTGGCCAGTGGGAGAGCTGGTTGCTTTGGGAGCAGGCTATGCTTCCAGAGTTTGTGAGACAAGGATGAATGAGATGAATTAAGAGACAAGTGGAAGAGGGCTGGCCTAGAGGGACTTTGCTCAAGCTGACTATTTGTAGGGGCATTAGGACCTAACAGAGTCAGGCTGTGTCTGGGAAGGCTGCAGGGGCAGGGCTGAGGAGGGAACCCCTGACAACCAGTTGGAGGAGAGGACACCAACCATCGGGCTCTGAAATACCCGTGCAAAAGGGCCCCGAGAGGAAGCATCAGCCTTAACCCTCTGCCGCAGCTGGAGGTCATCCTTTCCTGCCCGCGAATTCTCCTCCGTTCTGCCCCTGGAGGAAGCAGAGATGTCTTTTTGAGTTGAGGAAAGGGCCAGATGCTCTAGGTGGGGAAATGGAGAATGTGGCCTTGACCCCCTCCTGGATGAAGAAGCAGCTTTGCTATTAAGTACCGATGAGAGTTTGACTCTTGCTTGAGACTGAATAGTTATATTATGAAAAAAGATTGGGAGTCTAAAAGTAGAGAATTTTTTAAATATATAAGAATGAGAGAAAAAATAGAGAAAATATTTTTAATATAAAGAAGAATTAGTCCCACAGAGCAGATTTGAAAGAGCAGAGTGGAGAAAAATGTGTGATTTAAAAAAAAATTTTGTTTTGCTGCACTTCCTCTTTCAAAGATATGGTTTCACAAGCATCACATATGATACTATTGATTACATTAAAAGCAAAACACCCAAAACAGAGCAGTAATCTGAAATATGTAATAGGAGAGAGGTCTTTTCTTGAGCAATGTCACAGAGTATGACAGTGAATAAGGTGTCTTTCTTCTAATTATAGAACATAATCTCCTAATATGGGATAGGCTACCAAGGGCCAAAGGTTCATGAGCCTTCTGTATAGTGCCTTAAACACTTAAAACAGTGTCTTTTAAAAAAATCAATTAATTGTAATGCAAAATTGCTTGATAGTTAGAGCTCAGAGAAAAATTTAACAATGATTTTCCTAAATGCCCTTTATTCTCTGCAGTGATGAAAACAGCAAAACTAGAGATTATACTCTACAAACATGTTCCATGAAGAAACAGGTACTACAGTTCTTGCCTTTTTAAAATGGTGTGTTTTATCCTCCTCTAAAATGTTTTCCATTATCTACTGTTCCCCTGTAAGAGCAGCAAACAGTGTGGTGATAAGCTCAGTAATTATGGACACTGTAGGTTCTGGAAGATTTTCGTAGCTGGAGTCATTGGGCAGCATTATTATCTGAGGCCATCACACTGGGTTAAGTGTCCTTCAGGATGAATCTTCAGAGGATCTCAGTGTGTCTTCCGTGTCTTCAGTAGAGCCTAGTGGCGGTAGTGTTGGATAATGGGTAAATGAAGGGCTTTGAAGATGGCAACCCCCAGACCAGCCCAAACTCTTCTCCCTGATGACTGTACAATTTTGGGGAAGTCACTTCACTTACTTAAGGCTCAAGCTTCTTCTTCAATAATATGGTTATTACCTACCGAGGGTTACTCTGAAGGTTAAATATAATAACACACGTAAAGCGCTAATACAGTGCCAGGAAAATAGGGTGAAAAAGACTAATAAAATAAAGAGAATTATTTCAGGCTGATTATACAATGACATTAACTAGAATGATAAAAGAATGGATGATGCTAAAAGGATAAACCCATAATGATGAAATGAAAATTGGATAACTGTGAAAGGAGAGAATGATAACCAGTGTAAAATTTATACAATTATAACAAAATGTGCATACGTCACAGTCCAAAGATACACAGTTTTCCTCTTTCAAATTATTTTATAACTATGAGAGACCTGAAATTTCCTTTTAAAATTCAGGAAAATTAATTATTTAACTTATTTAGGACTATTCCTTCTACATTGATGTACAGAAAGTGCTTCATACATTAGAAGAATCAACACAGTTTGCTTCTGTCTTGTTTTGTGGTTGTAGTGTGCTTGGCTCACATCAGAGGATTCTCAAAGGCTTTGCTGATAGTCCCTTCCAAATGTGTTATTGGCTCTCAAGCTGTAGTTGAATTACCTTAAAAATATGGGCACGTGCTTCTCTGAACTGAACTCATTGCTCCCTGGGGCCTTCTGTTTCTAGAAACATAGATACATTTTTAATCTCTCTCACTTGCATACAAAGATGGCAGGGGATTGCTCCTTGCCAAGGGACCGGGTGTTTTAACCCAATGGAAAGATTGCAAATTCCTAGGAATAGCCAAACTGCTGCTTTTCCCTCCTGAGCCCAAGGATCTTGGGTTCACAACTGTGGCCGTTACTTGCAGAATTGGACACTGTCTGCAGCTTTGAACTTGCTGCCATTTGGCCTGAGGCTCAGAGCTCTGAGCATCTCCAGAGGCAGTGGTATGGTTTTTCCCAGGCATCTGCTGGAGGAGATTCAAAGTGGAAGGAAAGAGTGGAAACAGAAACTCCCAGTAACACAACGTGCTCATCTCCAGTTATGCCCAAGTACTGTGCATCTAGCTGCTCTCTGGCTTACAGATCATTTAGACCCTTACTTTTTTTTTGCCCTTCCCTAAACGGGGTGCCATCTGACCCTCCCCTATGGGTGTTGTTTCTCAGACAGTGAGAGTGACAGTGACAGTGACAGATAATAAACATAAAGCATCCATTTCCTCCTGCCAGCATCTCTCTAATGCTCAGAAAGGCATATGTGTGGCCATAATACATGGTGGCACCCTCTCTTCTCTCATTATCTGCTTCAGCCCTTATTCTACTGCCCTATGTTTACCTTCATCATTAGTAACCTCCCAGAGGTCACAAACAGGACTCATCTCTTTTTCTTTTGTTTTCCTCCCATTATAAAAAGAACACGGCAATTTTTGACTATTTGGAAAATTTGAAAACAAGTAATTAAAACACTATTCTGAACCCCACCATTGAGAAGCACTAGGTATTTATGTTGTGTTGTATTTCCATCTTGGTTTGACCTTGTGCATGTATACAGTTGAAATCACACTACCTATTAAGTTTTATGTCTTGTTTTATTTCACTTAACATTATATTATGAGCATTTCCTTAGACCAATAAGCATATTTCTCATAACTTGAGTGGCCAGTACTATTCCACTGTACAGGTATTTCTGATTTATTTAAACTTTCCCTTGTTGTATGTAATTTTTCTCTGTCATAGACAATGCCACAGTGAGCATCTTTCCCATAAATCTTTGCTGTTCCCACAGAGGATGGGATACACAGTGCTAAACACTTTCCAGAGAACATGTATGCATTTACAGTCCCTTCAGCCGGGCCTCAGAGTTCCATTTCCACCAAACTCCCCCCATTGCCATGAAGTATCATATTTTACTGCCTATTTTAGAATAAGGAAATGACACTCCACTGTTATTTCCATATATGTTTCTTGGATAATGAATAAAATCTGTACAGCTTGCTTTACTTATTTGGGGTACAAATGGGATTATATTGCTCTAATTACCCCCAAAGGATGATTTCAGCATTTATAGCCAATATGAGCAGGGAGTTCAATATGCCCTCTTGAGGCCTCCCAGCAACATCCCCATCCCTGCCTCATCTGAGAATCCACAGGGAAGAATTCGTCTGACTTCTGAATGCCTGGGAATAAGGTAACTGGAGAGTCTGATCAGTACCTTCTGTCAGAGGCTGCAGAGGGGGTGGCTGTTGAAGGCTTGCCCTGAGCAATTCAGGTCCTTGTCCACATGTCCCACACACACTCACTCACTGTGTTCAAGCTCAGCCGTGGTGTCAGGTTGGCTGGCTTGGAGGTGAGTGTCATGCTTATAGCACTGTCCCATGCTACCCCAGATCTAGCCTGTGAGCTTCAGGGACCCTATCGTGTCTGAGCCATTAGATGCCTCCCACCTTTTGGTGCCCTGAGCATCCTTTCTCTCTGCAGACTTTAAGGGCCAGGAACACCTGGTCCAGACAAGGTGCTAGTTTAGAATCTGGGAGCTGGGGAGTGGGGGCCAAGACTGTGATCTCAGAAGGCTCTTGGGCTGTTCGTGAAACAGATCCATTCCTTCCAAGATATCTGTCTACCAGGTGGAGGGAGCTTCTCCTAAAACCTGGGTGTGAGAGTATCCTCTGTGGGTTTACTGCCTGACTTTGAATCCTGGCTTTACCATTTCTGAGCTGGGTAGTCTTGCACAATTTGCTTAATCTCCTTAAGACTCAAATTCCTCATCTGTGAAAGAGGGTTTATTTAAGTACCTTCCTCTTAGGATCCCTGTGAGGATTAAATGAGATAATCCATGTGAAGTGTATAATGTCCCTGGCACAAAGACACACAACATAAGGTAGCCACAAAATTATTATGGTCTATAAAACTCAAAAGGTCCTATTGCACCCAAATGAAAGTTTTGCTACCAGGGGACTTCTTCTCCATTATGTGGAGAAACTGCTGGAAACTTATTTCTTGTTTAAAAAATCTGTCTTAAATTCACTGATTAGTAAAGTTAAACATCAACGCCCCCAGCCCCAGAGTTGCTATATTTATTTGCTGTTTGGTGAATTGTCAGTCAAAGCGTTTCCTGTTTTCTGCTTTCTTTTTATTTTTTAGTTAAACTTTTTATTTTGAGATAACTGTCTATGCAGTAATAAGAAATAAGGCAGAGAGATTCCATGTAACCCTTGTTTCAGTTTCTTGAACATCTGTGCGTGTGTGTGTATTTATTTATTTTTCCAGCTTGTTTCTCTCTGTTTTTCAGATTATGTCATTTCTATTGTTCTATCTTCAAGGTCACTTTCTTCTGTCCTCTACATTCTGATGTTGAGTCCATTCACTGATTCTTATTTAGGTTTTCTATTTTCTTATTCTAAAATTTCCATTTGGTTCTTTATGTCTTCTGTTGAGTCCATTCACTGATTCTTATTTAGGTTTTCTATTTTCTTATTCTAAAATTTCCGTTTGGTTCTTCTTTATATCTTCTGTTTCTTTGCTGAGATTTTCTGTTTCTTTGCTAAGTCTTTCTATGTTTTCATTTGCTTCAAAAGTGTTCTAAATTGTTCATTGAAGCATTATATGATGGCCGATTTAAAACCCTTGTCAGATAATTCTAACATCTCTGTGTGGGTGTCTGTTTTTTTTGCCATTCTAGCTGAGGTTTTCTTAGTTCTTTGTGTGATGAGTGCTTTTTGATCAAAACCATTTGAGGTATTATGTTATGGACTGTGGGTCTTAGTTAGACCTTCTTTTATAGCTGGCATTTGTAGCATTGCTCCATCCGAGGAAGGGAGCCCACCCTTGTTACTACCTTGTCACTGATCCTACATAGCCTCCATGGTCGGGGGCAGGGTGGCCTCCTTCGCACTGGGTGGTGGTGAAAGTCCTGACTCAATGCCAGGCGTCTTCTGAACCCCAGCATGGTGCCTTGTTACTGCTGGTAGGTTCCTTACTTGGTGCTGTTATATTGCAGCCTTCCCACATGGTCTCCACAACGTGGGGGTGGGGGACCACATTACTGCCTATTACATGCCTGTCACTGCAGGCAACCCTACTGCTTGTCCTGCTCCCTACTCTGCCTTTTCTGCCATCACCCTGGTGGAAGAGTTCAGAGACCTTCTTACAGACCAATGAAGATGGTCTGTAAGCTCCCTACCTTTGCTGGCATGGGTGGGGTGGGCCACAGTTTTATCTGTGATGTTTAGCTGGAGGAGAGCATTATGGTCTAAAAGTTATCTGTCTTGCTAGGCTGCTCCTTGCTAGGCTTTCCTTAGGGAGAGAAGAATTTTGGGGGATCTGCATCCATTGGCCTTTCCAGGTTGCCAGCTCCTGAGGCTCCAAGTCTGGGGTGTGTATATGGGGCAAAAAGAAAACCCAGGGAGCTCACCACTGTGTCATTTCTCAGGTCCAAGGTTCCTAGCTGGTCTGCCTTCTTCCCTCCATCTTTCAGAGTCTCCTTGTTTGTCTTACCTATAAGTTCAGGGGTTTTAGCTGTACTTAGTGGGAGGATTAGGGAAATGTTCCCCAGAAGTGAAAGTTTCTCTCTGCCTCCTTTTCAAAAATAAAGTTTTATTGTTTTCCTTATAAACTTGTCAGAAATCAAATATTAAGGATATCAACCTTCTGAATGTCAGAACTGTAAAAAGTATCTTTTCCTATATGTGGTTATTTGTATGCTTGTTCAAGACCTGTGCTACATTCACTTAAAAAAATCATATTGGGCCTCCCTGGTGGCGCAGTGGTTGAGAGTCCGCCTGCCGATGCAGGGGATACGGGTTCGTGCCCCGGTCTGGGAGGATCCCATATGCCGCGGAGCGGCTGAGCCCGTGAGCCATGGCTGCTGAGCCTGCGCATCCGGAGCCTGTGCTCCGCAACGGGAGAGGCCACAACAGTGAGAGGCCCGCGTACCACAAAAAAAAAAAAAAAAAATCATATTGATGTTAGTGGTGATGGTGATGATGATGAATCAGAAAGTATTGGCTAAAATCAAGTGCTTAGATCTTTAGCCAAATTGAGTTCTGTAGGTGGTCTCCTGTCGCCATAGATAATTTTGAATTAGCTCCAGGGGAGTGAAGTCTTGGTAGCAGATTCAAAGTTTGGCATGTCCCTGTCCTCCAGGAGGAATTGAGACTTTCAAGGGACTGATCAGGAGGCTGCTGGCAACAGGAGCAATTTGGCCTACAGCTGAGCTGAAGAAGTTCCTATCAGCAATCCATGCTGGCTCTGCCTGTAGGATCTTGATGACACCTTAGTGCCTTTACAATCAGAGCGGCAGTGAACAGCTTGTTCCTTTGGAAAAATGCTGGAGATCTGCCCTTTATAACTCCAATGCTGCAAAATTGAGACTCTTGGACTCAGTGACTTTGGGGACATTATTTATATGACACTTCCACGTACCTGCTGAGCTTTCTGGTCCCTCCAATCAGGGGAGACCCTCAGGAAAATTGTGACCCTTGGGATGATGGTTTTGGGTGATTCTAACTCCATTATTGCCCTTCATTCATTTATTCATTCATTGAATCATCTATTCCATTGTTTATCTACTTATTAGAGAACTACCTTATTTTCAGGAGGCACCAGGGAAACAAATGAAAAACATCCTTTTTGCTGACAGGATGATCATAAGTAGGGAAGACAATGGCCATTACATTTACAGCCATGATGGAAAGAAGTGCAAGGTCATCCCAGAGTGCAGAGCAGGCTAAGGATAGACTGTCAGAAAGGGCTTCTGGAAGGAGGTGACACATGGGGTGAGCCTTGTTGGGGGAAAGGAATTAGCCAAGTGAAGAGGGAGCAAGTGTGCAAGGCTGACCACTGCAAGAGAGGGATGTGGTTCCAGGATGGTGGGACCACAGAGTGGGAAATGCCAGGTGTGTGAGAGGTGAGCCTGAGAGGCAGAAGGGGTTTGGTGCTGCAGGGCTTTATTGTCAGGCTACCGAGCCTGGATTTTAGCCTAAAGATGACTTATAACAATGAAGGGTTTTTATGCAGAATAGTAGCACAGTATTCCAGAAAGCTCATTCTGACTATCATGTGGAAGAAGAATGGATTGGAGAAGGATGTGCCTTTGTCTTGAATATAATCACTGGCCGCTTCAGTCTTGGAGGAAATCAGTATGTTCATTTGTACCAAAATATGAGTGATTTTACATGATCCTAAGAACAGCATTTTTGTGGTTATTGTTATAAATGAGGATTGGGAGAATCTGATTTTGTGGTGAGCCCTCAAACCATACCATGTGGGTGAGCATACATTTGCTGAGGTTTGAAATCTGCTGGCCAGTCCTTCTCATAAACTGCAGGTAACTGAGAGCTGTTATCATCAGATGAATTCTTTTCCATCCGTTTATGTAAATAACAAGAAGCGCCTTTCTTGTGAGCTGTGAAGATTGTCCTGAATGAGAAAACAGCTGCTTTTCAGTGCTTTGGAAGAATGATAGGAACTGATGGTAAAAGAGGGGAAAATGAAGGTCACTTCCCATTCATTTCCTTCCTTTGGATCAGAAACTATGAAAATGTAAATTAAACCTTGAAACACTCATGCAGAAATGGGAAAACAAAGGACAAAGGCTGTTTGAGACATAGCTAGTGAATTTGGGGAGGCTGGGAGGTGGGGGAGATATTTGCTGTCCCCAGGAAACAATATCGCTTTCATCAAAAGGAAGAAAAAATAAGTTCTCTGGCTTCCTATGTCCTGAGGCTGAATTTAATTAAAGCAAGAAAGGGCAGAGAGAAGTGATAAATAAAACAAAACCTAGATCTGTAGGAAACTGCCCTAGAGAAGTTAGAGGAGAGTGGGGCTGGTAATCGTCATTACATGAGGGATGAGATATGTCAAGGGTAGAGGGTGTCGTGTGGACAATATAATGAAGCACAATATGGGAGGAGATAGTAAAATCCAAACACCTTTTATAATAGCAGAACTAAGATGCAGGGTGCATGCACAGCACTGGTTCTTTTCAGTTTGACAAAACGGATCTTTGATGTCTCCCTCTTTATCAGCCTGGGGGATGAAAGCAGTGGTATCTGCAAGGTGATGCCCTTGGCTGAGGGCCACTTAAGTTTCATTGGAGACGTGAGAGAGGAAAACTTGAGTGATGAATAATTTGTATGGTAAGGATCGCATTTCAGATGATCTTGGGGAAAAGGTAATATACGCAAAAACATAACCAAAGGTAACGGGAATGCCTGGAGCAATGAAAATCCAAGTTCTCAAATGTGGGATGGCAACCCCAGGTTTGCCACTTTTGGACTGGGTGACTTTGGGCAAGTCACAAGTTTGCTATTCATCAGTCAGTCAAGGAATGGGGCTAAGGTGCAATACCTCATTTTAGCTATTGTTAAAAGGATTAAATGAATTAATATGTGTAAGGCACTTAATTCCTGGCACACAGAAAATGCAACATATAAAAAAATTTAAAAACTATTGTGATGATGACTGTCTGCCCATGTTAGTGGGGTGTCTGGGGACTCAGTTTGAGACAGTATATATAAAAGCAACAGTGTCACTTGGAAGCTCTGAGCCAACTTGTGGAAGAGTCTAGAATTAAGAGAGTGAGAAATCAATACTAGCATCCTGTGGGGAATGGGAAAGATCAGGATCATAAATGGGTGGCAGAGCCGTGAGTCAGGGATAGGCTGGAGAAGGCATGGAATCAGAGCCAGTGTAGAGCAAGCTGAGGGCAGTCTGTAAGCAGGGATTTGTGTCACTTTGTTCATTGCTATAAGCCTAGTGCCTAGAGCAGTGCCTGATACATAGCTGGCCCTCCCTAAGTGTTTGTTGAGTAAATGATTGAAGTGTTGAAAGGGCAGTGGACATGTTGGCCTGGTATAAAGGAACAGAATCAGGATGGACAGATGTTACAGGGAAGCAACCTTAAAGGCCACAGTAATTCCCACAGCAAGGAGTCTGAGTTTTCTGGGGTGTCTAGAACTAGAAAATCCTGAATTTGAGTAAGGAAGGCTGAGGAACGTCAATTAATGTCTTTCTCTCTCTCTTTCTCCCTCCCTCCTGTCTTTCCTCCTTCTTTTTGGATCTTTGTCTTTCATCTGCCAATCTACCCTGATATAAAGGAAGTGGTTGCCTTCTAATTTTTCTCTCTTCTGTGGATGGAGCAAGGACACAATCAAGTGAGTTTAAGGAACAGTTAAGAGATTTCAGTTAGGTTTAAAGAAGAATTTCTTACCAGCAAGGAGTACTCAATCTTGAAATCTGTTACAGAGGCAAGTGGGGGAAAACCTTCTTGTCTAAAAGATCTCTGCCAGTAGCATAAATTCACCATTCTCTAGAAAGCTCTGTGATCCTACATGAAAGAGAATGAATGAGGAAAACTCATGAGGGCTCTCTGCCCAGGAGGATGTGGAAGTGAAGATGAGCTTAAAGATGACTCAAAGATTTGCAGCCTTGCAAAATGGAATTGGGTGATAAGAGGGAAAGGGATGAAGCCCAAAGACCAGGCCAAGGCAAATGGCAGCATTCTCTTTTGAGCAGATCAAAGAAGAGAGGGCATGAATCCTTGGTGTATTTATGGTTAGTTGCTAATTCTGGGTTTTTAGCCTGTTTGGGATATTGTGATAAGGATGTGTAGGATTGTGGTGGTGGTGGTCTTTGTGTAGGTGTGAGCATGTGGTATATGTATGTGGGTCGGTATGGATTGTGTGTGTGTGTGTATGAGAATGAAAAAGAGGTGTCTATATTTTCAAATGCTGCTAAAGTGCTTAGAGATCCTCATTGTGGGTTTCCATGGAAACATGAGATTTTGTCTCAGAAACAAATGGCAGGATCCTGGAGAAAAGGGCACGGAAACTCACATTTAATATCTTTTTGTAATCTACCTATTTTTGTGCATTTGTGAGGGCAAGTAAGCTAAAGGAGTGATCAAAATATTCAGAAATATCTTAGTGGTTATTTTAATTAAAAAAAGGAGGGCATTGGTCATTCGGCTTTTGTTTTACACGGCTTTCACATAACACAGAGGTTATTTCTAAGATTCTCTCTTTGATTTCTTACTTTACTTCAGCTTGTGTACCAACCAATTCTTATTAAATATTTATGGACAAGATTAAAGACTTTATAAAACTTAGCAGCTGGCAGCTGTCCTCGCCTAAAGGATAAAGCAGAGAGTTTTCATTTTAATTGGATAACTATGTGACAGAAATATCTAACCCCTAAGGGAAATACAAGAATTAAAATATGTAAAGCAATTTTCAAAAGAGAAAATCGCCTTTTACATTTTGTAGTTTTTATTTCCGTGTGTAGTTTGTGTGAAGGTGAAGTTACGGTGTTGTCTTTTATAGTTTCCTAAGGTTGAAGACATATTGCAATGTTTCAGAATGTTTCCTAATAAGATTCAGGCAGTGAAAAGACAATTTTTGTCCTTGATGTGACACAAAATCACTCATCATACTCCACTTCTAAGAATCTTTAACACAGCTGTCTCATGACCAAGTTGTAAAATAAGAGAGTAAACTGAAAAGTTCTGGGGAGTGGAGGAATCCGTTAAACTGGCTGTCTGACATTGAATGTAACCAACAGCAGTTGAAAAAGTGTTTTTTCTTTTTTTTCCATTATTAAGCCAGCAATTGCCTGACGTTGAATAGCCATGCTCTTTGTATTGAGCTTCTGACATTGATCTCATACTGTTTGAGAGAGAGAAATACATTAATTGGTGTTCCTCAGCTGATCTTGGACAAGTCACTTCCCCTCTGTGGGTCTGATACTCAACCATAACATACGGGGCTTGGACAAAATATTTCCTGAGATTTTTTTGTTTTTGTTTTTGAGGGCCTAAGTGTCTAGGTCAGGGCCAGCAAGCAAGGAACCATGAACCAAATCCTGTCTCCTGCCTGTTTTTTTATAACCCTGGAAATTAAGAATGACATTTTTAAATGGTTGGGGGGAAATCAATAGAAGATTAATATTTTGTGATACATAAAATTATACGAAATTCAAATTTTGGTGTCTATAAAGTTTTATTGCAACAGATCCAAGCTCATTCATTTACATTGTTTTGTCCAGGGCTGTTTTCACACCACAATGGCACAGCTGAGTACTGTGACAGAGACCCTATGATCCTCAAAGCCTAACATATTCGCTCTCTAATCTTTGCAGAAAAATGTTTCCAACTTCTGCCTAAATGATTCTCAATCATTTGAAAGAATCAGTCAAATCATCTTGTTTTGATTGTTTGAACAGTAATGTTCTTAATAGAACGGATTGCGTTTGGAAAAAGTTTTTGTTAGATCTCTTCTCTGTGTTTAAAAGGGGGAAAATGTGGTTTTCTTCAAACAAACCAGGTAACTTTTTGACATGAACCAATTTCTCTGGGTAATTTTTCCACTCTCAACTTCACTTGGGGAGTGTTAGCTGCATTCCTGTAGGAGTGGGGGAGGAGGTGGGAGAATGTCACCTATGGACCAAAGGTTTCAAGAGTCCACTCCTTCAAGGTCTCCCTTGTTTACAAGGTCTCAAACCCAAGCTCTGAGAAAAACTCTTAACTGGCTGAAGTGCAAATGAAACCAATCACTAGCAGACCCAGGGAGGTAACCTTTATTGATCCTTTGCTCTCTGCCAGCCTCAGTGTTAGGCATTTGCATGCATAGTTGTTTTTTAATTCTTTTTAATGACCTCATCTCCCAGGCGGGAGGGCCTGGGGCATGGAGAGTTTAGACAGCTGGTAAGTAGAAGAGTGTAGATTTGAGCCTAGGTCTGTCTGACTTCTAAGCTCAAGTTCTTACAAAATCAACTTCATATTTACAAAAACTCTCTTCCCAGTAAGGAAGTCACCCAAAGAAACCAAAAATAAGTCCAGAAGTCCTACATTTACATCATAGACAGGTCCAGGAACCTCTGTCAGTCTCTTTGGATGTGTCAAAACTCTCCCTAAATAGCTTCCAACCTCTGTTTTCAAGTGTCAGAGCTCTCCTTTATGAGACTTTGTTTGTTTGTTTTCCATGCTATGGCTTCTGTTGTTGGCATCCCACTGTTTTTAAGGGCTGACTCCCAGTGTGCAGAGCTCCCAGGAGGCCTGACACTTCGCTGGCTGTTGGCAAGTGGCACCTCCTCTATCCAGTCTGCTAGGAACCTTCCTACACTGGCTGATTACATCTTCCTCTGAGCCCCCCATCTGTCTTTTCCTTCATGTCCAACATTCTGCCATGGAGCCCCATTGGACTGTAAGCTTCTTGAGGTCAGAGATTATGTCTTAGGTCTTTGTAACCACGCAGCACTGAGTGTGGTGCCTTGTGAGGGCAATGAACATTTGTGGTGAATAATTACATGGGAAAAAAATTCCATTCTGGAAATTTACCTCATCACCTACATTCTGAATGCCTACTATATGCTGAAGCCAACAAGAACACACTGAATGAATGCAAGGCTGTTTGTGCTTATTTCAGCAGAAAAGGGGCAGGTTTAAGCTGATATGACATCTAGGGATAGCATTTCTTTCGAATTGAGGTACAGCTGAGGTACAATATTATATACATTATACAATACAATACAATACAATACAGTACAATACAGTACAATATAGTGATTCACAATTTTTAAAGGTTATACTCCATTTATAGCTATTATAAAACATTGGCTATATTCCCTGTGTTGTACAATATATCCTTGTAGCTTATTTTATAGTTTGTACCTCTTAATCTCCTACCCCCATGTGGGCCCACCCCTTTTCCCTTTCCCTAGGATGGCATTTTTTCTTCCTCTTTTTATCTTTATTTTATTTTATTAAAAAATTTCTTTTCCAGGTGTACAGCAGAGCGATTCAGTTATGCATATACATCTATTCTTTTTCAAATCTTTCCCCATTTAGGTTATTACAGAATATTGAGCAGAGTTCTCAGTGCTATATAGTAGGTCCTTTTTGGTTATCTATTCTAAATATAGCAGTGTGTACATGTCAATCCCAAACTCCCAATCTATCCCTCCCCCTACCCTTCTGCCCTGGTAACCAAAAGTTTGTTATCTAAGTGTATGAGTCTACTTCTGTTTTGTAACTAAGTTCATTTGTATCATTTTTTTGTTTTGTTTTTCTTAGAGTCCACACATAAGCGATATCACAGGATTTTTGTCTTTCTCTGTCTGACTTACTTCATTTAGTATGATAAGCTCCAGGTCCATCCATGTTGCTGCAAATGGCATTATTTCATTATGAGTAATATTCCATTGCACATATGTACCACATCTTCTTTATCCATTCATGTGTCAATGCACATTTAGGTTGTTTCCATGTCTTGGCTATTGTAAACAGTGCCACAATGAACATTGGGGTGCATGTATACTTTTGAACCAAGTTTTTCTCTGGATATATGCCCAGAAGTGGGATTTCTGGATCATATGGTAGCTCTACTTTTCATTTTTTAAGGAACCTCCATACTGTTCTCCACAGTGGATTTACCAATTTACATGCCCACCAACATTGTAGGAGAGTTCCCTTTTCTCTACAGCCTTTCCATCCCTTGTTGTTTGTAGATTTTTTGATGATGGTCATTCTGACTGGAGTGAGGTGATATCTCATTGAGTTTTGATTTGCATTTCTCTGATAATTAGCTATGTTGAACATCTTTTCATGTGCCTCTTGGCCATCTGTATATCTTTTATGGAGAAATGTCTATTTAGGTCTTCTGCCCATTTTTTTATTCGGTTGTTGGTTTTCACTGTATTGAGCCACATGAGCTGTTTGTAAATTTTGGAGATTAATCCTTTTTTGGTCACATCATTTGCAAATATTTTCTCCCATTCTGAGGGTTGTCTTTTCTTTTTGTTTATGGTTTCCTTTGCTGTTCAAAAGCTCTTGAGTTTAACTAGGCCCCATTTGTTTATTTTTGTTTTTATTTCCATTACTCTGGGAGATGGATCAAAAAAGATATTGCTGCAATTTATGTCAGAGAGTGTTCTGCTTATGTTTTCCTCTAAAAGTTTTATAGTATCTGGTCTTACATTTAGGTCTTTAATCCATTTTGAGTTTATTTTTGTGTGTGGTGTTAAAGAGTATTCTAATTTAATTTTTTTACATGTATTTAGCTTTCTAATATTCCCAGCACCATTTATTGGAGAGACTGTCTTTCCTTCATTGTACAGTCTTGCCTCCTTTGTCATAGATTAATTGACCATAGGTATGTGGGTTCATTTCTGGGCTTTCTGTCCTGTTCCATTGATCTATATTTCTGTTTTTGTGCCAGTACCATACTGCTTTGATGACTGTAGCTTTGTAGTATAGTCTGAAGTTGGGCAGCCTGATTCCTCCAGCTCCGTTTTTCTTTCTCAAGATTGCTTTGGCAATTTGGGGTCTTTTGTGTTTCCATAAAAATTGTAAAATTTTTTGTTCTAATTCTGTGAAAAATGTTGTTGGTAATTTAATAGGGATTGCATTGAATTTGTAGATTGCTTTGGGTAGTATAGTCATTTTCACAATATTGATTCTTCCAACCCAAGAACATAGTATATCTCTCCATCTGTTTGTGTCATCTTTGATTTCTTTCATTAGTATCTTACATTTTTCTGAGTACAGGTCTTTTGCCTCCTTAGGTAGGTTTATTCTTAGGTATTTTATTCTTTTTGTTATGATGATAAATGGGATTGTATCCTTACTTTCTCTTTATGATCTTTCATTGTTAGTGTATAGCAATGAAAGAGATTTCTGTGTATTGATTTTGTATCCTGCAACTTCAGCAAATTCATTGATGAGCTCTAGCAGTTTTCTAGTAGCATCTTTAGGGTTTTCTATGTATAATATCATGTCATCTGCGAACAATGACAGTTTTACTTCTTCTTTTCCAGTTTGGATACTTTTATTTCTTTTCCTTCTCTGATTGTCATGGCTAGGACTTCCAGAACTATGTTGAATAATGCAGGCTAGAGTGGACATCCCTGTCTTGTTGCTGATCTTAGAGGAAATGTTTTCAGTTTTTCACCATTGAGAATGATGCTTTCTGTGTGCTTGTCATATACAACCTTTATTATGTGGAGGTAGGTTCCCTCTATGCTCACTTCCTGGAAACTTGTTATCATAAGTAGATGTTGAATTTTTGTCAAAAGCATTTACTGCATCTATTGAGATGATCATATGGTTTTTATTCTTCAATTTGTTGATGTGGTGTATCACACTGAGTAATTTGCAGCTACTGAAAAATCCTTGCATCCCTGGGATAAATCCCCTTTGATCATGGTGTATAATCCTTTTAATGTATTTTTGGATTCTGTTTGCTAGTATTTAGTTGAGGATTTTTGTGTCTGTTCATCAGTGACTTTGGCCTATAATTTTCTTTTTTTTTGTGGTATCTTTGTCTGGTTTTGGCATCAGGGTGATGGTGGCCTCATAGAATGAGTTTGGGAGTATTTCTTTCTCTGCAATTTTTGGGAAGAGTTTCAGAATGATAGGTGTTAACTCTTCCCTAAATGTTTGATAGAATTCTCCTGTGAAGCGATTTGGTCCTGGAATTTTTTCATTGGGAGTTATTTATTTATTTATTTTGACATCTTTATTGGAGTATAGTTGCTTTACAGTGTTGTGTTAGTTTCTGCTTTATAACAAAGTGAATCAGTTATACATACACATATGTTCCCATATCTCTTCCCTCTTGCGTCTCCCTCCCTCCCACCCTCCCTATCCCACCCCTCTAGGTGGTCGCAAAGCACCGAGCTGATCACCCTGTGCTACTCAGCTGCTTCCCACTAGCTATCTATTTTACATTTGGTAGTGTATATATGTCAATGTTACTCTCTCAGTTTGTCCCAGCTTACCCTTTCCCCTCCCCGTGTCCTCAAGTCCATTCTCTATGTCTCTGTCTTTATTACTGTCCTGTCCCTAGGTTCATCACAACCATTTTTTTTGATTCCATATATATGTGTTAGCATATGATATTTGTTTTTCTCTTTCTGACTTACTTCACTCTGTATGACAGACTCTAGGTCCATCCAACTCACTACAAATAACTCAATTTCATTTCTTTTTATGGCTAAGTAATATTCCATTGTATATATGTGCCACATCTTCTTTATCCATTCATCTGTCGATGGACACTTAGGTTGCTTCCATGTCCTGGCTATTGTAAACAGAGCTGCAATGAACATTGTGGTACATGACTCTTTTTGAATTATGGTTTTCTCAGGGTATATGCCCAGTAGTGGGATTGCTGGGTCATGTGGCAGTTCTATTTTTAGTTTTTTAAGGAACCTCCATACTGTTCTCCATAGTGGCTGTATCATTTTACATTCCCACCAACAGTGCAAGAGGGTTCCCTTTTCTCCACACCTTCTCCAGCATTTGTTGTTTTGTAGATCTTTTTGATGATGGCCATTCTGACCAGTGTGAGGTGATATCTCATTGTAGTTTTGATTTGCATTTCTCTAATGATTAGTGATGTTGAGCATCTTCTCATGTGTTTGTTGGCAATCTGTATATCTTCTTTGGAAAAATGTCTATTTAGGTCTTCTGCCCATTTTGGGATTCAGTTGTTTGTCTTTTTGACATGGAGCTGTATGAGCTGCTTGTATATTTTGGAGATCAATTCTTTGTCAGTTGCTTCATTTGTAAATATTTTCTCCCATTCAGAGCGTCGTCTTTTTGTCTTGTGTATGGTTTCCTGTGCTGTCAAAAGCTTTTAAGTTTCATTTGGTCCCATTTGTTTATTTTTGTTTTTATTTCCATTTCTCTAGGAGGTGGGTCAAAAAGGATCTTGCTGTGATTTATGTCATGGAGTGTTCAGCCTATGTTTTCCTCTAAGAGTTTTGTAGTGTCTGGCCTTACATTTGGGTCTTTAATCCATTTTGAGTTTATTTTTATATATGGTGTTAGGGAATGTTCTAATTTCATTCTTTTACGTGTAGCTGTCCAGTTTTCCTAGCACAACTTATTGAAGAGGCTGTCTTTTCTCCATAGTATGTTCTTGCATCCTTTATCAAATATAAGGTGACCACAGGTGCGTGGGTTCATCTCTGGGCTTTCTATCCTGTTCCATTGATCTATATTTCTGTTTTGGTGCCAGAACCATACTTTCTTGATTACTGTAGCTTTGTAGTATAGTCTGAAGTCTGGGAGCCTGATTCCTCCAGCTCCATTTTTCTCTCTCAAAATTGTTTTGGCTATTCGGGGTCTTTTGTGTTTCCATACAAACTGTGCAATTTTTTGTTGTAGTTCTGTGAAAAATGCCATTGGTAGTTTGATAGGGATTGCATTGAATCTGTAGATTGCTTTGGGTAATAGAGTCATTTTCACAATGTTGATTCTTCCAATCCAAGAACATAGTATATCTCTGCATCTGTTTGTATCAGCTTTAATTTCTTTCATCAGTGTCTTATAGTTTTCTGCACACAGCTCTTTTGTCTCCTTAGGTAAGTTTATTCCTAGGTATTTTATTCTTTTTGTTACAATGATAAATGGGAGTGTTTCCTTCATTCCTCTTTCAGATTTTTCTTTATTAGTGTATAGGAATACAAGAGATTTCTGTGCATTAATTTTGTATCCTGCTACTTTACCAAATTCATTGATTAACTCTAGTAGTTTTCCGGTAGCATCTTTAGGATTCTCTCTATATACTATCATGTCATCTGCAGACAGTGACTGTTTTACTTCTTCTTTTCCAATTTGGATTCCTTTTGTTTCTTTTTCTTCTTTGATTGATGTGGCTAAAGCTTCCAAAACTATGTTGAATAAGAGTGGTGAGAATGGGCAACCTTGTCTTGTTCCTGATCTTAGAGGAAATCCTTTCAGTTTTAACCATTGAGAATGATGTTTGCTGTGGGTTTGTCATAAAGGGCATTTATGATGTTGAGGTAGGTTCCCTTTATGCCCACTTTCTGGAGAGTTTTTAAACATAAATAGGTGTTGAATTTTGTCATAAGCTTTTCCTGCATCTATTGAGATGATCATATGGTTTTTATCCTTCAATTTGTTAATATGGTGTAACACATTGATTGATTTCCATATAATGAAGAATCCTTACATTCCTGGGATAAATACCACTTGATCATGGTGTATGATCTTTTTAATGTGCTGTTGGATTCTGTTTGCTAGTAGTTTGTTGAGGATTTTTGCATCTATGTTCATCAGAGCTATTGGCCTGTAGTTTTCTGACATCTTTTTCTGGTTTTGGTATCAGGGTGATGGTAGCCTCGTAGAATGAGTTTGGGAGTGTTCCTCCCTCTGCTATATTTTGGGAGAGTTTCAGAAGGATAGGTGTTAGCTCTTCTCTAAATGTTTCATAGACTTCACCTGTGAAGCTATCTGGTCCTGGGCTTTGGTTTGGTTGAAGATTTTAAAGCACAGTTTCAATTTCAGTGCTTGTGATTGGCCTGTTTATATTTTCTATTTCTTCCTGGTTCAGTCTCAGATGTTGTGCCTTTCTAAGAATTGTCCATTTCTTCCAGGTGCCCATTTTATTGGCATATAGTTGCTTGTAGTAATCTCTCATGATCCTTTGTAATTCTGCAGCGTCAGTTGTTACTTCTCCTTTTTCATTTCTAATTCTGTTGATTTGAGCCTTCTCCCTTTTTTTCTTGATGAGTGTGGCTTATGCTTTATCAATTTTGTTTATTTTCTCAGAGAACCAGCTTTTAATTTTATTGATCTTTGCTATTGTTTCCTTCATTTCCTTTTTCATTTATTTCTGATCTGATCTTTATAATTTCTTTCTTTCTGCTAACTTTGGGGATTTTTGTTCTTCTTTCTCTAATTGCCTTTGGTGTAAGGTTAGGTTGCTTATTTGAGATTTTTCTTGTTTCTTGTGGTAGGATTGTTTTGCTATAAACTTCCCTCTTGAAACTGCTTTTGCTGCATGCCATAGGTTTTGGGTCATCGTGTTTACATTGTCATTTATTTCTAGGTATTTTTTGATTTCCTCTTTGATTTCTTCAGTGATCTCTTTGTTATTTATTAGCATATTGTTTATCTTGCATCTGTTTGTATTCTTTATGGGTTTTTTTCTTCTTTTCTGTAATTGATATCTAGTCTCATAGCATTGTGGTTGGAAAAGTTACTGCATGTGATTTCAATTTTCTTAAATGTACTGAGGCTTGATTTTTGACCCACGATGTGGTCTATCCTGAAGAATGTTCCATGAGCACTTGAGAAGAAAGTGTATTCTGTTGTTTTTGGATGGAATGTCCTATAAATACCTATTAAGTCCACCTTATTTAATGTGTTATTTAAAGGTTGTGTTTCCTTATTTATTTTCCTTTTGGATGATCTGTCCATTGGTGAAAGTGGGGTGTTAAAGTTCCTTACTATGATTGTGTTGCTGTCAATTTCCCCTTTTATGGCTGTTCACATTTTCCTTATGTATTGAGTTGCTCCTATGTTGGGTGTATAAATATTTACAATTTTTATATATTCTTCCTGGCTTGGTCACTTGATCATTATGTAGTGTCCTTCTTTGTCTCTTGTAATAGTCTTTATTTTAAAGTCTATTTTGTCTGATATGAGAATTGCTACTCCAGCTTTCTTTTGATTTCCATTTGCATGGAATATATTTTTCCATCCCCTCACTTTCAGTCTGTATGTGTCCCTAGGTCTGAAGTGGGTCTCTGTAGACAGCATATATATGTGTCTTGTTTTTTAATCCATTCTTCAGTCTGTGTCTTTTGTTTGGAGCATTTAATCCATTTACATTTAAGGTAATTATCAATACGTATGTTCCTAATACCTTTTTCTTCATTATTTTGCATTTGCTATTTTAGGTCTTTTCCTTCTCTTGTGTTTCCTGTCCTAGAGAAACTCCTTTAGCATTTGTTGTGAAGCTGGTTTGGTGGTGCTGATTTCTCTTAACTTTGGCTTATATGTAAAGGTTTTAATTTCTCCATCAAATCTGAATGAGAGCCCTGCTGGGTAGAGTAATCTTGGTTGTAGTTTTTTCCCTTTCATCAGTTTAGATATGTCCTGCCACTCCCCTCTGGCTTGCAGGGTTTCTGCTGAGAGATCAGCTGTTAACCTTATAGGGATTATTTTATATGTTATTTGTTGCTTTTCCCTTACTGTTTTTAATAATTTTTCTGTCTATTAAATTTTTGATAGTTTGATTAATATTTGTCTTGGCATGTTTCTCTTTGGATTTATCCTTTATTGTACTCTCTGTGCTTCCTGGACTTGATTGACTCCATCCTGTCCTATGTTAGGGAATTTTTTTACTATAATCTTTTCAAATATTTTCTCAGACCCTTTTTTCTTCCCTTCTTCTTCTGGGACCCCTATAATTTGAATGTTGGTGCATTTAGTGTTGTCCCAGAGGTCTCTGAACCTGTCCTCTGTTCTTTTCATTCTTTTTTCTTTTTTCTGCTCCCTGACAGTTATTCCCACCCTTTTATCTTCCAGGTCACTTATCCATTCTTCTGCTTCCATTATTCTGTTATTGATTCCTTCTAGAGTATTTTTAATTTCAGTAATTGTGTAGTTCATGACTGTTTGTGTCCTCTTTAATTCTTCTAGGTCCTTGTTAAACCTTTCTTTGATTTTCTCCATTCTGTTTCTGAGATTTTGGATCATCTTTACTATAATTACTCTGAATTGTTTTTCAGATAGGTTGCCTATTTCATCTTTATTTATTTGGTCTGGTAGGTTTTTTCCTTTGTCCTTCATCTGTAACATATTTTTTTGCCATTTCATTTTTTTGTTTGTTTTTTGATGCATGTTGCTGTATTCCTGTCTTACTTGTTGTTTGGACTGAGAAGTCCAGCACTGGAGTTTGCAGGCAGCTGGATAGAGCTGGGTCTTCGTCCTGAGATGAGGGCCTCTGGGAGGCCTCACTCTGATTGATATTCCCTGGGGTCTGAGATTCTCTGTTAGTCCAGCAGGTTGGACTTGGAACTCCCACCATAGGAACTTGGGCCCGACCTCTGGCTTGGGAACCGAGATCCCATAAGCTTTGTGGCACTGTAAAAAAAAAAAAAAAAGAAAAAAAAAAGATGAAAGAATGAAAAAAAGTGGTAATACATTTTCAAAAAATAAAAAACAAAATAAAATTCGAAAAATAAAAAATATATATTAGGAAAAATAATACTATAATTGATACAACTGCAACAAGGTAAAATAAAACCACAACAGAAAAAAGAAAAAAAAAATGGTGGTGGGAGGCAACAAGCCAAAAGGAGAGATCACTAACAAAGTGTAAAGAATAAAATAAAATTAGAATCAACAACAATGAAAAAACAATGTAAAAGAGAACCCCAATCTAAAAGAGGAAAAAAAAGAAAAAAAAAGCCTTGGCTATGGGGACAGAGTTTAGGCAGAATGTAGAACTTAGGCAAGGCCGGGGCTTAGGGTGGGGCAGGATGTTTGGGCATGGGGTGGTGCCTAGACAGTGTGGGGTGGAGCATCTGCTTAGGACCTGCATGGAAGTGGAGACGCAGCACACTGAAAGGAGGGCCTCTAGAGTGTGGAGTTCCAGAGTTTGGCGGTAGGGCTCTGAGTGAGGGTGTGTGTGTGGAGTTTAGGCCCAGCATGTTGGAGGTGGTCTCAGAAGGGGTCTCTGAGTGTAGAGATGGGGCCCTGGGTGGGAGTGTAGGGGCTGGGCTTGGGCTCTGCACAGCAGGAGGGAGGATCAGAGGGCAGAGGATTAGGCCCGGGAGCCCTACCGGCTTCCTGATGTCTAACTGGACAGGGAAAGCACTGGCCCCATTCCTTTCGGTTCCCTTTCACCCCCACCCACTGTCTTCCCAAGGGTCTCCCCTGTCCCCACTGGACCCCTAACCGTGGGTGGGTCCCGCTGGGTGTAGGAACTCCTTCCCTCCCTCAGCGACCCCTCAGGGGCTCCAGTCCTGTCCTGCCTCCACTTCTCCTCCCCCTTCCCTCCCTCCCCACACTCCACATCCTACCTGGTTGCTGGGGGTTCCTCCCGTCCCCTTAGGTGTCCGTGGTCCCCCACCTGGTAGATGCCCTAGTTGTGAGGAGATGCAAATTCCGCATCCTCCTAGTATGCCATCTTGACTCCGCCACATGTTAGGAGATTTTAAATCACACTTTCAATTTCAGTACCTGTGATTGATCTATTTGAATTTTCTATTTCTTCCTGCTTTGATATTGGGAGATTGTACCTTTGTTAGAATTTGTCCATTTTTTCCAGGTTGTCCATTTTATTGGCATATAGTTTTTTGTAGTAGTCTGTTATGATTCTTTGTATTTCTGTGGTTTCATAGTAATGTCTCCTTTTCATTTCTAATTTTATTAATGTAAGCCCTCTTCCTTTTTTTCTTGATGCATCTGGCTAAAAGTTTATCAATTTTGTTTATCTTCTCAAAGAACTAGCTTTTAGTTTCATTGATTTTTCTCTATTGTTTTCTTTGTTTCTATTTTATTCATTTCTGCTCTGATCTTTATGATTTCTTTTCTTCTGTTAACTTTGGGTTTTGTTTATTCTTCTTTCTCTAGTTGCTTTAGGTGTAAGTTTAGGTTGTTTATTTGAGATTTTTCCTGTTTCCTGAGGTAAGATTGTATTGCTATAAACTTCCCTCTTAGAACTGCTTTTGCTGCATCCCATAGCTTTTGGATCATTGTGCTCCCATTTTCATTTGTCTCTAGGTATTGCTTTATTTCCTCTTTGATTTCTTCAGTGATCCATTTGTTCTTTAGTAGTATATTATTTAGCCTCCATGTGTTCGTGTTTTTTACAGTTTTTTTTTCCTTGTAGTTTATTTGTAATCTCATTGCATAGTGGTCAGAAAAGATGCTTGATGTGATTCAATTTTTTTAAATTTACCAAAGCTTGCTTTGTGGCCCAGCCTGTGGCCAGTCCTGGAGAATGTTCCATGTGCAGTTGAGTAGAATGTGTATTCTGCTGCTTTTGGATGGAATGCTCTATAAAATCAATTAAGTCCATCTGGTCTAATGTGTCATTTAAGGCCTATGTTTCCTTATTGATTTTCTGTCTGGATGATCTGTTCATTGATGATAGTTGGGTATTAAAGTCACCCACTATTATTGTGTTACTGTTCATTTCTCCCTTTATGGCTGTTAGTGTTTGCCTTAAATACTGAGGTGCTCCTATGTTGGGTACATATATATTTACAATTGCCATATCTTCTTCTTGGATTGATCCCTTGATCCTTCTTTATCTCTTGTAACAGTCTTTATTTTAAAGTCTATTTTGTCTGAGATGAGTATTGCTACTCCAACTTTTTTTTCATTTCCATTTGCATGGAACACCTTTTTCCATCCCCTCACTTTCAATCTGTATGTGTCCCTATGTCTGAAGTGGGTCTCTTGTAGACAGCATATATATAGGTATTGTTTTTGTATTCATTCTGCCAGTCTATGTGTTTTGGTTGGAGAATTTAATCCATTTATGTTTAAGGTAATTATTGATATGTATGTTCTTATTGCCATTTTGTTAATAGTTTTGGATTTGTTTTTGTAGGTCTTTTTCTTCCTTCCTTTTTTGTTCTCTTCTCTTGTGATTTGATGACTATCTTTAGTGTTGTGTTTCAATTCCTTTTCCTTTTTTGTGTGTGTATCTATTGTGGATTTTTGGTTTGCAGTTACCATGAGGTTTTAATATAGCAGTCTGTATGTAAACAAGATTTTTTTAGGTTGCTGGTCTTTTAATTTCAAATGCATTTCCAATCTCCTGCATTTGTCTTCTCCCCTTCTCACAATTGCTGGTTTTGATATCATATTTGTGTGTGGATGACTTTTACTGTGTGTTTGCCTTTACTGGTGAGCTTTTCCAGTCATAATTTTCTTATTTCTAGTTGTGGCCTTTTCTTTTCTGCTTAGGGAAGTTCCTTTAGCATTTGTTGCAAAGATGGTCTGGTGGTGCTGAACTCTCTTAGCTTTTGCTTGTTTGTGAAGCTTTTGATTTCTCCATCAAACCTGAATGAGAGCCTTCTGGGTAGAGTATTCTTGGTTGTAGGTTCTTCCCTTTTATCACTTTAAATATATTGTGCTATTCCCTTCTGGCCTGAAGAGTTTCTGCTGAGAAATCAGCTGATAATCTTATGGGAGTTCCTTTGTATGTTATTTGTGTCTTTTCCCTTGTTGCTTTTAATATTTTTTATTTGTCTTTAAATTTTTTCAATTTGATTACTATATGTCTTGGTGTGTTCCTCCTTAGGGTTTTCCTGCCTGGGACTCTGCACTTCCTGGGCTTAGGTGACTGTTTCCTTTCCCATGTTAGGGAAGTTTTCAGCTATTTTCTCTTCAAATATTTTCTCAGGTCTTTTGTCTCTCTCTTCTCCTTCTGGGACCCTTATAATGCAAATGTTGGTGTGTTTAATGTTGTCTCAGAGATCTCATATACTGTTTGCATTTCTTTTCATTCTTTTTTTCTTTATTCTGTTCCATGGCAGTGATTTCCACCATTCTGTCTTCCAGGTCACTTATTCGTTTTCTTCTGCCTCAGTTATTCTGCTATTGATTCCTTCTAGTGTATTTTTCATTTCAGATATTCTATTATTCATCTCTGTTTGTTCTTTAGTTCCTTTAGGTCTTCGTTAAACATTTCTTCCATCTTCTGGATCTTTTCCTCCATTTTTTTCCCCAGACCCTGGATCATCTTCATTCTTATTATTCTGAATTCTTTTTATGGAATGTTGCCTATCTCCACTTCACTTAGCTGTTCTTCTGGGGTTTTATTCTGTTCCTTCATCCAGAACATATTCCTCTGTAACTTCATTTTGTCTAACTTTCTGTGATTGCAGTTTTTGTTCTGTAGGCTACAGGACTGTAATTCTTCTTGCTTCTGTTGTCTGCCCTCTGGTGGATGAGGCTCTCTAAAAGGCTTGTGCAGGCTTCCTGATGGAAGAGACTGTTGCTTGGTGGAGTTGGTTCTTGTCCCTCTGATGGACAGGACCATGCTCTGTAAGACCTTAAGCTGCTTGTCTGCTGATGGTTACAGCTGTGTTCCCACCCTGATGGTTGTTTGGTCTGAGGCGACCCAGCACTGGAGCCTACAGGCTCTTGGGTAGGGCTAATGGCAGCCTCCGGGAGGGCTCATGTCAATGAGTACTCCCAGAACTGCTGCTGCCAGTGTCTTTGTCCCTGCAGTGAACCACAGATGCTCCCCACCTCTGCATGAGGCCCTTCAATACCAACAGGTAGTTCTGGCCCAGTCTCTTATGGGATCACTGCTTTTTTCCCCTGGGTCCTGGTGTGCACGGGTCCTTGTGCACACCCTCCAAGGGTGGAGTTTCTGCTCCCCCAGTCCTGTGTAATTCCTGCAATCAAACCCAGCTGGCCTTCATAGCCAGATTCTCTGGGGGCTCCTCCTCCTATTGCCAGACCCCCAGGCTCATAAGCCTGATGTGGGGCCCAGAACTTTCACTCCAGTGGGAAAACTTCTGTGGTATCATTGTTTTCCAGTTTGTGGGTCGCCCCCCCAGTGGGTATGGGATTTGATATTATGATGATTGCGCCCTTTGTTGTGGCTTCTTCTTTGTCTTTGGATGTAGGGAATCCTTTTTGGTAGGTTCCAGCGTTTTTTTGTCAATGGTTGTTCAACAGTTATTTGTAATTTTGGTGTTCTCGTAAGAAGAGGTGAGTGCACGTCCTTCTACTCCACCATCCTGAGCGATAGTGTTCCCTATGATGGCATTTTTAAAAGGGACTCTTCAGTTCACTGAGAAGAAAGCCTCTCTGTTACCTGGATGGGTCTTATTACTAAGCTCTCTCTCTTCCAACCAGAACTGATAGAGGCACTACACATCGCTCAGTCAGTTCCATCTTTCCAAATCCTGGATTTACACCCATCCAAGCTCTGGGAATCTGCAAGGAGTCAGGGCCTGGTGGTGAAGAGTATGAGTTCTGGAGTCGATAGATTTGTGTTTTCAGTTCCAGTTCTGTGAGTTACAAACTGCACAACCTTGGGCATTTACTTAAGTTCTCTGGAACTCAGTTTCCTCATTTGTAAAATCAGAGTAATACTAGCTCTTACTCCACAAGGTTGTCTTGAACATTAGATGGGAAAATGCACCTAAAGCACTTATATGACAGCAATCATACTTATGATGCTAAGGTAACAGGAGAGCTACCCAACCGTGATTGCTTTTTGGTGACAGGAGTGCTTGTCCACTCAACTGTTGATGTTTTAATTTATTCTGCACATAGCTGGTGTAGACATTTGGGAGGGAAAAGATGCAGGAGAAAATCTGAGAAGTCCTATTTCCCCTCCCTGCTCTCTCTGCCTTCCCTGCCTGCATTCTTCCCCTACTTCATGAGCAGTGGCAGAAGCATCTTCCATTTGTTTCTTTAGTTAAGTCTTGGCCACGTTGGGGCGAGCCATTTCCAGCATCCATCTTTGGCAGCCTGTGGCAGTGCTGGGTGGATGGACCACATGTTTATGAGCATAACGTGGGACCCAGGCCTCTGTCACAGTCCTGAGCCCTGATGCCCACCCAACATGCAGGGTGGGCTGAGTGGTTAGGCTGAGGGTCCCTGTTCTCTGCAGCTGGGCTCTAGGCATATAGGAATAATGCAGACCGTTTTAAACATTTACTATGTGTCAGACATTGTTCCAAGCAGTTTATAGGTATTATCCTACTTAACTCTCACAACTCTGCCCATTTTAGAGGTAAGGAATAGAATGGAGAAAAGTTAAGCAACCTGCCCAATATTATAAGTTGGCAGAGCGAAGAATTAAACCCAAACCTTCCAGCTCCAGAAACCAAGCTGAGACAAGTTGAGTGGCTTGGTGTTTTTCAGCTACCAAGAGTTCATTCCAGAATCTCTTGCAAAAAATGCGCAGCTTCAATGAATACTTTTCACTCAGGTGTTGTTATTCAGATCCCCAGCTTTGTTTTCTTAGGGGAAAAAATCCAACTGAGAAAGGATCATACTTAAGAGTCATCTGAAAAACAATTTGATAGCTTAGAAATGAAGCCCTTTAGAAATGAAACCCTTTCTCACTTTGTGCTCCTGGAGCCTTTATTTCTGTGTGTGGGGGGTGGGGGAGGGGGGGAGTTGGATGAGCTGTGAAAATAAGTGGATTTTCTCTGATGTCTAATCCACTAATTATGCAGAGCAAAATTGAATCACACTTGTAATTCAGTTTTTACTGTTTGCATTAAGAAATGCTATTGGCAGAGTTGTGAACAGGAAAATGGAGAAGGAAGTTGCAAATCATTACTTAATGTGAACAGAGTGAATGGTAATTTTATGGGGGGGGGGCAAGGTGTTGCATTTGGACTGCTCGGGGTAGTTAATGGAGCTGTAGCAGTGGTGGCTAAAGTGGCAGCAGAGAATATTAAGGAAAGTAACATGGAAAGAAATTTGAATATAAGTCATAATGACTACTCTATGTTTGCATACAGGATGAGGAGTAAAATGCAATGCATGGATTCTGTGTCATTGAGTTTAAAGGAACTGTCACCCCCAAATTGGCTCTAATGATAGAAATTTCAGAAAGGTGATAAACTTTTGGGTGAAAAACGCAGGGCTGCCCAGCGTTTGGACCTTTCTTCAAGTTTGCTCAGAGCCCAAGGCTACCACCTCCTCCTTTGTGTGTAATAATAGTGCTCATCTCTGTCATGGGATTACTTTTATGCCCCAAACATCTTGAAGCTATTGGGGGCGTACCTCCCTCCAGTCTTCATCGCTTACCAAGTGCCATCAAACACTAGCATTCTAAGGAAAACATCAAGAAGGTGAATTTTGACTTAGAAAAGAGAAAGACCCAGAATGAAAGTAGCCCTGGGTGGAATGTATGTGGGGAAAGGAAAGTTTTCTAGAAAGTTTTTATGGTGTTGAGCTGGGATTGTTTCTGCCTAGTACTTTTGCTCACATCTCTCTCTCCCTCACTCTCTGTCTGCCTGTCTGTGTCTTTCTATCATTTCTTACTAGGAATGATAAAATTATCTTTCAGAAAGAGGCTTGCTTCAAAGCCTGTAGTTCAATTTGGGGCCCAGTTGACACCATTCTCCACTTGGGACAGTGTGTTTCTGTCATGTGCCCACTGGGCAGGTACCACCCCACCTCCCAATTATGAGAATGAAAAATGGCTCCAGACATTTCCAGATATCCCCTGCTGGGAATGTTGCCCTTGGTTGAGAACCACCGGGGTAGCCCATCTTTTTTATTCACTGTGTTCAACTCACTGATGGAGTATGGAAATTGAGGAGAAAAGAGGAAGTCTAGTCCTTGTGGATTTCCCCCCCATGACTTGCCCATCCTTCCTTAGAATTGGAGTTTTCCGGGCTTCCCTGGTGGCGCAGTGGTTGAGAGTCTGCCTGCCGATGCAAGGGACACGGGTTCGCGCCCCGGTCCGGGAGGATCCCACATGCCGCGGAGCAGCTGGGCCCGTGAGCCATGGCCTCTGAGCCTGTGCATCCAGAGCCTGTGCTCCGCAACGGGAGAGGCCACGACAGTGAGAGGCCCGTGTACTGCAAAAAAAAAAAAAAAAAAAAAGAATTGGAGTTTTCCTAGAAGTTTATTCAGAAGCTGACTGTGTTTTCATTCCTTCTCCAGGAAGGAGTTGCCTATGGTAACCCTACATTTAACCTTTTGAGGACCTGCCAGAATGTTTTCCAAAGCAGCTGCGCTCTTTAATGCAGGTTTTGCAAATGCAATTTCCTGTGACACCCTTCTCCCATTTCCTCCTCTTTTAGAACTTGTCTCAAATATCACCTCCTCAGGGACACCTTAGCTGATCTTCAAGACTAGTTCAGGCCTCTTTAGTACATGCCCTCATCACAACAAAATTAATTTTTGTGTAAAGTTTTATTAACTTTGAGACTCTTTGTGCCTCAGTTTATCCATTTATGTATTTATTTGTAAAATAGGGGTAATGCTGTCTAAATTACACATGAGAATACTAGAGTTAAAATGTCTACCATCTCAAAGCCTAGCACATAGTAGGCTAAAAATGGCAGTTATTATTTTAATATCCTCTGTATGGAATATAAGATCAGAACCATGACTGCACATTCACTAAGCATGAACCAGACATAACTTGTTTTCCCACAGTTTTTTGTTCATAACTAGTTGATACTTGCTTTGTGTTTTGTTGCTTAGAAATGTTTACCAGCAAACAAACAGGTGACAGAGTTGTAAGAGAATATAATAGAAAGAAGATGTAAATAGAAAAAATTCTATTTATTAATTTATTTGAATTGGGAAAATGGCTAATATTTGATTTTAGAAGAAAAGGCCTTAGTTTAGCTAAAGGAATCGCAGGATTGGGTGGGGCATATTTTATGAACCATGGTTCTTAACAACATATACAAGGATTTTTTTTTTCATTTGCATACCATCAGTCCCTCAGACTCCTGAAGAGCCAATTCTCACATTTACTTCTGCTTTTTTCCCCTGAAGCTTGGCCAAGGCAGAAGCTAGTTCCCCAGTATGGCAGTGATACTCTCCAGCTGAGAACTGGGCTACTGATCTGTTTCTCAGCAGCTCCCCAAGGCTGGCTATGCTGAGGAGAATCCACAGAGAACCATTTGGAAGTGAGAGTTGGCAGCATCTCACCTCCTGCCCACATTTGCAGCTATAGTGTAAGTGTCATGCTCCAGGCAGTGCTAGCATTGCTAGAGATTAAAGGGGAAAATGATGGTCAGGGACCAGTAGTGGATGCAGGGACTGTTGACAGCCCTTTCCAACCTGGAGAGTGAGGAGTTGGGATCTTGCAGTCACAGTTGAGGCAAGGCAGATTAGGGCTTTGGGGTGCCTCCCATTGCTAGATTCTAAGGCTTTTCTAAGCTGAGTGTTGGGCAAGTGCAGAACAAGGTGGGGGAAATACTCCCTTCTTTCAGGGGGCTACCAGAGGAGAAATACAATTTATCAAGAACTATCTTTAGGAATCTCCCAGGTTGGTGGAACTTTCCTTTTCTCGCCTCATTTTCTTCTTTGTCTTTCAAGTCTTCTACTGATTGCCCTGGGGATGCTGGGGACCCCAGGCTCCCTGCTGGTCCCTTGCCTGTATTGGGTGCTGTTGGTACATTCCAGATGCCTGATGGGCATTCATCCCCTGCTGTGAGGTGTGGCTGATAACCACTCCCTGCTGTCTCCTTCCCAGACAGTGGGAGCCTTCTCAAAAGATGTGGTCCCCCACTGTCCCATCCTCTCCTCCCTTCTTGCCTCAAGGTGGGGCCAATCCTAAATTACACTGAAGCTCATCTCCAGCTGAGACCACATCCTTGCTCTCGTTCCCCTGTCTTATCCTGCTTCCCTTTCTCTTCTCCTGGAAGCATTCTTTCATAAACCACTTGAATAAGAATCCCTGTCTTAGGCTGTGCTTCTAGGGAAGCCAAGGTAGTGCCCCTGCTCAAGCCTTCCTTCTGTTTTCTTTTCAATTAGTACCTGTCTCTACTAGGTGAAGATGGGTCATATTAATAATTGATCATAAATAAACCCTCCTAGTATATTTGTAGGCTAAGTGTGTTACTTTTCCTGATAACATAATACCTTACCACCAAGAATTTATTTTTAGGACTTCTTCTTTTTTTTTTTTTTTTTTTTTACTTTTATTTGCATTTATTTTTTGCAGCATTTATTCCTGGGCCATAAGTTTTTGTTTCTTCAATTTCTTCTGGGATATCTTTTTCTTCTGGGCAACCTCCTCTTCTGGTTTAGGAACAATCTGTTCTTTTTCAGTAAGGATCATCTCAATGTGGGAGGGAGAGCTCATGTATGGGTTGATCCAACCATGAGCTCTATAAGTCCTGTGCCGCACCTTGGGGGCTTTGTTCACCTGGATATGCTCAATGACCAGAGAATCTACACCTAAGCCCTTAAGTTCAGTATTACTCTCTGCATTTTTGAGCATGTGCAGTAAAAATTCAGCACTCTTTTTGGGCCACCGACCCTGCGTCCAGCCCCACTGTTTGGCCTGGGCACACCTACCAACTCCACCACTGTAATGATGGAATGGCACACACTGCTTCTTTAAAGTGACATCCTTCAGATACATAGTGGCTTTTCGGATATGCATACCCTTAATGACCTAGGCTGTTTCACGAGTGTTCTTAAAGTGAACACGAAGATTTGAACCTCTTGACTTGCATGATTTTGTGGGATTTTCTGGGTCAAGTGAATAGTGAACCATTTTTACAGGTCACCTCAGGCCGCTGACTGGAAAAGCAGGACTTCTTAAGTAGCAATACCAGTGGGCAAATGTCAGTGGAATTGTAGGAGTATGGCTGACAGTGTCTGCAGGGAGGAGAAGGAAGGGATGCTTCTGGTCAGTTGGACCTTTCAGCATCCATTCCAGAAAGACTTTCTGAATCACCCTCACCATCTGCAATGGACTGAATGTCTGTTTCCCCCCAGATTCAAATGTTAAAATTTTAATCTCCAGTGTGATGGTATTTGGTTTGGGAGATAACAAAGTCATGAGGGTGGAGCTCTCATGAATGAGATTAGTGACCTTATAAAAGGGACCCCAGATAATTGTCTCTGCTCTCCACCAAGTGAGGATACAAGGAGAAGTTGGCAGGCAGTCTGCAACCCGGAAGAGGGCCTTCAGCAGAACCCGACCATGCTAGCATCCTGATCTTGGAATTTCAGAATTGTGAGAAATAAATTTCTGTTGTTTATAAGCCACCTAGTCTATGTGGTACTTTGTTATAGCAGCCCAAACTGACCAAAACACCATCCCTGTCCACCAGTGAATTGAACTCTCCTTCCTTGATCTGATGAGTACCACTTTATTGCATTTATCATATTGCCTGGTGATTATTTGTTTTCCTGGCTCCCTCCCCCACTAGACTAGCAGTGTCTGGAGAGCAGGGACCTTGTCCTATTCATCTATATATCTTCAGTGCTACTCAGAGTGCCTGGAACCCTGTGTGAATTCAATAATGCATGTGACTGATAGAAGCCCACCTCCTTCTCCTCCGCTTTCATGTATACTGGGACCTGGGCACACATGACATTTTGGGTGGGATAAAAATCTTTAGAATATTAATCAATTGTCTTTCTTCCCAGTATTTCCCATATTTTGAGACTAGAAAATGTTACCCCAGGCTGAGGGAAAGAGAAGAGAGAGAGGTGATGAGAAATGGAAAGCTGATGGGTCTCCAAAATAGCCTGGGGGTGGGGTGATGGTCAGGCAGAACCCAAGATAGACTTATGAGGTCCAAGAGCAGAGAGGGCCCTTACTGTCTTTCCCTAGTGTGTCCTCTGTTAGGAAGGAAGACCCAGGGGAGAGGAGGGCACATAGTGAGTCTAAGCAGAGGGGCCTTACATAGGAAGTCAGTGTTTCCTGGAAACTAGGCCAATCCAGAGGCAATAGACTTTTTCCTATATACCCAAGGGGTCCAAGAGTGGCTGGAACTGAAGGGCCAGTTGGCTGGGTAAGATATGGCTCAGCATCTCCCTGATCATACAGACTGAGGGCTAACCAGATGGAATAATGCTCTGCAAGAGGGACAACTCCCAGCCCACAGAAATTGTTCTGCTATTTTTGTGGATTAGGGAGTCAAACAAAAGAGTAAAGTTGAGTTAGGGAAAACATTTTAAAGGCTACTTTTAGTGCACAGCTCAACTCCAGACTAAGACTTTTATTTACTTTATGCTAAGAAGTAAAAGTGAAAACCCTAAGCAAATGAATCAATACTATTGATCAACAGTGGACGTAGGAGTCAGGGAGATGCAGGCTAAGGAGGGCCTGGGGTTAGGGGCGTGGCTCACGGGATTTCAAGGACCAAGTGGAGCGATATACTGGTTGCCAATGAGGACAGGAACAAAATGATAGGTGATCTTGGGCTTTTTCAATTCCAAGCACACCACCCATGAACATCTTATAAACATAACAGGGAGACCCAGACATTTAAAAAAGTCAACCAGAGGAACTCCGACAAAGAGGTATCCCCAGGCACTGTTGTGGTGGGGATGTTGAAACTGCTGTGGCTGTGAAAACTGAAAACCGTGCCAAGTGCTCACTTGCCTGGAGTCAGAAAGGCAGCCTGGAAAACTTCGCTTGACAAATCTAATCATTATTTTTTCCCCTGGATATTCTTGGGCTGACTCAAGACTGCTTGGAGAAATGGATATCCATATATAGATATAAATATCCATATTCAGACATAAATGCCTACAGATAAACACTCCTATGTAGACATAAATACACAGATATTATCACTTATTGAATACTTACAGTTTGGGGGGTTCTATATATGATTTCACATATATTATCTCAGTTTTTTTCTCCCTTCAGCAACGAAAGGTGGATGATATTAATCTGTTTTTACACAAGAGGAAATTGAGTGGTGCAATAACTTGTCCAGGCTCTCAAAGCTAGAAAGGGGTAGGGCCTTCCTACATGATTGTGCATAATCAACACTGACTTTTCTCTATGTAGTTATGGTGGATGGATTTATAATGACCATCCCCTGCTCCTCAACCCTCATTATTCAGCTCATCCTATTTATCAACATTATTGGCAAGAGCCATATGTGAATGATCCTAACACAATTGTATGAAACAGAGAGACAGTAGCTCTGGAGAAAGGTCGTGTATGTGTGTGCGTGGGGGGGCATACACACACATATGCAGGTACACATGTTGTGTTTCACACGTGTGGAAATAGAAATTCAGAGAAGAAAGTGACTTGCTCAAGGACCCATGAACCAAGTCTAGAGGAACCCTGGGGTGCTTCTGCTTGAGAGATGGAGAGATGAAATTGTGGGTCACCAGCTCAGCCTAGAATTGGGAGGCTGCCCAATGAGAGGGCAAGGCACTAGCCACCTTGCTAACTCTTCCTAAACCAGCTCTTCTCTTCAGAATCTGACCCCAGTGTGATTTTTCAGAACATCAGATATCCCTGCCTTAAGATGAAGGCATGGGTATATTTTCCTAAACCAAATTGAAATGGATTTTGGATTAGCTCCTATTGTTCCGAAAGATCCTCTCTGCACTGGTTGCTTTGAAGTGCTCTGGCCTCCCAGCACCCTGAGTCTCCTCTGGGAGTTGTGTTGGAGATTGTTCTGTTATCTTCTCTCCATCCCTGACCAGGCAGGTCCACGAGCTGACCTGTCCCTTTGCCAGGTCTGCACCAGGCCCTAAGGTCCAGACACGACCCACTTGCTGCCTCAGACCATCAACTCAGCCCTTGCTTCTCTTGGAAGAATGAAACTTGGAAGCATTTGTATATTTTTTTGTTACATAAATTTTTAAAAATAAAAAATATTAGAAATAGAAATATAACAAAACACCCATGTACCTTCTACACAGATTTATTTATTTTTTTAAGAAATAAAACATTACAAATATAATTTAAAAGTTCTTTCTGTATCCTTTCTGGCTCCCATGTTCTCCCACAGGCAAGTACTACGGCAACAAATATAACTATTCTACATGTATTTCACATTTTTATGATATATTCATATTCACATAAAATATTATAAACTTAAAAGACATAAGCTCATACTGTATATGAGTTAAGTTTTATATTTAATATAAACATAATTTATATATAACATATACTTATATAAAATTATATTTATATACTGCATAAACTTTAAGCTTAAATTAAATATTATACTAATTTAATTAAGAATGAAATTATTTTTACAAACATAAACTAACATATTTATTATATGTAAATGCTGTATGTACATTAAAATTTATACTGTATATAGTTTATGTAAATTAAAATTTACAAAATTGGTATAAACTCTTCATATCATAGTATAACTTGCTTTTTCTTTCAATGCTATATTTTCATTTCTTTCTATTTTGATGTATGTTGTGTCCCTTCATTCTTTTGAACTGCTGTGGAATATCCCATTATAGAAACATGCCTCAATTAAATTATGATTGTTCTGTGGTTTGCAAAGTGGAGTTGTTTGAAATTTCTCAAAATTACAAACATTACCCACATTGCTGGGAAAGAGTAAAGGGGCAAATTAGGTAATTAAATAGTTAATCCCACTAGGGGATTTTAAGTAAAGAAAAAAGTATGGGAGACCCCTGTAAGTTAATGATCATTCACGAAAGCAGGTTTGCTTAACCACAAAACCAAGCAGGCCTGCTTAGCAAAAAAACCCATGCAGCAGAAGCATGAGACTTGTCCCAAAACAATAAAACAATGGTGGCACGAGACCCACATCCTGCCCAGTGAGCTCAGTAAGTTAATGAGCCCTAAGACATGCTCTCAGCACACATGAAAAACAACAATTTATGGAAAGGGGACATTTCAAAGTGAAAGACCCTCATTGTACTGAAACCTAAGATAATTTTTCCATAGTGCCATGACAGTCCTGCTTGACCATGCAGAGCCAAGAAATCTCCCCTGCCCAAACTGGAGGAGGGCTGATGATGGAAGCGTGATGTCTACTCAAGAATGAGGAACAAGGTGGTCTTCTCCCCCTCCCCACTTTTCCTTTGATTATAAAAATGTAGCCCACTAAGTTCTTGGGGTGCAGCACCCTCTCACCCACCCACTTGTAAGCTTCACAAGTATCCTACTCTAATAAGTCACTTCTGATCTACCTCTTTACCTCTCACTGAATTCTTTCTTCACTGAGGTATAAAAGAACTGAGCTCCTCAGAGCCCCCCAAAATGCCACCTAACAGTTCAGCATTACCCACATTCTTGGGGATAGACATCCCCTTGTGCACACATGTGAGTGATTTTAGGACAGATGCCTGGATGTGGGGTTGATGGGTGTTGTCAGATTATTCTCCAAAGAAGTGTGCTTGTCCCACCACCTCACCTCCTACCAGAAGGATATGAAGCTCCCATCTTCCACACCTTTGTCAGCACCAGGCTTGTGAGCCTTGAGCTTCATTGCCAATTGGATGGGTGTGAACTGGTTTCTCATTGGTGCTGTCAAAGAGGAAGAAATTTTCCTCTACCCTTCTAGGTTCTTCTGGCTGGTCTAAGAATTAAATTGACATGAGACAGATTAACAGGAAAAATTAAACAAGGTTTAATAACATGTAAACATGGGAGAGACCAAGGAAAACTGAGTTGAGTAACTTGCCAAAATGGGTGAAGCCCTCACCTTAAATACCATCTTCAGCTAAAGACTAAAGAGGATGCTGAGGGTAGGGCTTTGGGACTTCAAAGGGGAGGAAGGCAATTTACATGAAGATGGAAAAGGAAATGTTTGGTAAACAAAGATTTGCTGGGCCAGGCAGAGACAATGGGACACAGAGTGGACTCTGATCTCTAGGCCCTGTTACTCCCTCACACCTCACCCCTATACCTTGCAGATCTCGCTGGTGATAGCTCTATTGGGGGAACAGGCCCTCTATCTAAATTTTTTAGGCAATCAGAGGAACATCAATTTTCTTCCTGAGTCTTTTGGGCCTTGATGTTTTTCAGTTTGAAGTAATTTGCATACCAAAGAGACATTTTGGGGGTGGCAAGTTTTGCTCCCCTACAGTGCTTTATTCATATCTTCCTGACTGCACAAGAAGTTGACAGTCTTTCCATATGTCTGTGAAATGCCTTTTTATAGTTTGTCTATTTTTCTCAGGTTATTAATTTGTAGGAGTTTTTTATATTCAGGATTTTAATCCTTTGTTAGCTTTGAGCATTAACAGTGCTTTTTCTGGTTTATGACTTATCTTTTAACTTTATTTATTATGTCTTTTGTTATGTAAAAGTGTTAACTTTTATGTAGTCAAATTTACCAGTTGTTATCCTGATGATAAGTTTTGTGTGTCCTGTTGAAGAAATCTATCACCTACCTCTCTCTACTGACATTTTTCCATTGGTAAGATGACATCTGTGAGTATATATGAGAAGTGAGAAGGGGCTTTTCTTTTGCTTTCTAAGTTCTTACTTACAACAGCAATCCAACGATTAGGCAAGTTCAGGTTTGCTCTAATGATTTCAGATTATTTTCTACCATAGGGTATAGGGTAGTGCTTCAAGGTATGAGTTCTAGGGGGAGAATGCCTGTGTTTGGATCACTTTGGGCAAGTTACTTAAACTCACTCTGGGGATGATACTATAGTATTTACCTTGTAGGATTGTTGTGGAGTTTAAATTAGTTACATATGCAAAGTACATAGAACAGTTTCTGGTACATCATGAGAGCCAACTGTTATCTACTACTATTGTTGTCAGCATTATTTTCTCATTTATACTTCCCAGTTTACCTCTGGGCTGGATTTCTACCCTGAGACACTAAATCTCCATTCTTTACATGCTTTCCTGTGCCTAGACTGAAATCACCTTGGTGTGCTTGGCCACATGCCACTTAGGGGATTTATCTACTGGGAGGTCAAGAACTAAAAATGCTCATGGTCTAATCATTCCAGCTTGTGCCCTGGTTTGGTGGTACCAGACATTTCATCTCATATAGTTTTCAGAAAAAGTAGAGGATTAAAGGTTTCAAGGGGTCAAGTACTATCTGAGTTCAGACAGAGTCATCATCCTTTTAAATCTCCAAAGTGAGACATACATTGACAAAGATGACTTGCAAGGACTTCATAATGTATATCTATTGTGGTTGTTTGCTCAGTGCCCCTTTCCTTTCTTCTGGTTTGGTCTCCCTTCATTCCTGTGCTTCTCAAGCAAGCTGCCTGCAGTATTTTATAACCTCATTTTACCTTTAAGCAAGATCCAGTTGGGTTTCTGCCACTTGCCACTGCAAGAGTTCTGTCTACTGAAGACATAAATAAAAGGTATAATGAAAATATTAATGGCTTTTCTATCAGTTCTGGGTCCAGATCATGCTTCTGCCACTTAGTAGATATGTGGCTTTTACTTATGACTCAATTCTTCATCTTTAAACAGTGGAAGATAAATACTCTGTAGGATTGTGTGAAGTTAATAAGACAGTGAGTATAAAGGGTCTGGCATAGTTTTTTACACATAGTAAACACTAATATTTTAGCTATTGTTATTATTGTTTTTATTACCACTTACTACTACTACTACTACTACTACTACTACTACTACTACTACTATTGCACTAAGTAAAATTTAATTATGCAGGTCTTGCACGCCAGGCATCTCTATAAACTCACCAACTTTTCTCTGGATCTATGTGCATGAAAAAATAGCTAAAATATGTAAAAATAATATTGATTACTTTGCCCATGAAGGGTATATTATGAAATGGCAAGGAGGGTCAGCCAGGTTACTGATAGGAAAGAGAAAGGGCAGACAGAAGGTTTAACTGAAGATAACTTAAATAAAAGGACTTTATGGGCAAGTGGGCAAGATTAAGGGGATTGACATGAAATGGTGATAGGCTCAAGGACCAGCATCAAAAGCTGGTGTAACTGTTGGGAAGGCTGGAGGAGCTGCTCTGGACTTGGCATCCAGGAATAGCTCCTGAGACGAGGTGGCTGCACTGGCCCGATGGGGGAACATCCACCTCCACCCCAGTGAGGGAGGAGGGACATCAGGGCGCTGCCACTAGCAGTGCTTCTGCCATCCATGTACTGCCACTGCACAACTGCCTCTCCACTCCACGGGGCTGCTGACTGCTCAAGGTAAACCCCACGGCTCTATGACCCTGCAGCCAGAAGCAGATGTCTGCCTCCCCTTTGCCTTCCAAATATCACACATGTGACTCCAGAACCCTGGCACAATGGGTCTGGGTTTTTTTTAACCTATCAAGGGAGGGCTTTGGGAGCAGTGGTTGGGAGAATTGAGTAACTCAGTAGAAACCTAGTATCTGGAGAGGTAAAGGGCTCAAGAGATACGGTTAGCACACGCAAGCTCCATGGACTCAGCGGAAATCCATGTGCTCCAACCCGCCACTAGCCACCGGCTCTGTCTGGGAGTTTGCTTTCATTTAGACAGTGAGAGGAACGTCTGCATCAGGGAATAAAAGAGGAAGAGTATGAATACTCTTTTATTTTGTTTTATACTGCCATGCATTTACTTTATTTATTCCAGTGTTTCTCATCCTTAGCACTATTGGCATTTTGCATCATATATGTATTTGTTGTGGGAGGGACTATCCTGTGTACTGTGTACTGTGTGCTGTGTACTGTGTCCTATGTACTGTGTCCTGTGTACTGCGTACTGTGTCCCGTGTACTGTGTGCTGTGTTTTGTGTACTGTGTGCTGTTTACTGTGCACTGTGGGCTGTGTACTGTGTCCTGTGTACTGTGTCCTGTGTCCTATGTACTGTGTCCTGTGTCCTGTGTGCTGTGTACTGTGTACTGTGTGCTGTGTGCTGTGTACTGTGTCCTATGTACTGTGCCCTGTGTCCTGCTTACTGTGTACTGTGTGCTGCGTGCTGCGTTCTGTGTGCTGTGGCATACTGTGTACTGTGTCCTGTGGCATATTGAGCCTCTACCCACTAGATGACGGTCGCATCCCCCCATCCTAGATGTGAAGACTAAAAAAGTCTCCAGACATTGCCAAATATATCCTGGGGGGCAAAATTGAACATCACAGATATATTCAATCTTTATATATATGATATTTGAGCAACTGTCATCACTGAGAAGAGAGGGAAGGAGACAGCTAACATCGATGAAGCATCTGCTCCATTCCAGGCACGGTATTAGATGCCACCTAACCTTCATTTGCTTTCAGGCACCATGCTCTGGCACCAGAATGGCCTGGCAAGGCAGGCAGACCTGGGTTTAAATCCTGGTCCCCCAGTATCAGCCTGGCCTTGGGTGAATTAATCTTCGCAAACTTCTGTTTTCTTTTCCCCCTGTAAACTGGAGCTAAACTTTCAGGGCAGCTGCAAGGATTAACAGAGGTGAATTATGGCAAGTATTATCAGTGATTATTATGCAGAATTTGCACACGGTGGGGCAATGTGCCCTTTCATTTTCCTCTAGCACAGCATTTCCAGTCTTGTGGTCAGTGACAGCCATGCTGCCACTGCCAGTCCTTCTTTCCCTGTCTTATTTACACAGAGACAGTTGACCAGCAAAAAGGACTATGTCTTTAAGGTCAAAGGAGAAAGTGAGTAATGCAAAAAGCCTGGCACTTCTAAGTAGCTGAGTTTTCTTTCTCCTTGACAGGGCTGCTGACAGGCCCGTTAGCAATACAGAGGCTAATTACTTGCCAGGAGAAAAAGAAAATGTGTCATTTGGTTCTGACTTTTCCCAGTGCAATAACTCACAGCCACGGGACCCTGGCTTCATTTGATTTAATAAAGATTTTAAGGAAAGAAAAAGTTTTCCTTGTTTTTATTGAGAAGGGCTGGTCGTTTGTGTCTGTTTCATCTGGGACTTTTAGTTGGCTGTGACCTACCCACCTTGCAAACCACTTTGGGCACTTCAGAGCTTAACTGTCTGCATCTGTGTTTGCCCACAGCACCCTCCTGCTTCTCTGGTACTGATAGGCTCCTGTCCTCTTCATCCTGGGTCCCCAATTCCTCCACTCAGTTCATCAACTTCTGATACCCAAAATGAGACTCTCCTCACTTTGACAGTCATTTGGCCATTTGGCTTTCCTTCCCTACTTCTGACTCTCACACTGTCCTTTGAAATAATCTTGCAGTGGTCTGCTGGTCTCCACCCAGCTGTGGGCGACAGATCTGTCTCGCCCCCCCACCTTGTCCACCATTTGTCATATGAGGTCTACACTGCCCAGGTCCCCCATTGGACCTCCACAGGTAGGAGGTATCAGACAATTTGAGTGCAGCAACCAAACAGAATGGGGTAGGTGAAACATCTGGCATAGATTTTGCTTATTTTATGAAAGCCGGAGAGGTCTCAGTCAAGAACATCTGTGCAAACAGGACTTCTCTTGCTCTGGTTAATATTCATATTTATTGTGTTTCTGGAAGGCCCTGGCTCCTTCTTTGTTGATTTTTTCAATCACTGTTTCACAGTGAAACTCACCTGAAATGAAACCTCTGACAAAAGGGAGGTGAAAGGACATAATAGTGATGTTTCAGGAGTTAGGGTTTTCAGCTGGAAGGATGAAACTGAAGGATTGGCTAGATGGCCCGGAGCTATGCAACCAAATGGGCAGTCAGAGGAAGTGTGTGATGAGGGGGTGAACACACTGATGCATTTCCCTTGAGCATGACTTACCTTCCAGAGACCAACAGCATGCCAGAACCAGAAGATGCCTTTGAGATCACAAGACAGCTCCTCTTCTAACAAGGACAGTAAGGACAAGAGAAATTAAATGGCTAGCCTAAGGGCATCCAGTTACTGGTAAAGTGAAGGGGGCTGGAATCCAATTGCCAACTCTCAGTCCTTTTCACTTTGCATCGAGCTGAATTGGAGGTGTCATTGCCTGTAAGGCAATGTTTTCTTTGTTCTGAAGCAGATGTTTGGGTCTCCTTTTTACCTGTATTGCATTAGAAGCTAGTGTCTCCTCCCCACCTCACCAGCATGGGTTTCTATACAATGGTGTTGACTTTTTTTTTTTTTTTTTTTTTTTTAATATTTGCAGCCTGTCTCTCTGTGGGAAATTTGCCAACCCCTGGCAAATTTGAAGAGCCCTGGCTGTGTTGGGTCTTCGTTTCGTGCGAGGGCTTTTCTCTAGTTGTGGCAAGCAGGGGCCACTCTTCATTGCGGTGCGCGGGTCTTTCACTATCGTGGCCTCTCCCGCTGTGGGGCACAGTCTACAGATGCGCAGGCTCAGTAGTTGTGGCTCAAGGGCCCAGTCGCTCCGCGGCATGTGGGATCTCCCAAAGCAGGGCTCGAACCCGTGTCCCCTGCATTGGCAGGCAGATTTTCAACCATTGTGCCGCCAGGGAAGCCCAATGGTGTTGACTTTTGATTCCAGCCCTCTGTGTGGTTGAAAGTTGATGAGCAGGTAAATTCTTCCTTTATCCTGGGAAATAGTGCTTTCTGACTTGTGGGTGAGCTAACCTCAAGTGTGAGCTTAGACACTAATGTTCCTACGAAAACTTCATACTGCTCCCTGATACCAGCACCGCACCTCTCTCTTGTATACCCCCATCTTCTCACTCCTAGTCTTTCATGGACAATGCCTCAACATTTGAAATCATCTCATAAATTAATTCATTCTAGAGATGTTGAAGACTGGTAATTGTTTTACTTTTCACTTTTGCTCAAAATTTTTGCATTTCAACGGGGAAATTTCTAGTACTGTGAAGCTTTGATAGAAGAGTTCTCTACCATGGCTGCATATTAGAATTAACTGTCGAGCTTTATCAAACTCCTGGAGCCTGGGGTCCTTATTCTCAGATATTCTAATTAAACTGGTCCTGAAGAGGCCTGGGGCGATAGTTATTTTTTAAAAGCTCTTCAGGTGATGCCAAAGTATAACTGTTATTTAAAACCCTTGCTTAACTATGAAAGATGACATTCCCAAAGCATTGCGGATTCCTATGGCTACCAGGAAGATTTGCTACAGTGACTGCCTCAGTCCCTTCCCAAAACAGAGCACACAGCTCTTGCTGCCACATCTTTGTGTGGGGTCCAAGGAAGTCTCAGGGAAAGTGGAGTGAACGGCAGTTGACCAAGGAGGCAAGGAAACTACCTGGGACAGAACATTTTCAGTCAGTCTTATCCAGTTTGGTCTTAGTTAGGATGTTTGGTTTCACCTAAGTCTCTCCAACTAGATAGAGATTAAATTGGACATTGAAAACTGGCAGTACGTGGGCCAATTCTGACCCACCCATGTTGTCACAAATGGCAGGCTTTCCTCCTTTTTATGTCTGAATAATATTCCATTGCATATATATATATATTTTTTTCTTTATTAATCAGTAATGGACACGTATTAGGTTGTTCCCATGTCTTGGCTACTGTGAATAATGCTGCAATGAACATGGGAGAGCAGATACCTCAAGATAGTTATTTCAACTTCAGATATATACTCAGAAGTGAAATTCCTTGTTCATATGGTAGTTCTATTTTTAAATTTTGGAGGAATCTCCATACTTTTTCCCATAGTAGCTGTACCAATTTAAATTCCCACCATTTTGCACCAGGGTTTCCTGGTGCATCCCTGTCTTTTTGATAATAACCACTCTAAAAAATGTGAGATATCTCATTGTAGCTTTGATTTGCATTTCCCTAATGGTAAATAATGTTGAGCACCATTTCATGTACTCACTGGATACTTTTTTCTTCTTTGGAAAAATGTATATGCAAATCCTCTCCATTTTTTAAATTGAATTATTATTGTTTTTTTTGCTATTTAGCTTATGAGTTTCTTATACATTTTGGATATTAACACCTTATCAGATACATGGTTTGCAAACATTTTCTCCCATTCCAAAAGAATATATACTTTATATGTATAACTGAATCACTTTGCTGTACACCTGAAACTAACACAACATCGTTAATCAAATATACCCCATAATAAAATAAAAATTAAAAAAAAAACTTTTTTTCTCCCATTCTGTAGGATGCCTTTTCATTTGGTTGATTGTTTCTTTTGCTGTGGAGAAGCTTTTTCATTTAATGTAGTCCCACTGATTGATCTTTGCTTTTGTTACTTGTGCTTTTGGTGTCATATCCAAAAAACTCATTGCCAAGACCAAGGTCATGGGTATTTTTCCTTGTGTTTTCTATTAGAAGTTTTACAATTTCATGTCTTATGTTTGTGTCACTGATCAATTTTGAGTTAATTTTTGTGAGTGGTATAATATAGATGTCCAAATTCATTCTTTTGCCTGTGGATATCTAGTTTTCCCAATACCATTTGTTGAAGAGACTCTCCTTTCCTCGGTGAGTATTATTGGCTCCCTTTGGCAAATATTAGTTGATCATATATGCCAGGTTTTATTTCCAGAATCTCAGTTCTGGTCCATTGTTCTGTGCCTGTTTTTATGCACGTACTATATTGCTTTAATTACTGTAGATTTTTAATATAGTTTGAAATCAGGAAGTGTAATGCCTTCAGCTTTGTTCTTTCTCAAGATTGCTTTTTAGGATTGCTTTGGCTATTTCTGTGAAAAATGCCATTGGAATCTTGATGAAGATTGATTTGAATCTGTAGGTAGCTTTAGGTAGTATGAATATTTTAGCAATATTAACTCTCCTGATCCATAACATGAGATATATTTCCATTTAGTTGTGTCTTCTTCAGTTTCTTTCATCAATGTTATAGTTTTCAGTATATAGGTCTTCCACTTCCTTGGTTAAATTTATTAAGTATTTTATTGTTTATTTTATTATTATTCTTAATGGGATTGTTTTCTTTCTTTTTCAGATAGTTCATTTAGTGTACAGAAATGTAACTTATTTTTGTATGTTGTTTTATTATCCTGAAACTTTACAGAATTCATTTATTACATCTAAATTTTTTTTTGTGTGTGGAATCTTTGGAATTTTCTATGTGTAAGGTCATGTCATCAGCAAATGGAGACAATTTTACTTCTTCCTTTCCATCTTAGGTGTCTTTTATTTCTTTTTCTTGTCTAATTACTCTAACTAAGACTTCCAGTACTATGTTGAATAGGAATGGTAAGAGTGGGCACACTTGTATTGTTCTCGTTCTTAGAGAGAAACTTTTCAACCTTTCACCCTTGAGTATGTTGTAAGCTGTGAGTTTGTCATATGTGGTCCTTATTATGTTGAGGTATGTTCCTTCTATACTCAATCTGTTGAGAGTTTTTTTTTTTAATCAAGAAATGATGTTGAATTTTGTATGTGTGGAGATGATTGTATGATTTTTGTCTTACATTTTGTTAAAATGTTTTATCACATTTATTGATTTGCATATATTGAACCATCCTTGTATCTCAGGGATAAATCCCAGTTGATCATAGTGTATGATCCTTTTAATGTGCTGATGAATTCAGTTTACTAGTATTTTGTTTAGAATTTTTGCATCCATGTTCATCAGGGATACTGGCCTGTAGTTTTCATTTCTCGTAGTGTCCTTATCTGACTTTAGTGTCAGGGTAATGGTAACTTTGTAAAATGAGTTTGGGAGTGTTGCTTCCTCTTTAGTTTTCTAGAAGAGTTTGAGGAGAATTGGCATTAACTCTTTTAATGTTTGGTAGAATTCTCAAGTGAAGCCGTCTTGTCCTGGGCTTTTCTTTGTTGGGAGGTTTTTGATTACTGATTCAAAATCCTTACTTGTTCTTGTTCTGTTCAGATTTTCTATTTCTTCATAAATCAGATTTGATAGGTGTATATTTCTAAGAATTTATTCATTTCTTCTAAGTTGTATAATTTGTTGGTATTTCTGTGGTATCAATTGTAATGTTTCCTCTTTAATTTATAATCTTATTTGAGTTATTTCTTTTTTTTCTTGTTAAGTCTAGCTAGCAATTTGTCAATTTTGTTTATCTTTTCAAAAAACCAACTCTTAATTTCTTGATCTTTTCTATTGTTTTTATGATCTCCATTTCATTTATTTCTGCTCTGATTTTTGTTATGTCCTTCCTTTTGCTAACTTTGGGCTTAGTTTGTTCTTGTTTTTCTAATTCTTTAATGTGTAAGGTTAGGCTGTTTATTTGAGATTTTCCTTTTTTCTTAATGTAGGCATTCATTACCGTGACCTTCCCTCTGAGTACTGCTTTCCAAAATTTAAGTTTTGGTATGTAGTGTTTCCATTTGTGTTTGTTTCAATATATTTTTTACTTTCTTTTTTGACCCATTGGTCGTTCAGGAGTGTGTTGTTTAATTTCCATGTATTTGTGAGTTTTCCAGTTTTCTTTCTATTATTGATTTCTGGTTTCAAACTATTTTGTTCTGAAAAAAATACTTGTTATAATTTCAGTCTTTTAAATTTTTCTGAGACTCATTTTATGAACTAACATACGATTTATCCTGGAGAATGTTCCATGTGTGCTTGAGAAGGATGTATTCTGTTGCTTTTGGATGGAATATTTCATGTATGTCTGTTAGGTTCATTTGGGCTAAAACATAGTTCAAGTCCAGTGTTTCCTTATTGATTTTCTATCTGCATGATTTATCCATTGTTGAAAGTGGGGTATTGAATTTCCCTATTTTTATTGTATTGTTGTCAATTTCTCCCTTCAGATCTGTTAGTATTTGCTTATTATGTTTAGCTGCTGCAATGTTGAGTGCATATAATTATAGCTGCTATATCCTCTTGAGGAATTGATCCCTTTATCATTATATAATGACCTCCTCTGTCTCTTGTTACAGTTTTTGACTTAAAGTATATTTTTTTTCTGACATAAGTATAGCTACTCTTCTTCTCTTTTAATTTACATTTGTGTGGCATATCTTTGTTTGCCTTGTCACTTTGAGCCTGTATACGTCTTTGAAGCTAGAGTGGGTCTCTTGTAAGCAATTGTGTCCTTTTTTCATAATTTTATTTTTTTATTTAAGTATATTTGATTTACACACACACACACGCACACATTCTTTTTCAATATAATTGTGTCTTTAAAAGAAATCCATTTAGCTACTCTATGCCTTTTGATTGGAACCTTTAATCCATTTACATTTAAAGTAGTTATTTATAGTAAAGGACTTGCCATCTTGTTAAATCACTTTTCTGGTTGTTTTGTAGTTCTTTTTTTTCTTCTCTTGCAGTTTTCCTCTGTGAGTTGATGATTTTCCATAGTGGTATACTTTGATTGCCTTCTCTTTATCTTTTGTGTATGTATTATTGTCTATTTTGTTTTGTGTATGTATTGTTTTTATTTATTTATTTGGCTGCACCGGGTCTAGTTGCAACATGTAGGCTCTTAGCTGTGGCATGAGTGATCTAGTTCCCTGACCAGGGATCAAAACTGGGCCCCCTGCATTGGGAGCATGGAGTCTTAACCACTGAACCACCGGAAAGTCCCTTGTGTATGTATTGTTGTCTATTTTGTTTAGCTTTTTGTTTTTTACCATGAGGCTTACTTGAAACATCTTATAGATATAACAGTCTATTTTAAGCTGATAACTTAACTTTAATCACATACACTACACTTTTATTCTCCTCCATCAATATTTATGTTTTTGTAGTCATTATTTGCATCTTTTTATATTGTGTACATTTTAGCAAATTTTTGTAGTTATAGCTATCTTTAATACTTTTGTCCTTCAACTTTTATACTGGTGTTAAATGATTAACATACCTCTATATTACAGTATTAGAGTGTTCTGAATTTGACTATGTACTTGCCTTTACCAGTGTGTTATTTATTTATAAGATTTTATATTAATAGTTAGCATTCTTTCAGCTTGAAAAAGTCCTTTCAGCATTTCTTGCAAGGCAGGTCAAGGAAAAGCAGTGGTAGTAGTCAGAGCCAGTGGTGTGTGCACACTTAGCTACAGGGACCAGCTGCAGATGCATGTGTCATAGCAGGGCTGGTTGCAAACATACATGTAGTGGTGGTGGCCAGAGAAGGCAGCAAGGCCAGGGTCAACAGCAGGACACTGGCAGCTGTGTGGACCGTGGCTATCAGCATGCACTCCTGTGGCTACTGGGTCTTTCTATGAGCACACAGAAGTAGAGGTTGCTGATAGGCATCAGGCTGGTGGCATGCAAGTACACAGCCAGAGTGTCTAGCCCTGAGAGCCCGCATAATTTTAGGTGTCAGTTGTTGGGGTTTAGGCTGGTGTCTTGAGCTCATACAGCCACAGAGGCCTGGGATGGCTGGTGGTATAGTTCCCAGGCTCTGGCAGGGATGGAGAATGGGGGGGTGAACAGGTACTCAGGTAGCTGACGATAGTGAGTGCAGATACCTGTGAAGCAAAAGCTGCCTCATATTCCACTGAGAAATTAAAGTTATCATGGTGGTTTACAACAGTGGTTTCTCTATTTTTACTAAAGAGAAAATTTTGTTTCCTGACTATAAACTTCATTTCTAAAAGCAGTATGTCCAACCCACCACCTTTTTAAATTGAACATCTATTATGTATCAAGTACTACAAAAGGCATTTTATATATATGTGGTTTTATTTAATCCACACAACAATCTATTTAACCACATATTTTATGAATGAAACAGAGTCTCCAAAAGGTTGAGGAAATTGGAAAAAGCCATACAGTTACTAGACAATATGTCTCCAAGCAGGTATCTTACTAGTGGTCAGTCAGTTAGTAGCTTGTTGTCATCATTAAATAGAACAAAATACCTTAAATTTATTATTATTGAAAAAAAAGAGAGTAATATATTTATTGTTTAACTTTAGGTAAATTCAACAAAAATCAAAGAAATAAAGGAAATAACTCTACCTCCCAGAGACACTGTACAATTTTGGTGTATTTTGGTGTGTGTTCATGTGTGTGTGTGTGTGTGTGTGTGTGTGTGTTTTATAAAGTATACTTATTTCAAATGTATTTAACAATTGAGAAAATTCTTGGATGTTAACAGTGTCATTTTAAGCTTCTTCGTTAAAAGAAACTTTAGTGAATTTTAGATTAATTCAAAACAATTTACTGAATATTTACTGTGTGCTAAGCACTGAAATTTCAGCAATTAAAATAACCATCAGAGAAATATGGTGTGTGTGTGTGTGTGTGTGTGTGTGTGTGTGTGAAATAGAAAAGTAAATGCAAAATTATAATGCAGTGTGATAAATGCTTTGATAGTGATAAGCCCTGGGAGCTTTGGAAATCACAGGGAGACTGTTCACTTGGCCAAGTGAGAGAGTACAGGTGATGTCTTCATTACTTGGAGCAGGTGACACAGTATTGTAGCAAGAGTTGAATATACCTAGGTGAATAGGTAAGAGAGGGCATTCCAGAAAGAGAGATCACATGTGCAAGGCCTCTGATATAGACATGTAGATTATTTCTGAATGCAGTCCTCTGACCTCCACTTTGTCTAGGAAAAATAGCAAACTGACTATATTTTTCTTTATGCCAATAGAAACCACAAATTATAGACCCATCAGCATAATGGCTTTCTCCTCTACCTATCCCACTGAGTCACTTACAATTCTAGGTTCATTCCCCTGGGAGAAAGTTACAGGGACTTTGCTGTATCTAGTGGAGAATATGTTTTTTACCCATGGCAGAAAATTTGTTAATAATTTTCATGTAATAGACCATATGGTGGTGCAGGGCTGGGAGGTGACAAGATAAAGGCAGAGAAAATCACTTGCCACAGGTTTGGGTGATGAATGTATCAGGTGGGTCTTTGCCCTGGGAAAGAACATAGATTCAACTGTGCTCAGGTAGGGTGGAATCTTCTCCCATCACAAGTGCCATGGCAGTTATTACAGAGGTTGTGTAAGGCAGGCACTTATCTTGCTTAATGAAACATTTAAAAGGGCAAAGTCCCCGCTCTAGTTTTCTCTAAAATCGAATAGGGAAAGAACCAAAGGTTTTTTTATCTGACCAGATCACTAGAAAAAATCATGAAGCCATAAAAGACTCTCTTTGGTACATGGGGACATCACGTGTTCATAGGCAGCAATGTTCTTCCCCACTTTTCCTCCTGCCTCACTACACACTGTGCCTAGAAGGCATGTAGTTAAAAATGCATGTGAAGGAGAGTAATTGATAATTGTAATAGTTAACCTTGCAGGACAACATACCATGTGCTTTTGCACATGTATCATTTCTTTCTCTCAGCAACTCCAACAGGCAGAGTTATAAAGAGGAGAAAGCATGAGGAGGTTAAGAACTCATCTCAGGACACAGAGCAGGCATTCAAACCCGGGTCTCTCTGACTTCAGACTCATATTTTTCCCTGTCTCACTTTGTCTGCTAAACTTTGTGGATCTAGGGTGTAATTGTTGGCACAGTGGATGTCCTGAAAAGACAGTGATGAGCATATGCTTAGCTTGTATATCAGAGGTATAAAAAATAAGCAACTGAAAGAGAGGGACAAGGGAGAATGAGCCTCATCACCAAGCATGAGCTTGGACTATGGGTCCACCCTTCTCACCTCATCAAGGACACCACTCCACTGGTTGTCCTTGCTCCTTTCCTGCATCACCTTTTCTCACTTTCTACCATAGCATTCCCATCATAATCTAAAACTCTGTAAACTTAAAATTAACCTTCTCTGAATCCCACATACCTCCTCCCTGTAATACCCCACATTTTTCCTTCCATGATGGCCAATCCCAAGAGTTATCTATGCCCATTTCCTCCACTCTTATTTTTTCTTAAACCTACTCTGTTCAGACTTTTGCTATCATTTCTCAACAAGGTCATTCTTGTCAAGCTCATCAATGGCCTCTGTGTCACAAAATCCAGTTGCCATTTCTTGGTCCCCCTTTTACTCAGCCTATTAGCAGGATCTGACCCAGTTTCCCTCTTGAAAACACTAAGCCTCTAGGACCCACTCTCTTTCTATTCTGCTACACTTGGTCAATTCTCAAGCTCCTTTGTTGGTCCATCCTTGCATCAGTTAGAGTTTATGTTTGGCTGCTAATAAGAGATTTCAGAAAAATAGTGGCTTAAACAAGGTATGTGTTTCTCTCTCTCATGTGACTTGAGTGCCACAGGTAGACAGTCCAGGCTGGTAAGGTGGCTCATGTGTCATCAGTGTCCCAGCCTCCTTCTATCTGCCCCATTTTCCCTAGCACATAGCTTCTCTTCTCCATGTTTCCTCATGGAATTAAAATGGCTATTGCAGTGCTGGTCATCATAAACACTTCTAGGCAGAAAGAAAAGGAAAGAGGAAGTATAAAAGGGCACACTTTCAAGCTGAGTCAACATCCTTTGCAAGGTTACCTTAATACACTCTACCTTTCTGCAAGGAAATTCTAGGAAATGTAGGTTTTTTTTTTTTTTTTTTTTTAAGCTTGGAACATTGCAGCTTTTTTTTTTTAAATTTATTTTTGGCTGTGTTGGCTCTTCGTTGCTGTGCACGGGCTTTCTTTAGTTGTGTCGAGCAGGGGCTACTCTTTGTTGCGATGTGTGGGCTTCTCATTGCAGTGGCTTCTCTTGTTGTGGAGCACGGGCTCTAGGCAAGTAGGCTTCAGAAGCTGTGGTGCGTTGGCTCAGTAGTTATGGCTCGCAGGCTTTAGAGCTCAGGCTCAGTAGTTGTGGTGCACTAGCTTAGCTGCTCCACGGCATGTGGAATCTTCCCAGACCAGGGCTTGAACCCGTGTCCCCTGCGTTGGCAGGCAGATTCTTAACCGTTGCACCACCAGGGAAGCCCACATTGCAGCTTTTCAATAACATCAAGGTTCTTTTATTAGGAAGAAGGGTAAAATGGTATTGGAAAGGCAACTAGAAGTCTCTGCCCATTCATCATTATTATGACCTCTCAAACTCACGTCTTCTAACTACTTCTTTTCTCGATCTGTACTAGCTTCCCAGGTGTTCTCATCCACTAGATATACAATCCTCATTCCCTAAGTTATCTCTCTAGTCCTAACCTTTCCTCTAAATTCCAAAATTGGACATTTGGTTACCTGCTTTATTTCTCTACCAGGTGTCCAATAGCTATCTCAAACATAACAAATCTAAACCTGAACATATGATTCCCTCACCAACTTCCCCATCTCAACATACAGCAACTTTGTACCTACTGGGTACTCAGACCAAGAAAGAACCTAGTAGTTTTCTTTCTGTCATAATGCAATATAGAGTTAGCTTTATTTAGGAAATCTGTTGAGAATACAGCCATGCTCACCTCATTGACTCCTATTGCCACCATTTCATTTGTTGTCACCTTCCACCTGGCTTGTGGTGGTAGCCCCTAACTGGTCTTCTTGTTTCCACCGTTGTCCATCTACTTTATTTTCCACTCAATAGCCAGAGGAGTCCTGCTGGAAAATAAAGGGGATCATGTTTTTTTTTTTCTCTGTTCAAAGCCATCCAATTTTTTCCTATCAGAGTGGTGTCCAATTCCTTACCCTGAGCCTTCAACCTCTTTAATTGTCTGGCTTCACTTCTTACATCTCCTCCTTCTCCACCTTCTTCACTCAGCTCCATGTGCTCTGGCCATCTTGCTGTTCTTTGAACACAGCAGGCATGCTACAGCTTTAGGGCCTTGGAACTTCCCAATGCATCATTACCCCAAATATCTTTATGCAGTTATTGCTTCAACGTTGTCTTTTAGGTAGGCCTTCTCTTACCACCTTATATGAAACCCCACTGTGCCTTTACAATATGTTCTTATTTTTCTTCTCTGCTAAATTTTTTTCATCGTACTTATTGGCACCTGACATATTCCTTATTTGTTTATTATCTGTCCTTCCCTCCTCCCAATAATGTAAGTTTCACAAGAACAGTGATCATGCCTGTTTTGCTTCCTGCTGTATCTCCACCTTCCAGAACAGCACACAGCATAAGGTAGTTACTCAGTAAATACTTATTGAATTAATGAATGAATGATCACCTTGACAATGGCATTATGAAAATGTGAGGGTTTAGCTCCCCTACAGAGAAGTGGGCTGTCAATCTGCTCTACTGTTAATACAAAATACTTCCTCAATTCTTGGAGCTGTAGCTTATAGCTAAACAAGGTGGCAGATCCAGTCTGCTTCGATAGAGCTGTTGAGTTTGGATTTTGCTCTGCATTTACCTTGACTGATGGTTTTGTTCAAGTTATGCTTTGTGGGAAATTTATTCCCTCCTGGAGTTTCTTCTGCCAACAGAAGGAAGACAATCATTTCTTCTTGGCATGATTTCCAGCTCAATCTTCTCTGTCTTTGAGAACTCAGTTGCAATCATACAACTGTTCCAAATCTCATCTTGGTCAAATCAAATGCTGTGCTGCACTTGTAATTTAACCATCCTCCCCCTACTGCATCCTGTTCTCCTTATTTTCTCAGCTCCCTTACAAAAGATTGATTTGCTTTGCTTTCCAGTTAGATCCTTAAGTCTTGCTTTGGAGTTTTGGTTATGAAACATTTTATTTCCTCATGGTATGTGTGTTTGTGTATGTCTTAAATTCACATATATGGAATAACTGGAGCAGGGATTTTTGTACTTAGATACAATATATTTGGAATAAAACCATCAGATGTAGCCTAAAATTTTTGATTTACATGTTCATCCTGGTTCTGGCTCCAATATGACTGACCGTATCTAAAATCCTTGCCCTTTCTGAGGTTTTCAATAAATGACCCATAAGAAAGTGTTCGGTAATTAGGTTACTTAATCATTTTAAAAAGCCCCCTTTACAGACAACAGAAAATTGATCATTCTTTCTTTGCAGAAATTTGTATAAAATTGTGGAGAAAAATCTTGATTAAATGAAAGTAAACTACAAAATTTTATTTCTATTTGCCACTTTTAGGGGAAGAATCAAATGACCTCCACACCCAACAAGAGTAATTCTTGCTCACTTATTCAATTATCAAACATACTATATTTCCTGTTCATAAAAAAACTGCTATGATAAAATTGCAATTATATGATCTAGAGTTGGAGGAGACCAGTCCTAGTTAGGATTAGAGTCAGATGTAATAAAGAGGCAAAACGATAGCTTAAACAAGACAGAGATGTTTCTCCCTCACACATGTTGTTCTCCAGGTAAGCAACATGGAGAGCTTTGGCATTCTATGCTCTCATGCACCCAGGTCTCTCCTCTTTTCCTGTTCTACCAAATCTAGAATGTTGTGCTTGTCCATAAAGTCCAACATTTCTTGCCATCATCTCTGCATTCCAGCTCTCAAGAAGGAGAGAAGTGACCAATAAGGGCATGGCCAGTTCCTTTAATAATGTGACCAGAAGTTGTACTTATCATTTCTGCTCACATCACATTGGTAATTAGTCATTTGTCTTACTCACATGGCCATGCCTAGGTGCAAGGTAACATGGGAAATATAACATTTATGCCACGTGCCTAGCTGAAAATTGGAGTCCTAATACAATAAAAAAATGAGGGACAGCTAGTAGTTTCTGCCACAGATAGGAAACCTCTAATTTTAGAGATTCATAAACTAAGGCCAATAGAGGTGAAAAATATGGTCTCAGGTGTTACAGCGCAATCATGGTAGAACTAGGTATAGAACCTCGGTTACAGTGGCATGATGGAAAGAGCATGGATTTGGAGTCAGACAGGCCTGTGTTAGAATCTCAATCTTGCCTATTACTCACTGTGTGATTTGGGGGAAAGTTCATTAACCTCTCTGAACTTTGACTTTCTTATTTGTAAAATGGGAATAATTTCTCTCTCAAAGATTATCTGGGATTATAAACGAATTAAAGTATGAAAGCACCTGTCAGGGTACCCAAGCACATCATAAGCATGAAGTAAGTGGTAGGCTTTTCCTACCTGACCTGCCTGGAAAATTTCATACTGTGTAATGTGATAGATTTAAACATACACAGGTATGACCCTGTGGAAAAGCATCATGCTCAACCCAAATCTTTTACTTTTCTATCTCTGTACAATTTGAGTTAATATTCAGTTATGATTTCAAGGTACTTTAAGAGGTGGGCACAAAAAAATGGAAAAAAAATTAAGGAAAGTTTCAATTATCTAGAAAATTTAAGTTAACTGGACTCTCTCTTGCTCTGAGCATACCAGTTAATTAACTGAATATTTAGCATTATTTCAATAACATATTATATCCTGCCCATAGGATTTATATTAATGGCTTTTGTCATTTTCACTTTTATTTTCATTTCTGTGCTTTTATCTCCAAATCTTAATGTCAACATCTGAGCTTTATTTTTCTTTTAATGATTTTGGATTTTAAGTGAATTAGTATCCAAAGTTAGGGAAAAAATTAAGTTGGCTCTTTTTTAAATCTGAGTGAAGAAATGTTGTTTATATCTAGTTCAAATATTTTTCCTGGGTTACTTAAAAAAATTCCTTCTAGACTTTATTTTTAAATAAAAATATCTAAAAGAACATGCATAGATTTGTTTGAGAGAAATTCCTCCAGTCTGGGGAGAAATCACTCATATCCAAACCATATGTGATATGTAAAGTAGCATTTTGAATATTCATATTATGGTGTGAAAATCAGTTCCCCAGAATGGTAGGTCTTACAGAATGAATTGAAATGAAAATAGCAGTATGAATGTCACTTCCCTAATGCACAATATTTCAGTTTTAACCAGCATCTTTTTTCCTTAGATTGGATCACTAGAGAACAATCATGCTTGCAGACATGGAAAACATACCCTCATTCTAATTATATAAGGCACTTTGGAAGGAAAACAAAATTTAGCTCAGTATCTTTTGAATGAATTCTAATTCTGGTAATGTGGCACTGTTATTCTTGTCCATTTCTCTTGCTTAACTTGTTATTGACACATCAGCATTTCATTATGTTTCTACTGTTTTTTGAGTCCAAGTTGAAATCACCTCTGAAATGTATTGGTTATTTGTTTGCAGTCTGCAAATTCACATTTTTTTAAGCTCCTGTTGTTTTGCCAAATACTCCTCTCTCTACTTTCATTCATCTTATTAGTGTCCCTGTCAACATATTTGTCTCAGAACAATCTAAATCATTTTCAATTAGTTTTTAGTAGAGGGGAGAAAAAATTGGACAGCTTATGGGGAGTATCTTACCTCACTTTTAGAATGCATTTCACATACTTATTTTGACATACCTGGTCAGTACATCTTAGCATTACTCATCTGCAATTATGCTATTAATGGATTTTCAATTGCAAATTATCCACAGAACATGAATCAGGATACGTTTTACAGCTGTATGAATTGATTCATACACCCATAATGTTCAATCAGCCTTTGGCTTGTATCAACATGTTGTCTAATGTAAGGATTCTTTTCCCCTTTGGAAGCATTTAGCTAGTAGGGAGTCCCAGCAGATTAGTGGTTAATCATGATTCCAGAATATTCTCTGTGTAGGTAGAACTAGATGAGGCTTTTGCCACCATCAAGGGTTACACTTGAGTAAGAGAATTAGAAGGTGGAAAACTTAGGAATTTTAGGAGGAAAAGCTTCATAAATATTTTAGTGTTCATAAAATGAAAGAATGGATTCCACAGACAAAATTAAGAGAATGTCAATAATCTTGATACTATTATGTAGTTAAACACTAAATGTTAGTTCCAAAGAGAAAGTAAGAGCAGGTGCCTTTTATCTAAACCAGTGCTACTCTACATGTGTCCAAGGACAATTGTGTAAACTTTTCATTCCCATGAGATGAGTACAGAAATTAAGATTACTTAGAAACTGTCACAGTGATCCAATGTTGCTGTGACATCAAAGTGCATGACCAGTGGACTTGTCTTATTGAGTAGGATGTACACTAGTTTGGATGTTGATGAGTTCCTATCATGTCCTGTGTTTAGTCATGTTTAGTAAGACTATGTATCAGTCCAAGGTGGATTTGAAACAAGTAAACAAAAAATCCATCCATATCCACAGAAAATATGAGAAGTGCATCTCTAAACAAGTTGGGGCATTACTGAATAAACAAAAGAAAGCTTTAATGTTGCTCTCAACTTCCTTAGAGGTGGAGAAGGGAAGAAAATGGGGGTCCCTTGTCCAGGGAAGGGTAAATGTTATAGTTCTCACAGATACAGACAAAGTATGCAAATCCTGATGATGGAGGGAAATGGGTTAGCATCATCTTGGCATCTGTTGAGTTTCTGTGGTCAGTCAGCCCCATTCAGTTAGAGAAGAACAATAGTTCTGGCTGCAGATTCTAGCAGGTGTGATGGCAACTGCGTAGACCTGAGCATGCATCTTGCCATTTAAGGCTGGTCTGAAGAGCATCATGGGGAAAACTTCCTGGAGCCTCCTGGAGGGAGCTTCACTTTCATGGGGGCAAACTGTGTGTGGTCATGGTTTTCAGGAAGAGCAGCAGAGAGGCAATGGGACAGCTTAGTCACCTGTCAACTCATCAGTTTTTTCAATGTATATTGCTAAAAGCCAGTCATTCTTCTTACAATCAAAACATTGTATTCTAAGCTAAATTTGAATGCAACACAAGAATAAGTTTATCTTATAAAGCTTAAACTTAATACCTACAGACTTCCATTACATTCAGATAGAGTCTAACGACCAGAGAGAGAGTCTTGTACAAGTGACATTATTTGATTATGTACAATTAATTCCATTTGTTTTCTGTATTCCTCTAGAAACTTTTTAGGACCCGCTCTTTAGAAATTTTAGCATGAAGCTACCTAATTCTGGTTTTAGGATAATATATAGATCCATCGAATGGGTAATTTTGTGTGTGTGTATGGTCCTTCCTATAAGTTCCATACTCTAAGATCCCACTGTATTCCCAGAGGTGTTCAGTAACTTGAATGTATCAGATAGAAAATGTTTTATAACCTTTATTTAAATATCTTAGCTGTCATGATTGAACAGATATTTCTCAAAATTTTACCCTAATGTTATATGGCTTAACTTCACTCATGAAAACTGTGGCTAGTACTGTTAATTGGCTCCCCCCAGCCCACTCTACCTTGGTGCTTCTCAATATAAAGGCTGGGCACAGAAATATTTCTTTACCTAAATCTTCTTTGCAGCTATAGATGGCCATGGGACCCATTTCTGGCCACAAACTTACACAGAATACTGCTGAAGGCATGTCTGGGGAATCATTTGCTTTTCTGAAAATATAATAGGAATGGGTTGGCTAGTACAGCACTTTGCTTCTCTCCTTTGGCTGTGAGTAAGGACAGGATGAGGGAGGCTGCAGCAGTCAACTTATACCCATGTGCTAAGAGGAAAAGAAACCCTTATTTGTTAGAATCATTGTGGTCTAATCCCTGTTACTTGCAGATGATTGGCTTCTTAAGTGATAACGGAAACCTTATCCTTTGAATAACATATTTACAAATTTCCAAAACGCTTTCCTCAGCTTTCATTGCAGAATGCATTTGAATGTATTAGAACACGTGAACCTGGCTCTGTTAGGTCCTAACCTAATGTGTATTTTAACTCCAGCCAATCCAAAAAGTGTAGGAGTGAAACTCTATGGTTCAAGGTTAATTTCTTCCAATTATTCCAAGGCTATAATATAAAAATTTCTACTCTATCACTGATATGCATTTTACTTTCCTCAATTTTCATTTCACATTTCTAGTGCTCTTTCTCTTTCTTTTTCACTCTCTCTCTCCCTCTTTCTCTCTCATTTTCTCAACTTGAGATATCTGATGTTTGAGTTGAACTAAATAACTAACTAAAAATTATTGTCATTGTAGAAATATACACAGAGGTAAGCCATTTATATTAGAATTTTATGTAAAGAGTATTTGTATATGACAAAGTTTATTGTACTTTTCAAAAGTTTTTGTTCCCATATTGGGAATAAAAATTCAGAGACAGCATCTGAAGCATAGTAGTTCTTGTAGTGGCTCGAAGTGGCTCAAAGTGACAGAGTGGAAAATAAAACATAAGATGAGATGACAGAACTATTTTGTGAACTTGATTGGTTTAGTCAACACATTCAAGGTGTCTCAGTGACGTTTCCTAAATCACCTTGTGCAGCTATCCGGGCTGCTCCTCCTCTGCACTCCCAAGGTGCTGTGTGTTTGCCCAGTAGAGCACTTACAACCAGCTGTACTGTATTTGTTCACAGGTAGTTTTTCCCCCAAGCGGTGAGGCCCTTGGGGGTAGCAACTCTGTCCCTGCATGCCCAGTGCAGGGGTGAGCCTGGCACTTCCTGGGATCTCAAAAATGATTTAAGAACAGATGGAAAGAATGACAGAACCACATAAAAATATTAAAAATCAAGAAATGTTTACCTGAAGTAAGATTGGACACAGAAAATCTGGGGGGAAGGTCATATAAGTACCTTTGTCTGAAAGAAACATGTTCTTTCTTCTCTTTGAGGGAGAGAATTGAATTCATGGATATTCATCTTGGTTTTTTTCCCACAATTTAGGAGAGGTTACCTATGATGAAAGACTGAAAGTCTGTTGTAAAGCATTCCATTCTGGGCAGCTTGCCTTCCCTTCTCTGTTTCTCTCTATCATTCCTTCTTTCTTTCTTTATTTTTTGAACTTTATTTTATCTTTTTGTGCAGCAGGTTCTTATTACTTATCCATTTTATACATATTAGTGTATATATGTCAATCCCAATCTCCCAATTCATCCCACCGCCACCACCCACCCCCACCACTTTCCCACCTTGGTGTCCATACGTTTGTTCTCTACATCTGTGTCTCCATTTCTGCCTTGAAAACTAGTTCATCTGTACCATTTTTCTAAATTTCACATATATGCATTAATATGCCATATTTGTTTTTCTCTTTCTGACTTACTTCACTATGTATGACAGTCTCTAGGTCCATCTATGTCTCTACAAATGACCCAATTTCATTCCTTTTTATGGCTGAGTAATAGTCCATCGTGTGTATGTACCTCACCTTCTGTATCTATTCATATGTCGATGGGCATTTAGGTTGTTTCCATGACCTGGCTATTGTAAACGGTGCTTCAATGAACATTGGGGTGCATGTGCCTTTTTGAATTATGGTTTTCTCTGGTATACGCCCAGTGGTGGGATTGCTGGGTCTTATGGTAATTCTAGTTTTAGTTTTTTTAAGGAACATCCATACTGTTCTACATAGTGGCTGTATCAGTTTACATTCCCACCAACAGTACAAGAGGGTTCCCTTTTCTCCACACCCTCTCTAGCATTTGTAGATTTTCTGATGACGCCTATTCTGCCTGGTGTGAGGTGATATGGCATTGTAATTTTGATTTGCATTTCTCTAATAATTAGTGATGTTGATCAGCTATTCATGTGCCTCTTGGCGATCTGTATGTTTTTGGAGAATTGTCTATTTATGTCTTCTGTCCATTTTTTGATTTTTTTTTTTAACATTGAGCTGCATGAGCTGCTTGTATATTTTGGAGATTAATCCTTTGTACATTGATTGGTTTGCAAATATTTTCACCCATTCTGAGGATTGTCTTTTCATCTTGTTTATAGCTTCCTTTGCTGTGCAAAAGCATTTAAGTTTCATTAGGTTCCATTTGTTTATTTTTGTTTTTATTTCCATTACTCTAGGAGGTAGATCAAAAAAAATCTTTCTGTGATTTATGTCAAAGAGTGTTCTTCCTATGTTTTCCTCTAAGAGTTTTATAGTGTCTGGTCTTACATTTAGGTCTCTAATCCATTTTGAGTATATTTTTGTGTATGGTGTGAGGGAGTGTTCTAATTTCATTCTTTTACATGTAGCTGTCCAGTTTTCCCAGCACTTTACTGGGAAAAGATGGTCTCTTATTGAAGAGACTGTCTTTTCTCCATTGTATATCCTTCCCTCCTTTGTCATAGATTAGTTGACCATAGGTGCATGGGTTTATATCTGGGCTTTCTATTCTGTTCCACTGATCTATATTTTTGTTTTTGTGCCAGTACCATATTGTCCTGGTGACTGTAGCTTTGTAATATATTCTGAAGTCAGTGAGTCTGATTCCTCCAGCTCTGCTTTTTTCCCTCAAGATTGCTTTGGCTATTTGGGCTCTTTTGTGTCTCCATACAAATTTTAAGATTTTTTGTTCTAGTTCCTTAAAAAATGCCATTGGTAATTTGATATGGATTACATTGAATCTGTAGATTGCTTTGGGTAGTATAGTCATTTTCACAATATTAATTCTTCCAATCCAAGAACATGGTGTATCTCTTCATCTGTTTGTGTCATCTTTGGTTTCTTTCATCAGTGTCATATAGTTTTCTGAGTACAGGTCTTTTGTCTCCTTTGATAGGTTTACTCCTAGGTATTTTATTCTTTTTGTTGCAATGGTAAATGGGAGTGTTTCCTTAGTTTTTCTTTCTGATCTTTTGTTGTTAGTGTATAGGAATACAAGAGATTTCTGTGCATCAATTTTGTATCCTGCAACTTTACCAACTTCATTGATTAGCTCTAGTAGTTGTCTGGTGGCATCTTTAGGATTATCTATGTATAGTATCATGTCATCTGCAAACAGTGACAGTTTTACTTTTTCTTTTCCAATCTGGATTCCTTTTATTTCTTTTTCTTCTCTGATTGCTGTGACTAGGACTTCCAAAACTATGTTGAATAGTAGTGGTGAGAGTGGACATCTTTGTTTTGTTTCTGATCTTAGAGTAAATGCTTTCAGTTTTTCACCATTGAGAATGATGTTTTCTGTGGGTTTTGTCATATATGGCCTTTATTATGTTGAGGTAGGCTCCCTCTCTGCCCACTTTCTGAAGAGTTTTTTTTTTTTTATCATAAATTGGTGTTGAATTTTGTCAAAAGCTTTTTCTGCATCTATGGAGATGATCATATGGTTTTTTTTTGTTTGTTTGTTTTTGTTTTTGTTTTGTGGTACACAGGCCTCTCACTGTTGTGGCCTCTCCTGTTGCGGAGCACAGGCTCCGGATGCTCAGGCTCAGCGGCCATGGCTCACGGGCCCAGCCGCTCCACGGCATGTGGGATCCTCCCAGACCGGAGCATGAACCCATGTCCCCTGCCTTGGCGGGCGGACTCTCAACCACGATCATATGGTTTTTAATTCTTCAATTTGTTAATAATCTATCACATTGATTGATTTGCATATACTGAAGAATCCTTGCATCCCTGGGATAAATCCCACTTGATCATGGTGTACGATTCTTTTAATGTGTTGTTGGATTCTGTTTACTAGTATTTTGTTGAGGATTTTTGCATCTATATTCATCAGTGATATTGGTCTGTAATTTTCTTTTTTTGTAGTATCTTTGTCTGGTTTTGGTATCAGGGTGATGGTGACCTCACAGAGTGAGTTTGGGAGTGTTCCTTTTTCTGCAATTTTTTGGAAGAGTTTGAGCAGGATGGGTGTTAGCTCTTCACTAAATGTTTGATAGAATTCACCTGTGAAGTCATCTGGTCCTGTACTTTTTTTTGTTGGAAGATTTTAAATCACAGTTTCAATTTCATTACGTGTGATTCATCTGTTCATATTTTCTATTTATTCCTGGGTCAATCTTGGAAGGTTATACTTTTCTAAGAATTTGTCCATTTCTTCCAGGTTGTCCATTTTATTGGCATAGAGTTGCTTGTCTCTTATGATGCTTTGTATTTCTGTGGTGTCCATTGTTACTTCCCCTTTTTCATTTCTAATTTTCTTGATTTGAGTCCTCTCCCTCTTTTTTCTTGATGAATCTGGCTAAAGGTTTATCAATCTTGTTTATCTTCTTAAAGAACCAGCTTTTAGTTTTATTGATCTTTGCTATTGTTTTCTTTGTTTCTATTTCATTCATTTCTGCTCTGATCTTTATGATTTCTTTCCTTCTACTAACTTTGGGTTTTGTCTGTTCTTCATTCTCTAGTTTATTTAGGTGCAAGATTCAATTGGTTTTTTTTTGAGATTTTTATGTTTGTTTTCGTTTTTTCTTTCTGATGTGGATATATATATATATATATATATATATATATATATATATATATATATTTTTGGCTGCGTTGAGTCTTCATTGATGCATGTGGACTTTTTCTCTAGTTTCAGTGAGTGGGGGGTACTCTTTTTTGTGGTGCACAGGCTTCTCCTTGTGGTGGCTTCCCTTGTTATGGAACACAGTCTCTTGGAATGCAGGCTTCAGAGTTGTGGCTCATGGGGTCTAGAGCACAGGCTCAGTAGTTGTGGCTCACGTACTTAGTTGCTCTGTGGCATGTTGGATCTTCCCAAACCAGGGCTTGAACCCATGTCCCCTGCATTGGCAGGTGTGTTCTTAACCACTGTGCCAGCAGGGAAGCCATTTCTTGTTTCTTGAGGTAGGATTGTATTGCTATAAACTACCCTTATAATGTGAATGTTTGTGCATTTAATGTTGTCCCAGAGGTCTCTTAGGCTGTCTTCATTTCTTTTCATTCTTTTTTCTTTATTCTATTCCACAGCAATGAATTCCACCATTCTGTCTTCCATGTTACTTATCCATTCTTCTACCTCAGTTATTCTGCTATTGATTCCTTCTAGTTTATTTTTCATTTCAGTTATTGTACTGTTCATTTCTGTTTTTTTGTTCTTTAATTCTTCTAGTTTTTTGTTCTTTAATTCTTCTTGTTAAACATTTCTTGCATCTTCTCTATCTTTGCCTCCTTTCTTTTTTCAGTGTCCTGGATAATCTTCACTATCATTATTCCAAATTCTTTTTCTGGAATGTTGCCTATCTCCACTTCCTTTCATTGTTTTTTTTGGATTTATCTTGTTCCTTCATCTGTACATAGTCCTCTGCCTTTTCATTTTGTCTATCTTTCTGTGAATGTGGTTTTTGTTCCACAGGCTGCAGGTTTGTAGTTCTTCTTGCTTCTTCTGTCTTCCTTCTGGTGGATGAGGGTATCTAAGGTGCTTGTGCCTCTCATTCCTTCTTGCCTTCTCCTTTCTGGGAGCCTTGAACTCTTCTGCTATTCCATGGCTGTGGGGCTGTCCAAGCTGGAGGGCCCTAAACAGGATTGTGTAAAGCCCACAATGTTCTTATCTCTGGTCTCATCAATATTTGCCAGACTTAGCTTCTATTTCTTACCCCTTTGCTCTTTGCTGGGTTTAATCCCATAAACTGCTATGATCTAGCATGTTAATAGTTATGAATTAACAAGCCTGTTTTACTATCTTTTGCACATGAAAAATATCCCTTGATGCCTTAATTCAAAGGAAGGTGTGATGGATTTCATGGGGCAGAACCCAGGTCCCCACTTCTGCACAGAGGCTCTCAGTTCCCCAGCTGCTCAGGGTTGGCTGCTGATGGCTCACAGTGCATCCCTTTCCAAGAATCACAGGGGTTGCCTTGCCCAAAGATGCACACCAGCCATATTCAATGAATGGTGATTCAGGGATACAAAGCTCAGTTCCCTTTGTCACATTTGGGGACAATTCTGAAAGGCCCTCCTAATGGCAGAGCTCCCTATGGGCATGGCTGTGATTGGTGTTTCTGATGCATTGTAGCTCAGCTTCTCTCTGCTCAACTGGCTTCCTTCATTTCCTCACAGGTTTTGTTGCTAAGCACACTCCTCCATCACACTGCTGTATGTAAATCTTGGACCTAAGACTGTGTGTACCAGAAGTGATCCTAGGGAGCAATCTCTCAAATGGGATTTTGGAACTAGATCCCCCACTGGCTGGCTGGCGAGGAGGACCCCAAGGTATGTAGTAGGTACAATCCTCAAAGCTGGAAGGTACAATATCTCAGATGTTTGGAAGGTAGAGGGGAAGTAGTGAATCTAAAGAATATGTAATCAGGTGACTGTTGCTAAGTGCTATTGGTGCATTGGAGAGACATAACAAAAGGCTGAAGGTGATTCATCACCAATTTAGGGTAAACTGTGACAGTGAGAAAACCTCCTTGGTAGCATAAAAGAGACTCTAAGTCTTTTGCAGCTGGAGAGCAGATAAACCTGAGATTAATTTTATTCTTTGTATTTTTCAAAAGTTTCCAAACTTGCTAAAAATAAATATGTCCTTCCACTTTGGTAATTTGAAAAATAAATAAATAAATCTTATTTACATAAATTTGGTACAGAGATCAACTGGACAATTCAGTGTGTCTACCCTTACAAGAATTCTAGCTCAAGTCACTAAAAATGTTTAGCTGAGGATCAGGCCCAGGGTTGTTGAAGTCCAGAGAAGGTTAAATTCTAAGCCTCAGCAAGTCTTCTGTGACAAAGACAGCACTCTAGTTTGGATAGAGTGGGACTTGAAGTCTTGGGACAGTGACATCTGTGTCAGCACATTCAAGATGTTTGAGATCGTCTCTCTCCCTGTACCCTCTGGCTTGCAGAAAGGGCAAACTCCCTCCTTTGGAATATCAGTTTTTCCTCCCTTGCTTGAAGACAATGCAGAAATCTCTGCCTGCAAGACGCCATGTGCTGACCTTATGATGAAACTTCACTCCCCTCTCTTGACCACCAGACCTATAAATATTGTCAAATCATGACATAACTTGGCCCATCAGGTTCTGAGTCTGCTGAGGGAAAAACAACCCTATGCCAAAGGCACTGCTGGACCTAGCCATTACATACCTGCAGAGCTGGGATAGCATTTATGGGATTGGATCCTGAAGGTGCTAAATCAAGTAGTGATAAAACATAAAGATGGCTAAAGGAGAATTGATGAAAATGAGACCCCTCTCCTGTGATACAGGATTCAACTCTCCCATGATACAGAAAAGGACCCTGGGAGACTGTGCTAACAGGCTGGTGGAATAACTCTTGGAAGCTTAGAGAAAGCAATGAGAAGTAGAAACACCACAACTGCTTTGGCAGACAGCAGAAGAAAGGCACAAAATGCTTAGAAAATGAGGTGTGTTTCTGTGGATATGCTATGAAAAGGAGGAAAGCTGACTGTTCTTTAGGAGGGTCTGCAGGACACTCCATTTACCAAAGCAATTAGGACGCCCTGGTGAGAGGGGACCCAGCAGCACCGAGATTAAACTAGGGCTGAGGGTAGGAGGTGCTGTCACAGAGCCATGCTCCCTTGTTGCAGTAGGAATGATCAGATCTTGAAATAATAGAGGCTGGCTGGTGACACTTAATCAGAAGCAAAATGGGTAAAATTTTAATGAGTGGCAAGGTTGGAATGGCAGCCCTGGGCACAAGCCACAGAGAGTTCTAGAGATAGTTAATAGAACGTGGTGTCCCTAGGGGCAAAAGATGTACACTGAAAATGAACTAATGCTACACTTCAGCCCCATTCAAGGCGTTCCTTAAAAGACAACAGCACTTTTTCAGGGGCAAAGATTTGGGTGCTGTAATCAATTATCCACTTTTTTGGAAATAAAATTGGCCCTAGGTAAGAACATGCATAAACTCATAGCCATTGATGAATGCCTTGGTTAGTTGGTAAGGGATCTGGAATGAGTAATATTGAAAGATTGGGAGCATGAAGTTATGTGAATGGACATAGGGGAGTGGGCACAAAGGGTGATCTTTGTAAGCCATGTTAATGCCCATCAGTGAGCATCTACCATGGGAGAGACACTAAATAGGTAAAGAGAGAGATAGTCCCGGACAGTTCGTGTCAGCCAGCCTCTGTCATCAGACACCGCAGTGCAGGTGCAGTGCGCTCACAAATGAGTGCCCTGATGGTAGGGATGGAAGCGGTGCATAAGGCTGGTAGCGTGGGCTTCCTCTTATCAAGGTTGATATAAATGTGCTGCTGCTGAGTGTTCAACCTTCCTGCAACAGAGTCAGATCCTGAGCCCCTACTCTAAAACCATCCCTTGAGGAAAGCAACTGCCATTTTGTGATATATTGTTTACACTGGAGCCCTTTCACCCTTGAAGGACAGTAATTTGTCCTGAGTGAGGTCAACGAATATTCTGGGTACGATTTTTCTTTCTCTGTACCCAGTGCCTCATGTAGCACTAGTATCCAAGGATCTACAAGATGTGATTCAATGACAATGGAATTTGCATAATATTCAAGATGAAGGGTCCCACAGCAAAGGAGGTGAGGCAGTGTGCACGTGATCATGAGATCCTCTGGCCATATCATATAGCACACTTCCTAGAGGCTGCCAGCTTGATAGGATGATGAATGGCTTTTGGAAGGTGCAGTTGTAACATCAGCCGGGGGACGCAGTATACATTCTAAATAAACAACCTTGGTTAGATGGGTTACAAGGGTCTGAGAAACATGGAGTAGAAGAAGGAGTGGTGACCCATTTGGGGAGTTTGTGCCTCTTGTCTCCTCACTTTGTAAGTCTAGAGGTCTTGATTCTTAGAGAAGGAATGCCTCCATCTGGGGAGACAGTAAGGGTCCATTAAGTATTAATCTAGTGTTGCTACCAACCTACCTTGTGCTACTCATGTCAAGAGCCCAGCAGGGGGAGTCTCTGGTTGGCAGGGATCATTGATCCTGATGGTCAGGAGGAGGTGGGGTTGCTGTTTCACAATAGGGACAGAGAAATAGTTTGTCACCCAGGTGATCCACTCTATGTGGGCGGTCCTCTTGATAATCTCTTGCCCAACGTGACATAACTGAATATGTGCAGAGCTTGAGAAGGGCATAGTGACTAGGGGCTCAGGCCTCTCAGGATGAAGGTCTCAGACATGCCACTATGTAAGCCATCTAAACCAGCAAGGTGCTAACAGATGGAGATGGAAGTCTAGAATGAGTAGCAGAAAAGAGAGACAATGAGTATCCTTTAAGGCCTTGAGAGCAGGTATAGCAGCAGGTGATATCGTTCATCCCACAGACCTTCCACCTAAAATTTACCTGAGAAACAGGACCAGCATGGGTCCTGGAGAAGCTATACCCAAGTGGGAATAGCTAACAGATGGAGCAAGTAGATCCAAACGTAGGAAGCTACACTGCTCAGATGCCCACCCCAACCCCGTCCCACTCCACCCTCCACTTACGATGGATGCATTCATTCCTTAGCTACTGAGAATGTCAGCTGTTGATTGCTCTAAGCTGCATCCTTCTCCTGGCATTGTGTTTGCCCTTTTGAAGCTGACTCAACCAAGTTCATGCCCCTTGCAGGGAGTTGCTTGCATCTAATACTGTCTGATGCTGGGGTATAAAGGTCTAACTTCCTTACCTTAATTGGGGATAACTCTGAAGAGCTATACAGTTCCAAAACTCCCTGTAGAATCACCTGAAGCCCCTTTAGAAATTGCACTGTGGTTCAACTCCTCCCTCTATCCCAACCCATTCCTCACTCCCTTTACATGTATTGTTCCTGAATATACTCCCACCAGCCCTCCTACATAAAAATCTTTACATCAGAATCTGTTTCCTGGGACCTGGGCTAAGACGGAGCGGTTGGGGTATTTTGAAAACAAGTAGAAGTTTCCTTCAAATCTTACCATATACGTAGGTGGTGCCTCCTAATTACCTTATGAAGGGTTGGCCCTCCCTTAGGGAAAGGTTTTTCTTAGAAGAATGGAGATGAAGTTCTAGGAGAGAAAATACCTCAGTAGACATGAGTCAACAAATGGGTACTGTCTTAATGATTATTGTTTACTCTGTGTCATCTAGTCAAGTTGAAAGGGTCTAAGAAGTAATGTTTACTTTAACAAAATCAATGATTTATGCTTTGAATCAATTTATATTAATTCTAACTCATAGTTTACGTATAAATTGGTGAGAAATCATCAGAAAATGAAAAGAAGTTGACCTTGGAATCAGAGAAGACAGGATTTAAATTCCAACTGGCCATTTACAAAATGTATATTATACAAATGATCTTTTTTGAACTTTAGTTTTGTTAATTTCTAAGAAGGAAGTAATACTTATATCATGGGTTTTTTTTTGTGAGAATTGAAAAAGGTAACGTCTATGGAGTCTCTAGGTCTTTAGCCGTGAAGCATGATGCATGGACTCATCCTTTCACTCAACAAACATTTACTCAGCAAAAATCTTTATTAACAGCAAACATTTATTATGTGCCAGGTCCTATGATGGCTGCTTGGGGTAGACAAATGGACAAACACAGTCCCTAATTGAAGGGGTTCACACCTTGGGCAAGAGACGTACACATAAAGAAGAGGGAGCTGTAGTAAAGACTGTCTTAGTCCGTTTGGGCTACTATAACAGAACACCATAGACTGAGTGACTTACAAACAACAGAAATTTATTTCTCACAGTTCTGGAGGCTGGGAAGTCCAAAATCAAGGCAGCAGCAGATCCAGTGTCTGGAGACATCCCACTTTCTGGTTTTTATAAGCAGCTGTCTTCTTGCTGTGGTCTCACATGGGAGAAGGGGAAAGCCAACTTTCTGGGATCTCCTTATAAGGACACTAATCCATTCATGAGAACTCCACCTTCATGACTTAATCAGCTCCCAAAGACTCCACCACCAAATAGCATCACATTGAAGATTAGGTTTCAACATGTGAATTTAGGGGGGGACACAAACATTCAGTATAACAGTTTGTTCAACTTGATGGGTGGTAATGCTCTAGATCTTCCAATGATTTTTGAAGTAGGCAGGACTGATTAAGCATGTGGTAATTAGGTGGGTTTCCAGGAAGTCCATCTGTGAGGTGTCAAAACATCCCTGGGTGAGAGGGAGAAGATTGTATTTCCTGGAACCCCTCCCGGGGAGAGTGGGTTTCATATGCTTGGGCCCAGAGCTGTTGTTGCTAATGGAGAGACAAAGCATTGCTGTCCCAGTTCACCTCCTTTGTGCTTCTGCCCCATGGTGGTCTCCAGCCCCTTCTCTTACCATGCCTTGGAAAAATATTTTAATATAGTTTGGGATTGACATGTACACACTGTTATATTTAAAATAAAATGCCTTTCCATGAAAAAAAAATTGTTTTGGAGGAGCACCTATTTTATGAGCCTGTCATGGTTGCCACGTGTCTGAATCCAGGCCATTACATCATCATTTTTAGTAAAGAAACTGAGGCTGAGAAAGAGTCAAGGTTGCAACTGGTGTGTAGCTGGCAAAATCATGTTAGGGATTTAATCCTTGCGGACCCCAGCTTGTTTCATCATGCTCTCCCTCAACATTTAAAACACTGGCAAAAAATCGAGGCCTACGGCAGTGACATAAGCTCTTAGCATAAATTTCATTTAAACAACCTTTGTTGTGGTCATTTTGTTGTCATGCTTGCCCCAATCAATGAAATGGATATAGGGTCTTGGGGCTGCAGCTGTTTGTCTCATCATTTAACCTTCGGAAGCAGATTTTATTAAAGTGTTACTGTTGCTGAAAATGAATTACAAAGCTTTCCCTTTTCTGTAGGAAATAAGAGTGTCCAGATGAGATTACATGGCTTCCTATGATATCTAAATAAGATTAGTTTGCTGAAGATCACATTAAAATCCCATTAAAGAGATGGTTCCGCTCCAGGCCCCCTTCTCCTCAGGCAAGTTCTGAGCAAGCTGATGAAAATTTCTCAGGATGACACACAGGCATTGAGCACCCTGTGGAGACATGGGGGTGGGAGTGGAGATAGCCTCTGTTCATCGCAGGAATAGGATCTGTGTACATGGTCCATTACTTACAGCTGACAGTTCCTGACTCTAAGCGGAGAAGACTTTAGGGAGGAAATGGTAATAAGATGATCAAGGGATGGAGGCACTGAGGTCATCCCCAGAGAGGATCCAGGAAATCATTAGTTCTTTTTTTTTTCTTTGACAAGGATAATAACATTAATGCTTAAGTATTTATAGCCTTTCCTCAAGCCTGCTCTGAGGAGAAAGGATGCTTTGCTCTCAGGAGGCTGCTAGGCCTGGATTTTTGTTGCGTTGCTCTAAATAATCAGTGTAATTTTAGACTGGTGCTGAGCAAAGTTAAATTATTAAGAAGAAATAGGGAAATTCCTACAATGCCCGAACAGGAGTTTTGAGAGAGCAAAGGAGAAGCCAGGGGAGAGAAAAAGAAGAGGGAATTGAGAGGGGCTATTATGATAGCTGGGCCTTTGGGGGAGTCAGGAAATGATGAGATCTGCAATGTAATTACCCTTTTCATCTCTCCAAGGGGCTTCTTTGAAGATCTAAAGTGCTTTTCAATGATTTTTTGGATGTAGAACTGATTTATGTGAATGACAGTGATGTACCCTTAAAATGGCCAAACTTCACCTGTTCATTAATTATCAAATTTCCTTGAGTGCTAGGTGTTTATTAGAGATACAGAGAAGATGGATATAGACCCTGCTGCTCAGGGGTTCATAGTCGAGTTCTGCAGATGTGTAAACAAACAGAATTTGATGTAGTAGGTGCTTCAGTAGAAGGAAGCACAGGGAGCAAAGGCCATGTCCCCTTGATGTGACAATCAGAGAAGGCTTCACAGAGGAGTCCTGGGCCATGTGAGAATTTGGAGGGGTCAGTCTGCCCGAGGCTTACTAGAGCTCATGCTTGGGTGTTTTCAGTTGGCAGCCAAAACATCTCCTCCTGTCCTGGTTCCTGCTCTCATCCTGGGGGAGCTCAGTGCTCAAACTTTATATGACTTTCTCTGCTGATGGGAGGGAAATAAAAGTAAAGAGGGACAGTTTTCAACATTTGGTGACCGTAATGACATTTGTTTTGAGGGCCTTCATGAAAACAGCACTGATAGAAATTGTATTAGATCTTACTGGGCCCTTATCTCACTTCTCATCATACCTCTTTATTAATACTATGTAGCTTTTTTTTTTTCTTGTTACTAAGATGAAAAATGGAATCAGATCCAGTCATTTGGAATCCTTTGCCTCTTTTTTTTCTTGAAATGAATATATTCTACATTGTTAAAAGTTTTATTGAAACACTAAAGGCCACTTACTTTTTATAGCAGTAGGAGCACAATTTAATGAAATCTAAAATAAAAATAACAAAATGGAATGAGCCAATCAAAAAACTAGCTCTTTAAAAATACAGATAATTATTACAAAAATACACCTCAAGCTGCACAAAAATAAAATGAACTCTCAGTAAAAACACCAATTTGCTAACAGCACTTTTGTGGGGGGCAGTATTATCAGTTGGGGTGGAGATTAATTTTATTCTTCATATCTCTCAAAAGTTTCCAAATTTGCTAACAACAAACATGTCCTGCCACTTTGGTAATCAGAAAAATTAATAAATAAATTTATTTATATAAATTTGGTACAGAGGTCATTTGGACAATTCAGTGTGTCTACTCATAAGAATTCTAGCTCAAGTTACTACAAATGTTTAGCATTGTTAAGTTTTTCATAGACTGTTTTTAAAAGATGAAAATAGGCCTTACATCTTTGCCATTTGTGTTCAGTTAAGTAACAGTTAATGAAACTGTGGAAATAGGCCCACACCATGCTTTCTCTAATGGTGGTGGTGGTGAGTATGATGAAAATGTTGGTGATGATGATGACTTCAAAAAGTTGCTGATTCCTGTAGAGTTAAATGGGGTCAGCTATGTACTCTATTTTATAGGTAAGGAAATAGAAATTTAGATGTTTATTCAGAGGCATTTATCTTCCCCAGGTCATCTACCACAGATGGAAATGAACCAAAACCCAAATCTTCAGATTTCTAGTTAGTTTCTCTCTCCATTACACCATGCTATTATTGTTATATTATTGTTAATGCTTCTTTGCCTGCCAGAAACTACAGAGATTAGTTTTCAGTGTATTTATTCAAGCCTTTATAGACTTTAATGTTTTTGTATGCTCATGCATGAACTTAGGTGGTTAGTCCTAGAAAATGAATTTCTTTCTTTCTTTTCACTTGGGTGTAGCACTTGGTAGTAGTAGTTTTCTTTTTAGTTTTGATTTGATTGGTTTGAATGAAGATTGGGTTTTTGTGTTTGTGTTTTAAAAACAAAAGCTTATTTCAGTCAGCTCAGTGGAAAAAAAAACAAACAAACCATGGCTCTCTGTCATTTCATGGAAAATGCTGTTTGAACTTTCCATTTTCAACTAATTGTGCTATTATGTAGACACTATTTATGTGCAGAACTCTGATCCTATTTGTACTGTGAGGTTGAATGTAGTACTTGTATGATGTGGGAGGTGAATGTCATTGACTCTAAGTCACAAAGGCGCTCTGAACAGGAAGGATAAACATAATCAAATTTATTCAGAGAATTTAAGGTCCCCAGATTTTGTTTTTGGAGCAACTGAGAAGAAGGCTAACACAAAATTAATCAATTTTCTATTTTGTAATTCAATTGAATAAATCCTTGTGGTTTGAATGACAAAGTGTAAGCAGCTTAGATAACAATCTTCACCTTGCTTTATCCTTATTAAAGAATTTGACTTTGGCAAGGATGCATGTCAGGTACCTTCCGTTTTCACTAGCACCTCACAGTTGATTAATTTGCTTCATCCTCAATTTTCTTTTCTGTGTTTATCTTAAGGCAGATTAACTTTGGTCAGATATTCCATCCTTCCCATGTTAAAATGGACAAACAGTGATTCATTTTCTGCTATTTGTTTTATTTATGAAAATGAGTTTGACCCAAATGTAAATGCACTGTGTGCATTTGACTTTCTGGGATACTTTAAACTTCAGCTTCAGGAAAATAAAAAGAACTCAGCCAGATTAAATAAGGGCAAATGAATGAAAAGTAAGTACCTTATATAATGAAAGTACAAAGGAGTATTTTCTTTGGAATTGAAATGTAATTTAGCTGACGTCCCTATCAGTGAGATGACAAACAAACACATTTCCTCCTGCATCTATAGGTGTCACTGTTGAGATGCACTTCCTGAAATAAGCTCTATGCAGATCTGAATCTCAGAAAGGGCTTCCAGGATGGATTTTATAGAGTGCTTTTGACTAACTCTTGTAATATATATATATTTTCATATGAGCATAGTACTTAAGTCTGATTTCCTGGCACAATTAAAGCAACTAATTGAACTAATTGAATGTTCTATTCTTTTGGAGCAAAGAAGTAACTTTGGGCAAGGACATATCAGTGCAGAGTGGAGTAAAAGGTAGGAATTACTCCTCAGATTTTGCCTCAATACTCCTAGATTAGTAATTTGGGGAAATTAATGTTTTCTTGATTCCTTTTTTTCCCCTTCCCACTGTCAACACAGAGCAACTAGAACCTCTGATCCTGTAAGATCTTCTGTGTGCAGGGCTTCACTTCCAGATGATATGTTTTCTTCATCAGAACACTAATGAGAGAACCAAAACAGTGTTTAACTGATGTCACTGATTTTCTGAAAGGGATTCCTAAGTTAGAACCAGGATAAATTTCAACATATTAGGATTCTAAGAGTTTGACTTTATAAGAGTGTCCTTATCTTTTTTGTTCACAAAGTGATTTGAGAATTTGGGGAGATTTCTTGGCAGGACTAACCTTCAGGAAATTGTTAAGGAGTGATCTGTGTTCTCTGCATATAAGACTTCTGCTAATTTCCCTATTTTATCCAAGTACCCCCTCCTAATCAATATTTGAGTTAATTAAATTATTAAGCAGTTATTGCTGTTCTATTATGTATGTTTCATTTTTCTAGAGGTTAGTGATATAGAGAAACATTAGGGACAATCCTTTGCCTTCAAGGATCTCAGCATTTAACAGAAATAAGATCATTTGCCTTCAAGAATCTCAGCATTTAACAGAAATAAGAGACAAGCAAGTGAAGTGTAAGAAAGAAAGTTAAGTGTTTAGTTTGTGCGGAATGTAAAGTGGAGAGCTGTCACATTTGCTTGGGGATCTGGGAGTGTTTCAGAGAGAAGTTTATTGAGTCAAGTTGAATAGAGTGTACTGTGAGGAAAGGGTGGTAAGGAGAGGTAGAAATATTTGATGTGGATGGAGCATGACTTATGAGGGCCACAGGCACAAAACACTGGGTGTGTTAGGGAATAGTGAGTGGCCAGATGTGGCTGAAGATTAAAGATGAGAGTATGGTGTGGGGAGGAAGTGCTCCCATTATGTCCCTTTTGTTGGATGCTCTGAGCTCCTCACTGTTTCACCAAAAGAGACTGGCCTCACATACCAGTACCACAGATATTCTTTTTCTTTTCTTTTTCCCAACAAACAACTGCTCATGTTCAACTCCTTCAAAACAGAGTAAATAAGTTCATTTGTACCATTTCTTTTTAGATTCCACATATAAGCGATATCATATGATATTTGTTCTTCTCTGTCTGACTTACTTCACTCAGTATGACAATCTCTAGGTCCATCCATGTTGCTGCAAATAACATTATTTCATTTTTTTAATGGCTGAGTAATATGCCATTGTATATATTTACCACATCTTCTTTATCCATTCCTGGAGTTACAGATGTAGAAAACAAGCTTACCAGGGGGGAGAGGGGAGGAGGAATAAATTGGGAGATTGGGGTTGACATATACACACTACTATATATAAAATAGATAACTAATAAGGACCTGCTGTGTAGCACAGGGAACTCTGCTCAGTACTGTCATGACCTATACAGAAAAATAATCTAAAAAAGAGTGGATATATGTATATGTATAACTGATTCACTTGGCTGTACAGAGAAAGTAACACAATACTGTAAATCAACTATACTCCAATAAAAATTAAGCAAAAAACAAAAGCAAAGACACAGGTTTCTTAATAGACAGTTTCTATGTTAGAGTTGACTCCTATCATTGGGTTTGTTTTAGGTAGTAGTTGTTTCAACTACTATTGGTCTTGGAAGATGAGGAGGTCAAATGGAAGGATTGTGTCGATGGGTTTTCTGTGACTGATGTAGTTAATAAACTATTTCTGTTACAGATGGGCATTAGATGTCTCTTGCTTTGCACTGAACATTAGCTAGCTCTTTGTGGCTTATATAAAAATAGCCAGTACTTATATAGTTCTACTGTGTGCCAAACACTATTCTAAATATTTTACATATTTTAATTCATTTACTTTTTCTTTTCTTTCTTTCTCTTTTTTTTTTTTTTTTTGCGGTACGCGGGCCTCTCACTGTTGTGGCCTCTCCCGTTGCGGAGCACAGGCTCCGGACGCACAGGCTCAGCGGCCATGGCTCACGGGCCCAGCCGCTCCGCAGCATGTGGGATCTTCCTGGACTGGGGCACGAACCCGTGTCCCCTGCAATGGCAGGCGGACTCTCAATCACTGCGCCACCAGGGAAGCCCCCATTTACTTTTTCTAACCACTCTGTGAAGTAGGTAACATTATCATCCCAATTTTATGCACAAAGAAATGAGGTGCAGAGAATTAGAAGACTTGCCCAGTCATACAAGTAATAAATGAAAGAGCTGGGATTAGAACCTGGATAGTTTGGTTAAGGTTACATATTATCTAGTAATTGGATATTTCATTAGCTTAATTGCACTATATAATAAGTTACTTTTAGTAGTTTTTATTTTATGAGAAATGAGGGATAAGTGTAAATCTTTAATTTGGGTGGATTTCTGTAAGAGCAAACAAGAGAGATACATGGTCAGAAAAAGCGGAGTTGGGGGGACTAACAGCTTCTCTGATCAATTCAGAAGAGCTCTCTGGATGATGAGTGATTTCTTTATTCTTGGAGGATGACTAAAACAACAAGCTCTGGAAAGAAGAGAGAACTTTCTGTCATCTTAGAAATTAGTTTCTAAGCAGCTGCTAGGAGAAATCCCAACTGGATGTATCAGACTCAAGAGGTTTGACAAATGTACATAGAAAACTCTGAATATTACTATTTTATTTCATGTTTATAGAGTAACAACAGTATCCTTGGGGCTGTACAGATCCAAAAAGACATCATTCCTGCCCTAAGGGTTTACAATACAAATAGTCAGACTTGCAATATTGTACCAGAACCAAGTGTTTGAGTGTTGCACACCACTTGCCCCTCTCCACTTCTCTCCATTTTTAATTAGCATACACTCCCAGGGCAACTGACACTCCACACTGAATTTAGTCAATGCTTTAGTCAGGGGAAAAGCAGAATGTGCCTAAAATATTTTGTCAGCAGTTATAGTACATCAGAAATGATATTCACCAATTTTTATGTATATGGCAATTAGTTGTTCCATTAACTTTCCCTGTCAAGCTGAAATATCCAATCAAGAATTAAAGGGATGAGAAAGAAAGGCTAGGAAAATCCATTCACCTGTAAATTCACCACTTGCAGTGCTGGCCATATAGGCATGCACAGTAGGTGATTTAAAAGTTCCTGGCATTTCTTGAGAGTTTGTTATGGATAAGCAGGTGTTTCAGTGTGGAAGAAGGAGCTCAAGATTGGTGAGGCTTCAGACGCCCAGGTGCGGGGGCAGTAACTAGGCATATCTCTTTGCATATTTTATGTTATTTAATCTTCTCAGTTAATTTGGGGGATAGGTACTATTTTACAATCACGGAATTCGAGTCTCAGAGAAGGTACATTGTAAGCAGCTCTTTGCAGGAAACCATCCTCAACAGGAAGCCCCTTTCCTTGTCACTTTAACAAAGCTATATTGTAACTAACTTTTAACTAGGCACCCCCATGCTCTACTGGAGCACACCTTTCAAATCTTTTAATCACACAATACCTTGCCTAACTTGTTGGTTCTTGCCGTAGATCAAAAAAGTAGAAATGAAGAATAAGTAATTAACAGGTGACCAGATCGCTTCCCTAGCTTCCCCTTCAGTAATCTTCTGAACAAACTGTGTGACCAAGCTGTGTGAACAAGATAACATCTAGAGGAAGATCACGAGGAGTTGACAAGTCTGCACACAAGGCTGCACGCAGTGGGGGATGACGATGACTCTGACCCCCCATCTCAATGATTAACTGAGATTACTTCCCTCCTTTCCTTTAAAACTTTCATGGCCAAGCAGAATCTTCAGAGGTGGTTCTTTGGGGACACTGAGTCCACCATCTCCCCAGATTGCTAGCCTTCTGATTAAAGATAGTATACTAACGTTGATGAGTTTGATTTTGTAAGCAGCGAGCAGCAGGGCCTGATTCGTTCAGTATCAACATGACTGGCTGAAGGTCACACAGCTAAGAAAGTTGGGACTGTGATTAGAAATCTTTTTACTCTCATTAGTTGCCCTATTATACTACTTTCTTTTTTAGAGACAAGACATTAAGATTACTCTTCTAGCTTTCCCCTAATTGTTTTATTAAACACTTGACAACTGCAACATTATCATTGAGATTTACATTTAAATTCAATGTTGAGATTTAAATCCTCATTTATACCCTTTTTCAAGAGCAGGTGAGATGATGGCAACATAGGTTGCTCCTAACTTCAGTCTGGCTCACAGAGAGACCAACTAGCAACTATCCATAAACAAGACACAAATGTGATAATCCCAGAATCCAAGAGTGAGGCCAAAGCAGCCCCCTGGACCATGGAGACTGAGGAGGATGCATTAGAAAGGTAGGAGGAGCAGTTTCACTTTGACCGCATCACTCCATGCCCAGGCTGGCACAGCACTGTACCAAGAGGGCCCCATGGACCTATCATTTCTTCAGTGAGAAAAGAGAGCCCAGGGTGGACAATGCTGTGTCCTCAGCATTGTGGGACACCTGCCAGATGGCCCACTTGAGTCCTGACTCATGAGGGTAACTGGGGAGGTCTACAGGGTTTGACCACTAGGGATCAGATAGAGGTGAAGGGAGGCAGGGCTCAGATCTTGGCAAATTGCATTCCTGCTTTCAGGGGTACCTGAGGAGAGATCCCAGCCAGTGGTTCTGTCCATCTGTAGAACTGAGCTAGTAACCCAAACTATCCAGGGAGCTTGGTTGGGCAGTCCTGCCAGTGGCTATACCAGCCATGAAACCTGTTCTACAGCCCTGCCTGGGGAGGGAAGCAAATTTCCAGCCCTGCCTGACAGCTGAAAATAGCCACCAGTCCTCCCTGACCAGGAAGCCTGGCCAGAGAGCCTGGACAGCCATGGAGCTCATCCTACAGCTCCATTTGGTCATGGATCCAAGCCTGCAACCCTGCTTAGCTGTTAAGTATAGAGCCTGTGGCCTCACATAACCAGGGAGCCTGAAAATTTGGAGCTCAGCCTGTGCCCTTGTCTGACTGCTAAACACAGCCTGGGACCTCATCCAGCCATAATCCAGCCAGTGACTCTGCCTAAATGTGGAGCATAGCTTGTGTCTTCACCTGATCAGGGAGTTCAGACAGTGACCCCCACCTGACCACAGAGCACAGTTTCTAGTCCCATGCAATCGTGGAATACAGCTAGAGGCCCTGCCCAACCAGAGAGCCCTAGCCAGTGACTTCACCCAACAGTGGAGCATAATCAGTGACCTACCTTATCTCAAAGCCAAGCCTGTCACCCCATCTGATCTCAGAGCACAGCCCAACCATGAAACCTTGCCTGCCTGAACATGGAGTCCTGCCAGTGACAACATCTGAGACTCTATCCAACAAGGAGTGACTGTGGATGCCAGCCCATAGCTCTACTCAATTACAGAGTCCAACCAGTGGCACTTCCCTGCTCTGCCAAAGAACATATCCAGTAACTTCATCTGACCAGAGGCATTTGCAGGGCTCAGCTAGTGACTCCACCTGACTTCAAAGTGCAGTCAGCAGGTCATCCCAATGGAGGCCAGCCTGCATCACCTCCCCCACCTCAGAGTAGAGACAATGGTCTTCCCCAACTAGAGACCCTGATAGGAAGCTCCACCTGCCCATGGATGCTACCAGATGACCTGTCCAGTACTGCAATCTGAGCTGACTGATGAAGGACTATCCCTGCTGATGTAAGCCTGCAAAGTCTGGAAGAGGAGACTGCTTACTTATGTGCACAGACAGCAATGCAACAAATCAAGAGTCACACAAAGAATCAGGTAAATATGACACCACCAAAGGAAACTGATAAAGCTTTAATAGCTGATCCTAAAGAAATAGAGATCTATGAATAAATAATTCATAATAATCCTCTAAAATAAGTTCAGTAAACTATAAGAAGACACAGACAACTAAACTAAATAGGAAAATAAGGCATGAACAAAGGAGAGTTCTACAAAGAAATAGAAACCATCAAAAAAACTGAAACAAAACACCAAATAGAAATCCAGGAGCTAGCTGAAGAACACAATGATTTAACTGAAAAATTCAAGAGAGAATTTTACCAAACAGACTCAACCAAGCAGAAGAAAAACTCAGTGAATTTGATGATAGGTTATTTGAAATTATTCAGGCAGAGGAGAAAAAGGATAAAAGAAGAAAAAGATTGAAAAGAGAATGAAGAAACCCTAAAGAACTTATGGAATATTATTAAAAGAAACAGTATATGCATTATGGAAATCCCAGAAGGAGAAGAGAAAGATAAAGGGACAAAAAGTCTATTTAAAGCAGTAATGGCTAAAATCTTCCAAACTTGGGGAGATAAACAGAGATCCAAATTCATGAGGCCAAAGGATCTCAAATAGGTTGAATCTGAAAAGGGTTACACTTAGACATATTTTAGCTAAATTGTCAAAAGTCAAAGACAAAGAGAATTTTGAAAACTTCAATAGAAAGGCCACTTATCATGTACCAGGGAGCCCCCATAAGACTATCAGTGGATTTCTTAGTAGAAACTTTGCAGGTCAGGAGAGAGTGGGAGGATGTATTCAAGATATTAAAAGAAAAAAACTGTCAACCAAGAATACTATACACAGCAAAACTGTCCTTTCCAAATGAAGAGAGATAACAACAAAACAAATAAAAGCTGAGGGAGTTAATTATCACTAGAACAGACTTACAAAAACTGTCCCTTTATGGCATTCTTCAAACTGAAATAAAAGTATGCTAATTAACATCATAAAACACATGACTATGTAAGACTCAACAATAAAGGTAAATATATAGCCAAAGTCAGATTCTCTAATGTTGCAATGTAGTATACCAATCACTTAAAAATCTAACTTAAACATTAAAAAACAAACTATTAAAAATAACTATAACTACCATAATTTGTAATTGGCAGAGAGAAGTAATAGTATGAATTCTTGCATGCTAACAAAGTTAAGTTCTTATCAGCATAAAATAGAATGCTACAACTATAAGATATTTTATGTAAGCCTCATGATAACCAAAAAGGAAAAAATCACTAGTTGATACACAAGATTGTGATAAAGGAGTCAAAGCATACTACCACAGAAAATTACCAATCACAAAGGGAAACAGCAAGAGAGGAAGCAAGGAACAAAAAGGATTTACAAAACAGTCAGAAAACAATTAACAAAATGGCAATAGTAAATTCTTATCTACCAATAATTACTTATAATATAAATGGATTACAGTCTCTAATTAAAAGACAGAATAGCTGGTTAAATAAAAAAGGATCCAACAATATGCAGCCTACATGAGAGTGAAAATATGGAAAAATATATTGCAAGAACATGGTAACAAAATGAAAGCAGGAGCAGCTACACTTATATGAGCCAAAATAGATTTTAAGCTAAAAATGGTGAAAAGAGACAATGAAGGTCATTATATAATGAGAAAGGGGTCATGAAGTTATAACAATTAAAAATATTTATGCACCCAACATCAGAACCCCTAAATGTATGAAGCAAAACTAACAGAACTAAAAGGAGAATTAACAGCAATACAATACAGTAATATTTGGATACTTTAATACTCCACTGTCAACAATGGATAGATCATCCAGAGAGAAACTCAATAGGGAAACAGGGGATTTGAACAGCACTATAGACCAAATGGATCTATCAGGCATACACAGAAGATTCCAACCACCAGCAGTAGAATACATATTCTTCTCAAGTGCACCTAGAATATTCTCCAAGATAGATCATATGTTAGGGAACAAAAAAAGTCTTAACACATTCAAGATATTGAAGTTATATAAAAATTTTTACCTAACACAATGGTAAGAAACTAGAAATCAATAACAGGAATAAAGCAGAAAAATTTACAAATATGTGGAAACTAAACTATGTACTCCTGAATAACCAATAGATGAAAGAAGAAATAAAAAGGGAATGAAAATGGAAACCCAACATACCAAAACTTATGAGATACAAAAGCAGACATAAGAGGGAGGTTTATAGCTATAAATGCATATATTAAGAGAAATAACTCAAATAAATAACTTAGCCTTACACCTCAAAGAACTAGAAAAAGAGGAACAAATTAAGCACAAAGTTAGTAGAAAGAAGGAAATAATAAAGACTCAAGTAGAAATAAAAAAATAGAGAACAGAAAAACAATAGAAAAGATTGACAAAACTAAAAGTTGGTTCTTTGAAAGAGAAACAAAATTGACAAAACTTTAATTAGAGTAACCAAGGAGGACTCAAATAAATAAAATTATAAATGAAAGGGAAAACATTACAGAAATACAAAGGCTCATAAGCAACTACTGTGCACAATTATAAACCAACAAATTGAACGACCTAGAATAAATGGATAAATTCTTAGAAACATACAACCTATTGAAATTTAATCATAAAGAAATAGAAAATCTGGGCTTCCCTGGTGGCGCAGTGGTTGAGAGTCCGCTTGCCGATGCAGGGGACACGGGTTCGTGCCCCGGTCTGGGAGGATCCCACATGCAGTGGAGCGGCTGGGCGCGTGAGCCCGTGAGCCATGGCAGCTGGGCCTGTGCGTCCGGAGCTTGTGCTCTGCAAGGGGGAGCGGCCACAACAGTGAGAGGCCCGCGTAACGCAAAAAAAAAAAAAAAAAAAAAAAAATAAGAAATAGAAAATCTGAACAGATCAATAAGAAGGAGATTGAATTAGTAATCAAAACCTCCCACACAGGGCTTCCCTGGTGGCTCAGTGGTTGAGAGTCCCCACCTGCTGATGCAGGGGACATGGGTTCGTGCCCCAGTCCAGGAAGATCCCACATGCTGTGGAGCAGCTGGGCCTGTGAGCCATGGCCACTGAGCCTGCGCGTCCGGAGCCTGTGTTCCGCAACGGGAGAGGCCGCAACAGTGAGAGGCCCGCGTACCGCAAAAAAAAAAACAAAACAAACAAACAAAAAAAAAACTCCCACAAAGAAAATTCCAGAACCAGATGGTTTCACTGGTGAATTCTACTAAACATTTAAAGAAGAATAAACACCAATTCTTTTCAATTTCTTTAAAAGAAATTGAAGAGAAGGGAACACTCCAAAACTCACTTTACAAGGCCAGTACTACCATGATACCAAAGCCACATAAGGATACCACAAGAAAGGAAAACTACAGGTCAATATCACTGATGATAGATGTAAAAATTTCCCACAAAATACTAGCAAACTGAATTTAACAGCCCAATTAAGGGATCATACACCACAATCAAATGGGATTCATGACTGTGATGCAAGGATTGTTCAATATATGTAAATTAATAAATGAGATACATCACACTAATAGAATGAAAGCTAAAACAATAAGAACATCTCAAGAGATGAAAAAAGAAATTTGAAAAAATTCAACATGCTTTCTTGATAAAAACTGTCAACAAATTAGGTATAGAAGGAATGTACCCCAACATAATAAAGGCCATATATGACACCCCCACAGCGAACATCATACTCAGTTGTGAAAGACTGAGAAATCTTTTTCCCTAAAATCAGAATCAAGACAAGGGTGCCCCCTCTCACCCTTCATATTCAACATACTACTAGATGTCCTAGCTAGAACAATTAGGCAAGAAAAAAGAAATAAATGGCATCTAAATTGGAAAGGAAGAAGTAAAATTGTCCCTGTTTGTAGATGACATGATATTATATGTAGAAAATCCTAAAGACTCCACGAAAAAACTGTTAGCACTATTGAATAAATTAGGTAAATTTGCAGGATACAAACATCAGTTGAATTTCTATATTCTAACAACAAACTATCTGAAAAAAAAATAAAACAATCCATTTACAAAAAGATTTTAAAAAGTAAAATACTTAGGAATAACCAAGGAGGTGACAGATTGGTGCACTGAAAACTATAAGATATTAATGAAAGAAACTGAAGAAGACATAAATATATCTTCTGGATACATATGTGTGTGTGTGTGTATATATATATATATATCATACATACATATATATCTCATCATCATGGATCTAAAAAATTAATATTGTTAAAATGTTCATACTGCCCAAAGCCATCTATAGATTCAATGCCATCCCTATCAGTGTTTTAATGGATATTTTTACAGAAACAGAAAAAAATTACAAAATTCACATGGAACCACAAAATACTCTGAATAGCGAAACCAATCCTGAGACTGAAGAGCAAAGTAGGCGACATCATAACCCTATTTTAAACTATATTACAATACTAAAGTAATCAAAACATCATGGTACTGACATAATATAATAGATACATAGGCCAATGGAACAGAATAAAGAACACAGAAATAAACCCATGCATATATGGTCAACTTATATTTGACAAGAGAACCAAGAATATTCAATGGGGGAAAGGATAGTCTCTTCTCTAAATGATTCTGGGAAAACAGTGTTCACATGCAAAAGAATGAAACTGGACCTCTATTTTATACCACTCACAAAAATTAACTCAAAATGGATTAAAGACATAAACATAAGACCTGAAACCATAAAACTTTTAGGAGAAAACATAGAGAAAAAGCTCCTTGACCCTGGTCTTGGAAACAACGTTTTGGATATGAGCCCAAAAGCACAGGCAACAAAAGCAAAAATAAATAAGTGAGACTACATCAAACTAAAAAGCTTCCACCCAACAAAAGAAATGATCAACAAAATGAAAAGGCAACATATGGAATGGAAGGAAATATTGCAAATCATAAGTCTGATAATGAGTTAATATCCAAAATATGCACGGAACACATACAACTCAATAGATAAAAAGACAAATAATGTGATTAAAAAGTGGGAAGACCTGAATAGATATTTTCCCAAAGAAGATATACAAATGGCCAATAGATACATGAAAAGATGCTCAACATAGCTAATCATCAGGAAAATGAAAATTAAAATCACAAGGAGATATCACCTCACACTTGTTAGAATGGCAATTATCAAAAAGACAAGAGATAAGGGTTGATGAAGATGTGGAGAAAGGGGTACCTTGTATACTGTTGGTTGGAATGTAAATTGGTACAACCACTGTGGAAAACAGTATGGAGGTTCTCAAAAAATTAAAAATAGAGCTGCCCTATGATCTAGCAATCCCACTTCTAGGTGTATATCTGAAGGAAATGAAATCACTGTCTCAAAGTAATCTCTGACTCCTTGTTCACTTCAGCATTATTTACAATAGCCAAGACATGGAAACAACCTGTGCCCATTGACAGGTGAATAGATAAAAAAATATAGTACAATGGAATAATTTAATTCAGCCCTAAAAAGAAGGAAATTCTTACATTTTCTATCATATGGATGGAACTTGAGGGCATTAAGGTAACTGAAATAGATAGAGACAAATCCTGCATGATCTCACATGTGAAACCTAAAAAATGGAATGCATAGAAACAGTGTAAATTGTTGGTTGTTGGGGGGATTGGGTGAGGACTGTCAAAGAGTATAAACCTGCAGTTATAAGATGAGTAAGTTCTGGAGATGTAATGTGCAGTCTAGTGACTATATTCTAGTCTATATACATATACTGTATTGTATGCTTGAAAGTTGACAAGAGAGCAAATTTTAAAAAAATTGTCACCACAACAATAACAGAAAAATAACTATGTGAGATGATGGATGTCTTAACTAATCTTATTGTGGTGATTATTTTTCAATATATATTTATACCAAATCAGCACGTTGTACATATTAAACTTACACAGTGTTATATGTCACTTACATCTTAATAAAGTAGGCGTAAGAAAAGAAGAGCAGGTGAAAGCCTGTCCTTTGCCCTGGACATTGCCCCATGCTGTGTGCAAGAGTTGAAGGTGACATGCTCCCTAACTACAGAGAAATGAAATGTTGCCTACACCAGTGGAAGGCTGGCAGAGAATTCACAACTTGATAATCAGTTAAAACAGTAGCAAGGATTGGTGGGCAACTATCTGAGTTTAAGAATGGCTCAGGAAGTCTTTAGTAGGACAGAGTTTGGAAAGTGACCAGATGACTTTCCTACCTAACAGGTCTCTTCTGTGCCAAGCACAGGTCCCTCAGGTGCCACATGGAGCTTGTATGTCATAGACCTTTGACTCCTGGTTTGTGATATTCTGCTTTAACTGTCCTGGGGTTAAAATGTTTTTTTTTTTTTTTTCTGATGATATAGCAGTTAACCCCTGTCCCTAGGGCTGGATGTCAATCATTGGGCCTAAGTAATTTGAAATTATCTGCCTATGCATTTATGGACCATTACAAGGTATTGTACAATTTTCAGCCTATAAACAGATGTGGAAAGAACCCACACTTAGGTATGTTGATTTTGCAGTGGAAACTCTGGAATTAATATCAGGCTTGAGAAAGAACTGTCTCAGATTAAGAAGTTCCAACACCGGGCTTCCCTGGTGGCACAGTGGTTGAGAGTCCGCCTGCCGATGCAGGGGATATGGGTTCATGCCCCGGTCCGGGAAGATCCCACATGCCACAGAGCGGCTAGGCCTGTGAGCCATGGCCGCTGAGCCTGCATGTCCGGAGCCTGTGCTCCACAACGGGAGAGGCCACAACAGTGAGAGGCCCACGTACCACAAAAAAAAAAAAAAAAGAAGTTCCAACACCTGTAGTATAAATGGTTAACTGATTTAGTCAGTCGATTTCAATAATGGAGTGTTTAAGGGAATGTCAAAGGCCTCAGGAACGGACAGGCATCAGAACATGGGAGCCATAGGGAGGGCTTTTATTTGGCCCTGTCATCTTTGCTTTTCACTGCATGGCTGTTTCTTCTCTCAGAAGACTGGCTTTCTCAGCTCCTCAGGCCACAAGACAGGGGATGGTGGCCACCTTAGTAACCATGTGACAAGTTCTAGTCATCGGAAGGACCTGGAAATTGCTCTTGATCCCAATTCCAGTTTCCTCTGGAAGGGACTCTGGATCAAGTGCCCACTCCTGGTCCAATAGATAGGAACGCTTTGCCCAGTAATCTGTAAACTGGAAGCCCAACTCCTAGAGAGGTTCTATGTCCTGAATTTAAATCAGAACAGCACCTCCTAGTTCTACTAGAAGTGTATGGCTATTTTCCCTCACTTCACTCATATTATTCTTACCATACTTCTGTAGGGGTAAGGAGCCTGGAGTTCTAGCTCAACTGTATATATGAAATGAAAGCCCAGAGAGTCTAAGTGACTTTTCCACAGTCACACAGCTGGTTACCAGCAGGAATGAACGACGAGTCAGAAAACCATTTTGGACTTGTCTCTACCACTCACTGGTTTGTCATTTGGTCAAATCTCACCCATCTTCACTTTCCTTGTCTATGAAATGGATTAATTATTCCATCTGAAGCCAGCATGCAGAGTGATTGCAAGAATCAAATGAGTGGTTCTTGAATCTGATGGATCATTAGAATCATACAGGAATCTTTAAAAAATATAGATCCCAGGACTCCAGCCCTGGATATTCTGATTCAGTAGATCTGCAGTAGCACCCACGAATGTGTTCTTATAAAAGTCTCCGGGAAATTGTGATGATCAGCCTGGATTTGTTAATACTAAAACAGTGTGAGAAAATGGTCCATAATTTGCACAGCCTGGTGTGAAATACATTATGACCCAAGGGACAGAGTCAGAACAATCTCTTCTGTGTGATATTTCTAGGCAGAAACTGCTTTCTCCTCCAAGATCATTTAGGAGGATTATCTAAGGGATAGTGGGGGAGAACAGCCGCCCATTCTAGGCCATGAATTTGAATGTGTGTGTGTGAGTCTGCGTGTGCATGTGTCAGTGTGTAAATGTGTGCATGAGTATATGTGGGTGTGTGAGTGTGTATGTGTACCTGTGTGAGTGTGCATGTGTGTATAACATGTTTATGTAAGTGTAAATGTGTATCTGTGAATTTGTGTAGCATGAGTGTGTGCATGTGTGTGAGCGTGTTTTTGTATATGTGAATGAGTATGTGTGTTTAAGTGTGTGCATCTAGGTGAGTGTGTGTATAGGGAGTGGGCAATGACAGGTTGCAGGATGCACTTCTGTCCAAGGCTGAAGAAGCTTGACTATGTCCTGGGTTTAAAGAGACAAAGTATTGTGATACTGGTGGTGCCCCTACTGTACACCAGGCATTTTAGACTTACTGCATGTAATTTCTCAAACAACCATGTGGTGTGGGTATTATGATCTCCATCTTATAGAACAAGAAATTGAAACAGAGTTTTCTTTTGTCTGAAGTCAGACAGATAGAAGGTGGTGGAGCTGGGATTCAAATTGAGTTCATAGTTTTTGATCTGGAGAACTTTCTGAGTGACGAAGCTTTTTGAGTGACAAAGCTTCTGATGGTATCTGAATGGCCAGAGAGTGTTAATAGGAAAAACTTAACATCACCACTTGGATCACTAAACAAAGGATTCGCTTTTTTCTGCTCTTACGTTATTTGCCTTTGCCTTGGTCTAATGTTGGCTGTCTTGGGTATTAAATAGTAATGGGGTATTGTCAAATCAGGCTGATATTTTAGCCTGGCTAATGATAGCAGTAGTAGTAGCAGCAGTAAAAGCTGTATTATCATGGTATCTGCAGTTTCCTGCTGACATTAATTTATGGATCAGGCACCATATTGGAAGGCTATCACTGTACTGACAGCAACTCTACAAGGCAGCTATCACGATCCCATTTTACAGATGAAACTGAGGCTCAGGGCTAAGTAGCCTAAGACCAGGAGTTTCACAAGCACCAGAGGGAGGATTCATTAGAACCCAGGCCTGTTTGGCTCTCGGTGTTAGGCACAGCTGCCTCTGTTTTCTTTCCACAGCTTCCACTTCTCCCTTGATGATGGGTCCCAACTGACTGTATTTCCATCTGCTTTTCTTTGCCTCAAAAAGACTCTTCCTTCCTTCCCTGTCTGGCATTTTTGTTCCTTCATTCAGAAAGGGAAAGAGACATCAGCTGTACTTGTGTGGGCCCCTTTAGAAGCAGAGAGTTTCAAAATTAATGTCTCTTGGAGTTAGTCAAGGAAGTAATTACCACCGGGGCACAGAGGGTAACCTCAGCCTCCAACGTCTGGCTCCAGGAAAGTCGACTGTTCATTATTAGCACATGATTAAGTAGTTTATCACGTGAAGGTAGCGCTTGTGGAGGGTATGCACTTACTTGTATTTATTTGAGGACTGCTTTTGTTCTTTTTTTCTCACCAAGTCTAGAAAGGTGGATGAGGGGCTGACCACACAGGCAGGTGCAGGAGGGAGGTCTCAGGTCTGCATGGGGCCAAGTGCAGGAGCAATAGGGCTAGAAGGACGGTATCATTTATTGAGAACAGTGAATGGGGAGGAGGTAGTTTCATCCTCATTTTTGTCCACATGAGAACTAAAGATCAGAAAGATGACATTATTTGCCTAAGGCTGTATAGGAGCAAGAAAGGGAGAGTGTTTTGCTTCAGTCTGACCTCAAATTCAAACTCTTACACCTTAAAACTATTGGCAGGACACTGAGGCAAACATCAAGACCTGGGAGTAATCAGAGCACCATCGAAATGGAGGTGGTACCAGAAGAGGAGGGGTCCAAAGATTGACCAAAGAAAAAAGGTAAGTGGGGCAGGTGGTATTGCTAACGATGACCACGCTATGCTATATCTGTCTCACCTCACTTTGTTTACAGTGTAATGCTGAACTTCACCCTCAAGAGGGTAGAGTCTATTTTCCTCCCTTCGAGCCCTGGCTTACTCACTCTTGGAACATGCACCTTGGAAGCCCTTTGCCAATAGGTAAGAAGTCTGACTATGCTGAAGCTGCCTAGCTGGAGAGACCTCATGGATAGAGTACATAGAGTTAAAAATTCTAGAAAAGCTCCAGCTGTGCGGCCCCCAGCTGTGTGAGTCTCCCCAGCCCAGACACCAGGCATGGGAGCAAGTGAGCTTTCAGAAGATGATTCTAGTTCCCACCTTGAAACTACCCCACTGGCTGCAAAGGAAAATGGAGAAACGGACTCACATTTTCCCTGCTGAGTCCGCCCAATTTGCAGATTTGTGAGCAAAATAAATGTTGTCATTGTTTAAGCCACTACATATGGGGACAATTTATTATTACCAAGTCATGGTCATTGCTGAAGTAGTACTTGGTGAAGCAGATATTTCAGAATGGAAGTCTTTGAGATCTGAATCTCTATCTGGCTATCTCTTTTAGGCTGGCTCAAGCACAAAGTCTTGCATGAGCCAAGGAGGCCACTTGATTTTTGATATTCTTCTGAGGAGCATCCAAGAAGCAGCTGTCTTCATATGACCCCATGTGTATCCTAGCAGTGTGTGGTTTTAGGCTTGCACACATGAAATATCACTGTCAACACAGGACAATGCATTCCAAGGGCAGGTTCAGAGAAGCTGAGTTGGCCTTGGGCTGGGGCACTTGGGGAAGCCTGCCAGAGCAGGCTTCGAGATTCAAGCTAAGTCCTGGAGGATTTTGTGTGGTACAGGATCAACAGGGCATCCTAGTCAAGAAGCCAATCTGGACAAAGGCATGGGATGGGCAAGCTTATGGTAACCTTGTGATCTGAAGGACCAACCTGGTCAGAGTGAAGGGTCCAAATCTAGGGAAAGGCCAGGGCAGACTTGGAGGATTAATCTACCTGAGAGGATTCCAGAGAAGGGCACTGAGAGCTGGGCCTACAGGAGAAGAGAAAGCACAAGGTCTCCTGAAGAAGGACTATGAATTCTGTTACATTTAGTCATTCATTCAACAAACGCCCCCTAGGATTACCAGGTTCCCATAGCCTGCTCTGGAATAATGGCAGATACCCTTCTATTTCTGGACATTAGTAGTCCGCAGAGCAGGCAAGGAAAGGTCTGAGGCTATTGTAACTTCTCTACTTAGGCTCTAGAGGGCACTGTTTCCAGTGTCTTCCAGACTCTTGCTCTCAAATTAGCACTACTTCCTCTGGCCCATTTAATCTATCCTACTCCACTACCTTTAAACACAGATATCAAACCACAGCTAGCATTTCTTTTCTTTTCTTTTTCTTTTACTTACGTTCTTCTTGAACAAATACATCTACTGAATGTACTCTTCAAAATGGCTTCCTTAGCCCCTTTAGTCCAGCACCAACCATCAAGTTTTTCTATTGCCTACATATTTCCCATGATGATGGTGATCTTCAATGACGTTCCTTCTCTCTGCTGCATTTGAGGATGTCAGCCACGTTCTCTGAATCAGCAACTTTCCCAATCATCTTTCTACATCGTTGCCTACCACAGTCTCCTCTTGTGCTTGTCTCTGTCTCTTGTGCTTCTGCTTTGTTCTCTTCCTGAATGCAAGTGTTTTCCAAGGTTGTTACATGATGATTTCTGCTTTCCCTTAGGCTTTCTCCATCCCCGGGTCCATTTAACTATCACTTCTAAGTGAAGAGCTCAATGTTCATGATGGTAGCAACTGCCGTACTCCCCAAGTACTGAGCACTAGCTTGGGCTGGCTACCATGCTAAGTACTTTATGCCCTGTGAGATTCTTGGTAGAACCATTTAACAAGTAAGAGAACTGAAGTTCACGGGGGTTAAATAACTGGCTAATCAGAACCTGGCTTTGCCTGACTTTGAAGCCAGTGCTCTTAATCCTTGAGTTGGATTGACTCTTTTATACTCTCCTGCGCACCCATATATCAACTGTCCCTGGATATTTTCACCTGGCTGGTTTTCTGTCATTTCTAGCTTTTTTGTTCAAAATCTCAAAATTCTCTTTTTCAGAACTGCCTCAGTTCTCAAGACCAGAACTGCCTCTAACTGTCTTACACTTTTTGGTTAACTATTCTTCTATCCACCCCACCCCCCAAATAGAAAATACACGATGAGGACAAAGAGGTCAGTTTGAGGACCTATGATCACCGTGGGTGTGGGCACCAATCTGCCCCTCTGGAATGGAAACCATCACATGAGTTTGTGAGTTAGAACACAGGCTACCAGCAACAGAGGCCAATTTTTGCCTGTGCGACTTTAAGGATGTACATTCATTTGTTGAAAAGAGAGTAGAAGGTTGCAGTGTGCAATTTACAAACACGATTATGGACTTCTCTGATGAACACCCTCAACAATTCCAGGCACCCTCCTCTTCCTGTTCTCACAGCTGACCTGGGAGGAGTAGCCCCTCAGTCCTGGACTACTGATGGTGGGATGTCTGAACTGTGGGCAACCTTAGCAGTTATTTTAGGCTAATTGTCTTCTTTTACAGATGAGGAAATGGGGATTCAGAAAGGTGAGGCATCACCTCCTTCATGAGGTCTACCCTGATCACTCTACTAAAAATAGCTAAAGATTTCCCTTTACCCACATTCCAGACTCGCCCCACTCTGTCCTGCTTTCCTTTTCCTAAGGCTAGCATGACCCTGCACCCCCATTTTCCCAGTACACTTGTGGTTCATAACTGCTGTTTCAGTATAATTATTAATAGAGCCTCCTTTCACTGTCAAGTATCCCAGTTTGGAGGATAAATTATCTGGTGACCCTATCCAGAGGTCCAAACAGTTATCCCTCTCCTTCCTGGAATACTTCCTTCCATATTGGCTCCCCAACCGCAGATAGAACCATCCTTTCTTGACAGAAGTCAAATTATGCCATTCCCCTGCCCAAATTGCTCCATCTCTTCTTCCAGACAATGTGATCCAGACTCCCTAACACCTTCTAACACACCATATAATTTACTTGTTTAGTGTTTCTCATTGACTGTGTGACCCTCCCCCCTAGAATGGAAGGTCCGCGTGGACAGGGATCTTTGGTTAATTTCTGTGTCCCCCATAATTAGAATAGTGAAACCATATAGAAATGAAACTGATAAGCAGGCTTCTGATCTCCTCCCTTCCCTCCCCCCAACTCTCCCCAACACTGGGGCATGGTGGGCTGGGAGGTGAAATTAAGTGAATGGAGTTTGGTCAAGTATAAACCCTGTGCTTGAAAAGTTCCAGAGGGTGAAGGGCAGGGTGAGATGTGTGACTCCCAGCTCTGTGAGAGACTCAGAGGAAGTCAGGGATGCAGGGACAGAAAGAGCAACCTTCTAGGAAAACTATAATTCTTGCTAATTTTTCTCTTGCCCGCCGGCTTCCCGCAGTTTCCTTGACCCTACTTGACCTTGCACTTACTCTCCAATTTCACAATTATACTTCATTCCCCAAGTCTGCTGTGATGTAGGGTCATCAGTTCATTGTAACAATTTAAAAAATCTGCTTTAAAATTATCTTAAGCCTAAAGCTGACTGTCATTTATTAAAGTGGCTTATCTTTTTCTCTTTTTTTTTAAGGAAAAATGAGCAAGAGTGACTTCTGTTTCCCCTGCTCCCCTGACTGTCTCCAGAAGGCTGCAATCTGTCCCAGATGGGAGGAAGGGTTATGTTTGCCAGAAACATGGGTTTTTTTTTTGCCTTTATTCCATCCTGCAGCTCAAATGCAGGAGTGGTGGCAGATTACCAGTGGTGTCGCAGGCTTGTCGACCCACAGCTGCGAGATCATACTTTTTCATTTAGAGTTGAATCATGGAAAGAATCAGAAAGGCTTATATTGTCAGAGGTAGCAGGAAGGCAGTAAACAAATGTCTTATTAAACAGCCTCTGTGGAGCCTCGAGGTTCAGGCTGATTTCCCTGTCAAGGAGATGGAAATATAATCCCTGTCATTTTCCACAAGACCCTGGAGATAAGGTTGCTCTGTTATCTGTCTGTGCTCTTGTCCAGCATGGCCACGGAGCTGGCATTACTGACACATGTATGGTTCCTGTGCAGCCCATGCCTTCCCATGTTTCTAGAGGTTCCCAGTGGGGGAATGGAGGCTGCTGCAAGCAGGGTGATCAGAGACCTTAAGGAGAGAATCCCCAGGCATCAGGCACCAGGCACCATTTCCAGCTGGAGGGACAAATGGAGTCTGGCATCATAGCAGCTGCAGAACAGCTTCTGCAAAGAATAAGGCAAGGGAAAGGTGGGGGAAGAGGTTCTTTCTCAAGCTGGGTGTGTTACTACTTATTACCCAAATACCATGTGTGTTCTCAGCCCTGTGCTTCTTCTAGAAAGTCCTTTTCTGCCCTCTTCTGATTCTTTCCTTCACGGTCCAGATCAAAGCCCAACTTGTCCTGGGACACAAAGTCCTCTCCTTTATTACTCCTGCTTATACATCTTATTTGTCAACGACAATAGGTGGCATTGGATTCTTACCTGCGGAAAAAAAATGCACAACCTAAAAGTTGAGAAAAATGTTTTATTTGGCTGACAAAACTGAGGACTTAAGCCTGGGACACAGCATCTCAGATAACACTGAGAGACTGCTCCCAGGAGGCAAGCGGGGTGTGCCACTATTGACACTACAGTAAGAAAGAAAAAAAAAAAGAGACAGCAGGAGTTTTTGCAACAAAGACTAGGTAGTCTGAACATCAAAAGATTACTGTTAATTAAAGAAAACCAGATCTCTCAAATTAAGGAATTTAATGCTTTTCTATGTATGGGAAGATTCAAGAGTCTGGGCTCATTGAAGTTATTCCTTTGATATGCATCTTAACCATCTGGGGCCAGTATCCTGATTTTCTCCATCCTGAACCCACTCAGGTGCACATTTGGGGGTGACTGCAGTGGCTGAAGGTTTGTCTCCATCCTGAGTTCCCTCAGGGCTCACCGTCGAGCATCTGTAACGTGATGGCTTGATGGCTGCAACATCCTTTGTTTACTGATATGGCAAGCAATATTTTTCATTCACACCTGGAAGAGGATGTGGAGACAGTTTTGGTCAGCCCCTTCTTGTACAGAGATGAGGATCAAGAGCCAGACATAAAATATCGTGTTAAAATTTACACAGCTGGATAGTGGCAGAATAAGGGGGACCACGTAGGGTTTCCATCTCCCAGGAAGTTTTCCTTTGTTAGGCCATCCTGAGAACTAAAATTGCTGAAGTTTTTGAATGATTTGGGCTCATTATGGACAGGGAGTACCCTGTGTGCCTAGCTGCGTGTGGCTGTCTAGGTCACATTAAATTTTTTTACCTTTTATGTGTATTAAAATACTGTATTTTGTGCCTGTATATTTCTTTATTTCATCAATTGTTGTAGTTCTTGTGATAACTACCCATCATTCATGTAACTACACAAATATTGAACTCCTATTATATGTGAGGAAGGTGCTAAGTGGTAAGGACACTACAATAAAAAAGACAAAATTCCTGCTTTCTTAGAGTTTAATAAATGTAAATATAGAGCTGTGATAAACGCTAGGAAAGACGGGTATGGATTGCTGACTGCAGGTGCATGAAGAGGACTCAACTGGTAGGGGTTCAGGAAAGACTTCTTTCAGGAAGTGATATCTGAGTTGAGATCTGCAGGATGATAAGGTGAGGAGGAAGGATAGCGACTGCTAGGCAGGAAGAGGAATGGCGGGAAAGCCAGAGAGGCTAGAGCACGGAGAGTGAGGGGGTGACTGTCTGCAGGGGCAGGAAGGGCCAGGCCATGTTAGGTCTTGTAAGTCATTTAAGGAATTGTGGTACTTTTAAGTTTTAAATGAATTGTTTTGACACAGGAGACATGAGTCTGGGGACATAGACTTGAGTTTTGAAACTATTTCTCTGCTTGTAGTGTGGAAGTTTGATCAGAACAAGGCAGGTGTGCCTGCATCCAGGCAGTCTAGACTTGGGTGCTCGTGGTGGAGATGGAGAGAAGTGGGTGGTTTCTCTTAAGAGATATTTAAGGGTTAAAATTGACAGGAACTAGTGATGGTTTAAGTGTAGAGTGTAAAGAAATGTCAAGAATGACTCTTAAGTTCTGGCTTTTGGAACTCAATAAATGGTTCCCTGAAATGGGGAGCTGTGGAAAGAACCAGGTTTCCTGGGAGAAGATCACTGATTTGACTTTGGAAATGATGAGTTCGAGATGCTTGCGAGCTATTCAAGGCGAGATGTCAAGGCAGCATGTGAATGTATGGTCTGAACCTTAAAGGAGACATTATACCTAAAGACAAAAATTTGGGGGTCAAAAGCATTTAGATGGTATTGAAAGCATTGCTAAGGTAATATAGACTATGAAGAAATTATAAAGGGAGATTAGATGACCCTGCACAGAGCTTCTGCCTTCCAGGTAGAGGAGGATATAATGAAACAGGAAGAGGTGCCAGAGACATAGGAGAACCAGGAGAGGATGGAGTATGGAGCCAAATGAAAGGGTGCCACAAACCATATTCCCACCATCAACTTGATTGACTCTATCCCCAAATATTCTGCCTTTAGTCCTGTTATAACAGATTAACTCTCTGCCTCCTAGCTAAGACTAGCTCCTCCCCTTGTGCCTTGTACCCCATCCCCTGTCCACTCTTGCTCCTGAAGCTGCTATTGGCTCCATCATTGTTTTCCCTAACCATGGTATCATTTCCATAATCATACAAGCATGATGCAATCATTCCCATTATTAAAAGCAATAATAATGGCCCACACTCCCTTCCAGATACCCCCACCCTTACTTTTCTTTTCCCCAAATAAATATTTGATAGAGTTAGAGTCTTGTATGTTCTTCACCTTCTTTACTTTACCTCCTTTAGTATTTTTTGAGCCTATTCCAATGAGTTTTATCTCTACGACTCCACTGAAACTGCTCTTGTCTAAGTGACTCATGACTTCCACAATGGCAAATCCCAATAAATTCTCAGTTCTTGTCTTATTTAATTTGTCTTTCTGAAACACTTTCTTTTCTTGGTTCTGTAACTCACCTCTCTTTTGGTTCTCTTCCCAGTCTAACAAGCTGCTTCTTTTCAGTCTCCTTCTCATCTTCCTGGTGTCTAAATGTTGGAGTGCCCAAAGGCTCGGTCCTCAAAACCTTTCTTTTTCTCTAGTTACATTCACTCCTGAAATCATCTCACTCAGTCCCATGGCTTTAAATACCATCTAAACACTGATAACTCACGTAATCTTATATCCAGTCCAGGGTTTTATAAACTCCAGATTTTAAATCTATTTGATAAATGATTTGCCTACTTGATAAAATGACTTGTCCAAAATTGATTTCACCACCCCTCAGCAAATCTGCTTCAAGTGCAACCTTCCCCATCTCACTAAATGGCACTTTCATTTTTTTCAGCTTTTAGACCAAAAAACTTAAGCAATGCTTGACTCCTTCTTCTGTTTCTCCCATGTTCCACATACTCTACCAGCAAATTTTGTTGACTCTTCCTTTGAAATATATCACATAATCTGATCACTTCTCATTATATTCTCTTTACCTTGATCCAAAGAGTTATCTTCTCCTCTCTGGAATGTTCGCTTCCATATTGGTTCCCTGACAGCAGACAGAAAAATCCTTTTTAAACAGAAGTCAAATTATGTCATTCCTCTGCCCTAACTGCTCCATCTTTTCTCCCATAGAGCATAATCCAGGCTGCTTACCGCATCGCCCCAGACTCTATACAATCTGGCCCCCACTAACTCTCTGACCTCATCTCTACCACTGTCCCCCACTCTAACCACATGCCAGCCACACCTTTCTCCTTGTTCCTTGTTCTTCTTAGAACACAAATGTCCCAGCCTCAGGATCTTTGAACTCGATAATTCCTCTACTGATAACTTTCTTTCCCAAACATCTGAGGAGTGGGCTCTCTCAATTCCTTTAGGTTTCTGTTCACATGTTTTGTAGAAGATAACATTACAGCCTTCTAATCTGGGCACTCTCCAGCTCTTTTATCTTACCTTCTTATATTTATTTCACACTCATTACCTGACATATTATACATTTATTTGCTTTGTTTGTGGAATATCTTCTCCTAGCCTCATATAACTGAAATACTGGAGGTCAGAGATTTTGTCTATTTTGTACTCTGATATATGTCAAGGGCACCTAGTAAGTGATGATTAATTATTATTTGAATAATTAAATGAAATTATTTGCAGGAGGACAAGTAATTTGGTCTATAAAAAACAATCATTAGAATTAACTACATGGATGTCACTGGAGTCTTTAGTCAGAGCTATTTCTGTTGAATCAGTTAGGATTAGGAGTGAGTGATGAGAAAATAAGAATAGAAAATACTTTCAAGGAGCTTGACTTTGAAGGATAAAACAGGGTGATATTAGAGTAGAATGTGAAGCCAAATTTAGCTTATTTTTAAAAATGGACTAGACCTGAGGATGTTTAAATGTTTATCTCTGAGAAGATTCACTTTAGAGTAAGATGTTAATTATACCTGAATGGGACAAATAGCCATCAGTGAGATGTTCCTGAGAAGAAGGGTAGGTCTGCTATCTAAATACAGATGGAGGTTCTGGTCTTTGAGAGGAGAAGGGGTACCGATGGAGTTGGGGTTAGAAGTGCCTGTCTCAAGGATTCTTTCTTCTTAAGAGTAGATGTCAGTGTCATCTGAGGGTGAGTGGGTAGGTGGGGTGAAGTGGTAAGGGTAGGGGTCTGAGGAAACTGGACAATATACATAATAGTCATCGAGGAGAGTGGGAGTGTGAGTTCACCAGGGCAGAGTAGCTGGATTGTCAGACAAGGGGAGGGTCCATTTGAAGTTAGTGATCATGAATTTATAAAAAAGCTAATCTAGTCTGGTATTTCTGACACCATTCAACTGTTCTGGTAACGGTGTGCAAGCAATGGATATAAAGGGATGATGGGGGAGATGATCGCCTGGGATGAGGAAGTCAAGAAGTTGAGATTTGGGTGATATGTCATTTATACACATAGAGAAGTCATCCAGGGTCATGTCAGGACTAGTATGGAGAGAGACACAGAGCTGGTAGACTAGCTAAGCTAGGCTGCAGTGGATGATCTGGGCTTGAAGTTGTCTAGAATGATGCCTCGGATATAATTTCTCCTGAACCAGCAAAGGACATATGTGAAATTGAGGGTGTAAATGAGAGGCTGGGGATTCTTGATGTCTTCCTAATTCCTCATGGAGTTATGGTGAAAGCATAGCAGTCTCACAACCTGATCAGAGTGAGGATCTGCCTGGCCAGAATTCAGATTTTTCTGCCTTTTATATTGTCACCTTTTATTGTCATTCTTCTGCTTTCTGTTTCTTGTCAGGTCTTAGCAAGCATGTAGATAACAAGTGAAGACATGGAAATGGAGCATACAAGCAAATGTCTTATTTTTCAAAGGAGGAGGTTTAATTGTTTGGAAAGGCAATGGGGAGAAGAGGGGACTGTTACACCTGGGATGTGAGAGAAACAATATCTACCCAGACAAGAAAAATCCTACCTTCAGTAAAAGCCAGGTTACAATGAATATGAATATGTAGGGATTTCTCTGGGAAGTTGTTGAGGAGCTGGAGAATCAGCTGTGTACATAACGAGTTGTGTTGAAGAGTCTAAGGGTTCCAGAATCAGACTGCTTTGTTCAAATCTCTCTTCAGTCATTTGGTATATGTGTGACCTCAGGCACTTCATTTAACTTTTTTTTATTGCCTTAATAGAGACAACAACAGTAATAATATCTAACATTTCAGAAGTACATTAAGAGAAAATAATGTGAGCAAATAAACCTGTATATTGTTTATTCTACTATATGTTATGTTCCCCTGAAATCTGTATAACCATTACAACAAGTTTAATTCTTATTCCAACAAAAGATCATTTAACTACTTTGGTGGTAGTTCTTGAGGGCACAGTGAGAGGGTCTGGAAAGTCAGGGAGGAGTGGAGAGCTGGATGAAGTCAAGGGGGTCCTGGGCATTGCTGGGGATGATGATATAGAAGAGAGGTGGCCAAGTGGCCTTACACTCCAGTCAGTGACTGATGGAAACAGTGATATGTGGCCTTGTGCAAATGGTCTCAACCATCTTTTTAAGAAAGATGGTCACTGGGTCTGATGGCTAGAGGATTTAGTGTACAAGTCCTCAGATTGTATCTATTCTCGCAGCTCTTGTCTAAATGTATAGGACAGTCAGAGAAAGAAGCAGTTGCGTGAGTCAAGGGAGACAGACATAATGATAAAAATTCATGATGATTGAGAAGAAGGAAATCAGGGATTGATTTTATGCTTTTTTTTTCACACAAGACCATGCTCAAAACAGCTGTAAAAACAAAGATATGGTGCTTTTACAACCATCTTGATTAAAAAGGTTACTTTTGCTAGAATTTGTCACAAAGTGTTACATATGTCACTCAAAATTTTAAAGTACAGTTAATGTCAAACTCTTCTATTTTTCTCCTTACCAGTGAGAGAAAAATCTCAATTTATTGCTTTGCAATATGAGACTGTGATATTTAAGTTCACAGCAAATGGATTTTCTATTTTCAGATAATATTCTAGTTATTTTATAGAGATTTTCCTACTAAAGACTTTATAAAACCATGTTGCAATGTGTTTTCCACAGTAGTAATGAAATGTGCTTCTTAAACTGAGTCCACACATGGGAAGGAGTGACATAGAGGAATGAGGTCTCCCTGCTTTGCATAATAGGTATTGAGACTGCCTTTCAGAATACACAGATTTTCTGTTTCAGCAACTTTGCTATTTTACTGGACATTGGTCAAAACTATGGTACTCACAGAAGGAAAGATCTATGCACACCAAAGATTGGTTCATTGAAATACTATTTACCAGAATTGTTAGCATGTTTGCACATCTACAAAGTAAATATAGTAACTATAATAGTAAAAGTAATTGACATTTGTACTAACTTCTGAAGTTTTCCAGTGCTGTTATATGTATTGTATCTTATTTGATCTTCGGAAAACCTTATGAGTTAGGTGGGATTATCTTCTTAGTTTTAGAGCAATCTGAGTTATCTACTTCAGATGACTCACACTGTCATATTGCTAATGAGTAGTAGGATGGGAATTCCAACTCAATTTCTTTTTTTGAAATATTAATAGAGATTAATTGGGTATAATTTTATCATTAAGATTAAATTTAATATTTTTGAAATTACTTTGATATGATGGTACAGATAATGTGTTAAACCAAAATATTTAATTATCCATTCTCTACTCTGACAAGTAACAGAATATTTGCTCTGTTATTACATGTGAATTCAAGTCAGATTTGTGACAGAAAAGTCCCTAACATGTCAGGCTTTCTTGGGTGAGCCATTGGCTTTTGGATATTTCCTTTTGCTCAAGTGCTGGGGAAAAAAAACAAACAACAGAACAACAGCAACAAAACCAAGAGGATTTGGCAGCTTGTAGAAATTATTTATTTGAGGCAGAGCAGGTACCCGAGCATATTAAGTGAATCAGTGTTCTCATTAACATTTGGGGACAGGTTCAATGTGCTTATTGGGACAACAAGGACCTTTTTTCATTCATAGTTAGAGGAATAAAGACACTAACACCCGGCTGCCTTCAGCAAAATTCCTAATAAAACATAATTTGGTCATTTAAAAAGATAAATTAGGTGAAGTTACAAAATATTATAGTACTCAAACACACACACACACACACACACACACTGCACACGCACACACATTCTAATACCTTCCTGTACAAACTCCCATACATCACCCTTTACAACACACAAAATTCTGCCCAACAAATCTATCTTCAGTATATATAATAGAGTACTATTAGCTCCCATGTAAAAGCAGACATACCTAGACTCAGACACACAGGTGTATAAACCTCCATAACACACTCATATTTTAAGCACATTCCCTGCCATACCTAATTCCTAGTGTCATTCACATGCACCAGTTAATGTTGGACTGCAATTCTCGGGATATGTACCCTAACAATTCCCACACATGTAACACAAGCAGTCTCACACACAAAATATTCGATGATTAATACAAACAGCAGAAATGCTGTTCCTGTTTCCCTCCCCCATACACTGATATAGCAGCGTTTTTAATTTCTGTGTCTGTGAAAATGTCCTCTGCCTAGAAGATGCTGATGCTTGTTAATGTGTTTCATGCAGCTAATTTTCTATTTTGCAAGCACAAATCTCACTTGATCCCTGCTAATCTAGAGGATGCTGTTATCAGGTAAGAAGAAAAAAAAAGTATAACTAAATGTCTCCTCCATTTTTCATTCATGATGTTAGTCCATGTTCCTAAGTAAATAGACTAGTGGAGGAGTTTAGCAGAGTCTTGAGGAGAATGGGGACACCAAAAGGCTTGTTAGTTCTCTGTGTTGTGCACCAGGAAGAAAACAATATTTTAGCAAAGTTCTTTTTTCAAAATTAGTTTCTGATAATTTCCGAAGAAGGCATGTAACATATATGTAAATTATGAGTATAGCAATAATGCACCATCCTGCTTAAATTCTATAGCATAACCAACACTAATTCTTTGTTTACTCAGTACATCTCTTTCTTCTTCTTTTTTTTTATTGTATTGCTTTACAGTGTCGTGTTAGTTTCTCCTGTACAACGAAGGTGAATCAACTATATGTATACATACAAGCCTTCCCTCTTGGACCTCCCTCCCACCCCCCCATCCTGCCCATCTAGGTCACCACAGAGCATCGAGCTGAGCTCCCTGTGCTATACAGCAGGTTCCCACTAGCTGTCTATTTTACACATGGTCGTGTATTTATGTCAAACCTAATCTCCCAATTCATCCCACCCTCCCCTCCCCCCACTGTGTCCACACATCTCTTCTCTATGTCTGCATCTTTCTTTAAAAACTCCTTTGATAGGGGCTTCCCTGGTGGCGCAGTGGTTGAGAATCCGCCTGCCAATGCAGGGGACACGGGTTCGTGCCCTCGTCCGGGAGGATCCCACACGCTACAGAGTGGCTGGGCCTGTGAGCCATGGCCGCTGAGCCTGCGCGTCTGGAGCCTGTGCTCCACAACGGGAGATGCCACAGCTGTGAGAGGCCCGCGTACCGCAAAAACAAAACAAAACAAAACTCCTTTGATAGAAGAACTTCAGAACACTTTAACTCTGATCACACACCCACTCCTAATTTGTAATTTCTGTCCAGTATTCTATTTCTGTCCTTTAAGTCCCCACATTTGATATTATTGTTATTTTTAATATTTTATAAGATAATTTTGGATTAGATTTATACGTGTTAACAATTTTATTGCTTATTTTTTTCTTATCCCTCTGATCACTTTTTAATTTTAATTTTTATTAAAATATAGTTGATTTACAGTGTTGGGTTAGTTTCACATATACAGCAAAGTGATTCAGTTATATATATATATATATATATATATATATATATATATATATATATATATATATATATATATGTTCTTTTTTAGATTTTTTTCCATTATAGGTTATTACAAGATACTGAGTATAGTTCCCTGTGTTATACAGTAGGTCCTTGTTTATCTGTTTTATATATAGTAGTGTATATATTTTAATTCCAAACTCCTAATTTATCTTCCCCACTTTCCTCTTTGGTAACCATTTGTTTTCTATGTCTGTGGGTCTAGTTCTGTTTTGTAAATAAGTTCATTTGTATCTTTTTTTTTTTTTTAGGTTCCACGTATAAGCACTATCATATGGTATTTGTCTTTCTCTCTCTGATTTCATCATCATGATAATCTCTAGGTCCATCCATGTTGCTGCAAATGGCATAATTTCATTCTTTTTTATGGCTGAGTAGTAGTCCATTGTATATATTTACACCACATCCTCTTTATCCATTCATCTGTTGATGGACACTTAGGTTGCTCCCAGGTCTTAGCTATTGTAAATAGTGCTTCTATGAACATAGGGGTGTATGCATCTTTTTGAATTATACTTTTGTCTGGATATATGCTCTGGAATGGAATTGCAGAATCAAAACTCTATTTTTAGTATTTTGAGGAGCCTCTGTACTGTTCTCCCTAGTGGCCACACCAATTTACATTCTCACCAACAGTGTAGGAGGGTTCCTCTATGATCACTTTATTTATTTATTTAGGAGTTTTTAATTGGAAGTCTGGGTATGCAATTCTAGATTTAGTGATTTTCTTTCAGCCCTTTTGAAGATATTCCACTGTTTTCTGGCTTCTGTTGTGGTTGAGAAGTTTGCTGACAGCTTTGTATGATCTTTTGCTGATCTATGTGTTGTTTTCACTACAATATATCTAGGTATAGATTTCTTTATTTACCCTGCTTGGGATACATTACATTTCATGTTAATCGATAGTTATCTCTTCAAATATCATCTCTGACCCATTTTCTCTATTCCCCCCTTTTTGGGAATCTGATGAGACGGCTGTAAGACCATCTCATTCTTTTTTCCATATATCTTAACACGCTGTTCCTACTTCTCATCTCTTTGTGTTGTCTTCTTGGCCAGTTCTGTTACTATAATATTTTACCCTTTGTTATATATAATCTGATATTTAACTGAAACTTTGATTTTTTTAAACAACTTTTTTTTTCAATTATAGAAGCAATTACAAACATGCCTGGTCATTTAAAATATTTTCTTACTTCTTCTTATTTTTATGATTCCAATTTGTATTTCTTTATGTGTTATACTGATAATTGTATGATGGTCAATATTTGGTAATTTCAGAGTTCAAAGTCCTTAGAGATCTAATCCTATGTGTTTGTTATTCCTATTGCATCTCAGTCATGATGGTTTGTTTTCTTGTCTGTTTTGTGATCTTTGATTGTATTGTATTTGTTTGATTTTAATTTCTGGGGATCCTGTGAGCCTAACTTACAGATGATTTCCTTCAGAGAAGATATGTGTTGGCTTCTGTTGGGAGATTCTCATAATTGTCTTCCTTTGATGGTCTCTTGCTTTGTTGTAAGTGTTTCAGATTCAGATCCTCCACTTTGCTTCTGTCCCCAGAAATGGTCTCTAGATTTCAATGTTGCTGTTCACATTTGCTCTTAGGGCAACACTACCTTTAAATTTGCTGACTACTCCCTGATTCCCTTTCAGCTTTGATGGAAGGGTAAGGACCTTGGAGACTGCCATTTCTTCTTGGAGGCCTAGCCATATATTAAAAAGAATATTTTATGTGCAATGTACTTGTTTTAGTATAATAGTTCTTTGGATTATGTGGTTTGTGACTCTGCTAAAAATGGATTTGCAAACTCTGATTTTAATTGATAATCTGCTTACTCTACAGATTTTGAAAATCTCCCAGTAGGATCTCTGCTTATAAAAAGACTTTGAAAAATATTTCAGGGGGTATGACCATAGGAGCTTAGAGACTGATTCAGGAAATAGGCCAGGCAGGCATACTGAAGAATAAACATGTAGCCAACAAAGATATAGTCATCACTGCAGAAGACTGAAAACTGGTTTATGCCTGCAGCAAGGAAAAACAAATGTCCAATTTTTGATGAATGTTGTTTTTCACTTTCATTGTTAGAATATTATTATAACCTCTTTAATTAAAGCTTCTCTGACCTCCCCTAAGACCTACTCTCCTGCCAGCCCCAGCTCTGCCCAACTGCACTCTGTGTCTCTCTGTGCATGCATTAGTAGTGCTAAGATGGTCAGTAAACTCCCTGAGTTCAGGGGGTGTTTCACATGTTTGTCACATCATACCAATACTTGGCATAATGTCTGACAAATCATGGATGCTCAAACCATATTTGCTGAATGAGTTAACTCTATGTTGAATTGTAACCATTTACATTGTGAGTCCCTAGACTGGGTCTTATTTATCTTTGTATCCTTTCAACTCTTAGCACAGTCTTAAGTAAGAGAGGCATTGGGAAATATAAATAAGTGAACTAGGTAAATGTTAAGTAAATACATATTTGAATGTTAATTATTTTAAGTCCTTATGCTTTTATTAAAGTTATCAATGCTTATATGTAAGTGAAAACAAAGTTTGCATTCTCATAAGTACGTATGACTGTCTCATCCTGCATTTCCTGGTGAAGACTCATACTGAGCCACTCTTTTATGTACTGACCCTTGTACTTTGTACCACAAATGATTATTTTCCCAAATATACGTGTAAATAGAATTTGGGATTTTAAATTTCCTATTGCTCTTTCTTTTAATCATTATAGATAATGTAAAATGTCATAGCAATTTATTCTCATTTTTATACATGTCTGAAGGATTGGAGTGGCTACAGAATGGAGCAAAAAGGAATAATGTGATATACATCCTGAGCAATCTTTACTTGCATTAAGGTTTTTTTTTTTTTTAACTTTTATTGGAGTATAGTTGATTTACAATGTTATGTTAGTTTCAGGTATTCAGAACAGTGAATCAGTTATACATATACATATATCCACTGTTTTTTAGATTCTTTTCCCAAATAGGTAATTACAGAATACTGAGTAGAGTTCCCTGTGGTACACTTGCATTAAGTTTTAAAGGAAACTAACAATATGGTTTATTTGAGGAGGGCATGTTAAGTTAAAAAAAATATAGACTGAGTTTATAGTCGTTCATTTAATGACTCAAGAAATATTACAGACTTCCTTCTGTATGGAAGGTCTACTAGATTCACAACTAAAGGGAACAAGCTACACAAAATAGTTCTTCAGTAAATTCTGAGACCATCAAAGATCTGTTTTCCCACTCAAAGAAATGCATTCACCTTCTTGGATGGGCACTTATTAATCTCCTTGTCTATTTGGGGTGGAGGAGGGTGCATGGGAGGAAGCCACTTTACAAATTTTTAAAATTTCTTTATTATATTTTAATCCCTTGTTTGCGGTCACATGCTTAAGACTGGTAGCCAGCCTGTAGTTTTTCTTTGTGTTACCACATTCTGTGGTCCTTCTTGCTCTTTGGTATGGATGAGAAACTCCACCTCGACCTTGGACAGTTGTATAAATTTCATGTGGGGTTGTCTCTTGAAACAATAAATTGCTTTCTTCTCTAAACTGAAGTATAAAGCTTTCTCTGACAAATGAAACCCACCAACTCTCATCTGTCTGGAACTGAAAAAGAAGGGACATCAGATAACCCCAGAACTCCCTTTGAGAAGGATCACAGAGATAGACCTTCTGCGTGTGTGAAACTTAATGACCATTCCTAACAGCTTCTGTATATTCCACTAGATGGTTTGCAGAGCAAGCCTCTTCTGTTGTCATTGATCTTTACTAGTTAGAGTTCACAAAGGAACCAAGTGTGAACATGGAACATTCGTGTGTCCTATATTATTGCTCTCTTTTGGACTGCAGAAAAAGCAAGGCTGCTGGTTTTTTGGAGATTTAAATAAAGCAAAAATTTATTTCCATCTAGGAGCAAAAAGAACTATGTTGTCCTGCATTTGGTGTCTTCGTCCAGATTTGAAGTGGAGAAACATAACTGGCTTGATAACTGGCATCTATTTCAGAAAGATTTAGAGAATTGTCTCTGTTTCTTAAATTGTGCTAGGCAGTGTGAAACAGATGAGAGAGGTTTACAACACTGTCTCTGCACTCTGAAACTTTCATCTATCGTTCTAGACAGAAGAAACAGATAAAACTAAGAAATGGTGTGGGCTAAATGTTAACCTTAGCTGGGTTCTAGAAATTTGGGGGGGGGGGTTCTTTGGCATAGTTGGTAGTGAAAGACCATAGGGTGCATCTGTTTTGGAAGAAAAACAGACCTTGACAATAGTCTTTCAAATGCTTTCTGATTTTAAAGAGGAAATAGCATGGCTGAACCACAAAAGTTATCTTGGAGGTGAACAAAGACTGCTTTCATTGAACTGGTGTCATTCTACGATGGTCTGGTTTGCCTTTGATTGAGCCCCCAGGACACCTTGGAGCAACGTGCTAAGGCTACAAGAGCTCTCATTGCTTTTTATAACCGCAAAGAGAGACTTTTTTTGTAGAAAAATTATGAAATATAGGAAGGGAGAGAAATAATAAAAATCACCTGAAATTCCACTATCCAATGAAAAATTAACTTTCATTTTTTTCAGATTTTTATTCTAAACATAGATAAATAGTTATGATTAAAATTATCTTTCAAGTTTACTTTGTTTCATCTCATTCTATTATCTTTTCAGGAAACACCAGTGACCTGTATTTTGTGTTTCTTGTTTTGTTTTTTCTTACATATCTTTGATACTCTCCTTGCCATTTCCTTTAGCATTACATGCAGTACATTTTTTGCTTCTAACTCAGTATAAATTTCTGCAATTATATCATTTTTCTCCTCAATTTTCCTCCTTAGTTCCTCACACTCTTTTCCACCCATTCTGTTGTCTCTTATATTTGATCTTTTTTTGTTGTAAAATGAATTCTCAATTCTTTTAAAATTTCTCTGATAGTTCAGAGCACTCGGTTGCATAGGATATTCCTCATTTTTCAGAGAAAGGCTTTTGTTTGACTTTCCTTGTTGTTTCTTTCCTTTATTAGCCTCATAATTTTTGCTAGATTCAGTGTTAATTTAAAAAATGTTTTCCCTTTGCCTACAGGTAATCTTTTCTGCCCAGCGGAACTTTTGTTTGCTGGCGTTTTATCCCATTCAAGACAATTATTTCTCAATTACACTCAATCATTCTTTTTCTAGGCCTGGCAAAGTTGGTTGGCTTTCCTTTTCTGGCTACAGAGTGCTCTTTATACTCAGTTAGAGAACAGATTCAAGTGCATTATGCACATTCTTCCTTGTCCACCCATCTCCCCAGTGCCCAGGTTACAGATGAAGTAATGGGGGCACAGAGAGGTCAGGTGGCAAGTCTTAGTTTACAGAGTCAGTGGCAGGGTCAGGGCTGGATGACTGTTTTCCTGAAAGACTCTTAGCCCAGAGTTTATGCTACAAAACATACTGTGTCAGAAAATTCACAAGGACTTTGACCTTCTTGTTAAACCACCCAAGACAGATGAGAGTTTTGTGTAGATATCTAGTTCTAGGACTGATGCTGTCTCTATGATTGGATTTTTAAATGTAATGGTTTAGCCAAGGATATGAGGTTACCAAATGTTTCACCACACCATAAATGGACCATTTATCTAGCTTCTTATAGTAGATTTCTTATCATTTTCCAACCTTGTCTAATAATTTCTCAGGATTTTTCTAACATTCTAAAATAGTTTCCTCAGTATTTTCTAGCTTCCTATCTTAGTTTGGGCTGCTATGACAAAGTACTATAGGCTGGGTACCTTATAAGCAACAGACATTTCTCACTGTTCTGGAGGCTGGAAGGCTAAGATCAAGATTTGGTGTCTGGTGAAGCCTTGCTTCCTGATTCAGAGATGGCTGTCTTCTCTGTGTGTCTTCATATGGTGGAAGGAGTGAGAGAGCTGTCTGAGTTCTCTTTTATAAGGACATTAATCCCCTTCATGAGGGTGGAGCCCTCATGACCTGATTACCTCAAGGGCCCCACCTCCTAATACCATCACCTTAGGGGTTAGGATTTCAACATATGAATTTTGGGGAGACACATATATTCAGTCCATAATACTTCCTACAAAAATTTCCTTGCTGCCTACTAACTGTTTCCAAAACCAATTCCATATACTTTAAACTTTTCTCTATTAGAACTCACATTCGGTGTCAACTTTTGAATCAGTTATCTATTGTCATTATATAGTGCTGCATAACAAGCAAGGCCCCAGATGACAGATGATTGGTGCTAGGAAATTTAGCCCTAGTTGATTAATCCAATAACCAAAATACATGAGCATCTTCTGGTCTTAAGTATTGTTCTAGATGCTGAGATTGACTGTTGAACAAAATTGATGATGAGAGCTGTCCAGAAGGGGAGAGGAAGTTCTATGCAGGACGAGGTGGCATACCAGATAATGACAACTTTGCCAAGGAAAGCATGGTAATAAAACTCAGCTTACAGTTCCTCAGAGACATCCCACCACTACTGTAGATATTGTCAACCTTTTCTTCACAGAGTCACATGACAGATGCTGTTCACATGGGAGACTTTCCCATAGGCACCTTGATCTTGTTATGACTGCTTCTTGGCATGCTTCTTTAACGTTCTCTTTTTCACTCCAATTCAAGAAAATGTATAGAACAGTGAGTAACTAAGGGTTATGAATATCATTATAAGACTAAATTTGAATTTGTAATTTATAAAAAGTTAATCATGTAAAAATCTTAGTTATTTAAATTTTTATTAGTAATACATCACTGAGGAACTGTCTCAATCCTGGTTGTGAAATGCCAATTTGATTCCTGGTTGGTGAGCACAATGATGGAAAAATGTTGTCTGATGAGATAAAGTCCAGACTTATTAACATTCATTGATTCAAGACTCTCCATGGTGTCTTCTCCGCTTAACTCTCCCCCAGATCTAATAGTTCTACATCTGGTTTACCAAACTGGATGTAGGAACAACATGGCACACAGTTTCCTACTTGTAGCCTGTGTGCATCTTTTCATGTTTGGGTGCCTCTCTGGAATGATCTACTCTTCTTTCCTCCCTCCTACTTCTTGGACTGGTCAACTGTTACAATCTTTAAACAACTGGTTCAACCTCCCCCTCCAGGAAGTCTTCCTTGTCTCTCCCAGTGTGATTCCTCCAAATCCTCCTCTGAGTTCTCATAGCATCCTAAGCACACCTCTCTTCTTACCACATAGTGCAGCGCACTTTGTGTACTGGACTAAGTGTAGGCTCAACTATCTTTCTTATGTTTGAACTCCTAGGAAGACAGAAGACAGTTCTCTCTAGAGGTCTTGATTCTATAGCTTTCCAGTTGAGAGTGCTGCTGAATTGACTATCTCCCAATTCTCCATCCAACCTTTTTCTTTTTTGCTTAATTAAAAATGCTTAATGCATAGCTATTAAATTGTTAATAAGCAGAAATAAGTATGTCATTAATTTTAAAATACTTTATTCAGAGAATGGACTTGCTGTAACATTTCAGTGGTGGCTTCACAATAATTAATGAATTTAATTTCCAGTGCTAAATACATCATAACTGGAGGCTGGGTTTATGTGCTAATTGCAATTAGGCCCAAAAGAGAGTAAGTATAGCTTCTTGGACAGCCATAATGTATTTATTTTTGGTTTTCCTTTCGAAAAGCACATCTCCTAACAGTAAACCTTCTAGAAGGTTGAGTTGGCAAGAACACTGGGCCCCCTGGGCCTCAGAATGCTCTTGAGTTTGTGTTTGCCAAGGATTATAGTGATTGGCTCTGATATAAAGGGCCACATGCAGGCAGGCCTCGGTCTAAGGACCACCTTCAACTCCTGCTCCTCATGTGACTTTGAATAAGCTATTTCACCCCTCTGAACCCTTCTTTCCTTATCCAATAAAATAATTTAAGTCACAACTAAATGAGGTTTAATGATCTGACACATAATAGATGCTCAGTGTACTCGGTGCTCATTTATAATCTTCACTACAACAGAGTTGAGGGCCTCTATACATTGAGATTCAGTCCATCTCTCCAACTCGCCCATGATCGGTAGTCTGGCTCAAATGCTCCAACTTTGAACTGTTATTCTTACAGCAGCTTTTCACTCGCTACCCTTTCAATCCATCACCTGCTGCTCCTGGGGTGTGAAATGAGAAGAGCTGTCATTTGCAAAGGCTGAATCACGGCGGGAGGGGACCCTTCTGGCCCCAGGGCTCTGGTCTCCATTTGCTTGACCTCCCTGGGGCTCTCTGATACCTTGGCTTCCCAGTAAAAAAGCCCATTTTCAAAACTCAGAATAAAGGCAGGCATGCACGGACTCCCCATCTTTCATTATGCATTTTCCCCCTGCTGCCTGGAATTGCATTCGATGCAGCAAACTCAAGAAGAGAGGAGACGTGGTTGGAGGTGGGAGTTCTGCGGTTTTGATTCCCACAGCTGCCTGCTGCAGAACCAACTGTTCTGCCATGTGCCCACTAATTACCCACCGCATCCACCAGAGGAGCCTCAGCGCATTCCAAACCCGAGCTAGGAGGCTGCCTCCATCTTCCCAACTAATTGAGAGACACTGAAGGGTCGAGCTGCTCATGTTACCAGCCATAAAAGGCTTCTGAAGTTTGTGTGTGCAGTTCTCAATGAGAGAGCCATTGTCTCAGTTCAGGACACTCTGCTCAGATTTAATTAATTCAATGTTTCTTATCAAGTTGCAGTCGAGAAGGTTTTCAGGTCAGCTTGCATGGGAGGCCATTTTTGGATTGTTGGGTAATGAGTTTCGTAAATAAAAATAGATGGAGACCCGTTTTGCTGTGGATCACAGGAAAGGTCCAAACTAAGGAAAACACCATTGAACTGGATTCCTCAGTTGTCTAAATGGTTTTGTTTTCAGTTTTAGGAGAAAAGGTCAGATGAGACCCTTACAGTTTAATATTGTGGTTTTTCTCCGAAGAGGAACTTCCAGGCTATGACCTAGAATTAGCACACAGTCTCCATTTCCCTTTAATAAAATGTCTAATGTTCTGAGTGGTAAATTTGAGACTATGAATGATTCTGATTTATTAAAGGAAGATTGAATTATTTTCCATAGGTTGAGCTGGGACCAGCCTTAGCGGTCGGTGGAGTAGTCTTTGACAATTAGCTATGACTGCTATGGTTCTAGCAATATACCTCCCTTTAAATTTCTTAAATGTTTAATATCCCTTTTATTCCTCATCTGAGATAAAGCTTAGAACACATATCTGATGTGAAAGAAGTAACCCTAGACTTGCACAGGCTCCTATAAATGACCTTCATGTGGTCTTTTTCTAATTTCCCTGAGGGGGAAGGAGGTAGGCAGACGGCCCTGGACACCGGCAAGTGGACAGGGCGCCACCTAGAGGGAGGCTGGAGGAGGTTGCAAAAAGGAGAGAGGCTCAGCCCTGGTGTATTTTCTAATTGGTTCTCAGCACCTCTTTAAATATCCAGGTGTTGTTGGCTTTCATTCCTCTTGCCAGAATCAGTCAGATGATAGTCTAAGTAGCTATTTCTTACACTTGTAAAGAGAAGCAGTAATTTCAAAAATAGTTATTGCTTTTTTCTGGTTTTCGTTTTGTTTTGTTTGTGAAGGACATGTACAGGGTGGAGAGCTAACATTACAAATGGTTTGGGAACAAAATCAGGTTGGAAACAACACCTTGTATGCATTTAGGGAGGTAGTCACACTAATAATACATGGGCCAGGTACTATTAAATTCCATAACTGAGATTTAAAAAGGTTGACTAACTTCCCCAAGATCATACATCTAGAGAGAAACCAGAAACTGTGGGCTTATTTACTTTGTTAACTGCCCTTGGAGTCAATGACCTGGTCCTCGGGTCCTTAGGTGGGCACTGCAGGGCACTTATCCTTGAGTTTCTTAGGTTTTAGGGGATTCCTGGTTCCCTTCAAGGCTACTGGTGCACAGGATTGAATCTTGCCTTACACCAGTCAGCTGAACAAAGCCTGCTCTCATTTTATTCTTGTTCACTCTGCATTTTCCCACCCTGGGCCTGGTTTCCTCTGCTCTTGCCTTGAAGAATGAAAATCTTTGGGTGACCTGACTTGGTATTTAACACTCCTACTGATTTTGCTTTTCTTCTCCAAAGCCACCTTCCTGACATGGCTGTTTTGATATTTGTCATCCTAGATCCTGGTTTTGACTCTGGGAAAGTTTTCCCACTCCCTGTTGACTCTTGTAATTTCCTGAAGTTTTCTTTCTGTTTCTATGCTTGCCTCTTGCTGTATTCACTTCTTCTTTACCACTATGCCAACCCTTTCTTGGGCTTAGAAGAGTCACTGTGATCAAAGTAGCTCATTGCAAGCAAAATAGATTTCTAAGAACATTGGATGAAGTAAAAATTTCAATTAATTTGCATCAAAAGTTGCTTTCTGTTTTCTGCATATTCCAATCAATTGGAGCTTTGTTCTAACATGCCAAAAATACTGGACCAAGGGAAGAAACAAAATGCAGCATATTCTTGAGATGATTGTGGTCTTTTTGACCCTGGAAGCTTGAGTGTTCGCTGTGTGGAGTGGCAGAGGTGGGCTAGGTTCAGGTATTATGAAATATCACAAACCAGTTCTAGCTGTTTGGAGATGATGACTAACTCATTAATGGTACCTGATGCTTGAAGCCATGCTGAGCAGGACATGAAATATTTACCATCTCCTTTTAGGTGAGAAGGAAGAGCCCTCATTAAAATTTCATATTTACATTTCCAACCATCAACCTCCTTTCCAGTTTGTGCCAGTTTCTTAACTTGTTCAAAGAACTCATGCCTTCAGGGAATGAATTTTGAGGGAGGCTCTACCATATGTCTGCTGAATTTTCCCTGGACTGGGATGGTTGGGAAAAACTTGAGTACTTTTTGGATGGGGGAAGCAGTTCATTTCTGATATGTAAGGAGCCTGAATCTTGCCAAGGAACCCATACATGCAGTGGCCTCTTGCATTACTGCCCTTACAGAGAGCAACCCCTTTCTCCCCAACTCAGAGAGTTTAACAGGCAAGGAAAGATGGTAGAGGACCTTGACTTCATCCATCTTAATATCTGAGTGTACTTTATTTGCTAAATATTTTTTGAATGAGCTGACATAGTTTTATGTGGGAACGATACTTCATATGCAGGGAGTCAGAGTATCCATGGCTCCATCTCCCACTGAAACCCAGAGATGCCCTGATTACCCATGTTCACTGTGATGGAAAATTTGTGGGACATTGATTTGTTTACACTTCCTCTAATCATTTTCACAGTTTAGTACTTAATTACTCTACTTGCTTCAGGGATGCCTGACTCATATTCTTCATTAGTTAAGATTTTCTGCATTTATTAAACATTTATTAAGCATTCATTTGACAAATATTGGTTAAATACCTCCTAGGTATCAGGAACTATACTGGCTGCCAGGGATACAAATATAATCACATAGTTCTTGTCAATGAGGTTCTCTTTAAAGAGCTAATTAAGTAAGTAGAAGGTCACAGATTGTGTGTGTATGTGTGTGTGTGCACTCGTGTGCCTAGAATGCCAAAAGAGAGCCTAAGCTGGATTGCACAGATGTGCTTGTCATCAGGCGAGAGACGAGAACAAAAAAAAAGTTATTTAAAGTCATGGTTTCACTTCCATGCCTTCTAGGAGAGCTGGTAAAGATGCTGTAGGAGGGACCAAAGTAAGCTTTTGGATGCTCAGGAGGAGGTAGAGATGGTGGCAGAGAAGAGGCAAAGAGAGAGACATAGAAGCTGAGAAGCAGGAAAAGAGAAGTGGAAAAGGAGGCACAGAGTGAGAAAGTACAGATTCCGTGCCCTGCCTCCAAGGGGCTCACAATCTAGGAGGGAAAAAGCAACCAGCTGAGCAGGAAAAAGGACAAGCAGAATAGTAAGGTCAGCACAATTGTAAGGAGAACCCTTGAAATGGAGGAGAGGGAAAATCTAACTCCCACGTGTCATCACTTCTGATTCATCCTGAGGAGTTAGCAAGTGTGACCTGGTCAACGAATTCTGCCCTGAACGCCAGGGGCGCTGGCTGAGAGTCTCACTCTTCCTCTACTCCAGGAGCCTCGTGTCTGTGGCTGTAGGTGATTCCCAGGAGGCCTGACCTGACAGCCCTTCTTGTATATGAGGACCTATGAGCAGGAATCCTGCACGTCTTTACCTTTGTTCTAACATTGGAGGGCCTCCTTTAAAAATCTTGTGGGTTTATTTTGTATCCATTCAGTTCATGGTATTTTTATTTTTTGAAAATGGCTTATAATCTTTCCTCCAATTATTGTTTTAAAAAGCTTAGTTTGATTATTTAGGGACAGATCATGTTCTGGCTGACATTCATTTAGAGAATGTTAACCTTCTTATCTGGACATCAGAAACTTCTTTTCATCCTTCTTAGTAGTTGTTGAATCCATCTGTTTCTTTTCATCTCTACTGACATTCGTTGGCTAAAGTCCCCTCCATCCCTCCCTCCCTTTCCTTCCTTCCCTCCCTCCTTCCTCCCTCTCTTCCTCACCAGGATTACAGCATCAGCATCCTCTTTTGTTTTCTTGCCTTTAGTCTAACCACTCCCTCATCCTCAGTCTACTTTCTATTCTATGGCATTTCTGATGTCAAAGACAGAAGTAAGTCCAAGACAAAATTAACACAGGCTGTGTATCATAAACTTTTGGAGAGGGATACGCCAGCTGTCACTTTTGTTTCAGCAGAGTTTCAAAGGTGTAGAAAGGAGAGTCAGTTTTCTAGAGTAATAAAAGGAAACACCAAGATAATCTCTGATTGGCAAGCATTCTTCTAGGTTGAGAGTTTGGATAAGATTTTCCAATTGCTCTTTGTTACATTTGGCAGTCTTTGGCTGCAAGGGGACAAGCAAGCAGTTTGGGGACATTTCAAAAGAGGAAGGGCTGTTCACTAGTATAAGCGCAGGATGTTCTGTGACCTGTTATTTCTCAGAACAAGAGGGAGTATGTGGGGAACTTTCTAGGGAAATGGTCCATATGAGACACCGACTGCTATGGTGAGCAATTTCTCATAGCTAATGTCATTCTTAGGCTTAACCTTCTTCAGTTTCTTCCCTTAACTTTTAGTAAAAGACCAGTTATGTTGGCCTGATATAGAGGGACCTCTTTAATTCTTGAATCTCATAAAGTAATTTATTAGCAGTTGCCCAAACACATGTAAGCTCTTTCCTCTGGAACTTCTCATATGTTTTTCCTCCTATCTGGAGCTTTCTGCTTCCCATCACTATTTCTACACCAACATGCCTGTGTAAACACATACACTTATACACACATGTACTCTTTTCACCTAGCTAACTTTTAGTTAGCTGAAGTGTCTTTTCCTATGGGAAGCTTAGTTGACTTCCTCCTTGTCTAAGCAGCAAACCTTTTCTGCTCCAATAACACCTGGCCTGTGTATTCTTAGCATTATCACGTTGCATTAACATCCTCATTATTGTTATTAATTGTTTACTGTGGTCTCTCTCGCTCTGCATTATTAAGAGTAAGGACTTAGAAACTGTGGGTCATCATCTTTATAGTCTCAGTGATCAGCACTTAGCAGGAGCTCAATAAATATGGGTGAGTTGATGAAACCAGTAATTAATTCTTGCTTAGAGTTTCCCTTTTGCAGTAATCTCTGTCTCAGCATATTACAAAAAGCTGGCTCAAAGGAAGTGAGGATTCAGGGCTAAGGTCCTGGATCCCTGCTTTCTGGGCAAACACCACCCATAATTTCAACAGCAGCCCATGTTGAAGTTCCTCTTCAAGTATCTTTTTATGGTATATGAGCCCCTGTGTGCTGGTGTCCTATGCACAGCACCCACTCAATGTGCATGTGTTTAGTTTTGTTCCCCAGTGACCAGTGATACTGCTTTTATTTGCAAAGGCAGACTTTAGCAGAAACAATTCAAATCTCTTGTAGAGGAGGGTGGTGGTATGTGCAGGGCTATAACATTCCTAACAGACTCCTTTTCTAATTCTTTTGTGTACTGGGTATCCCTACACTCCAAATCCTGCAGCTAATAAATCATTAGGGATAGAAACAGTCCAACTACAAGATTCATTACAGGATTGCCTGCAAACATCACAGCATTAATTCAAATGTGCTTGTAGTTTGAGATTTTATTCCCCCTAATTTCTGGAGTGGGGAATCAATGTTTAGAATTATTTATTTTTTCTCTCACACGTGCTAATATGATCCTCTTTTCAACAATCTCTACTTAAATATTTAAGAGTAGGCTTCCCTGGGTGCAGAGTAGGTGGCAGAACCTACCACATGGAAGAAAGGAAACAAAGAAAACTAGTTGTGTTCAAATGTTAGGAACACGGGGACCTTCAAGATGGTGGAGGAGTAAGACATAAAGATCACCTTCCTCCCCACAAATACATCAAAAATACATCTACATGTGGAACAACTCCTACAGAACATGTATTGAATGATGGCAGAGACCTCAGACTTCCCAAAAGGCAAGAAAGTCCCCACGTACCTGGGGAGGGCAAAAGAAAAAAGAAAAACCAGAAACAAAATAATAGAGATGGGACCTGCACCTGAGGGAGGGAGCTGTGAAGGAGGAAAGGTTTCCACACACTGGGAAGCCCCTTCACTGGTGGAGATGGGGGGTGGGCCGGGGGGAAGCTTTGGAGCCATGGAGGAGAGCGCAGCAATAGGGGTGTGGAGGGCAAAGCAGAGAGATTCCACCACAGAGGATGGGTGCCAACCAGCACTCACCAGACCGAGAGGCTTCTCTGCTCACCTGCCGGTGTGAACGGGGTCTGAGAGCTGAGGCTTGGGCTTTGGAGGTCAGATACTGGGAGGTGACTGGGGTTGGGTGTGTGAAAACAGCCTGAGGGGGGTTGGTGTGTCACAGCTAGCCAGGAGGGAGTCCAGGAAAAAGTTTGGACCTGCCTAAGAGGCAACAGACCATTGTTCCGGGGTGCATGAGGAGAAGGGATTCAGAGCACCGCCTAAATGAGCTCCAGAGATGGGCATGAGCTGTGGCTCTCAGCACGGACACCAGAAATGGGCATGAGAAGCTAAGGCTGCTGCTGCAGCCACCAAGAAGCCTGTGTGCAAGCACAGGTCACTATCCACACTTCCCCTCCCTGGAGCCTGTGCAGCCCTCCACTGCCAGGGTCCCAGGATCCAGAGACAACTTCCCCAGCAGAACACACATAGCACCTCAGGCTGTTGCAGTTTCATGCCGGCCTCTGCTACCAGAGGCTCTCCCCCCATTCTGTACCCCTCCCTCTCCCCAGGCTGAGTGAGCCAGAGACCCCTAATCAGCTGCTGCTTTTCCATTTTTCAATAATGAAAAAAATTTATTTTAAGCATTTATTTTATTTATTTTCTTTCTTTTTTTCTTTCTTTTTCTTTTTTTTCTTGCTTTTCTTCTGAGCCGTGTGGCTGACAGGATCTTGGTGCTCTGGCCGGATATCAGGCCTGAGCCTCTGAAGTGGGAGAGCTGAGTTAAGGACATTGGACCACCAGAGACCTCCTGGCCCCAGGTAATACCAGTCGGCAAGAGCTCGCCCAGAGATCTCCATCTCAATGCTAAGACCCAGCTCCACTAAATGACCAGAAAGCTACAGTACTGGACACCCCATGCCAAACAATTAGCAAGACAGTAACACAACCCCATCTATTAGCAAAGGGGCTGCCTGAAATCATAATAAGATATTCCATGCAAATGGAAATCAAAAGAAAGCTGGAGTAGCAATTCTCATATCAGACAAAATAGACTTTAAAATAAAGACTATTAGAAGAGACAAAGAAGGACACTACATAATGATCAGGGGATTGATCCAAGAAGAAGATATAACAATTGGAAATATTTATGCACCAAACATAAGAGCACCTCAATACATAAGGCAAATGCTAACAGCCTTAAAAGGGGAAATTGACAGTAACACAATCATAGAAGGGGATTTTAACACCCCACTTTCACCAATGGATAGATCACCCAAAATGAAAATAAATAAGGAATCACGAGTGTTAAATGATACATTAAACAAGATGGACTTAATTGATATTTATAGGACATTCAATCCAAAAACAACAGAATACACTTTCTTCCCAAGTGCCCATGGAATATTCTCCAGGATAGATCATCTCTTTGGTCACAAATCAAGCTGTGGTCAATTTAAGAAAATTGAAATCTTATCAAGCATTTTTTCCAACAATAACATTATAAGACTAGATATCAATTACAGGAAAAAGAACTGTAAAAAAGGAACACATGGAGGCTAAATAGTACACTACTATGTAACCAACAGATCACTGAAGAAATCCTATGGCATTCAGCAAAAGCTGTTTTAAGAGGGAAGTTTATAGCAATAAAGTCCTACCTCAAGAAACGAAAAATCTCAAATAAACAGCCTAACTTTATGCCTAAAGCAATTAGAGTAAAAAGATAAAAAACCCATGAAAGTTAGCACAAAGAAAGAAATCGTAAATATAAGGCCAGAAATAAATGAAAAAGAAATGAAGGAAACGATAGCAAAGATCAATAAAACTAAAAGGTAGTGGTTTGAGAAGATAAATAAAATTGAAAAACCATTAGCCAGACTCATCAAGAAAAAAAGGGAGAAGACTCAAATCAACAGGATTAGAAATGCAAAAGGAGAAGTAACAACTGACACTGAAGAAATATGAAGGATCATTGGAGATTACTGCAAGCAACTATATGCCAATAAAATGGACATCCTGGAACAAATGGACAAATTCTTAGAAAAGCACAACCTTCCAAGACTGAACCAGGAAGAAATAGAAAATATAAACAGACCAATCACAAGCACTGAAAATTGAAACTGTGATGAAAAATCTTTCAACAAACCAAAGCCCAGGACCAGATGGCTTCACAGGTGAATTCTATCAAACATTTAGAGAAGAGCTAACACCTATCCTTCTCAAACTCTTCCAAAATATAGCAGAGGGAGGAACACTCCCAAACTCATCCTACGAGGCCACCATCACCTTGATACCAAAGCCAGACAAGGATGTCACAAAGAAAGAAAACTACAGGCCAATATCACTGATGAACATAGATGCAAAAATCCTCAACAAAATACTAGCAAGCAGAATCCAACAGCACATTAAAAGGAGCATACACCATGATCAAGTGGGGTTCACCCCAGGAATGCAAGGGCACTTTAATATATGTGAATCAGTCAATGTGATAAACCATATTAACAAACTGAAGGATAAAAACCATCTGATAATCTCAAGAGATGCAGAAAAAGCTTTCAACAAAATTCAGCACCCATTTATGAAAAAAAAACCCTCCAGAAAATAGGCATAGAGGGAAATTACCTAAACATAATAAAGACCATGTATGACAAACCCACAGCCAACATCATCTCAATGGCGAAAAACTGAAACCATTTCCCCTAAGATCAGGAAGAAGACAAGGTTGCCCACTCTCACCACTATTATTCAACATAGTTTTGGAAGTTTTAGCGATGGCAATCAGAGAAGAAAGAGAAATAAAATGAATCCAAGTTGGAAAAGAGGAAGTAAATCTGTCAGTGTTTGCAGATGACATGATACTATACACAGAGAATCCAAAAGACTCTACCAGAAAACTACTAAAGCTCATCAATGAATTTGGTAAAATAGCAGGATGCAAAATTTATGCACAAATATCTCTTGCATCCCTATACACTAATGAAGAAAAATCTGAAAGAGAAATTAAGGAAAGTCTCTCATTTACCATCACAACTAAAAGAATAAGATATCTAGGAATAAACCTACCTAAGGAGACAAAAGACCTGTATGCAGAAAACTGTAAGACACTGTTGAAAGAAATTAAAGATGATACAAACAGATGGAGAGGTATACCATGTTGTTTGATTGGAAGAATCAACATTGTGAAAATGACTATACTACCCAAAACAATCTATATATTCAATGCAATCCCTTTCAAACTACCAATGGCATTTTTCACAGAACTGGAACAAAAAGTTTCAAAATGTGTATGCAAACACAAAAGACCCTATAAAACAAAAGCAAGCTTCAGAAAGAAAAATGGATGGGGAGGAATCAAGCTCCCTGACTTCAGACTATACTACAAAGCAACAGTAATCAAAACAGCATGGTACTGGCACAAAAACAGAAATATAGATCAGTGGAACAGGATAGAAAGCCCAGAGGTAAACCCATGCACATATGGTTACCTTACCTCTGATGAAGGAGGCAAGAATATTCAATGGATAAAAGACAGCCTCTTCAATTAATGGTGCTGGGAAAACTGTATAGCTACATGTAAAAGAATGAAATTAGAACTCTGCCTAACAGCATACACAAAAATAAACTCAAATTGGATTAGAGACCTAAATGTAAGTGCAGACACTATAAAACTCTTAGAGGAATACACAGGCAGAACACTCTATGATGTAAATCACAGCAAGATCCTTTTTGACCCATCTCCTAGAGAAATGGAAGTAAAAACAAAAATAAACAAATGGGACCAAATGAAACTGAAAAGCTTTTGCACAGCTAAGGAAACAATAAATAATACGAAAAGACAACCTTCAGAATGCGAGAATATTTTTGCAAACAAAGCAACTGACAAAGGCTTAATCTCAAAATATAGAAGCAGCTCATGAAGCTCAATATCAAAAAAACAAACAACCCAATCCAAAAATGGGCAGAAGACCTAAATAGACATTTCTCCAAAGAAGGTATACAGATTGCCAACAAACACATGAAAGGATGCTCAACATCACTAATCATTAGAGAAATGCAAGTCAAAACTACAATGAGGACATACCTCACACCAGTCAGCATGGCCATCATCAAAAAATCTATAAACAATAAATTCTGGAGAGAGTGTGGAGAAAAGAGAACCCTCTTGCACTGTTGATGGGAATGTAAATTGATATAGCCACTATGGAGAACAGTATGGAGGTTCCTTAGAAAACTAAAAATAGAACTACCATATGACCCAGCAATCCCACTACTGGGCATATACCCTGAGAAAACCATAATTCAAAAAGAGTCATGTACCAAAATGTTCATTGCAGCTCTATTTACAATAGCCCGGAGATGGAAACAACCTAAGTGTCCATCATCAGATGAATGGATAAAGAAGATGTGGCACATATATACAATGGACTATTACTCAGCTATAAAAAGAAACAAAATTGAGCTATTTGTAATGAGCTGGATAGACCTAGAGTCTGTCATACAGAGTGAAGTAAGTCAGAAAGAGAAAGACAAATACCGTATGCTAACACATATATATGGAATTTAAGGAAAAAAAATGTCATGAAGAACGTAGGGGTAAAACAGGAATAAAGACACAGACCTACTTGAGAATGGACTTGAGGATATGGGGAGGGGGAAGGGTAAGCTGTGACAAAGCGAGAGAGAGGCATGGACATATATACACTACCAAACATAAGGTAGATAGCTAGTGGGGGGCAGCTGCATAGCACAGGGAGATCAGCTAGGTGCTTTGTGACTGCCTGGAGGGGTGGGATAGGGAGGGTTGGAGGGAGGGAGACACAAGAGGAAAGGGATATGGGAACAGATGTATATGTATAACTGATTCACTTTGTTGTAAAGCAGAAACTAATACACCATTGTGAAGCAATTATACTCCAATAAAGTTGTAAAAAAAAGAGTCATATACCACAATGTTCATTGCAGCTCTATTTACAATAACTAGGACATGGAAGCAACCTAAGTGTCCATCAATAGATGAATGGATAAAGAAGATGTGGCACATATATACAATTGAATATTATCAGCCATAGAAAGAAATGAAATTGAGTTATTTTTAGTGAGGTGGATGGACCTAGAGACTGTCACAGAGTGAAGTAAGTCAGAAAGAGAAAAACGAATACTGTATGCTAACACATATATATGGAATCTAAAAAAAAAAAAAAGCTTCTGAAGAACCTAAGGGCAGGACTGGAATAAAGACACAGATGTAGAGAATGGAATTGAGGACACAGGGAGTGGGAAGGGTAAGTTGGGACAAAATGAGAGAGTGGCATGGACATATATACACTACCAAACATAAAATAGATAGCTAGTGGGAAGCTGCCACATAGCACAGGGAGATCAGCTTGGTGCTTTGTGTCCACCTAGAGGAGTGGGATAGGGAGGGTGGGAGGGAGACACAAGAGGGAGGGTATATGGGGATATATGTTTACATATAGCTGATTCACTTTGTTATACAGCAGAAACTAACACACCATTTTAAAACAATTATACTCCAATAAAGATGTAAAAAAAAAAAAAAGGAAAAAGAAAACTAGTTGTGTTCTCAAGTTTCTCTGTCATGACCATAACTGGTTGACTTCTAAAGTGTAGAGGCTCATATGAATTTTGTATTTACTTTTATTTTTTAAAGATCTTTCTTGGAGTATAATTGCTTTACAATGATGTGTTAGTTTCTGCTTTATAACAAAGTGAATCAGTTATACATATACATATGTCCCCATATCTCTTCCCTCTTGCGTCTCCCTCCCTCCCACTCTCCCTATCCTACCCCTCTAGATGGTCACAAAACACCTAGCTGATCTCCCTGTCCTATGCGGCTGCTTCCCACTAGCTATCTATTTTACATTTGGTAGTGTATATATGTCCATGCCACTCTCTCACTTTGTCCCAGCTTAGTATTTACTTTTTGCCTTCAGTACATTGTAAAATACTATTTTATAAACTATATGAAGCCAAAATGAAATATTAGCTTACCAAATTCAACAGCATAGTAAAAAATACATCAGATTGATTTCAGGAATATACAAAAGCTTTAGCCTAGGAGAGTCTATCAATATAACTCCTTACATTAATGGACTAAAGATAAAAAGGTATCATTATCTCAAGAGATGCAAAATAAAAGAGCATTTGATAAAGTTCCACACTTATTTGTGATTAAAAACATTTAGAAAACTCTGATTAGAAGACAATTTCCTTAATTTGACGAAGTTCATATAGAAACATCTTACATAACATGTCTTACATGATATTTTGCTTTTAAAACCAAGTCAAAAATAAGACAAGAATGTCTGTTATCACCATAATTATTTACCATAGCAGTAAAAGTCCTGGATAAATAAATGAGAGGTGAAAAAAAAAAAGACAAGTAATTGGAAGGGAAGAGACAAAATGTATTCCTTAAAGATGATATGTTTATGTACATTGATAACTCAGTGGATTACATAGACAAAACAGAGAACAAAACAGAGAGTTCTGGAAGTTTACTAGATCCAAGATGTATTAAGAATAATCATTGGCATTCCTTCAGCCCCGAAATCATCTTCACAAAATAACATTCACGATATAACATTCTCAATAGAGAACAAATCAGCAATAACTTATGGATTCATCATTTTTCTTTGCAGAGAAAAAATGAGTGTTTAGTAAGACTTGAATAAATATATACTGGGTTTATGAGGGAAAGTTCTAATCCTGTAAAGATGTCTCTCAGAATTAATTTTTAAATTCAATGTAATACCAGTAAAAATTCCAACAGAAATTTTTGAGCAGCAACTTTCAAAACTTACTTCTGTTACCAAATCAAACTTGGGTCCATTCGCCTGCACACAGTAAAGCCAATCTACTGACACTGAGTTGTGGTGAAGGAAAGTGTAGTGTTTATTGTGAGGTACCATACAAGGAGTCTGGGACAGCTAATGCTCAAAAGTTCCAACTTCCCGATGTGTTTCAGGAAAGCATTTTTAAAGGCAAGGGGCGGGGAGTTGGGGGTTAGTTGCAGGGTGTGAGATCATCTTGTGCACGGTTCTCTGATTGGGTGATGGTGAGGTGACAGGGTGGTGTCACAAGGGTTAACATAATCCTTAGGCTCCAGTAGGTCTGGGAGCTTTGTGCTCATGGTCATCAAGTAGTTAATGTCTTCAATTTGTTGGGGTTTTAGCATCGGTAAAACCACTCGGGAAATGTGCATCAGATACTATTAATATTATCTAGGTACTTCAGAGAAGAGCTAAAGCAGAGGATTTGGGGGAGGGGTCTGTCCCAGGAAGGCCCCATAGAGTCCTGCTCGGTTACACTTCTATGTGAGAATAATTATTTACAAACAGGTCAGTTTTTGAAGAGAATAACAAAGTATGGTCTTGCTATGCTAGATATGAAGGCAGACTCTAAGTTATTATGATAAAAACAGTGTGGTACAAGTGCAGAGGCCGAAAAACTCATTGATGGGAAAAACAGAGAAAACAAAAGACTCCCAGGTACAGGGGAGCTTCATGTATGATAAATGTGGCATCAAAAATCAGGAGTAGGTTGGTGTGATATTGTGATTTATATATGTCTCATATATATGTGGTCTTCATCTATGGTTCCTGGCTCACAGCTCCCCAAACCCTTGGAATTTCCTAAGTGTTGAGAGTGATAAAAAGTGTCTTTTGTTATGTTAATGATGTGACTTTCAGAAAGTACATGAGCCTGGGGGCTGGTTGCCAGAAGAACCAAACCGGTGGTTAGAAAGTTGGAATTTTCAGTCCCACCCCCTGACCTCTGGAAAGGGAAGAAGAGCTGGAGGTTGCATCAATTGCTAATGACCAATGATTTAATCAACATTGCATATGTAATGAAGCCTCCATAAAAACCCAAAAGGACTGGATTTGGAGAGCTTCTGGGTTGGTGGACATGTGGAGGTTTGGGCACAGTGGTGCGCTCAGAGAGAGCATGGAAGCTCCATTCCCTTTCCTCATACCTTCCCCCAGCATCTCTTCCATCTGAGTTATATCCTTTTTTAATAAACTGGTGACCTTGCAAGTAAAATATTTCTCTAAGTTCTGTGAGCCACTCTAGCAAATTACTCCATCCAGAGGAGGAGGTTCTAATTTATATCCAGAAGTCCAGGTACCAACCTGGATTTGTGACTAGTGTTTAAACTGCAAGGAGGAGGTTGTGGTAAACTCCAATCTGTAGCCAGTTGGTCAGAAGCACAGGTTAACAACCTGCACTTGTGACTGACATCTGAAGTTGGTGGGGGACAGTTCCGTAGGACTGAACCCTTAACCTGTGGAATCTGATACTATCTTCAGGCAGATAGAGTCAGAATTGAGTTGAATTCATGGGTACCTTGCTAGTGTATAAATAATTGCTTGTTGGTGTGGGGAATTCACTCCTCCACAAGTTGAAATTGATGATCAGAATAACAAAAGAGTCAGGTTGGAAAAAATGGGCTCTTGCTATATAGAAAAATACTCACTCCGTATACCAAGATGAACTATACAGAGCCCACATGTGGAAGATAAAACTATAAAATTCTTTTAAAAGTAAGACGTTTTTCCCATGATATTGGAATGACCCTCAAAGCACACAATCCATAAAGTGAAAGATTTATAGATTTGTCCATATCAATCATAAGGATTTCTATTTAATAAAAGGCACCCCCAACACTGTTAACAGAAGGATAGCAGGCTGGGAGAAGACATTTGCGTGATCTGAAAATAATACAGAATTAAACCTAGCAAATACAAAGAATGGCCAAAAATTAACAAGAAAAAGACAAGAAACCCACTAGAAAAAATAAGTATAGGTTATGAGTCAGTGAGTGAATGAGGGAGAAATCTGGAATGATATCATGAAAACAAACAGATGCCGCATTAGTAATTAAAGCTCATTAGTAATTAAAGCAATGCAAATCAAAACAAAATACCACTTCACCTTTGTCAAATTGCTAAAAATCAGAAATGTGGCTAATTTCAAATGCTGTGAGAATGTGGGGACGTAGCAGGACTCCTCACACACAGCTAGGGAGAGGGTATAATGATATAGTAATTGTGGAGCCAAAGTGACAGCAATGAGCGGATGTAAGTAGATAATAGTTTATGATCCAGAAATCCTACTTCACACAGGTCCCCAGAGGGATGTGTTTGAAGGCGTTCATTACAGTACTCTTGTTGGAAGCAGGCGGTTGGAGGCAACCCAGGTATCCATTACTAGGGGCATGGTTTGGTAAAATATGATGAATACAAATGATGGCTTATTTTTGCAAGAGTATGTTGTAAACTAGATGCATAGATAACAACATAAATACATTTAAAAGCAGTACTGTGCAACAAAAATAAGAAACTGAATGAGATCCATTGCACATAAAACAGCATTTTGCATTTCTTAAGGAAACATCTTATCCAATGACATGTATGCCTATAAGTCAGGTTGGAATATATAAGGGGGTTAGATGTTGGATCCAAAATAAAGGAAAACATTTATTTAAGAGTAAAATAAAAAAGTGTTTTTCATGACCTAAAGATGGTAGTGTGCCATGAGCTAACAGCAACAACAACAAAAAAATGAGCAGAATTTATATATGATGGAGCACATATGTGTTGCTTATTTAGGGAAATCTTCTAGGGATATCAAGAACACTTCTTAAAGGAAATTACTTTACTGGAGTCTTAGAAGGGATACAAAGGTGGAATATTGAAAGTCCTTAGGCGTACTCTAATAATTATTCTTGGAGCATAATCTCATAATTTAATCAGTTTCTTAGCTATATTGTTTCTAATATGCATCAATGATATTTTCTAAAGAATATTTTTAACATATTTTTATTATTTTTAATTTTCTAAATAAATTTTCCTGTAGTGTTATTCAGGCTTATATTTTATGGTTAGTAAACTTGACTGATGACATTTTCTACTGACTTTTTGCCAGACTATAATATTTTTAATTTAGAAAATAACTTTTTCTATGGTGTTAATGTAATTAGTAAGTTTAGAACAAATTCTGCTAATTGGGAAATATTCTCAATTCTATTTTTCTTTCTGGTTTTGAAATGTGTAAATATTTTAGATCGATTATAGTCACAGATACTGCCTTTTTACATCTAGACTTTCTTTGACAAACATTTTTATAAGACCAAATCCTTCAATTAACCTATCACAATTATTTTAATGTTGAAAAATTTCATTCCTTTGAACTAAAAATAGAAGCTGCATCGAAAATCCTTCTTACACATGGAGATACTCCCAAGTTCAACTACATAGTGTTAAGATTAACTCTTGTTCATCATTTGAACTTTCATCGTTTGATTTGTTGAATCCCTTTCTTATATCAGTTGGGATAAATCTCAATGTCTTCCTGATGCAACTTTTGTTTTTTAATAACTTCAATTCACAAGAAGCTTTGAAAAATGAAAAATTTTGGTATTCCATTTGCTGAATAATTTGATTAAAGTTTTCCAATTGATTATCAATAAAAAACAACCAAAATTTAGAGAACTTGTTAACAAATAATCAATACCATTGTAGATACTTAGGCTCATTTACAAAGTAGTTCTTCAAAGGCTCAAACATTTCTAAAATCTGGTTGATGTTAGATGGCAAAAAGAGAAAGTGTGTACTGAAATATTTTAGATTTCAACTTTAATTCCACCAGAAACATTTTTCAGTTCAGTTATTCTAACATGGTAAATGCAAAACTTAAGAGAATATTATAGTTTGGATGACATATACCACAACAAATTGCAAGTACATTTTTTTGTTTGTTTCATATGTTCCTTAAATTGTTAAGAATGTACTTTTTACCACAAGAGGGTGTTCCACCAAATTTTCTATTCTTATTATTACATCCCAAGATGAATAATTTTATTTTCAAGTTTGAACATTTAAATTCAGATTACAGTAGCATTTTCAATAATGTCATATGTTACTCCTTCAATAGAATGAACTTTCAACAACTTTACTCTGTTCTCAAAAATTGAATAAAAAATAAGACCATTACCAGAATTAACTGTCTAATTATAACAGCTGATGATATGCATATAACATAGGTATCACTGAACTATTTGAATATTTTTTCAATTTATTTATATATGCACATGAAAATTTGAAATTAAAATTGAGTAATGAGTACAATTGAAAATGAAAATGAAAGTGAGTAAAATTAATTTAGAATAGCAATTATTTGATCTAAATGAAAAGTCTTGCTTCACAGAGTGATATGCAAATGCATGTCTGCTTCTGCATATGCTAAATAGTTGCCCTTGGGTACAGTCTTAAAGTAACTACAAGGTTTTGAGATAGATGCTATAGATTTGCACAGATTGGTGTTCCTTGTTTTCTTGTGGTCAATGGTATCACTGCCTGCCCCTCCCCCTACTGTGGATATATGTCAAAAAATTTTATGTGCAAGTTATGTTCATCATCAATTTATGAAACAGGTTGTGAAATAGGCCAAATTCCTGAATTCAGTTTAGGAATTAAAAACGTGCATTTTTAGTTCATTGCTCCCAACGTTTATTGCAAAAGAAAAGGAAAAAACCCAAAAATATAAAATAAGTAAACATTGTAGAATTGCACCATATAACAAATGGCAAAACCATTGTACAGAATTGTGCCAGCTCCTCTCTATGTATTTATGACAGGGATGTTCAGCTTCTATTTCCTGTACATATTTTATATCTTACAACTCATCATTTTATAAGTTCCCATGTGTCTCAATGACGCAGCTGTCTGGAGGCATTTTGTAGGCTGTGGTCCAGGCCATGATATAACTGGCTGGTGTACCAATTGATGGCAGGGACAGCAGTTTTGAATATTTCTTTTACCAATACCTTAGCTGTCCCCAGTTGCTACTGTCTGAGCACTCTTTGTTTAAATCACTGAGCATCCTGAACAATGTGCTTAAAAGTGAGGTATTAGTTACATTGTGCTTGGAAAGGGTCAGGGAAAGAAATATGGATTATGATTAGTCATCTCAGATTTTACCATGTGTCCAAGTTGGAAATCTGTTCACATCCCACCAGATGAGACTGTGTCAGAAGCTGGAATACAGAGTGGAGGTCTACAAGTTCCAGCTGGCCTTATTTTAATACAATCATTAATAATGATATCTCATAAATAAATGGAAAATCCAGAAGAGGTAGGAAAGTGAGGCAATAGGAGAAAACCAGGACTGTCCTGGGCAAGCTGAAAGTAATGGGCACTGTCTGTATCAGTAATCTTTTGGGTAAAAATAATTATTTTCTGGGAAGAAGCATGTACTAGCACATGTAGTTAGCAAACTGTCGATTATCTGAGCTAATAGAGGTGGATCTTAATCTGGGTAAGACTAAAGTGCCAGCAATTTCCCAATTTTTACTATCATGGTCACATCTGACTCTAATGTTTGAAAGATTAAGTACTTAGGAGTTTATTCATCCATGCTTTCAAAAAGCTTTTACTGAGAACATATAGTATTAATGGCCCTCTCAGTGGTAGTCTTCTAGTTCAAGAAGAGGAATCTAGACTCTCTTCCTTCTCTGACTCTTAAATTCTGACCATACATGCAAACATTCCCTATCTTTCCCTTGTGTATAAGTACAAGAGATTTGGGACAACAAACACAAATGTGAACCATATAATAAAAAATAATGGTGATTAAGAGCCATCCTCTGAAGGAAGTCAAGTCCTGGAATCTGACAGCACAGGAAAAAGGAATGGGAGAAACCTTTCAACAGAGCCTGGAAATCAGCAGCATGACTGGCCAAGATACAACATGGTTGGAAAAAATGCAGCCCCGGTAACTGCTAGACAACTGATATATTTTGAATATATATACAAAATAATGGAAATCCCAAAGAAGAATTGAATAACGTTTTTTAAAATTTATTTCTATAATTTTTTTTATTTTTTTAACTTTTTTTTTGGTGGTACGCGGGCCTCTCACTGTTGTGGCTTCTCTCATTGCGGAGCAAAGGCTCTGGATGTGGAGGCTCAGCGGCCATGGCTCACAGGCCTAGCAGCTCCACGGCATGTGGGATCTTCCTGGACTGGGGCATGAACCCATGTCCCCTGCATCGGCAGGCGGACTCTCAACCACTGCGCCACCAGGTAAGCCCGATTTTTTTTTTAACATCTTTATTGGAGTATAATTGCTTTACAATGGTGTGTTAGTTTCTACTTTATAACAAAGTGAATCAGTAATACATATACATATGTTCCCATATCTCTTCCCTCTTGCGTCTCCCTCGCTCCCACCCTCCCTATCCCACCCCTCTAGGTGGTCACAAACCACGGAGCTGATCTCCCTGTGCTACGCGGTTGCTTCCCACTAGCTATCTAATTTTAGATAGGGTAGGGTATATATGTCCATGCCACTCTCTCACTTGGTCACAGCTTACCCTTCCCCCTCCCCATATCATCAAGTCCATTCTCTAGTAGGTCTGTGTATTTATTCCCGTCTTACCCCTAGGTTCTTCATGACCTTTTTTTCCCCTTAGATTCCATATATATGTGTTAGCATACAGTATTTGTTTTTCTCTTTCTGACTTACTTCACTCTGTATGACACACTCTAGGTTCATCCACCTCACTACAAATAACTCAATTTTGCTTCTTTTTATGGCTGAGTAATATTCCATTGTATATATGTGCCACATCTTCTTTATCCATTCATCCAATGATGGACACTTAGGTTGTTTCCATGTCCTGGCTATTCTAAATAGAGCTGCAATGAAAATTTTGGTACATGACTCTTTTTGAATTATGGTTTTCTCAGGGTATATGCTCAGTAGTGGGATTTCTGGGTCATATGGTAGTTCTATTTGTAGATTTTTAAGGAACCTCCATACTGTTCTCCATAGTGGCTGTACCAATTCATATTCCCAAAAACAGTGGAAGAGTGTTCCCTTTTCTCCACACCCTCTCCAGCATTTATTGTTTCTAGATTTTTTGATGATGGCCATTCTGCCTGGTGTGAGATGATATCTCATTGTAGTTTTGATTTGCATTTCTCTAATGATTAATGATGTTGAGCATTCTTTCATGTGTTTGTTGGCAGTCTGTATATCTTCTTTGGAAAAATGTCTATTTAAGTCTTCTGCCCATTTCTGGATTGGGTTGTTTGTTTTTTTGCTATTGAGCTGCATGAGCTGCTTATAAATTTTGGAGATTAATCCTTTGTCAGTTGCTTCATTTGCACATATTTTCTCCCATTCTGAGGGTTGTCTTTTTGCCTTGTGTATGGTTTCCTTTGCTGTGCAAAAGCTTTGAAGTTTCATTAGGTCCCATTTGTTTATTTTTGTTTTTATTTCCATTTCTCTAGGAGGTGGGTCAAAAAGGATCTTGCTGTGATATATGTCATAGAGTGTTCTGCCTATGGTTTCCTCTAAGAGTTTGCTAGTTTCTGGCCTTACATTTAGGTCTTTAATCCATTTTGAGCTTATTTTTGGGTATGGTGTTAGGGAGTGATCTAATCTCATACTTTTACATGTACCTGTCCAGTTTTCCCAGGACCACTTATTGAAGAGGCTCTCCTTTCTCCACTGTACATCCCTGCCTCCTTTATCAAAGATATGTGCGTGGGTTTATCTCTGGGCTTTCTATCCTGTTCCATTGATCTATCTTCCTGTTTCTGTGCCAGTACCATACTCTCTTTATTACTGTAGCTTTGTAGTATAGTCTGAAGTCAGGGAGCCTGATTACTCCAGCTCCGTTTTTCATTCTCAAGATTGCTTTGGCTATTCAGGGTCTTTTGTGTTTCCATACAAATTTTGAAATTTTTTGTTCTAGTTCTCTGAAAAATGCCCGTGGTAGTTTGATAGGGATTGCATTGAATCTGTAGATTGCTTTGGGTAGTAGAGTCATTTTCACAATGTTGATTCTTCCAATCCAAGAACATGGTATATCTCTCCATCTGTTGGTATCATCTTTAATTTCTTTCATCACTGTCATAATTTTCTGCATACAGGTCATTTGTCTCCTTAGGTAGGTTTATTCCTAGGTATTTTATTCTTTGGGTTGCAATGGTAAATGGGAGTGTTTTCCTGATTTCACTTTCAGATTTTTCATCATTAGTATATAGGAATGCCAGAGATTTCTGTGCATTAATTTTGTATCCTGCTACATTACCAAATTCATTGATTAGCTCTAGTAGTTTTTCGGTAGCATCTTTAGGATTCTCTATGTATAGTATCATGTCATCTGCAAACAGTGACAGCTCTACTTCTTCTTTCCTGATTTGGATTGCTTTTATTTCTTTTTCTTCTCTGATTGCTGTGGCTAAAACTTCCAAAACTAGGTTGAATAAGAGTGGTGAGAGTGGGCAACCTTGTCTTGTTCCTGATCTTAGTGGAAATGGTTTCAGTTTTTCACCATTGAGGATGATGTTGGCTGTGGGTTTGTCATATATGGCCTTCATTATGTTGAGGAAAGTTCCCTCTATGCCTACTTTCCACAGGGTTTTTATCATAAATGGGTGTTGAATTTTGTCGAAAGCTTTCTCTGCATCTATTGAGATGATCATATGATTTTTCTCCTTCAATTTGTTAATATGGTGTATCACGTTGATTGATTTGCATATATTGAAGAATCCTTGCATTCCTGGAATAAACCCCACTTGATCATGGTGTATGATCCTTTTAATGTGCTGTTGGATTCTGTTTGCTAATATTTTGTTGAAGATTTTTGCATCTATGTTCATCAGTGATATTGGCCTGTAGTTTTCTTTCTTTGTGACATCCTTGTCTGTCTTTGGTATTAAGGTGATGGTGGCCTTGTAGAATGAGTTTAGGAGTGTTCCTCCTTCTGCTATATTTTGGAAGAGTTTGAGAAGGATAGGTGTTAACTCTTCTCTAAATGTTTGATAGAGTGCGCCTGTGAAGCCATCTGGTCCTGGGCTTTTGTTTGTTGGAAGATTTTTAATCACAGTTTCCATTTCAGTGCTTGTGATTGGTCTGTTCATATTTTCTATTTCTTCCTGAGTCAGTCTTGGCAGGTTGTGCATTTCTAAGAATTTGTCCATTTTTTCCAGGTTGTCCATTTTATTGGCATAGAGTTTCTTGTAGTAATCTCTCATGATCTTTTGTATTTCTTCAGTGTCAGTTGTTACTTCTCCTATTTCATTTCTAATTCTATTGATTTGAGTCTTCTCCCTTTTTTTCTTGATGAGTCTGGCTAATGGTTTATCAATTTTGTTTATCTTCTCAAAGAACCAGCTTTTAGTTTTATTGATCTTTGCTATCGTTTCATTTCTTTTTCATTTATTTGCGTTCTGATTTTTATGATATTTTTCCTTCTGCTAACTTTGGGGTTTTTTTGTTCTTCTTTCTCTAATTGCTTTAGGTGCAAGTTCAGGTTGTTTATTCGAGATGTTTCCTGTTTCTTAAGGTGAGATTGTATTGCTATAAACTTCCCTCTTAGAACTGCTTTCGCTGCATCCCATAGGTTTTGGCTCGTCATGTCTCCATTGTCGTTTGTTTCTAGGTATTTTTTGATTTCCTCTTTGATTTCTTCAGTGATCACTTCGTTATTAAATAGTGTATTGTTTAGCCTCCATGTGTTTGTATTTTTTACAGATCTTTTCCTGAATTGATGTCTAGTCTCATAGCATTGTGGTCGGAAAAGATTCTTGATACAATTTCAATTTTCTACAATTTACGAAGGTTTGATTTGTTACCCAAGATATGATCTATCCTGGAGAATGTTCCATGAGCACCTGAGAAAAATGTTTATCCTGTTGTTTTTGGATGGAATGTCCTATAAATATCAATTAAGTCCATCTTGTTTAATGTATCATTTAAAGCTTGTGTTTCCTTTTTTATTTTCATTTTGGATGATGTGTCCGTTGGTGAAAGTGGTGTGTTAAAGTCCCCTACTATGATTGTGTTACTGTCGATTTCTCCTTTTATGGCTGTTAGTATTTGCCTTATGTATTGAGGTGCTCCTATGTTGGGTGAATAAATATTTACAATTGTTATATCTTCTTCTTGAATCGATCCCTTTATCATTATGTAGTGTCCTTCTTTGTCTCTTCTAATAGTCTTTATTTTAAAGTCTATTTTGTCTGATATAAGAATTGCTACTCCAGCTTTCTTTTGATTTCCATTTGCATGGAATATCTTTTTCCATCCCCTTACTTTCAATCTGTATGTGTCTCTAGGTCTGAAGTGGGTCTCTTGTAGACAGCATATATATGGGTCTTGTTTTTGTATCCATTCAGCCAATCTGTGTCTTTTGGTGGGAGCATTTAGTCCATTTACATTTAAGGTAATTATCGATATGTATGTTCCTATTCTCATTTCCTTAATTGTTTTGGGTTCGTTATTGTTGGTATTTTCCTTCTGTTGTGTTTCTTGCCTAGAGAAGTTCCTTTTTCATTTGTTGTAAAGCTGATTTGGTGGTGCTGAACTCTCTCAGCTTTTGCTTGTCTGTAAAGGTTTTAATTTCTCCATCAAATCTGAATGAGATACTTGATGGTTAAAGTAATCTTGGTTGTGGTTTTTTCTCCTTCATCACTTTATTTATTTTTTTTATTTTTTAATTTTTTTTGCGGTACGCGGGCCTCTCACCATTGTGGCCTCTCCTGCTGCGGAGCACAGGCTCCGGACGCACAGGCTCAGCGGCCATGGCTCATGGGCCCAGCCGCTCCGTGGCATGTGGGATCTTCCCAGACCGGGGTATGAACCCGTGTCCCCTGCATTGGCAGGCGGACTCCCAACCACTGCGCCACCAGGGATGTCCCCATCACTTTAAATATGTCCTGCCAGTCCCTTCTGGCTTGTAGAGTTTCTGCTGAAAGATCAGCTGTTAACCTATGGGGATTCCCTTGTGTGTTATTTGTTTTTTTTCCCTTGCTGCTTTTAATATGTTTTCTTTGTATTTAGTTTTTGACAGTTTGATTAATATGTGTCTTGGCGTATTTCTCCTTGGATTTATTGTATATGGGACACTCTGTGCCTCCGGGACTTAATTAACTATTTCCTTTCCCATATTAGGGAAATTTTCAACTATAATCTCTTCAAATATTTTCTCAGTCCCTTTCTTTTTCTCTTCTTCTTCTGGAACCCCTATAATTCGAATGTTGGTGTGTTTAATGTTGTCCCAGAGGTCTCTGAGACTGTCCTGAGTTCTTTTCATTCTTCTTTCTTTATTCTGCTCTGCAGTAGTTATTTCCACTATTTTATCTTCTACGTCACTTATCCATTCCTCTGCCTCAGTTATTCTGCTATTGATCCCATCTAGAGTATTTTTCATTTCATTTATTGTGTTGTTCATCATTGCTTGTTTCATCTTTAGTTCTTTAGGTCCTTGTTAAATGTTTCTTGCATTTTGTCTATCTCTTTCCAAGATTTTGGATCATCTTTACTATCATTATTCTGAATTCATTTTCAGGTAGACTGCCTATTTCCTCTTCATTTGTTAGGTGTGTTGGGTTTTTATCTTGCTCCTTCACCTGCTGCGTGCTTTTCTGTCATCTCATTTTGCTTATCTTACTGTGTTTGGGGTCTCCTTTTAGCAGGCTGCAGGTTCGTAGTTCCCGTTGTTTTTGGTGTCTGTCCCCAGTGGCTAAGGTTGGTTCAGTAGGTTGTGTAGGCTTCTTGGTGGATGGGACTACTGTCTGTGTTCCGGTGGATGAGGCTGGATCTTGTCTTCCTGGTGGGCAGGTCCACGTCTGGTGGTGTGTTTTGGGATGTCTGTGGGCTTATTATGATTTTAGGCAGCCTCTCTGCTAATGGGTGGGGTTGTGTTCCTGTCTTGCTAGTTGTTTGGCATAGGGTGTCCAGCACTGTAGCTTGCTGTCGTTGAGTGAAGCTGGGTGCTGGTGTTGAGATGGAGATCTCTTGGAGATTTTCGCTGCTTGATATGTGGAGCTGCGAGGTGTCTTGTGGACCAGTGTACTGAAGTTGGCTCTCCCACCTCAGAGGCACAGCACTGACTCCTGGGTGCAGCTCCAAGAGCCTTTCATCCACACGGCTGAGAATAAGAGGGAGAAAAATTAGAAAGAAAGAATTATTAGAAGTAGAAAGAAAGAAAGAAAAGAGGGAGAGAGGGAGGAAGGAGGGAAGGAAAGAGGGAAGGAAGGACAAAAAGAAAGAAGATAAAGTAAAATAAAATAAAGTATGATAAAATATAATAAAGTTATTAAAATAAAAATAATCATTAAGGAAAAACAAACAAACAAACTAAAAAAATGGATGGATAGAACCCTGGGACAAATGGTGGAAGCAAACTATACAGACAAAATCTCACACAGAAGCATACACATACACACTCACAAAAAGAGGAAAAGGGGAAAAAATCATAAATCTTGCTCTCAAAGTCCACCTCCTCAATTTGGGATGATTTGTTGTCTAAAGGAGGGAAGGAAGGAAGGAAGCAAGGAAGGAAGGAAAGAAAGGAGATAAAGTAAAATAAAATAAAGTAAGATAAAATAAAATAAAGTTATTAAAATAAAAAATAATTATGAAGGAAAAAAAAACGGACGGATAGAACCCTAGGACAAATGGTGGAAGCAAAGTTGTACAGACAAAATCTCACACAGAAGCATACACATACACACACACAAAAAGAGGAAAAGGGGAAAAAATCATAATCTTGCTCTCCAAGTCCACCTCCTCAATTTCTGATGATTTGTTGTCTATTCATGTATTCCATAGATGCAGGGCACATCAAGTTGATTGTGGAGCTTTAATCCACTGCTTCTGAGGCTGCTGGGAGAGATTTCCCTGTCTCTTCTCTGCTCTCACAGCTCCCGGGTCTCAGCCTTGGATCTGGCCCCGCCTCTGCGCATAGGTCACCGGAGGTCGTCTGTTCTTCGCTCAGACAGGACGGGGTTAAAGGAGCAGTTGCTTCGGGGGCTCTGGCTCACTCAGGCCGGGGAGAGGGAGGGGTACGGAGTGCGGGGCGAGCCTGCAGCGGCAGAGGCCGGCGTGACGTTGCACCAGCCCAAGGCGCGCCGTGCGTTCTCCTGGGGAAGCCGTCCCTGGATCCCCGTACCGCGGCAGTGGCGGGCTGCACAGGCTCCCCGGAAGGGGGGCGTGGACAGTGACCTGCGCTCGCACACAGGCCTCTTGGCGTCAGCAGCAGCAGCCTCAGCGTCCCACGCCCGTCTCTGGGGTCCGCGGTTTTAGCCGCAGCTCGCGCCCGTCTCTGGAGCTCCTTTAAGCAGCACTCTTAATCCCCTCCCCTCACGCACCAGGAAACAAAGAAGGAAGAAAAAGTCTCTTGCCTCTTCGGCAGGTCCAGACTTTTCCCCGGACTCCCTCCCGGCCAGCCGTGGTGCACTAACCCCCTGCAGGCTGTGTTCACGCCGCCAACCCCAGTCCTCTCCCTGCACTCCGACCGAAGCCCAAGCCTCAGATCCCAGCCCTGCTCGCCGCGGTGGGCGAGCAGACAAGCCTCTCGGGGTGGTGAGTGCTGGTCGGCACCGATCCTCTGTGCGGGAATCTCTCCGCTTTGCCCTACCCAGGTACGTGGGGAGTTTCTTGCCTTTGGGGAGGTCTGAGGTCTTCTGCCAGTGTTCAGTAGGTGTTCTGTAGGAGTTGTTCCATGTGTAGATGTATTTCTGGTATATCTGTGGGGAGGAAGGTGATCTCCACGTCTTACTCTTCCGCCATCTTCCCTGGAAGTGTACTGTTATTATTTTAATGAGCCTTTTTGTACTTGGTAGCATCACAAAAGTAAATAAAACAAAGTCCCTGATTGTAAGGTGTTTAAATTATTGTATGGTTTTCCTTTAACCTACCATCATCACTGCTGAATATAATCTAAAAAGTGTCAGTAGCCTTGGTTCCCAATCATCAGCCTTGCTTTGCTTTACCAGTTACCAGCCTACTTACCAGCTGTATGGTCAGGCCAATCAAGATGGCTGTTCTCTTGCTCTCTGTACATCACCTGCTGGACCAGGGACTGCTTCACCTACATCCTGTTCACACGACTGACCTTCCTTCATACTTGCCCCAGACTCCAGCAAGTGATTGTTCTTATCAAAGGGGCAGTGAGGGGTATGTCCCTCTCCTAGTTTCCCTGCTAACGAATAAGCCAACCTGACGTAATTCCCCCAGTGACTGGCAATCTCCCCTTCCCCACCCCAGGAGCAAGACTGATGCCATGTCCTGCCCACCTTCTATGGCACACTGTGGGGTGTCACTCTAGGACCTTGCTTCAGATGTGTAAGCTCCCCCATCCACTAAGCCACTGATGTCTATGTTGCTGACTCTGAGCTCTTCGGTCTTGAAGCTGGGAAAGCACAGGGCTGTAGGCCTGCAGGGTGCAGCCCAATGCCCTCATTCCCACTCTCACCGTCCCCTTGGACCTGATGCAGGCCTGTTGTATGACTGAGGCTTTGGCTCTCCTTTAATAGTGATTTTGGCTCTTCTTTGAGGTTACACTGCCTTGGACTGCTCTGGAGGACCCCTTCTTGCTCTTACCCAGCCACATGTGGGCTCCCCACACCCCTCTATTCCATACTGCTCTCTGGAGGTACCTTATAATGTGATGTGGGATAGTCAGAGAAGAGAGGGGTAAATCTCTCGAGGAGGTCTCTTTTGGTTTAAGAATTAGTGGATACTTTCGGTGAACCAGACCCAGCAGAAATAGGGCATACTTTCTTTGTGAGCTGCTATCCACAGATTAAAAGAGTACTGAGAATGTAGTTGACCATCATTCAGTATTTGCTGAATGCATGAATGTTCCAATTTTATCTTCATAACAACCCCACCCAAGAGGTAGATGTTATCCACACTGTAATAAAACGTGCAAACGGAAGCTCAGGAGCATTAAGTCATGTGCTGTTAAAAGTTTGAGTCAGGATTCTAATCTAAGAAATCAGACCCCACTGTCAGCCAGTCAATCACTATGAGATATGGTCCCCCAGATGCTTTGAGTCTCTAGGAAAATCTGTACCTTCTGGGAGCTTAAGAAATGGCCTTGCATAGAGTTAAAAGTCAGATTGGACTGTACCACTGTGTGCAAGGGGAAAGCTGTACTGTTTTTTTTTTAACTTTTATTTTATATTGGAGTATAGTTGATTTACAATATTGTGTTAGTTTCAGGGGTACAGCAAAGTGATTTAGTTATACATATACATGTTATCTATTCTTTTTTCAGATTCCTTTCCAATATAGGTTATTACAGAATATTGAGTAGAGTTCCCTGTGCTATATACAGTAGAGTTGTGCTCTGCTTTCTGCAATGCTGGGCACTTTTCTACTTCGTATCTTATACTGGTGTCTATTGGTGCTTTGATCATGACATTATATTAACTGGAGATCATTTTATTACCAAATAGCCTCCATCCCTAAAGTATGAATATGAAATTAAGGTTGACACTTCTCAGCATCAGGAGGTCCTAGAAGTCCATTAAAAATTTAGATATGGGCCCACAGGCAACTTGGAATATTTAAATAGCTTGCCCTGATTCTGTTTCTAAACCAGGCTGACCTTTCACCATGTGACTGGAAGTCAATGAAAACGACCACCAGGCTTCAAGACCCTGTTTTATCTATGGCCTTCTCTCTCTTCACTCTTCCCTGGCTCACACTATTTCCAGCTCTTTAACATTTTGAGCTTGTTTCTTGTTTTTGATGATAAATTTGGCTTGTCTGTTTTTTAAACTCAACATTCCTAAGAATATGGCTTGTAGTAATTCTTGGCTTCTCTTCCATTCATTCATTCACTTACTCATTCATTCACTAATGTAGAGTCTAGAAAATCCAGTTTACATAGATGTGCCTCTTGATCTTGCTGCTGTGTGACTATGGGAGTTTCTTAATCTCTCTGGACTTGTTACTTTATTTTTAAAATGGCAGTAATGGTAATATCTGTCTCATAGTGTTATTGTGAAGATTCAATGAATTAATACATGAAAGTTGCTTAGAATACTGCCTGTCACATAGTGAGGGCTATCTCTATGTTTGCTATCCTTGTTATTATTATAATTAATTCCTTCATTATTTATTTATTGGGCATATTATATACCAGACACTATGTTATGTTATATGCTGGTTTATATACACAAACCATCTTGGATCTCATAGTTTATTAGGGAAACAGGCATATAACTAAACAAGGGTTGATAATACAGTTCATGAGTTATAAGGCAAGGAATTACAGAGAAACATGAAAGCACAAAACAGCAGCCTCTACTAAGAGCATGAATTAAGGGATCAGGGAAGGCTTCTGCAAGAAAAAATACTTTGGGGCTAAGGCCCCAAAGTTAAGCAGAAAATAAGCAGAGAAATAGAGCAGACAAGCCTCCCTTAACTTTTGCGGGGACTGGGAAAAATATCCAAATAGAAGCTTATGTATCATAGGTCTGAATATTTGAAAGTTTAAATCAAACTAAGTAATCAACTAAGTTTTATCTTTCCATCATTGAAAAATATACCTTCATAACAATCTGGAAGGCCGGGTTCAAAATCAGAATTCTCAGATGCTCTGAGTTTTGTGTTGAAATGGGGCAGCATAGGGACAGCTGATCCCTGACCCCTCCCTGGTCACAGGCAAGCTCCCTTTGCTTCCTATCCCCAGATCCCTCAGTCCCATGTGGAGCCTTGTGTGCACATGCATGGAAGGACAGCTCCATCCACATGATCGCTCCCTGCCCAGCTCCCTCTTGACCAACTCCCAGACCTGGGGATGCACAGGCCTGTGGCCAGGCCAACAACCCTCAGGATAGGTTCAGAGAAGACAGACACTGGAAGCAAGCTTGAGGCCCCTGAGACAGGAATTCTGGGATCCCAGGTCCCTGGAATGAGGTCTGGAAGGGGAAGGCATGATCTGTATGATTCCCGTTCTGTGGAGAGGGACACTGCTAGGAGAGGACCAGACTAAGGCCCTGAAAGCAGTGGTTCTCAAACTTTAAGGTTAATCAGAATCATCTGTATGGTTTATGAAAACACAGATATCTGGGCTATAACTTACTGAGTTTCTGATTCAGTAGGTCTGGGTTGTGGTCCAAGAATTTGCATGTATAACAAGTCCCTAGGTGATGTTGATGCTGCTAGTCTGGGAACCATTTGAGAACTATTGCTCTAAGCATGGGGCCAGAAGAGGACCCTTCTTTCTCATGGCTAAGGGAGTGGGGTATAGAATCCAGGAGTGTTCCTGGTGCAGGAGACAGTGTGTGAAATGACCCAGAGACAGGTGAAACTTCTGGTTATAGTACATGGAACTGATCCTCATACCTTAACTCCAGCCATTGGGTTGGCCACAATGTGTCCATATGGGGACACTGCACATAAAATGTCATCCAGCCAGACTACCAGGGTTAAATTCCAGAACCCTGGGGTGAGCAATATTCCTTCTTGTTATCTTTGTGTAGCAACGGTGATGATGAATCAGAAATCTGCCAGAACTTAGACTGTATTCTATGAACCTTTTATTTTCTCTTAGTTTCTTATACTGTCATTGTTATTCAGTCCCTGTAGCTCAGCTCCAGCTGGACATGGTAAACCTCCAAGCTGGTAATTTTGTAATGAGACACCCAAAAGTTACAACCTGGATCAGGTTGTCTAGTAATCTACAGAGGCCTCATCTGATGAGTAAAAGATAGCATGTTTAGGTTCTTCCAGGAACTGTTTACTCTGTTTTGTTGGTAAGAATCACAGTAAGGCTGAAACTTAGCTGTGGAGATCAATACCAGATGGATTTATTTAGCATATGCAGGAGAAAATGGCAGAAGTGTCTGTTAGCCTGATGACATTCTGTGCTGTTATTGAAAGTTCATTATTTAACTGATGTCTCTGCACAGGAAGACTGAACTTTGACCTATTAGATATGCTGACTGAAGCCATGGCTGGAGTATGCAGGTCTGAACATTCAGTTTTCTTTGTGGTGTAGCAGGCCCCCAAACACTGATGCTGTGCTTTAGCATTTAGGCTACACAGGTTTTCCCCTTGCCTCTCTTTTATCATGGAGTTTTTGCATACGCTCTCTAAATTTCTTAGAATGACTTTATTCTTTTGTTCGGCAAATCCAGTCTTTCCTTCTTAGTCATATGCCAAGGTCACTTTCTCCAGGTGGGTCTGGTTTGATTCCCTTTTACAGAATTCAGGGCCAACAGGCAGTGTTTGTCAAGTTACAAAGAGCTGAGCCAGTGCCAAATTCAGGGCAGGGCCAGAGAAGGTGTTTGCAGTTTATAGAAGCAGGTGTAGCCTGAAAGACCAGAGAAAACTGAACATCTCTGAAGAAGCATCATGCAAGAGATCCAAGAGATGAGAGAAAAATGCTAGGGTGTGACAGGAGCAGAGAAGAACAAAGAGGAACTGCAATGTCAGAAGAGACCAATAGATATATCCAGATACAGGTCCATGGGGGCTGTTCAATTAGTTAGACTTGTTTCACTAGTTATATATACTAGCTTTACACACACCAGTCTTATTTTATATTCTGATTAAACTTGTTTTGGTCTTTTTCAACACTTTACGTGTGTTAACTGACCCCAATTAACATATTTTGAGATAATTGAGTTGTTTGTAGTCACCTGATTTTCCTGAACTCAAATGGAGAACAACAACAACAACAACAACAACAACAACAAAAGCAAAAGATCCCCCAAAGCTTTAAAGGCATTTCCTCCCCTAAGGAATGGTAGAAGGTTATTTTGGGGGATGATTGGAGAGTGTCAGAACAACTGCATTTTGGCAGGTACTTAGAGTCCCTGCTAACCAGGAACTAATCAGGACAACTATTTTAATCAATGCAAAGGCAGCTGAACTGCATTCCATTGTATTTATATTGGTTTATCCATTTACCAGTTGAAGACATTTGGATTGTTTCCTGTTTTTGGAATTTCTGAATAATTCCGCTATAAACATTTTGTGTTTAGTTTTTTGAGTGAACGTAAGCTTTGTTTCTCAAGAATGAATATCTAGAAGTGGGGTTACTGGGTCATATGAAGTGTATATTTAACTTTATAAGAAATAGCCAAATTGTTTTCTAGGTTGGCTGAAAGATTTCACATTCCCTCCAGCAAAGTATGAGAATTCCTGTTGGTCTGCATTCTTGCCATCATTTGATATTGTAGTATTTTTAAATTTTAGTCTTCTAGTAGATAGGTAATGGTATTTCATCGTGGATCTAATTTGAACTCCCGTAATGACTAATGGTGTTAAACATCTTTTAACGTGCTTATTTGCCATCTGCATTTTTTTTTTCTTTTTTTTTTGCAGTACGCGGGCCTCTCACTGTTGTGGCCTCTCCCGTTGCGGAGCACAGGCTCTGGACACACAGGCTCAGCAGCCATGGCTCACGGGCCCAGCTGCTAAGCGGCATGTGGGATCTTCCCGGACCGGGGCACGAACCCGTGTCCACTGCATCAGCAGGCGGACTCTCAACCACTGAGTCATGAGGGAAGCCCGCCATCTGCATATTTTTTGGTGAAGTGTCTCTTCAAATCTTTTGTCCATTAAAAAAATGAATCATTTGTTTCATTTTTGAGTTTTGAGAGTTCTTTAAATATTCTTGACACAAGTCCTTGGTCTGATATGTGATTTGCACATATTTTCTCCAATTCTGTGACTTTTTTAAAATTCTCTTAACAGTGTCCTTTACAGATCAAAAGTTATTAATTTTGATAAGGTCCAATTTTTCAATTTTATTGGTTGTAATTTTAGTGTCATATCTAAGAACTTTTTGCCTAAATCAAATTATGACAAATTTCTCCCATGTTTTCTTCTAGAACTTTTATAGTTTTACCTTTTTCATTCTTGTCTATAATTCATTTGGGTTAATATTTTTATGGCATGTGAAGTGTAGGTCAAGAATCATTTTATTGAATATGGATGCCCACTTTCTACACTCCTATTTGTTGAAAAGGCCATACTATCTCCATTAAATTGCTTTTGTACTTTTGCAAAAAGTACAACTGGATTTTATTCAGTCTTTCAGTAGAATTTGGTATTTTCATTCTTGAAACAATCTCTTACCCTTGATTTTCTTGATACAATAATGTCTTAGTTTTACCCTACTTATGTAATGGGCCCTCCTCTGTCTCCTTGGAGGGGATCCCAGTCCTTTGCCTAGCTATGCTATTTTCATTCATTAAGGCTCACTACCAGACATTTTCTTTTATCCTCTATTCTCTCCCTAAGCAATTTCATCTGTACCCAAGGTTTTAATAACAATCTATAGGTAGATAAACTTATAAACTTATATCACCAGCTCAGATTTCTCCTCTGAGCTCCAGACATTAATGTCCATCTGCCACCTTGATGTCTCAATTTAAAACTCTGCATGTCTGGAATGATCTCATGATTCATATAAAATATGATTAGTTCCAGTGTTTCCTATCTATCCTGTTCTGTGGTCATATCTGACATCCTCCTTTCCCTCTTCCATCAATATTTAATATTTCACAATTGATTTTGCCTCTTAAGTACCTCTCAAGTATGTTCATATCTCTTTATCTCCACTGTCATGATCCAAGTCCAAGCCAGTATCATCCTTCCCATGATTATCACCATCATCTTTTAGCTTATTGCTCTGTATTCCATATTTCCTCCTCCAATCAGAATGAGCTTTTAACAGATGAGTCTGATCATGTCAGCCTGCCTGCTTAAAACTGATTTGCTTTTAGAATGCTCTTTACCTTGGACCACAAGGCCTTCTGTGATCTGGTCTTTGCCTAACTCTCCAGCTTAATCAATTAATTCATTCATGTACTTATTCAATAAATATATACTGAATGTCTACTATGTGTCAGGAAACTATTCTTACTGCTGGGCATGTAGCAATAAACAAAAAGTCCTTGTTTTAATGGAGCTTATTTTCTAGTGAGACCGTACATACACAAAACACATAAATGTATAAACAGTATGTATTTATACTGGTGAGTGGGAAAATTCAAAACATATAAATGTAAGGGGACAGTGAATTATGGGGGAGGTGTTATTTTAATAGAGTTGATGGGGAAGCGCTCCCTGGGGAAGTGATATTTGAGTAGGGATCTGAAGAAAATGAATGAGCAAGCCATGCCTATTCCAGGCTTCAGGATTAGTCTCTGAGGGCTCCATCCATTCAATCCTTTTCTCATTTTCATGCACTGATTCATGGTCTGCTTTACACCCAGCAGTCAGCACCTATCTGTCAGAGGGTTGCACTCAGGTTGCCAGAGCCTGCTTTCCTGAAGTACCTGGTAATTTATGTCTCTCCTGGGACCTCCTTTATCCAATGACTGATGGGTGTAATGAGTGAATGAGCATAAATATTTAGGCTCCCCTGTCCCTAGTCAGGAGAATTCTGGGTGTGACCTACCGTGTTTCCAGACTTCCCCTGAAGGATTAAGTCAACGTTATCCTCTGCAAGGACATCAGGCCCTCACTTGGCTTCCTTCTATGCTGCTGTTATTTCTTCATTCCCCTACTAGTCTTTCCTGAGAGTACTTCCTAATAAATTCCATTCATTAGGATCCTTGTCTTAGGGATTGCTTCTGGAGAATCCAAATGAAGTCAGATGCTATATAATATATGATAGATGTTTTGCATTAATTTGAGAAGAGAATTGCAAAAGTAGAATCAAATCATCATATAGCATATGGTAGTGCATATCTGTGTGAATTAAAGGCTTTTATGGATCAGGCCATGGCACATTTCAACTTGAAACAGATCACTAGCAGCAGTAAATATGTAATGAGAAATTTTTATGTTCCTAAGTTCAGTGATAACTGCACTAGGTAACTATTTAATCCAGATTTCAATAATGCCACAATTCACTTAGAATGCACAAGAAACTAGCTTCTCAGAGCTACTAAGAAACATCTTATTAAAACTGCCACTATGGTAGTGCTCACTGGCAGAGTTTTGATTAAGTATAAGGTTGGAAACAGAGCCTGGAAGTTATTAATACCATTTTGTAGAATATACTTATGCAAATAGCCATTCCTTACACAAGTATTACAAAAAGAGATTAAAACCAAAATTGGTTTTAAGGTTAAATATATTTTTTTCTTGAATACAACACTGGCCCTTTAATTTCAGTAGAACACTGTAATATGTTACATTAAAATTAATGTTAATTTAAATTTTATTAATTTCGTACTTTGTATTTAATTTAAAATGGTTTAGGTTTTATTGTTGTATATGAGCTATATGAAAAATAAGTTTATACCTAATTTTATATCTATATTTTTATGTACTACTATAATAACAATGGAGGGGAGGTATTGGTGGTCTCAATAATGTATTTCACTAAAAGTGGTCCATATATCACTGAGGTTTGAGAAATAGTTCTTTAATCCATTTAATTTAAATCCACTCAGTCCATTCAATTTAAAATGTGACCCCTCAATAAGTAGCAGCAGCATCAACTTGGAACTTGTTAGTGTTTCAAATTCTTGGGTCCCAGCCAGACCTGCTGACTCAAGAAACTCTGGAGTTTGGGCTTCCCTGGTGGTGCAGTGGTTGAGAGTCCATCTGCCGATGCAGGGGACACGGGTTCGTGCCCCGGTCCGGGAAGATCCCACATGCCACGGAGCGGCTGGGCCCGTGAGCCATGGCCGCTGAGCCTGCGCGTCCGGAGCCTGTGCTCCACAACGGGAGAGGCCACAGCAGTGAGAGGCCCGCGTACTGCAAAAAAAAAAAAAAAAAAAAAAAAAAGTAACTCTGGAGTTAGAGCCCAGCAACCTGTGGTTTCACAAGCCCTCCAAGTGATGCTGATGTGCACGGCACTGAAGTTCCAGAACAACTGCTGTAATCCTTCCTCTCCTCCTTTGTTGAAGCTCTCATCCTCTGATGGGTCTCTTTAACTACCATCTCTACACTCCTAATCCTCCTCTGCACAGCTGTGAAAGGGATCTTTCCAGAGCATATTTATTGTGCCACTCTCCCTTTGAGTACCTTACATGGTTGACTTCTCTAAGACTGTTATCTTATCTGTAAAATGAGAATAATAAAGCCCTTCATCAAGTTGTAAGGGTAAGCATAATATAGGCATAATTAAATGGTGATGGTCACTGTTATTATTCACCCCATCATTTTTGCCATCAGCAGTAACATCCTCTATTGCTTAAAGAATTAATTATAAATGTTTTATAAGTTTGGGAAATTATCCATCATATGAGTCTTGATGGAAGATGATCCCAAATGTCCCAGCCTCTCTTGTGTCAGGCACTTGACTTATGTTGTCTCTCAGATATGTCCGCCCCTGACTCTGACCCGGGAGTGAGTGACTCACAGCAGCAGTGAAGGATTCACGCTGGCTGTGGGTCAGCAGCTGCAATAAGAGTTTTCAGGAGCCGCAATGACAGAGCACCTAATGGGGTCCAGTGTCCAGGGTCCAGCATTTGTAGTGTCAGTGGGAGAAGCTGTGAGGACAGTGGTGTCATCCCAGCACTAATTTGGGGGAGACTTTTGGGATAATTTGGGGCCACTTAGCTTCTCTTTTTCTTGCCTGTTTTCTGTGCCTGATTTTTCCAGGTCTTTAGGAGATTCTGTGACCTATTCGAAATCTGTTTAAATCTACATCTTCTTTTGGGGCATCAATCAGCCAGTCACAGTATCTCTTGCCCACAACCAAGAAAACAACTGGTACAGGCCTCAAACTCCATTTCCACATTCAATTCTCCTCAACTTTCCTTCCTACAAACCTAATGCTTTGATAGTTCTGGAGCATTTACCTTTTCACAAATATATCACATAATTTCATGCTTCTTTATCTGTGCTTATGATATTCCCTCTGCCTTGGAAATTCTTCTTGTCACCTACTTTGTCTGATAAAATCCTATTTATCCTTTAAGACCCATTAATACTTGCCAGAATTAATTTCTCACTATTGGTGATTAGATGGGTGGCTTACTTGTATTCTGAACAAGAATATGGAAATGAAATACTGAGATGTTTAGAAAAACAATGAGGAAAAATAACAAAACTTCCTTTAGCTAGTAGGCCAGTAGGACCAAACCGAATCCATCATTTCTGTATTTGATAATTGCCCACTTTCCTTCTGGGGGATTTATACAATTTAGGCATTATAATTGTAATGAGAGACAGTATATTTTAGCATTATGAAATAACTAGCCCAATAAAAAAATCATGACACTGTAATATGATGAAGAATATTGATAAAAAGAATCAATGTATAAATAAAGACACAAGACACAAATCAGCTTGTCTCATATTGGAAATAGACCCAGTTCTGGACATCGTGCTTGACTTCAGGTGTATTTTCCATCCTCTCCCATTTGTGCAGCAGCCATGTGGACCCTAACTCCAAAGATGTACCCTAATTAGTCTGGGGCAACCACCATCACCAATGGTTTAGGAATCCACACTTAAGCCAGTAACATGATATCATACTTGTCTAAGCTAATATGTTGGCCCAGTCAGACTAAAAGACTTGATTCTCTGTCTCCTTTACACACTTCCTATCTATCTATCTATCTATCTATCTATCTATCTATCTATCTATCAATCTATCATCATCTATCAATCATGTCATCTATCTATCTTCCTGGACAGGAAATTTGAAGCTTTAGTGACCATCATGAATCAAACTACAATCCCAAGTTTAAAGTCAGCACTGTAGATAGCAGAGTGGAAAGACAGAAAAAAAAAAATCTGGGTCTTGATAATGTTGAACTACTAATTCACTAGCCCTGAATCCTACCCAGTGCAGGTCCACTGCATAGCGCCATGCAGTTTATGCATTTTACAACTGAATTTACATAGACTAAGATGTGACTGGTGGCTCTGAGGTCCTTAGTCTGACTTATTGATATTAAAAACAATATATTCCCTTTAATACTTAAGACAGTTTGAACTTTTTCAAAGTTACTACTTGCAGAAAAAAGGGCTCTGATATCTACATTCCGTGTATGCACCTAATTTTCCGATTTTGTTACTGCAAATTACATACAGCTCCCTGGCTACATTGATACCTCATTGAGAGTAGGTAGCAATATGTCATTTTTGTGTAGCTTGGATATGTCTTAGTACCTGGCACAAAAGAAGGATTCAATAATTTTGGTTAAATTTTTACACTTATGTTCAATTTATCTAGCTGAATTTAAGAGCATTTGGGAAAAAGGCAATGCATGATAACTCATTTATATTTCTGGTACCTATTATAAGAAATATACTCAAACTAATTACTTGGTTGATAATTATAACTGATATTACAGTTATCATCTAGTAAGCACCTGTTATATGTCAGTTGTGACTGCTGACGCTTCACATATATTAACTCATTTAATCTCCACCAGAAACATTTTAAGTAAGAAATATTATCTTCAATTTGCAGTTAAGGAAACAAAGTCTTAGGAAAGTTACTGACCTAAGTCATGGTCCCACAGTCATAAATGTAAGACCATGATTCAAACCCAAGTTCATGTGGCTCATTAATAAAGACAATAATACGATATACACATTTCTTCTCTCCTCTGACACTTTATGATTAAATAACTTTGTTCCAAGAAAACGACTCTAGGCTCCAGGGAGCTTACGTTCAAAAATGAAAATGAGCCCAAAGATTTCATCCTTGCCCCAGGGCACCACACTGCCACTCAGAAAGTCAGCAAATGGCTCAAACCACCTACTCTTTGGAATGGTCTGGAAACCCAGTCAGCAGAGGTGGACACCAGAAGGGCAAGAGTCCATGAGAGCCAGAGTCCTGATGAATATACTCATTACTGACAGGCCATTTACTGGCACTTTCTTCTCTGCTTCCATATCTCAACAAAAATGAAGCATGAGACAATCACACCAAGACACAAATTTCGGATCATCAGCAACTCAGTCCTGCAACAATCCTTACCAACTTCACATGCCCAACGGTGGTCTAGGCCCAGGAGGAGGCTGAGAAGCAAATGGGCTTGAGATTCAAGGAGATGAACAAAATATTACATGAAAATATGACTAACAAGGTGATGAATGCTAAAAGCTAAGTAAATAATAAAGGAAGGAAATATGGGACTAAGAAAGAATTTGAATGTGAAAGATTTCTGTGGGCTGAGATGATTACAAAAAGCTTGAAAAAATGGCAGAGCTTGACCTGGGGCCTTGACAGGCAAGGAATATGCCAAGAGGCAGAAATAAGACAAGCACCAAAGGACACTATAGAGACCAATGTGTGGTCAAAGTGCTGTGAGGAGAGTGAGTGAGAAGATCATTGAGTTAGGTGGGGACAGACATAGTGATCTGGAATTCCAAAATAACGTATTTGGAATTTATCCTGTAGGAGTGGAGTTTCTGGAAGGTTTAGAGCAAAGAGATGACATGAGGAAAGAGAAGCAGGACTGACTTGTTAATGGACTTCACAGACCTGAGTTTTCTTGTGTAACTCAAGCTTTACCAGTATTTGAATAAACATGGCTCACATGAGACGGATACCCAAAATCTACTGGGACTTTCCCTAGAACCTCATTGCTCTGTAGTCTTTCTTAGTCTTCTGGACTTTTACCCTTGGTGATCAGTGGCTATGAAAGGGCAACACCTCATGACCTCCATTGCTAACAGGGCCAGCATAACATGATCAGGATGCCTCTGATTTAGGTGTTGTCCCCAGTGCCCTGTTGAGTGATGCTGGCACTGTTGTCCTTGCCATGTCAAAGCCACTCATAGAAGTGGGTATGAGGCCACCTCCTCCACACACCGAAAGTTCTTCTCACCTGGACTCCATCTCCTTACTGAGTGACTTATGAAATCAGGACTTTCCACTTCTCTCACTAGGGCTCATATAGATGACTAGACCAGGCTGGGATCCAGTATCTTAGGTAAACACTATCTGGCCTTCTGATTCCAATCATTTTCCAGAATTCTCTGGGCCAAAACCAAAAATCCAAAAACCCTAAAATCCCTGTGCAATTTGGCTCCTGGCACCTTGCCCACTAGTCCATCAAATATGCTCAGATACAGGTATTTGCAGAACATGCCCTCAAGATTAGGCATGTTCTGGTGGGAAGCAATGCAGGACTGAAGATTCAGTGTTTGCCTTTAGGAACCCTTGGATGAATTTCTTCTCACCAGGCTCTACCTAGTTAGAAACATGACCTCATTCTCTATACTGCTGTACCTGTACATTTTACAGACACAAGACCTTCCTTGTCCTAGCTGTGCAAAAACCATGAAAGTACCCGGATCCAATGGTACCATAGGCAAGGGCCTCCAAACACATTCTCAAGTCAGCCTCATCCATAGAGCGTTTTCAGGACTAAGAGGCAGCCAGTAACTAACAACACCCTCCCAATCACCTCTCAAACTTATGTTTTATCAAACTCTGGACTAATAAATTCCGCTTGGCTCTTTGGGAAAAGAATTCGCTAGAGGGAAATGAAGCTGCTTGGAAAAAACCTGGAGAAAAACAAACATACAGAAATACATATTGATCCCTGATGTATTGTTCTTATTAAAACTAACTGTTAAATTTGGCTTTACAGTGACATTTCCCCAACGTCTGGAGTTAACCTCATATGTGATCGATAGAGGTTAGCACTTGCCCTGTGTTAGCAACAAACACTTCCTTTAGGCCCTGGAACACAATTCCCCTTGGCCTTTCAAATCCAGGATCATAAATGCAAAATGACTGGAGTTATATCATCTGTTTATATCTGGGGTGCTATTACATTTTATATACCTCTCACTGGCTTCAACTAAGCATCTACCACCAGTATGATGAGGTAGTTTATATTCAACAGGACACTAGGTTCAAAAGTCTCTTAGTATTGATTTTACCAGGAAAATGCTCTGATTTATTTCTGAAGTTGGTTCTCAATTGCTGAGGATTCTTTGGGGGGGAATAGGGATGATTAAAGTTTCAATAAGCAAAGGTCTTTGCTACCCCAGTACTTCTTAAATATCCATCCTATTGGATGCCTTTGCGCAGAGGCATGGCAAGACACAAATTGCTGTGTGAGGTCAGCTTTGCGTTGAGAGATGGTTCTACCCAGATATTAGTCACGATATAGTAGGAGGCATTGCAGCAGTGTTGTTACTTATTAGAATGTAACTCGTAAACTGTTAACACTGGCATCATCCAGTTTTAATAGGACTCAGACATACTGTGGCAGGCAAGCTGGGTCTGACCAAGAAGACACTTTTATCGATGGACAGTTAGCAATCTGGAATTCAAGTGATCACAAATGAACAGAGAAGCAGGGATTCAGAAATAGTAAGTTAATGGAAGTTAGGTCTGTCTGGCCTAAGCTCAAGAGGTGACAGGAGGAAAAGGCATATTAGGCCTGGTCATAGGGAAGATTTCTCTAGGGCAATAGTCCTTGAACTTGAACATCTTTAGAATGACCTTGTGGGCTTGATAAAACACTTATTTCCAAGCTCTACCTCTGGAGTTTTCAATAGATATGAAGCGAGTGGGCTTGATAAAACACTTATTTCCAAGCTCTACCTCTGGGGTTTTCAATAGATATGAAGTGAGAAATGAGAATTTGCATTTCTTTTTTCTTCTCAGTTTTATTGAAATACATTTGACAAATAACATTGCTTAAGTTTAAGGTGTACAGTGTTATGATTTGATACATGAATTTATTGTGAAATCAAATGAAATGATTGCCACAATAGAGTTAGTTAATACCTCCATCACCTCACATAATTATCATTTTTGTGTGTGTGGTGGAAACGTTAAAATCTACTCTCTTTGCAACTTTCAAGTATATAATACAGTTTTATTAATTATAGTCCCAATGCTGTGCATTGAATTCCCAGAACTTATTCATCTTAAAACTGGGAATTTGTAACCTTTGACCAGCATATTCCCATGTCCCCCACCTCCCAGCCCCGACAAGCACAATAAGTCCCTAGTCATTAGAAACATTTTTTATTATTCCAGCTCCTTCCTCTCCAGAGCCTTCTTTTCTTTTCTTTTTTTTTCTTTTCTTTTCTTTTCTTTTCAAGTACAGTTGATTTAGTGTCTTGTTAGTTTCAGGTGTACATATATATGTATATGTGATTCAGTTATACATATATATGTACACATATATGTATTATACATATTCTTTTTCAGATTCTTTTCCTTTATAGGTTATTATAAAACATTGAGTATAGTTCCCTGTGCTATAAAGTAGGTCCTTGTTATTCATCTATTTTATATATAGTAGAGTGTATACATTAATCACAAACTCCTAATTCATCCCGCCCCCATGTCTCCTTTGGTACCATAAGTTTGTAAGTCTCTTTCTGTTTGGGAAGTATGTTCATTAGTATCTTTTCTAAATTTATTTTTTTATTTTTTAAATTTTATATTAGGGACTTCCCTGGTGGCACAGTGGTTGGGAGTCTGCCTGCTGATTCAGGGGACACGGGTTCATGCCCCTGTCTGGGAGGATCCCACATGCTGTGGAGCGGCTGGGCCCGTGAGCCATGGCCGCTGAGCCTGCGTGTCTGGAGCCTGTGCTCCGCAACGGGAGAGGCCCGCATACCAAAAAAAAAAAAAAAAAAAGAAAAAAAAAATTAGAGTATAGTCAATTTACAATATTGTATTAGTTTAAGGTGTACAGGAAAGTGATTTAGTAATACAAAAACATATATCTATTCTTTTTCAGATTCTTTTCCCATATAGGTTACTACAGAGTATTGAGTAGAGTTCCATGTGCTATATAGCAGGTCCTTATTGATTATCTATTTTAGATATAATAGTATGTATATGTTAACCCCAACCTCCTAATTTATCCCTCCTCCCTACCTTTCTCCTTTGGTAAGCATGACTTTGTTTTCTAAGTCCGGTGAGTCTGTTTCTGTTTTGTAAATAAGTTCATTTGTATCATTTTTGTGTTTTTAGATTCCACATATAAGTGATATTATATGATATTTGTCTTTCTCTGTCTGACTTACTTCACTTAGTATGATAATCTCTAGATTCATCCATGTTGCTGCAACTGGCATTATTTAATTCTTTTTATGGCTAATATTCCATTATATATATGTGTGTGTGTGTGTGTGTGTGTGTGTGTGTGTCAATAGGTTGCTTCCACGTCTTGGCTATAGTATATAGTGTTGCAATGAAATTGGGGTACATGTATTTTTTTATTATAACAGCTTTATTGGAGAGTAATTGCTTTAAAATAGTGTGTTTCTGATTTATAACAAAATGAACCAGCTATAGTTTCTGATTTATATCAAAGTGAATCAGCTATACATAAACAGATATCCACATATATTCTCCCTCTTGCATCTCCCTCCCACCCTTCCTATCCCACCCCTCTAGGTGGTCACAAAGTACCGAGCTGACCCCCCTGAGCTATGAGGTTGCTTCCCACTAACTATCTATTTTATATTTGGTAGTGTATATATGTCCATGCCACTCTCTCACTTCATCCCAGCTTACACTTCCCCCACCCTGTGTCCTCAACTCCATTCTCTATGTCTGCATCTTTATTCCTGTCCTGCCCCTAGGTTCTTCAGAACCATTTTTTTTTTTTTTTTTTTTTTAGATTCCATATAGCGTACGGTATTTGTTTTTCTCTTTCTGACTTACTTCACTCTGTATGACAGACTCTAGGTCCATGCACAACACTAAAAAATAACTTAATTTCGTTTCTTTTTATGGCTGAGTAATATTCCATTGTATATATGTGTCACAGCTTCTTTATCCATTCATCTGTCAATGGAAAGTTAAGTTGCTTCCATGTCCTGGCTATTGTAAATAGAACTGCAATGAACATTGTGGTACATGACTCTTTTTGAATTATAGTTTTCTCTGGGTATTTGCCCAGTAGTGGGATTGCTGGGTTGTATGGTAGTTCTACTTCTGGTTTTTAAAGGAAACTCCATACTGTTCTCCATAGTGGCTGTATCAAGTTACATTCCCACCAACAGTGCAAGAGGATTCCCTTTTCTCCACATCCTATCCAGCATTTATTGTTTATAGATTTTTTGAAACGGCCATTCTGACTGGTGTGAGGTGATACCTCACTGTGGTTTTGATTTGCAATTCTCTAATGATTAGTGATGTTAAGCATCCTTTCATGTGTTTGTTGGCAATCTGTATATCTTCTTTGGATAAATTTCTATTTAGGTCTTCTGCCCATTTTTGGATTGGGTTGTTTGTTTTTTTAATATTGAGCTACATGAGCTGCTTGTAAATTTTTGGAGATTAATCCCTTGTCAGTTGCTTCATTTGCAAATATTTTCTCCCATCCTGAGAGTTGTCTTTTTGTCTTGTTTATGGTCTCCTTTGCTATGCAAAAGCTTTTAAGTTTCATTAGGTCCCATTTGTTTATTTTTGTTTTTATTTACATTTCTCTAGGAGGTGGGTCAAAAAGGATCTTGCTGTGATTATATCATAGAGTGTTCTGCGTATGTTTTCCTCTAAGAGTTTTATAGTGTCTGGCCTTACATTTAGGTCTTTAATCCATTTTGAGTTTATTTTTGTGTACAGTGTTAGGGAATGTTCTAATTACATTCTTTTACATGTAGCTATACAGTTTTCCTAGCACCACTTATTGAAGAGGCTGTCTTTTCTCCATTATACATTCTTGCCTCCTTTATCAAAAATAAGGTGACCATGGGTGTGTGTGTTTATCTCTGGGCTTTCTATCCTGTTCCATTGATCTATATTTCTATTTTTGTGCCAGTACCATACTGTCTTGATTACTGTACCTTTATAGTATAGTCTGATGTCAGTGAGTCTAATTCCTCCACCTCTGTTTTTTTCCCCTCAAGATTGCCTTGGCTACTCGGGGTCTTTTGTGTTTCCATACAAATTGTGAAATTTTTTGTTGTAGTTATGTGAAAAATGCCCATGGCAGTTTGATAGGGATTGCATTGAATCTGTAGATTGCTTTGGATACTATAATCATTTTCACAATGTTGATCCTTCAAATCCAAGAACATGGTATATCTCTCCATCTGTTTGTATCATCTTTAATTTCTTTCATCACTGTCTTATAGTTTTCTGCATACAGGTCTTTTGTCTGCTTAGGTAGGTTTATTCCTAGGTGTTTTATCCTTTCTGTTGCAGTGGTAAGTGGGAGTGTTTCCTTAATTTCTCTTTCAGATTCTTCATCATTAATGTATAGGAATGCAAGAGATTTCTGTGCATTAATTTTGTATCCTGCTACATTACCAAATTCATTGATTAGCTCTAGTAGTTTTCTGGTAGCATCTTTAGGATTCTCTATGTAGCGTATCATGTCATCTGCAAATAGTAACAGCTTTACTTCTTTTCCGATTTGGATTCCTTTTATTTCTTTCTCTTCTCTGATTGCTGTGGCTAAAATTTCCAAAACTATGTTGAATAATAGTGGTGGACAACTTTGTCTTTTTCCTGATCTTCGAAGAAATGTTTTCAGTTTTTCAGCATTGAGATTGATGTTGGCTGTGGGTTTGTCATATATGACCTTTATTATGTTGAGGTAAGTTCCCTCTATACTTACTTTCTGGAGGTTTTTTTTTTTTTTATCATAAATGAGTGTTGAATTTTGTCGAAAGTTTTTTCTTCATCTATTGAGATGATCATATGGTTTTTCTCCTTCAATTTGTTAATATGGTTTATCACATTGGTTAACTTTCATTTATAGAATAATTCTTGCATTCCTGCAGTAAACCACACTTGATCATGGTGTATGATCCTTTTATTGTGTTGTTGGATACTTTTTGCTAGTATTTTGTTCAGTATTTTTGCATCTATGTTCATCAGTGATATTGGCCTGTAGTTTTCTTTCTTTGTGACATCTTGGTCTGGTTTTGGTATCCGTGTGATGGTGGCCTTGTAGAATGTGTTTGGGAGTGTTCCTCCTTCTGCTATATTTGGAAAGAGTTTGACAAGGATAGGTGTTAGCTCTTCTCTAAATGTTTGATAGAATTCTCCTGTGAAGCCATCTGGTCTTCAGCTTTTGTTTGTGGGAATATATTTAACCACTGTCTCAATTTCAGTGCTTGTGATTTTTCTGTTTATATTTTCTATTTCTTCCTGGTTCAGTCTCAGAAGGTTGTGCTTTTCTAAGAATTTGTCCAATTCTTCCAGGCTGTCCAGTTTATTGTCATATAATTGCTTGTAGTAATCTCCCAGGATCCTTTGTATTTCTGCAGTGTCAGCTGTTACTTCTCCTTTTTCATTTCTAATTCTGTTGATTTGAGTCTTCTCCCTCTTTGTCTTGATGAGTCTGTCTAATGGTTTACCAATTTTGCTTATCTTCTCAAAGAACCAGCTTTTAGTTTTATTCATCTTTGTTATCATTTCCTTCATTTCTTTTTCATTTATTTGTGATCTGAACTTTGTGATTTCTTTCCTTCTGCTAACTTTGGGGTTTTCTTGTTCTTCTTTCTCTAATTGCTTTAGGTATAAGGTTAGGTTGTTTATTTAAGATGTTTCTTGTTTCTTGAGGTAGGATTCTATTGCTATAAACTACCCTCTTAGAACTGCTTTTTCTGCACCCATAGGTTTTGGGTCATCGTGTTTTCACTGTCATTTGCTTCTAGGTATTTTTTGATTTCCTCTTTGATTTCTTCAGTGATCTCTTGGTTATTTAGTAGTGTATTGTTTAGCCTCCATGTGTTTGTATTTTTTACAGATTTTTTCCTGTAATTGGTATCTAGTCTCATAGCATTGTGGTCGGAAAAGAAACTTGATATGATTTCAATTTTCTTAAATTTACCAAGGCTTGACTTGTGACCCAGGATATGATCTATCCTGGAGAATGTTCCATGAGCACTTGAGAAGAAAGTGTATTCTGTTGTTTTTGGATGGAATGTCCTATAAATACCAATTAAGTACATCTTGTTTAACATATCGTTTAACGCTTTTGTTTCCCTCTTTATTTTCATTTTGGTTGATCTGTCCATTGGTGAGAGTGGGGTGTTAAATTCCCCTACTATGATTGTGTTACTGTCAGTTTCTTGTTTTATGGCTGTTAACATTTGCCTTATGTATTTAAGGGCTCCTATGTTGGGAGCATAAATATTTACAACTGTTATATCCTCTTTTTGGATTGATCCCTTGATCATTATATAATGTCCTTCTTTGTCTCTTGTAATAGTCTTTATTTTAAAGTCAGTTTTGTCTGATATGAGAATTTTTACTCCTGCTTTCTCTTGATTTCCATTTGCATGGAATATCTTTTTCCATCCCCTCACTTTCAGTCTGTATGTGTCCCTAGGTTTGAAGTGGGTCTCTTGTCAACAGCATATATATGGGTCTTGTTTTTGTATCCATTTGGCCAGTCTATGTTTTTGGTTGGAGCATTTAAAAAATTATTTTATTTATATACTTTTGGCTACTTTGGTTCTTTGTTGCTGTGCAAGGCTTTCTCTAGTTGTGGCGAGCAGGGGATACGTTTCATTGCTGTGTGCAGGCTTCTCATTGCGCTGGCTTCTCTTGTTGCAGAGCACAGGCTCTAGGCATGTGGGCTCAGTAGTTATGGTTTGTGGGCTCTAGAGTAGAGGCTCAGTAGTTGTGGCACCCAGACTTACTTGCTCTGAGGCATGTGGGATCTTCCCAGACCAGGGCTCGAACCCGTGTCCCCTGCAATGGCAGGCAGATTCTTAACCACTGCACCACAGTGGAAACCCTGGTTGGAACATTTAATCCATTTACATTTAAGGTTGTTATTGATATGTATGTTCCTATTATCATTTTCTTAATTGTTTTGGGTTTGTTATTGTAGGTCTTTTCCTTCTTTTGTGTTTCCTGCCTAGAGAAGTTCCTTTAACATTTGTTGTAAAGCTGGTTTGGTGGTGCTGAATTCTGTTAGCTTTTGCTTGTCTGTAAAGGTTTTAATTTCTACATTGAATCTGAATGAGATCCTTGCTGGGTAGAGTAATCTTGGTTGTAGGTTTTTCCCTTTCATCTCTTTAAATATGTCCTGCCACTCCCTTCTGGCTTCTGAGTTTCTGCTGAAAGTCCTGCTGTGAACTTTATGAGGATTCCCTTGTATTTTATTTGTTTTTCTTTTATATATAACAAAGTGAATCAATCATACATATACATCCATTCCCACATCCCTTCCCTCATGCATCTCCCTCCCTCCCACCCTCCCCATCCCACCCCTCCAGGCAGTCACAAAGCACCGAGCTGATCTCCCTGTGCTCTGCGGCTGCTTCCCAATATCTATCTACCTTATGTTTGGTAGTGTATATATGTCCATGCCTCTCTTTCGCTTTGTCACAGCTTACCCTTCCCACTCCCCATATCCTCAAGTCCATTCCCAAGTAGGTCTGTGTCTTTATTCCCATTTTACCCCTAGGTTCTTCATGACATTTAAAAAAAATTCCATATATATGTGTTAGCATACGGTATTTGTCTTTCTCTTTCTGACTTACTTCACTCTGTATGACAGACTCTAGGTCTATCCACCTCATTACAAATAGCTCAGTTTCGTTTCTTTTTATGGCTGAGTAATATTCCATTGTATATATGTGCCACATCTTCTTTATCCATTCATCCGATGATGGACACTTAGGTTGTTTCCAGCTCCAGGCTATTGTGAATAGAGCTGCAATGAACATTTTGGTACATGTCTCTTTTTGAATTATGGTTTTCTCAGGGTATATGTCTAGCACTGGGATTGCTGGATCATCTGGTAGTTCTATTTTTAGTTTTTTAAGGAACCTCCATACTATCCTCCATAGTGGCTTTACCAATTCACATTCCCACCAGCAGTGCAAGAGTGTTCCCTTTTCTCCACACCCTCTCCAGCATTTATTGTTTCTAGATTTCTTGATGATGGCCATTCTGACTGGTGTGAGATGATATCTCATTGTAGTTTTGATCTGCATTTCTCTAATGATTAATGATGTTGAGCATTCTTTCATGTGTTTGTTGGCAGTCTGTGTATCTTCTTTGGAGAAATGCCTATTTAAGTCTTCTGCCCATTGTTGGATTGGGTTGTTTGTTTTTTTGCTATTGAGCTGCATGAGCTGCTTGTAAATTTTGGAGATTAATCCTTTGTCAGTTGCTTCATTTGCAAATATTTTCTCCCATTCTGAGGGTTGTCTTTTGGTCTTGTTTATGGTTTCCTTTGCTGTGCAAAAGCTTTGAAGTTTCATTAGGTCCCATTTGTTTATCTTTGTTTTTATTTCCATTTCGCTAGGAGGTGGGTCCAAAAGGATCTTGCTGTGATTTATTTCATAGAGTATTCTGCCTATGTTTTCCTCTAAGAGTTTGATAGTTTCTGGCCTTACATTTAGGTCTTTAATCCATTTTGAGCTTATTTTTAAGTATGGTGTTAGGGAATAATCTAATCTCATATTTTTACATGTCCCTGTCCAATTTTCCCAGCACCACTTATTGAAGTGGCTGTCCTTTCTCCACTTTACATTCCTGCCTCCTTTATCGAAGATAAGTTGACCATATGTGTGTGGGTTTATCTCTGGGCTTTCTATCCTGTTCCATTGATCTATCTTTCTGTTTTTGTGCCAGTACCACACTGTCTTGATTACTGTAGCTTTGTAATATAGTCTGAAGTCAGGGAGTCTGATTCCTCCAGCTCCGTTTTTCGTTCTCAAGATTGCTTTGGCTATTCAGGGTCTTTTGTTTTTCCAAACAAATTTTGAGTTTTTTTGTTCTAGTTCTGTGAAAAATGCCAGTGGTAGTTTGATAGGGCTTGCATTGAATCTGTAGATTGCTTTGGGTGGTAGAGTCATTTTCACAATATTGATTCTTCCAATCCAGGAGCATGGTATATCTCTCCATCTATTTGTATCATCTTTAATTTCTTTCATCAGTGTCTTATAATTTTCTGCATACAGGTCTTTTGTCTCCTTAGGTAGGTTTATTCCTAGATATTTTATTCTTTTTGTTGCAGTGGTAAATGGGAGTGTTTTCTTGATTTCATTTTCAGATATTTCATCATTAGTGTACAGGAATGCCAGAGATTTCTGTGCATTAATTTTGTATCCTGCTACTTTACCAAATTCATTGATTAGCTCTAGTAGTTTTCTGGTAGCATCTTTAGGATTCTCTATGTATAGTATCATGTCATCTGCAAACAGTGACAGCTTTACTTCTTTTCCAATTTGGATTCCTTTTATTTCCTTTTCTTCTCTGATTGCTGTGCCTAAAACTTTCCCTTGCTGCTTTTAATATTTTTTCTTTGTATTTAATTGTTGATAGTTTGATTAATATGTGTCTTTGCATGTTTCTCCTTGGATTTATCCTGTTTGGGACTCTCTGTGCTTCCTGGACATGATTGACGATTTCCTTTCCCATATTAGGGAAGTTTTCAACTATAAAGTCTTCAAATATTTTCTCAGTCCCTTTCTTTTTCTCTTCTTCTTCTGGGACCCCTATAATTCGAATGTTGCTGCATTTAATGTTGTCCCAGTGGTTTCTGAGACTGTCCTCCATTCTTTTCATTCTTTTTTCTTTATTCTGCTCTGTGGTAATTATTTCCACTGTTTTATCTTCCAGGTCACTTATCCATTCTTCTGCCTCAGTTATTCTGCTATTGATTCCTTCTAGAGAATTTTTAATTTCATTTATTGTGTTGTTCATTATTCTTTGTTTGCTCTTTAGTTCTTCTGGGTCCTTGTTAAATGTTTCTTGTATTTTCTCCATTCTATTTCCAAGATTTTGGATCATCTTTACTATCATTACTCTGAATTCTTTTTCAGGTAGACTGCCTATTTCCTCTTTATTTGTTTGTTCTACTGGGTTTTTACCTTGCTCCTTCATCTGCTGTGTGTTTCTCTGTCTTCTCATTTTGCTTATCTTACTGTGTTTGGGGTCTCCTTTTTGCAGTGTGCAGGTTTGTAGTTCCCATTGTTTTTTGTGTCTGTCCCCAGTAGCTAAGGTTGGTTCAGTGGCTTGTGTTGGTTTCCTGCTAGAGGGGACTCGTGCCTGTGTTCTTGTGGATGAATTTGGATCTTGTCTTTCTGTTGGGTAGGCCCACATCTGGTGGTGTGTTTTGGGGTGTCTGTCACCTGATTATGATTTTAGGAAGCCTCTCTGCTACTGGGTGGGGTTGTGTTCCTGTCTTTCTAGTTGTTTGGCATCGGGTGTCCAGTACTATATCTTGCTGATCTTTCAGCAGAGCTGGGTCTTAGTGTTGAGATGGAAATCTCTGGGAGAGCTTTTGCCATTTGATATTACATGGAGCTGGGAGGTCTCGGGTGGACCAATGTCCTGAACTCGACTCTCGCACCTCAGAGGCACTGTCTTGACACCCAGTCGGAGCACCAAGACCTTGTCAGCCACATGTCTCTGAATAAAAGGGAGAAAGAAAGAAAGAAAGAAAGAAAGAAAGGAAGAGAGAGAGAGAGAGAGAGAGAGAGAGAGAGAGAAAGAGAAAGGAAGGAAGGAAGGAAGAAAGAAAGAAAAGAAAGAAAGAAGAGAGCAACCACACCAAAAAACAAATCCACCAATGATAGCAAGCCCTAAAAATTATAGTAAGAAAAAAACCCAAAAACGGACAGACAGAACCCTACAACAAATGGTAAGAGCAAAGCTATACGGACAAAATCACACAAAGAAACATACACACTCACAAAAAGAGAAAAAGGGGGACTTCCCTAGTGGCACAGTGGTTAAGAATCCACCTGCCAATGCAGCGGACATGGGTTTGAGCCCTGGTCTGGAAGATCTCACATGCAGCAGAGCAACTAAGCCAGTGCACCACAACAACTGAGCCTGTGCTGTAGATCCCGCAAGCCATAACTACTGAGCCCACATGCTACAACTACTGAAGCCTGCACACCTAGAGCCCATGCTCTGCAATGAGAAGCCACTGCAATGAGAAGCCTGTGCAGCACGATGAAGAGTAGCCCCCACTCACTGCAACTAGCATAGCAACAAAGACCCAATGCAGCCATAAATAAATAAAATAAATTTCACCAATAAAAAAGAGAAAAAGGAACAAATATGTATATCTAAATTAAAAAAAAAAGACAGAGCAATCAAATGAATAAACAAATCTACCAATGATAATGAGTTCTAAATACTAAACTAAGATAAACATAAAACCAGAAACAAATTAGATGCAGAAAGTAAACCCCAAGTCTACTGTTGTTCCCAAAGTCCACCACCTCAATTTTGGGATGATTCGTTATCTGTTTAGGTATTCCACACAAGCAGGGTACATCACGTTGATTGCGGAGATTTAATCTGCTTTTCCTGAGGCTTCACAGGGAAATTTCCCTTTCTCTTCTTTGTTCACCCAGCTCCTGTGTTTCAGCTTTGAATTTGGTCCTGCCTCTGCATGTAGGTCACCTGAGGGCATCTGTTCTTCACTCAGACAGGACTCGGTTAAAGAGGCAGCTGATTAGGGGGCTCTGGCTCACTCAGACCAGAGGGAGGGAGGGGTACAGAATACAGAACGAGCCTGTAGTGGCAGAAGCCAGTGTGATATTGCAGCAGCCTGAGGCACATCATGTGTTCTCCCTGGAGAAGTTGTCCCTGGATCATGGAACCTTGGCAGTGGTGGGCTGTACAGTCTTCCGGGAGGGGAGGTTTGGATAGAGACCTGTGCTTGCACGTAGGCTTCTTGGTGGCTGCAGTGGCAGCCTTAGTGTTTCATGCCCGTCTCTGGTGTCCACACTGATAGCCACAGCTCACACCCATCTCTGGAGCTAGGTTAGGTGGTGCTCTGAATCCTCTCCTCTTGCACTCACCCAAACAATGGTCTCTTGCCTCTTAGGCAGTTTCAGACTTTTTGCGGACTCCCTCCCAGCTAGCTGTGGTGCAGTAGCCCCCTTCAGGCTGTGTTCACACAGCCAACTGCAGTCCTCTCCCTGGGATCTGATCTCCAAAGCCTGAGCCTCAGCTCCCAACCCCCACCATCCCCAGCAGGTGATCAGTCAAGACCCAGGCTGATGAGTGCTGGTTGGCACCAATCCTCCATGCAGGAATCTCTCCACTTTTCCCTCTGCACCCCTGTTGCTGCGCTCTCCTCTGTGGCTCCAAAGCTTCCCCTCCATCACCCACCATCTCTACCAGTGAAGGGGCTTCCAAGTGTGTGGAAACATTTCCTCCTTTACAGCTCCCTCCCAGAGGTGCATGTCCTGTCCCTATTCTTTTGTCTCTATTTTTTCTTTTTTCTTTTGCCCTACCCATGTACATGGGGAGTTTCTTGCCTTTGGGGAAGTCTGAGGTCCTCTGCCAGCATTCAGTAGATGTTCTGTAGGAGTTGTTCCACATGTAGATGTATTTCTGATGTGTTTGTGGGAAGGATGGTGATCTCCATGTCTTACTCCTCTGCCATCTTGAAGGTCTCTGCATGTATCTTTTTGAAGTATGGTTTTCTTCAGATATATGTCCAGGAGTGGGTTTGCTGGATCATATGGTAGCTCTATTTTTAGTTTTCTAAGGAACCTCCATACTGTTCTCCATAGTGGCTGCACAAATTTACATTCCCACCAACAGTGTAGGAGGGTTCCTTTTTCTCCACACCTTCTCTAGCATTTATTGCCTGTAGAATTTTTTTTTTTTTTTTTTTTTTTTTTGCTGTACGCGGGCCTCTCACTGTTGTGGCCTCTCCTGTTGCAGAGCACAGGCTCCGGACATGCAGGCTCAGCGGCCATGGCTCATGGGCCCAGCCACTCTGCGGCATATGGGACCCTCCCAGACTGGGGCACGAACCTGTGTCCCCTGCATTGGCAGGCGACTCTCAACCACTGTGCCACCAGGGAAGCCCACCTATAGAATTTTTGATGATGGCTATTCTGACCGGAGTGTGGTGATACTTCACTATAGTTTTTATCTGTGTTTCTCTAATAATTAGCATTGTTGAGTACCTTGTCATGTGCTTTTTGGCCATCTGTATGTGTCTTCTTTGGAGAAATGTCTATTTAGGTCTTCTACCCAGTTTGATTGGGTTGTTTGTTTTTTTGATATTGAGCTGTATGAGCTGTTTTTATATTTTGGAAATTAATCCCTTGTTGACTGCATTCTTTGCAAATATTTTCTCCCACTCTGTAAGTTGTCTTTTTGTGTTTTTTTTCTTTATGGCTTCCTTTGCTGTGCAAAGGCTTTTAATTAGGTCCTATTTGTTTATTTTTGTTTTTACTTCCATTATTATAGGAGATGGATCTAAAAAGATATTGCTGTGATTTATGTCAAAGAGTGTTCTGCCTATGTTTTCCTCTAGGAGTTTTATAGGATCTGGTCCTACATTTGTATCTTTAATACATTTTGAGTTTGATTTTGTATATCATGTTAGAGAATATTTTAATTTCATTCTTTTATATGTAGCTGTACAGTTTTCCCAGCACCACTTATTGAAGAGACTGTCTTTGTCATTGTATAGTCTTGCCTCCTTTGTCATAGTTTAATTGACCATAGGTGTGTGTGTTTATTTCTGGGCTTTCTATCCTGTTCCATTGATCTATATATCTGTTTTATGCCACTACCATACTGTTCTGGTTACAGTAGCTTTGTAGTATAGTCTGAAGTCAGGGAACCTGATTCCTCCAGCTTCGTTTTTCTTTCTGAAGATTGGTTTGGCTGTTTAGGGTCTTTCGTGTTTCCATACAAATTTTAGATTTATTTGGTCTAGTTCTGTGCAAAACGCCATTGGTAATTTGCAAAGGATTGCATTGAACCTGTAGATTGCCATGGATAGTCTAGTCATTTTAATAATATTGATTCTTCCAATACAAGAACATGGTATATTTTTCCTTCTTTAAATGCTCCAACCAAAAGACATAGACTGGCTAAATGGATACAAAAAGAAGACCTGTATATATGCTGTCTACAAGAGTCCCACCTCTGGTCTAGAGACACATACAGACTGAAAGTGAGGGGATGGAAAAAGTTGTTCCATGCAAATGGAAATCTAAAAAAGCTGGAGTAGCAATACTCATATCAGACAAAATATACTTTAAAATAAAGACTGTTATAAGAGACAAACAAGGACATTACATAATGATCCAAGGATCCATCAAAGAAAAAGATACAATTGTAAATATATATGCACCCAACATAGAAGCACCTCAATATGTAAAGCAAATGTTGACGGACATAAAATGAGAAATAAGCAGTAACACAATAATAGTTGGGGACTTTAACACCCCCACTTACATCAATGAACATATCATCCAGGCAGAAAATCAATAAGGAAACACAGGCTCTAAATGACACATTAGACCAGATGGACTTAACTGATATTTATAGAGCATTCTATCCATAAGCAGCAGAATACATTCTTTTCAAGTGCACAAAGAGAATTCTCCAGGATAGATGACATGCTGAGCCATAGAGCAAGCCTTGGTAAATTTAAGAAAATTGAATCATATCAAGCACCTTTCCCAACCACAATGCTATAAAAAATCAACTACAAAAAAAACCTGCAGAAAAAACAAACATGTGGAGGCTAAACAATATGCTATTAAACAACCAATGGATCACTGGAGAAATCAAAGAGGAAATTAAAAAATACCTAGAGACAAATGAAAATAAAAATATGATAATCAAAAACCTACTGGACACAGCAAAAGCAGTTTTAAGATGGAAGCTTACAGCAATACAAGTTTACCTCAGGAAACAAGGAAACTCTCAAATAAACAACCTAAACTTATACCTAGAGCAACTAGAGAAGGAAGAACAAAGAAAACCCAAAGTTAGTTGAAGGAAAGAAATCATAAGGAGCAGCACAGAAATAAATAGAAATGAAGAAAACAGAAAATATTAATGAAGCTAGAAGCTGGTTCTTTGAAATGATAAACAAAATTGATAAACCTTTAGCCAGACTCATCAAGAAAAAAAGGAAGAATGCTCAATCAGTAAAATTAGAGATGAAAAAGGACATGTTACAACCAACACCACAGAAATACAAAGGATCATAAGAAACTACTACAAGCAACTGTATGCCAATAAAATGGACAACCTGGAAGAAATGGACGAATTCTTAGAAAGGTACAATCTCCCAAGACTCAACCGGGAAGAAATAGAAAATATGAACAGACAAATCACAAGTACTGAAATTGAATCTATGATTACAAAATTTCCAGCAAACAAAAGTCCAGGACCAGATGGCTTCACAGGTGAATTCTATCAAAAGTTTAGAGAATATTCCTTCTGAAACTATTCCAAAAAATTGCAGACTAAGGAACACTTCTGAACTCATTCTACAAGGCCACTATCACCCTGATACCAAAACCAGACAAAGATACCACAAAAAAAGAAATTTACAGGCCAATATCACTGATGAACATAGATGCAAAAATCCTCAGCAAAATGCTAGCAAACCAAATCCAATAATACATTAAAAGGATCATACACCATGTTCAGATGGGATTTATCCCAAGGATGCAGGGATTTTTCAATATCTGCAAAGCAATCAGTGTAACACACTACATTAACAAATTGAAGAATAAAAACCATATGATCATCACAATAGATGCAGAAAAATGTTTTGATAAAATTCAACACCCACTTATGATAAAAACTCTCCAGAAAGTGGGCATAGAGGGAACATAGCTCAACATAATAAAGGTCATATATGACAAACCCAGGGCCTTCCTTCTTATTCTTGACAAGGTTGTCATCAATGCCAATGTCATTGAAATCCCCCTATTACCTACATAAAAATGAACAGACATCGTAACTAGGAAAATAACCTTTCCCCAGAACATTAAACTATTCCCAATTATATAAAAATTGATTCTTATGTTTTCAAGGAGATGGAAATAAAATAATGTAGTAGATAGAACTTTGAAAAAAAAAAGTCTCTTTACCAGAGTGTATATCATTTTATATTAACAACAGGATTGTTACCCTTCAGGTAGGCAAGATACACTTTTATTTCTTTCAAAGAGCAGCATGATGGGAGCAGAGAAGCTGAGGAGGAAAATAGCCTTACCCACCAGATAGAAATTGGACATGAGAGGAGTTGTGAGAGAGGATTTGTTCTTGACCCACAGGAGAGCAAAAAGCAGGAACACCTGATGTTCCAGAGGCCAAATTTTTATCAAATCAACTTCTAACAACATTCTGGATAATGCTTTTACTGATAATCACAGGTAAAGGAGCTTGGGATGTTAAAAATAACATCAGGATTCCCACAGCACAAGTTTTGATCACTAATGAATCCTCAGTCAGCCAGGTGACTAAGGTGACTGTCATTTGAGCCCCTGTTTTTTCAAGAACAGACAGTGTGGATTGAACTAGCTATGATCTGGGGGAGATATTCTTGCAATGAATTCATTCTATGGGAGAAAGGACCTTTGCTGATGCTGCCAGGGCATTGGCCTCTCTCTCCTCCTCTTGGCATTTCACAAGGCAGGCTGCAGGTTCTTCCCCAGGAATCCAACCATGGCCTCATTCTGGTATTAACTATTTTAATTTTGTTGAAGAATAAAATGTTTTTTAACTGTAACTCAATGGACTGTGGGACTGGGAACTAGGGAAACTGAATGCTTACTATCAAGCATCCCTACTTTTTGCTCTCCTTTGGGTCAGGGGCAAAAGCCCCAAAGGAGAGTTCTCTACTGCAAAATAGTCACTTTAGAGGGTCAGGAATTTAGTACAATGGTGGGGCCATAGCTCAAAACATTAGTCATCTTTCTTTGAGAACTGCTCTCAGAGTTGGTCTATAATACTTACAACTAAACCAGTCTATAGCTTTGCTAAACTCATTCTTGGAATAGATATATAATATATAACCTACTCAGGTGGCTACTTTGAAGGGGGAAACTCTCAAAGTTGATATACAAATTCTGATGTGTTTGGTTAAAAAATATTAAATCATTTACTATATAGTCATAGTTTCTATGTTAATTTGTCTTTATCTGTACCACAGGTGGCTTATTATTTTAGATTCTGTTTTCTGTGTGTATTTCTTAATTTTCTGGGAGTTATGGACACATAGACTGATGTTTCATAAGTCTTTGAAATGTATAATATTTGTTTCATGGCTGTATTATCCCTTCTGATGCTAAAAAGCTGCTGCTATCCAGCAGTGATATAATTTGATTCTCAGTATATTTCAGGTAAATTTGAATGCAAAAGGGTAAATTAAGATCTATTGCAAAGATATTTTATTTAGGGCTTCCCTGGTGGCACAGTGGTTGAGAATCTGCCTGCCAATGCAGGGGACACGGGTTCGAGCCCTGGTCTGGGAAGATCCCACATGCTGCGGAGTGACTGGGCCCGTGAGCCACAACTACTGAGCCTGTGCCACTCGACAGTGAGAGGCCCGTGCAGCGCGATGAAGAGTGGCCCCCGCTCGCCGCAACTAGGGAAAGCCCTCGCACAGAAACGAAGACCCAACACAGCCAAATAAGTAAATAAAATAAATTTAAAAAAAAAGATATTTTATTTACCTATTCATCTACCTTCCAATTTATTGACATATCTATCTATCTCTCTGTCTATCTGGAAGCAAAGAAGGAGAGAGGGCAAGAGAAAGAGAAAAAAGAGGAGGAGGGAAAAGAGGATGAAGAAATAAATTAATCAAAGCCTTCAAGTAATACTTCATCTTAGAGCATGGAATTTTGATCTTTAATAAACAGTGCTTTCACACTTGAGGGTTTAAGTCTCAGAAAGATCCCAAATAATCTATATTATCTATGAGCTTTACAGGAAAATAATTTTCCCTGTTATCCTATCTTCTCAAAGAAAATATCCTAAACACTTCAAACTTAACACAAGGTTGATAAGAGGACCAAACATACAAATAAAAATGCTCTACAAAGAATTCAGAGTCTCAAAGTTGATTTAGAAGCCCCTATTAGACTCAATCATCAGCCAAAAATACTTGAATGTCTTTCCTATTTAAGCTACTGAGTCTATGTAGCCACTCATGCCCAGGGCCATACCCCAAACCTGGTCAATTACTGATAATGACACTACCAATTTCAAAGATTCCATCTCTGAACACCTTCTATCTTTCTAGAATATTCTCTTCGATATGTGTACTTTAATAGTCCTTCCATCTATTGACCTAACCACTTTTACAGTGTCCATCCTCTCATGTCTCTCACCCAACTTATATTCCATGTCTCTTCAGCTCCCTTTCTCCTGCATCATACTTCCTGGCAGAATCTGAAGGTGGTTACATCCAGCTCTCTAACCTCTGTGCTCCTGATTACAAGCAGCCGTACATGGATATGAAAAATACAGTGCCATGCTAACTGGTCTAATGTTAAATAATCGCCACTAATTTAAAGTGGGTCATTATCATGCTTATTAGTCTCAGTACATTTCCTTAGTCAATTTACTTTCCCTCTCTTCAATATAACTATTTTACACCTCCCCTCACTTTAAATATTCCAAACCAGCTCTCCAGCACCTTACTCAACTAATTTTCTTGCTTTTTTTTTTCCACCAAGAAAATATATTTTCTATTGCATTGGAAACTGCTTTCATTTTGGTTTATTACCAACCAGCAAACGAATCATGTAAAGGGTAGACAAATGAGTAGATGTAGCTGTCCATTACCTCCCCAGTTCCTTTCAGAGATGCTGTAAGTTTAGTTTAAAACAACCTTCATGGATTGTGAATCCATGTATTCATGGATATACTAGGTTGGAGGAGCCCAGAAATATAAAGGCTCAATATCCTTTATCCAGGGAGCAGTCACAGCAGTGCTCAAAGGTCTACTCCATTAAAATAAAGGATTTCTTTCACAACTCATTAGGGTCTACCTTTGAAACACATTATGAGTCTATTACCTTTACTGCACCTACATTAGTCCAAGCCACCATCATCTGTGAACCAGACTACTGCAGAAGCCTCCATTTTTATTCTTACCTGGCAGCCAAAATAATCCTTTGAAAGCAGATATCAGTGCATAGCCTCTATTGCTCACAACATTCCAATAGTTTTTCATCGCACTTGAAATAACATTCTAAATCATTATGATTAATCATATATGATTTGCCCTGGTTGCCTTTCCATGGTCCATTACTCTTCTTCTCTCTCTGCTCTAGCTTCACTGGTCTTGTTGTTGCTCAAACACTCCAAATACGTTCATTCCTCAGTTCTTTGTACCTGCTCCTTTAATCATTAATGCTCATGCCCCAGATTTTCACATGGCTCACCTCTCAAGTAATTAAGATCTCTACTCAAATATCACTTCATCAGAAAAGTCTTCACTGGTAACTTGTTCAGAAGTGTTTCTGCACTCAAGTACAATCACTGTCTATTTTCTTCCCCTGCTTCATTAGTTTTCTTAGGATTTATCACTACCTGATATTCTAAGTTTATTTACATTTGACTCCTCCATCAAGATGTAAGATCATAAGGGCAAGAACTATTTGATTAACCAGTGAATTTCTTGCACCTAAAATAGTGCCCACCATGCCTTAGGTGCTTAGTAAAACATTTGTTGAATAAATGAACAAAGTATTAGAATTCTACTTATTGTCATATTTTAATCAAAACACTGCGATAGCAATTATCTTCCATTATTGTCCCCACTGACCTGTGGAGTAAGTGGTGCAGAACTGACTGTGCTCATTCTTTAGGTAATAAGAACTATGTCTCAAGATTTAATAAACTGCCCAGGATCACTCAGTTCATGGTGGCAAACCCAGATTCCTGTCTCCAAAGTCCTAATCCAGTTACCACATTTGCCACTCTGTGCAAGGCATAAATATGGACTGTATTTCAATGAGCAGCTCCAGGTCACCATATAGGCCAAATGTTCTAGAATGCTATTTTGCATTAAAAACACACTCTTCACTCCTCTATGGCCTTTAAATATGGTTTTCTAGACAAAAATATGATTGCAATTCCCATTAGGAAAAAAGAAAGTGGAAGTAGTCTTACCATTTAAAAAATATATACACTTTATGGTACCAAAGAGCATTTTTATTTTATTTTATTTTTTCTTGCAGTTTTGAGATATAATTGACATATAGCACTTTAAGCATGTATAATACCTCCTCTTCCAAAACAGTCTCTGCCATAGTCTCTTGTCTCTCCTGCCATGGAAATTTAATCTGAGAATATTTATACTCCTTGTTTTTGTGTACATGACCCTCACCATGTACCTAGTTCATAAACACTTCTAATTACTGTAAAGTACTTTCTGCAGTTTGATGCCACTTAGCTACATTTTCCTAACAGTTTCTGTAGCAAACTTTTCCTCAGAATTTCCTCATAACTGTCGGATGCATGAACATCCGACAGTTATCAAAACATGAGCTGTTTTCCACCTTGCTAGATGAAGTCATAGAAACGTGATTCAAACAACACTTTTAGCTCAGCAATCGACAATAGTTCTGGGGCCACCAGCAGCATTTGCCTTCCTGCAATAGTGTCCTAGCGATTTCCAGTACATCATGGCCCAGGTGGTAGCCAAGGTGCCTTTCAGTGCTCCCAATAAAACTTTGGCTCTCATCATTCATGGCCAACTTACAGATAAATATAATTGAGGGCTGGAACAATTAATAACCATAAAATCCTGTGACTTTGCCTTCCCACATAACCTGCTGCAGTGCTGATGTTCCCACACAAGATATCTGTCCCTTGTACTAACCTTTACTTATAGCTCCCAGTGGGGAGTACAGAAATCATATTTTATATTTATAGCTCCCTCAGCATCATGAATATTGACCTCTTTTTTGCATTTCTTACAATTAGCATTCACTGTCTAACTGGTTCATGGATAACAGTTAATGCCACAAATACTGAGTGCATTCACAATTCTAAATATTATAATATAGAATTATGCTCTTTTACCCTGTGAGTGGACTCTTCTAGTTAATAATCTGTCATTAGAGTCAATCTGTAATTAATGTTTGATTTTAAATTTTGTCATGGGGAGGATGTTTAATATTTAGAAATGGAAGCTATCAAGGTAAAAATAGTTTTTTTCCTACCACACACATTTACATCTGGACATCTAGAGAGAAAGTAAAGAGAAATCTCTAAACTGATGCTTGTCTGTGTTGAAATGTAGGCTCAGTCTCTGCCTCATAATAAAAGAGGTAAATGCAATGGAAGGAGATGACTTTCTATTATCAGGGAATAAGGCTCTGAAACTGTTGGTGAATATATGGGACTGTGCTCAAAATAATGGATTTCTTGCTTCATTGTGTAGTGCTGGATGCCTCTATATTCACTGATCATTTAAGAATGATTTATTTATCTTGAAAGACTGCTCTTCCTTTCCTTCTTCCTAACTGAAACTTACAATTCATGGAAAGATTCCCAACTTCAGAACAGATATAATTAAAGAAGGGACCTCCATAGTGGGAAGCAGCTGCATAACACAGGGAGATCAGCTCGGTGCTTTGGGTCCACCTAGAGGGCTGGGATAGGGAGGGTGGGAGGGAGACACAAGAGGGAGGAGATATGAGGGTATATGTATATGTATAGCTGATTCACTTTGTTATAAAGCAGAAACTAACACACCATTCTAAAGCAATTATACTCCAATAAAGATGTTAAAAAAAAAAAGAAGCAAACTCCAGAGTTGCTTAGCAACTGGAGCAGTTTAACAACTGGAAGTTTTGGATCTTCAAGTTAATCTGGCCACCTCTTTCTTTTCACAGGTGAGGAGACTGAGGCCTGGAAGGATGCAGTGACTTTTGTAGTCACTCATGTTTTATGACCTTTTTCTTTCACCAAGATTTAGTGAAAAATCATGGTAAGATTAATTTTATTGTTTGTTATATAGTAACCAAGTTTGACACAGTAAAATTCATACTCTTGAGGAATAGTAATATTCAGACTGGAATTTATATTAATTAAAAAGTTGTTAATAACACAAACCGGCAGACAAAAATTTCAAGTATGTCTTCCTCTATTGACTGAAGTTTCTTAAAGCAAAAATTTTATAATTGCCAGTCCTTTATATTCTTCATTCATAGCTAACAAAATAAGAATGTCCTTGGTAATGTTCTCCTGCTTCAATTCTAGATAAATATAGGTGAAAGGAAGAAAGTGAAGGTTTATTTCTCCTATGAGGCTCATTCTGATCATTCTGATTTCTGATGTTTGGTATGGGACATTGCAACATCTAGCTATGGTATATTTAGAATATTGAAAGGACTGAAGGTTTGGAAAAGATAGAATCAAGATCTCCTTGAGTTAATTTTTTCCATCTCTTCTCCCCTCCCCAACTTCCTAGCCACCATAAGATGTAGGTAGTTACCAGGGAAGTTGTTGATGAAAGTTGGCTTATAAAATATTTTTTATGAATATATCAGGTTACGTCAGTCTCGGGTGGCTCACGGCCCAACTCTCATGGAACTCTGGGCTTTCTGTGCCTGTAAAGTCCCAAGCATATGTGTCTTAATGTACCTAACCTGATTCCAACCATTCATATTAGTGATAATGGCTAAAAAAGGAAATGGTTCTAGTTGTCAGAATGCATACAACGACTCTACTTCTGTTCAGGTACACAGTCTCATATCCCATTTAGTTGAACATAATCAGACAAATGAAAATTCTAAAGGATTTAAGAGAAAAATTCTCTTTTTATCACTGTACCATTTAAATGTCATTTTGGCATCTATGCACACACCTATGTGGCTTTGAAACTGAAAAAATTGTCTCCAAATTCCAAATATCTATTTTCACCAATGTCTATTGTGTTTAAGGACAGTTCTTACCTTTCCCATGAATCTACCAGAACCACTCACAATGCTCACAAATATTTCCCTTAAGTGAACAGCAGAGCTCAAAATGACATTGTCTTTTAATAATTTTCGTAGTTTCAAACATTACTCCTTTGGTTGTTAATAAGCATTTCTTTGCATATCAGAGAGACCTGAATAATGCATGACAAATCTTAACTATAGTTTACATAAATTATTTTTTAAATGTAGTTACCTATGCTGATAGATATGTTGAAGAGAAATTAAAAAAAAAATCTCCTGGCTTACTGACAGTATTTTCTCATTTAAAGAATCATTACTAACTGTTTAAAACCCTTATATACACTTAAACTACAAGTTACATTGCTAAAATTAGTCATCTTACAATTCTTCATGCTTTTTGAGGAAAGAAAGGAATATAGTAGAGTGGAAATAGTCTTAGAATTCTCAGGCATGCTCTCTAGTCCTAGCTCAACCTTTTATTAGCTTTAAAAACTTGGGCAAATTACTAATTTTAATAATTTTGTATGTATATTCTGATTTTAAGATTTCATGAAAGTATATGTAATAGTGAATTGAAACTCATTATTGGTAGAAATGTTGTCAGAAGCCCCCTTAGACCCACATTACACATATAAGACATAAACACATAAAACTACTTTCTCTGTCTCCTGATTCTGTTGGTCATTAATATTTAGGAATTAGAGAGGTCACACAGATAAACACGAAGATTTCATGGATAACTGATCATTGACTTAAATTCTTCCTTAAAAGTCCTTCAAAATATGTTCACTGTGTCATTCTATTATATTGTCAATAGCCTATTTCATTGAAAAACTGAGAAAAATATAAAATACACTAAAATTATATAGGAGGAATGATTAACATAAAATATTTGAGAGGAAATAAAACATATTAAATATTTCAGAAGAAACCAAAAATTTTGCCAAAGAACTATTCTTCCCTAAAACACCAGATACAGAAAAAAATCACAGGGAAATTTTGCTAATATTCAGAGATCAAATGGCTCAAATATTGCCAAATTATTCAGAGAATTGAGAGAGGTGGAAAATTTTCAATTTACTTTCTCTAAGGCCATTATTGCACTGATAATATTACAACTTAAAGCTACAAACAAATCTCACTTATGAATATTAATATGAAATTCTGAAATAAAATACTACATTAGTAAATGGAATTCAGCAACACATGAAAGAAAAATGAGTGCAATTACATCAGGAATGCAAGGATGGTTCAGTTTTAGAGAATCTATTAATAAAATTTGCTGTTAATAGAGATAACAGGAGAAAAGTCATATAATCCTTTCACTGTCTGTCAAAGGTATTCCAAAATAGTATTTGATTAAATTTAACAGACATATTGCATAAAAACTCTTAGTCAAATGTTCACAGAAATAAAGTGATTCTTCCATATATATATATATATATATATATATATATATATACACACATATATATATATATATATATAATTTCAAACCAGAAACTAGAATCTTGCTTAAGAACAAAATATTATTTTCTAAGTACTAGTTGATACAGTTACATGTAAGAAGGAAAAAGAAGTATAAAAATGTAAGAGATTATGATTACATGCAAATGGTATGATTATATATTTGAGAATTCATGAAATTAAGTAAAATTATTAATAGAAAAAAATTGTATATTAGATTATAAAGTTAGTATTCAAAAGTAGCATTTTTCTCTAAAGACCCAAAACTAGAAAATATAATAGAAGAAAAAAAAATCTCATTGTAATGATCATGATATTTATAAAATACCTAGAAATAAAATTAATTAAAAAAATAAGACCTATATGAAAGAAAAATATTAAATGTCTACTGGCTGAGAGGCATAAAGGATTTGATATTTTTACAAGATTGCATTTTTGTATCCCAGAAGAAGAGGACAGAAAAATTCAATAGTGTAAAGATATCTCTAAATTGAATTAAAAATATAATTTAGTACAAATTTTTTGAATGGCAATATTAATTTGTTTGGAAAAAGATGACATCTTTATATGTTCATATAAAAAATAAGGTAGACAAACAGAAGACATTTCTGAAAAAGGAGAATAAAGAAGTACCTTGTTATGTATTTTTAAGTCATATTAATTAAATTTTGATAGAGGTAAGTAGCATTCATCCATCTGTCTGTTTGTCTATCTGGTTGCACTATATGAAATTGCTGATTGTGAGTCCTTTCTGACCTATTTAAATGGCAAGTTCATATGGCTCAACCTAATATGTATGTGGCATTTCAAATCAATGAGAAAAAGATGGCAATTCATGAAAAAGGTGTTTAAATGCATGGAAACCACCTCGGCTTCATTTATAATTAATTTAAAGCATGTTTAAAAATAACATTCTCAAATGGGTAAAATAAATTAAGTGTAAATATGCATCGTGCTGTCAAGTATATGGGGAAATAGGGAATATATATTATTGGTGGTTATTTAGATTGGTACCAACTATTGGGAAGGCAATTCAGTAATATCTGTCAAAAATGCAGTGTTTTTCCTTCAAATTTTCATTTGAAAAATTTATCTTACAGATACATTTGAACATACATGCAAAAAAATCTGTGTAAGAATTAGTTGCTTCATGGATTATAATAGCAAAAAGTGAAAACCATCTTAAATGTCAATCCATAGGGGATAGGAAAAGTAAATTTTGAAGTGCGTATATTATGGAATGATATGTAGCCATTGAAAATTAGGTAAACATATATGTACCTTTATGTAAATATTTCTTAGGTATAGTTAAATGGAAAAAAGCAAGGTATAGAACAGCAAGGATGGTAGGTACTCAATTGTGTAAAACATGAAAAAAGAATGAAAAAAATATGTGTGTGTGTATATATATATATATGTATATATTTGTAAATATGCAGATCTCTGGAACTATACATTGAAATAAGGAATAGTGGTTATTTCTGAGAGACAGAGAATGAGGAAACTGGGGATTTCAAGTGGGAAGGAGACAGACTTTTAATGTGATACCCCTTGGTACTGTTTAAGTTTTTATGATATTAGTTAAAAACATCAATACTTAAAAAAACAAAACCAATATATATAAAAATTTGCAAGAAATTTTGGTTTCATTTTGACCATTATAAAAGTTTGATGTATATGTAGAGGGCAGTTTGTATTTCTATTACAGAATAAAAGAAGTTGACAAAAAATTTCAGTCTGGGAAATTAAACTTGGTCAGTAAATATAACAACTAAAATATGTAACTTTTCTTATGATTACCTTTTCTCTAGTGGGGGCAGGACACAATGTCCCTAATGAACAATAGCAAAATAATATACTTTTTTCTTGGTGAAAACCTGTGGGCCACACAGCGTGCCTATTTTCTTGTGTCCCACAAACATTTCTGTGGATGGGGTTATACTGTCCCAGGCTCATTCCCAAACCCTCGTATAAAATTTGTATTCGTCTTTGGAAAAAGCATATGAAGAAGAAGGCTGAATGATGAGAAATCCCTTTTTACATTTCTTTCTCACCCTGCAATAGTAGCGCCAGCAGGGCTGGAAAATAATATTCGAGTCTGAAGGCACATTCGGTAACTACAGAGACCTCCTTTGATAATTCTGAAGTTATTTTAAATGGGGCCGTCCATTTTGTCTGAGTCACACAACTCATCCAGAACCGAATACAGTCATCTATTGTCGCCCGCTGATCACCCGTTCCTCCCATGATCTTTGTGTTTGATCTCGGAGACATTAAGCAGCTTGGAGAGCAAAAGCATCATTGGGTACCCTGCCACCTGCCCTCGTCAATCGACTTGATGGAGAGAACCTTTTTATTTGCCATTTACCCACTGCCAGAGAGGGTATACTGGGGTGAGTAGCATATGTCTGAAGATTTCAGCAGGGGGTTCTGCCTGCAAAAAGATAACCAAGTTAAAACACAGAAAACGGTAATGCTTTTTTAAGCAAGGAAGTGATGTCAACCACCAGGTGATCCGCTTAAAGAGTGAAGTTCCACTAAGAGGCTTGTACAATTGCTTCATGGGATATCTCCGCTCTTTCCTTGAAGGGTCAACTTGGTCTGGGAGTTCCTCTCAATAGACTCAGCAGGTAGTGCCAACAACTCCCTAGCTTTTTAAAGAGATCTGTCTGCTTCCTTTTTTTTCCCCACTGGACTGTGATACTGAAGTTAACTGCCTTGTGAAAGGAAGTCTATGTCAGGGCACTATCATGTACCCGTGCAGCTGGGGTCAACAGCAAAGAAATTGATGCTGGGAGTAGTAGATCGCTGGGGTTGGACACACTGCCCAACAGCCAAAAGCTGGACCACTCTCAGGGTAAATTAGGCGTCTATAGCGGAAAGCAACTGCAGTAGCAACTGTAGAGAACTGGTTCGTACAAGCATCTGTAGCTTTCGCACAATGGAGCCTTCTGCTCCATAGCAAGGGAGTACTAGAAAAGTCAGGAGCAACCTCGTAGAGTCATGGGTTAGGGTTGTAATCTAACATTCCCTGCCCCTATTTTTCTCAATAGATTTAAACGAAAACTAAGAAACTTGTGCAGTAAAGGATATTCTGTCTTCAAGTTTCTAAATCAAACTGAAAAATATAAATTTATTTGGAATATATTTTCATTTGGAAAACAAAATTAACTTCATGCCAATGAAATTAATTATACTTTCTTTAATAATAGATATGTATTTGTTATATCAAAAAGGGTATTTGTAACATATTATATTATGCAAAATATCTAAAATCCGTTTTTTTAAATTAATTAAAAGGAATATGTGTTTCTTATGTATCAACTGGACAAACTAACCAAGAAGTTCAGACTATCCATTTTGCAACACAATCCAAGGTATGTGGAAATGTGGTCCAGGTTTTGTCTCTGGCCTCTGGATAGTCCCTTATTAAAACTTAAGCTCACACGTTGTGCTGAAGGAGGGAGACAGGAATTGAACTCTGTAAGTCTGGACTAGAGATCAATAAATGTTTTATGCAATAATTCTAAGAAAAGAGGGAAATGAGGGGAATTCTCCTTCACCATTGGCTTCGATACACTATTTGTCTGTAAGTGTGCACATTTCCCCATCCTCTCACATGGCTATCAACCTAGTTGAGACCTCATCAATGCTTCACTAATGCTTCACTAAGAAGAATCCGATCTCAGTGCCTTGATTTGGGGGACTAATATAAAATTTCTTACACTTTACAATCAAATATGTTGCCTGGAAATTCCTTTATGGATTTTCTGATTAAGACACTCAGCAATGATTTTCAGATGCCACAGCCTCTGTGCCAGAATGTCTGGTATGAAGAAATAGCTGACTTGTTTTAGGTCAATAAAAACATAAGTGTACACACACACATATATATTTTATAAATCTCTCTCTCTCTCTCTCTCTCTCTCTCTCTCTCTCTCTATCCATTTTATGTATGTATGTATGCATATATTAGAAGTGGTCACTGAAAAGAGAAGCCCCTAGCTCAAAATGCTGACAAAATTTCTGTTCCCAGAGTCCTTTCCATAGATGGTCCATAGTCTTGATTCACCTGCCATTACTCTCCCAGTTTTACTCTGACTCAAGCATTAACAAATAATTTATTTTTCTTGATGCTGCCTAGCAGAGCTGTGATATCACGGCATTTCTGAGAGTAACTTTACCGAGAAAGCAAAAAGGCAGGCACAGTGAAAAGTTAAAAGCATTCTATTTCTAGTGGACAATCTTCGACCCTCTAGCATGAGTCCGCTGGTCCGAACTTAAGAGGTTCTTTCCTGTACGTTATGTCTCCTGGTCGTTTATAAGAAGCAGATGCCTCTTACCTCCTACCACAAGAGAGCAGCATATAAATATCATGTTGCTGCTTGTAGCCACCTGACACACATCTCCAGTCCAGACCTCACCTTAGAGTTTCAGCACCCTTGATATCCTCATTTTGAGGCCCATTAACCTTAAAAATTCGTATTTCTTTCTCCCCACACTTTGTCAACTTCTCATTAGTAAATGAGGCCATTACCTAATTTCTCAAGCTAGAAACCTATAACTTGATTTCTCCCATTTCTCCTTCACTGCTTATCCCAACAACGAACACACGGATACACACATGTGCGTGCTTGCATGAGACACGCACATACATGTCATTCTTCATCAAACCTGGGGATTCTACTTCAAAAACAGATTTTGAACTTGCCTCTTACCAAGTTCTCTGCTTCATTGTCTCTTACTTGGATTACTGAGTTAGTTTCTTAACTGGTTTTCACACATTCACACTCACTCTTTGGCATTTACAACCTTTCCTCCAACTGAGAAGTGAGAATGATCTTCCTAAATTAAAAGTGGGTCATGACATTCTTTTTCCTTCTAACCTTTTACTTTGAAATACTTTTAGACTTGCAGAAGTGTTGCAAACATATACAACTCTTATTGTACAGAGAGTTCCCATAAAGAGTTCACCAAGCTTCTTCTAATGTCAACACCTTACATAACTATGATACAATTATCAAAACCAAGAAATTAACACTATTAACTAAACTAAGGACATTTCTGGAATTTCTCCAGTTTTTCTACTTATGTCCTTTTTCTGTTTTAGAATCCCATCCTCATAGCACTCTTCTCCTTTTAAAAGCTTACAAGGATTTCCTACAGTACTTAGAATAAAATCCAAACTTCTAATCATGTTTTAAAAAGCACCACATTCTTTCCGCTCAGCCTATCTTTGCAACTTCATTTTTCTAAATCCTGTCCTTTGTTGTGCTCAACCTTCTGAACAGCTTTCATTTTTTTGAATACCCTGAGCTGTCTCACACCTCAAGGCCTTTGCATGTCTGTTCCCTCTGCATGGGATGCTCTTGTTCTAGTTCTTTGAGCAGCTAGCTCCTCCTCTTCCTTTTTGGTCAGCTTATATATCACTTTTACCAACAGATCTTAAAACATAGGTCCCCTAGGACATTCTCTGTTTCATCTGTTTGTTTACTTTTCACAGAGCAATTATTTTACATTTTGCAATTATTTTGTCAACTTACTCTATTGTTATCTTGCCCACTAGAATATAAGCTCTAGGACAGAAGGGATCATATCTATATTAGTTTTCCATTGCTGCTGTAACATGTTGCTACAAACTTTGCAGGCTATAACAACACAAATTTATTGTCTCACAGTTCTGTATGTCAGAAATCCAGTGGGTTCAGCTGGTTTCCCTGCTCTGAGTCTCAAAGCTGAAATTAAGGTATCAGCAGAGCTGTATGTACTCCTTTCTGGAGGCTCAGGGAGATAATATGCTTCCAGGCTCATTCAGGTTGTTGACAGAATTCAGTTCCTTGTGGTTATAGGACTGAGTTCCTGTCACAAGGGTCATTCTTATCTTCTAAAAGCCACCTACATTCTATGGCTCATGGCCCCTTCCATCTTCAAAGCCAACTACAGCAGGTTGAATTCCTCTGATGCTTCAAATCATTCCTCCCTTCCTTTTCCACTCCATCTTTCTGACTTCAGCCAAGGAAGAGTCTCTGCTTTTAAGGGCTCATGTGATTAGACTGGACCCACCTGGATAACTCAGGATATTATTTGTTATGGACTGATTTGTGCTTCCCCAAAACTCGTATGTTCAATCCCAAACCTCCAATGTGACTGTATTTGGAGATAGGGGCTTCAAGGAAGTTAAATACTGCCATAAAGCTGGAACCCTCACTTGATAGGCCTGGAGTCCTTACAAGAAGAAGAAGAGACATCAGAGATCTCTTTCTCTCTCTTTGAGCACACACAGAGAAGAGGCCATGTGAGGACAAAGTGAGACAGCAGCTTTCTACAAACCATGAAGAGAGGTCTCACCAGAAACCAACCGTGATGGAACCTTGATCTTGGACTTCCAGCCTTTAGAACGGTGAGAAAATGAATTTCTGATGTTTAAGTCACAAGGCCTCTGGTGTCTTGTTAATGCAGCCCAAACAGACTATTTACATTTCTAGGCCATTAGCCTTAATCACATCTGTAAAGTACCTTTTCCACATAATATAACATATTCACAAGGGATTAGATCATAGACATCTTCAAAAGATCATTAGTTAATATACTACATATCTGTCTCTTTGACTGTTTTATCACCAGATCTAGCTCATGTAGGCATTAAATAATTGAATAATAAATGATTTGATGTAATTTACTTGAAAATTATTTTAGGAAAGCCAACTGGTTTAATCCCAGATACCATAAAGCACCTCCTATCTTCTCCCTCTACTGATGCCTGATGTTGGTTACTTCCTAGTGTGCTCTGAGCCTAGACCAGTAGATGGTTCAATTCTGTTTATCAGAAAAATTACTACAGTTGGAAAATGTTCTCAGTCTCTTGAGTTTACAGTCGTTGAAGCAGGGATTCCATCAAGGATATTTCTATAACTTTATTTCTTATATTGAATGGCTACTAGAAACAATAACATGTGTTTTGATGAAAAAAACAAATCCATTTTTCTTTAATGTAAATTTTCTTTGCTGTCTACTGTCTCATTCTCTGTGCAATTTAACGTCTGAGCATGACACAGAAAAACAAAATAAAACAAAACAAAACCCATAACTTCTTGGTTAACTTTTGTTTGAGAAAAGCTTTCTACGCATCCTTTAGTCTTGGATCACTCCTTCTGAATAGGTTTTCACATTTCTTTCCTCCTCCCCATCTTCACTGCTGTAGCTGATACCAACGTGGGGATTAAACACATGAACTGTAGGGACTGTTGCCTGTACCAGTCCTCTGGCATATAAGTGTGTACAAGAAGCATTATGAGAGTGACTGTTTCCTTGAACTGTGATTTTCAACTTGCCCTCCTGTGTTTAACTTTGTGTATGTATCCCTTAGAACAGTATGGTGAATGGGAAAAAGCAAATGTTTTGCAATCAGCAAACAAATTCAAAATATGGCTCTAAGCATGAATAGCGATACATCCCTTAAACTGTGTGAGCCCTCATTTCCTCATGTACTTCCTGTATCAAGTACCATGATAATGGTGCTTCCCTCCTGGTGCTCATGTAAGGATTAGTTCATGTAACCACCCCTCACTAAACTCAGAAATAATGTGGGAATAGAGATTTTCCTATACTGTTTTATATCCTTTGAGTCCACAAACACACATACACTCACAGCCTTACGTGAAGTTGGGGTCAGCAGAGGTTATCATTTGATTTGGTCATGGGGAAAGAAGCTTGCTGATGATAAGAATCAGAAAAATTAGGTAGCTAAAATGAGTAAGAGACGGAAAGTAATTTGTACAAATGTTGGGTCCAGAGGTCCAGAAGGGATGGAGGGCAGATCCAAGGAAAGATTTTAAATACTTATCTCTTCCTGTGAGAAGGGAACTCAAAATTTTAAATTGGATTCTGACGCATTCTTGGCATCCCCATACAATATATAGATTTTAGAAAAATGAATAATGTAGGGTGGTGTGGGAGGAGGTGGAAAACAAGAGAGACACAGAGACAGAGAGAGGAGGATAGAGATTTTTAACATTTTTTGCAGATCTTTTCCATACCTTCCCACACTCCTACAATTTCCGTTTTAAAAGCCCTCAGCTTTTCAGCCCATCTAGTCTCATACTGCTACATTTTGTCAGGCAACACGAATCTCTGAGGTTCTCTTGAACCCTCACTAAAAGAAGAATATGGAATATTAGCCATAAAGAGAATGAAATAATGCCACTGGCAGCAACATGGATGGACTTAGAGATTCATACTAAGATAGTAAGTCAGACAAAGACAAATATCTTTTTATATCACTTATTTGTGGAATCTGAAAATGATATGAGTGAACTTATTTACAAAACAGAAACAGACTTACAGACAGAGAAAACAAACTTGTGGTTATGAAAGGGGAAACGGGGGAGGAGGGATAGTAGGAATTTGGGATTAACATATACACACTACTGCATATAAAGTAGATAAAAAACAAGGTCCTACTATGTAGCACAGGGAACTATAGGCAATATCTTGTTATTAGAAAAAGAAGAAGATGGCGGAAGGGTAAGACGCGGAGATCACCTTCCTCCCCACGGATACACCAGAAATACAGCTACACGTGGAACAACTCCTACAGAACACCTACTGAACGCTGGCAGAAGACCCCAGACCTCCCAAAAGGCAAGAAACTCCCCACATACCTGGGTAGGGCAAAGCGGAGAGATTCCCGCACAGAGGATCGGTGCCGAGCGGCACTCACCAGCCCGAGAGGCTTGTCTGCTCGCCCGCCGGGGCGGGCGGCGCTGGAAGCTGAGGCTCGGGCTTCGGTCAGAGCGCAGGGAGAGGACTGGGGCTGGCGGCGAGAACTCAGCCTGAAGGGGGCTAATGCGCCACAGCTAGCCGGAAGGGAGTCCGGGAAAACTCTGGAGCTGCCGAAGAGGCAAGAGACTTTTTCTTCCCTCTTGGTTTCCTGGTGCGCGAGGAGAGGGGATTAAGAGCGCTGCTTAAAGGGGCTCCACAGACGGGCGCGAGCTGCGGCTGAAAGCGCGGAGCCCAGAGACGGGCGTGGGACGCTGGGGCTGCTGCTGCCGCCGCCAAGAAGCCTGTGTGCGAGCGCAGGTCACTGTCCACACCGCCCTTCCAGGAGCCTGTGCAGCCCGCCACTGCCGGGGTACCGGGATCCAGGGGCGGCTTCCCTGGGAGAACGCACGGCGCTCCTCGGGCTGGTGCAACGTCACGCCGACCTCTGCTGCTGCAGGCTCGCCCCGCACTCCGTGCCCCTCCCTCCCGCCCGGCCTGAGTGAGCCAGAGTCCCCGAAGAGGCTGCTCCTTTAACCCTGTCCTGTCTGAGCGAAGAACAGACGCCCTCCGGCGACCTACATGCAGAGGCGGGGCCAAATCCAAAGCTGAGACCCAGGAGCTGTGAGAACAAAGAAGAGAAAGGGAAAACTCTCCCAGCAGCCTCAGAAGCAGCGGATTAAAGCTCCATAATCAACTTGATGTACCCTGCATCTGTGGAATACATGAATAGACAACAAATCATCCTAAATTGAGGAGCCAGGAGTCAGTGCTGTGCCTCTGAGGTGGGAGAGCCAACTTCAGGACACTGGTCCACAAGAGACCTCCCAGCTCCACATAATATCAAACGGCGAAAATCTTCCAGAGATCTCCTTCTCAACACCAGCACCCAGCTTCACTCAACGACCAGCAAGCTACAGTGCTGGGCACCCTATGCCAAACAACTAGCAAGACAGGAACACACCGACACCCATTAGCAGAGAGGTGGCCTAAAATCATAAAAAGTCCGCAGACACCCTAAAACATACCACCAGACGTGGACCTGCCCACCAGAAAGACAAGATCCAGCCTCATCCACCAGAACACAGGCACTAGTCCCCTCCACCAGGAAGCCTACACAACCCACTAAACCAACCTAAGCCACTGGGGACAGACACCAAAAACAACGGGAACTACGAACCTGCAGCCTGCAAAAAGGAGACCCCAAACACAGTAACATAAGCAAAATGAGAAGACAGAAAAACACACAGCAGGAGAAGGAGCAAGATAAAAACCCACCACACCTAACAAATGAAGAGGTAATAGGCAGTCTACCTGAAAAAGAATTCAGAATAATGATGGTAAAGATGATCCAAGATTCTATTTCCAAGATCCAAAATCTTGGAAATAGAATAGACAAAATGCAAGAAACAGTTAACAAGGACCTAGAAGAACTAAAGATGAATCAAGCATCGATTAAAAACACAATAAATGAAATGAAAAATACTCTAGATGGGATCAATAGCAGAATAACTGAGGCAGAAGAACGGATAAGTGAGGTGGAAGATAAAATAGTGGAAATAACTGATGCAGAGCAAAATAAAGAAAAAAGAATGAAAAGAACAGAGGACAGTCTCAGAGACCTCTGGGACAACATTAAACGCACCAACATTCGAATTATAGGGGTTCCAGAAGAAGAAGAGAAAAAGAAAGGGACTGAGAAAATATTTGAAGAGATTATAGTTGAAAACTTCCCTAATATGGGGAAGGAAACAGTTAATCAAGTCCAGGAGGCACAGATAGTCCCATACAGAATAAATCCAAGGAGAAATATGCCAAGAAACATAATAATCAAACTGTCAAAAATTAAACACAAAGAAATCATATTAAAAGCAGCAAGGCAAAAACAACACATAACACACAAGGGAATCCCCATCAGGATAACAGCTGATCTCTCAGCAGAAACTCTACAAGCCAGAAGGGAGTGGCAGGACATAATTAAAGTGATGAAGGAGAAAAACCTGCAACCAAGATTACTCTACGCAGCAAGGATCTCATTCAGATTTGATGGAGAAATTAAAACGTATACAGACAAGCAAAAGCTGAGAGAGTTCAGCACCACCAAACCAGCTTTACAACAAATGCTAAAGGAACTTCTCTAGGCAAGAAACACAACAGAAGGAAAAGACTTACAATAACGAACCCAAAACAATTAAGAAAATGGGAATAGGAACATACATATCGATATTTACCTTAAATGTAAATGGATTAATGCTCCCACCAAAAGACACAGAGTGGCTGAATGGATACAAAAACAAGACCCATATATATGCTGTCTACAAGAGACCCACTTCAGACCCAGAGACACATACAGACTGAAAGTAAGGGGATGGAAAAACATATTCCATGCAAATGGAAACCAAAAGAAAGCTGGAGTAGCAATTCTCATATCAGACAAAATAGACTTTAAAATAAAGACTACTAGAAGAGCCAAAGAAGGACACTACATAATGATCAAGGGATCGATCCAAGAAGAAGATATAACAATTGTAAATATTTATGCACCCAACATAGGAGCACCTCAATACATAAGGCAAATACTAACAGCCATAAAAGGAGAAATCGACAGTAACACAATCATAGTAGGGGACTTTAACACACCACTTTTACCAATGGACACATCATCCAAAATGAAAATAAATAAGGAAACACAAGCTTTATATGATACATTAAACAAGATGGACTTAATTGATATTTATAGGACATTCCATCCAGAAACAACAGAATACACATTTTTCTCAAGTGTTCATGGAACATTCTCCAGGATAGATCATATCTTGGGTCACAAATCAAGCCTTGGTAAATTTAAGAAAATTGAAATTGTATCAAGTATCTTTTCCGACCACAATGCTATGAGACTAGATATCAATTAGAGGAAAAGAGCTGTAAAAAATACAAACACATGGAGGCTAAACAATACACTACTTAATAACGAAGTGATCACTGAAGAAATCAAAGAGGAAATTAAAAAATACCTACAAACAAATGACAATGGAGACACGACGACCCAAAACCTATGGGATGCAGCAAAAGCAGTTCTAAGAGGGAAGTTTATAGCAATACAATCCTACCTTAAGAAACAGGAAACATCTCGAATAAACAACCTAACCTTGCACCTAAAGCAATTAGAGAAAGAAGAACAAAAACATCCCAAAGTTAGCAGAAGAAAGAAATCAAAAAATCAGATCAGAAATAAATGAAAAAAAAATGAAGGAAATGATAGCAAAGATCAATAAAACTAAAAGCTGGTTCTTTGAGAAGATAACCAAAATTGATAAACCATTAGCCAGACTCATCAAGAAAAAAAGGGAGAAGACTCAAATCAATAGAATTAGAAATGAAAAAGGAGAAGTAACAATGGACAGTGCAGAAATACAAAAGATCATGAGAGATTACTATAAGCAACTCTATGCCAATAAAATGGACAACCTGGAAGAAATGGACAAATTCTTAGAAATGCACAACCTGCCAAGACTGAATCAGGAAGAAATAGAAAATATGAACAGACCAATCACAAGCACTGAAATTGAAACTGTGATAAAAAATCTTCCAACAAACAAAAGCCCAGGACCAGATGGCTTCACAGGCGAATTCTATCAAGCATTTAGAGAAGAGCTAACACCCGTCCTTCTCAAACTCTTCCAAAATATAGCAGAGGGAGGAACACTCCCAAACTCATTCTACGAGGCCACCATCACCTTGATACCAAAGACAGACAAGGATGTCACAAAGAAAGAAAACTACAGGCCAATATCACTGATGAACATAGATGCAAAAATCCTCAACAAAATACTAGCTAACAGAATCCAAGAGCACATTAAAAGGATCATACACCATGATCAAGTGGGGTTTATTCCAGGAATGCAAGGATTCTTCAATATATGCAAATCAATCAATGTGATACACCATATTAAAAAGTTGAAGGAGAAAAACCATATGATCATCTCAGTAGATGCAGAGAAAGCTTTCGACAAAATTCAACACCCATTTATGATAAAAACCCTGCAGAAAGTAGGCATAGAGGGAACTTTCCTCAACATAATAAAGGCCATATATGACAAACCCACAGCCAACATCGTCCTCAATGGTGAAAAACTGAAACCATTTCCACTAAGATCAGGAACAAGACAAGGTTGCCCACTCTCACCACTCTTATTCAACATAGTTTTGGAAGTTTTAGCCACAGCAATCAGAGAAGAAAAGTAAATAAAAGGAATCCAAATCGGAAAAGAAGAAGTAAAGCTGTCACTGTTTGCAGATGACATGTTACTATACATAGAGAATCCTAAAGATGCTACCAGAAAACTACTAGAGCTAATCAATGAATTTGGTAAAGTAGCAGAATACAAAATTAATGCACAGAAATCTCTGGCATTCCTATATACTAATGATGAAAAATCTGAACGTGAAATCAAGGAAACACTCCCATTTACCTTTGCAACAAAAGGAATAAAATATCTAGGAATAAACCTACCTAAGGAGACAAAAGACCTGTATGCAGAAAATTATAAGACACTGATGAAAGAAATTAAAGATGATACAAATAGATGGAGAGATGTACCATGTTCATGGATTGGAAGAATCAACATTGTGAAAATGACTCTACTACCCAAAGCAATCTACAGATTCAATGCAATCCCTATCAAACTACCACTGGCATTTTTCACAGAACTAGAACAAAAACTTTCACAATTTGTATGGAAACACAAAAGACCCCGAATAGCCAAAGCAATCTTGAGAACGAAAAATGGAGCTGGAGGAATCAGACTCCCTGACTTCAGACTATACTACAAAGCTACAGTAATCAAGACAGTATGGTACTGGCACAAAAACAGAAAGATAGATCAATGGAACAGGATAGAAAGCCCAGAGATAAACCCACGGACATATGGTCACCTTATCTTTGATAAAGGAGGCAGGAATGTACAGTGGAGAAAGGACAGTCTCTTCAATAAGTGGTGCTGGGAAAACTGGATAGGGACATGTAAAAGTATGAGATTAGATCACTCCCTAATACCATACACAAAAGTAAGCTCAAAATGGATTAAAGACCTAAATGTAAGGCCAGACACTGTCAAACTCTTAGAGGAAAACATAGGCAGAACACTCTCTGACATAAATTACAGCAAGATCCTTTTTGACCCACCTCCTAGAGAAATGGAAATAAAGACAAAAATAAACACATGGGACCTAATGAAACTTAAAAGCTTTTGCACAGCAAAGGAAACCATAAACAAGACCAAAAGACAACCCTCAGAATGGGAGAAAATATTTGCAAATGAAGCAACTGACAAAGGATTAATCTCCAAAATTTATAAGCAGCTCGTGCAGCTCAATAACAAAAAAACAAACAACCCAATCCAAAAATGGGCAGAAGACCTAAATAGACATTTCTCCACAGAAGATATACAGACTGCCAACAAACACATGAAATGATGCTCAACATCTTTACTCATTAGAGAAATGCAAATCAAAACTACAATGAGATATTATGTCACACCAGTCAGAATGGTCATCATCAAAAAATTTAGAAACAATAAATGTTGGAGAGGGTGTGGAAAAAAGGGAACACTCTTGCACTGCTGGTGGGAATGTGAATTGGTACAGCCACTATGGAGAACGGTATGGAGCTTCCTTAAAAAACTACAAATAGAACTACCATATGACCCAGCAATCCCACTACTGGGCATATACCCTGAGAAAACCATAATTCAAAAAGAGACATGTACCAAAATGTTCATAGCAGCCCTATTTACAAATAGCCCGGAGATGGAAACAACCTAAGTGTCCATCATCGGATGAATGGGTAAAGAAGATGTGGCACATATATACAATGGAATATTACTCAGCCATAAAAAGAAATGAAATTGAGCTATTTGTAATGAGGTGGATGGACCTCGAGTCTGTCATACAGAGTCAAGTAAGTCAGAAAGAGAAAGACAAATACTGTATGCTGACACATATATATGGAATTTAAGAAAAAAAAATGTCATGAAGAACATAGGGGTAAGACAGGAATAAAGACACAGACCTACTAGAGAATGGACTTGAGGATACGGGGAGGGGGAAGGGTAAGCTGTGACAAAGTGAAAGAGTGGCATGGACATATATACACTACCAAACGTAAGGTAGATAGCTAGTGGGAAGCAGCCGCATAGCACAGGGAGATCAGCTCGGTGCTTTGTGACCGCCTGGAGGGGTGCAATAGGGAGGGTGGGAGGGAGACGCAAAAGGGAGGGGATATGGGAACATATGTATATGTATAATTGATTAAATTTGTTATAAAGCAAAAAAAAAAATCTGAAAAGCCATTGTTAATACAGAATCAAAGTAAATTGCTATAAAATTTAAAAAAAAACCACTAACAATAAAATTCATTTTTGTGCTTTGGGTAAAAAAAAAAAAAAAAAAAAGTAAAAGAAGTTTTGAGATGCCCTTGTCATCAGGCCCCCCTACAAAGGCACAGTGGCAGGGAGTACACCTGGTAACAGGTGCTCAGAAGAGCCCCCCATCAGCGACATTAACAGACTCCGACCTTGGTCTCACCAAGGAGTTTTTCAGTCGCCACCAGCAGAGAAAGCTGAGTGGGGCTGTGAAGGAAATGGCAAGTTAAAAATGTCTGGTTTTCTCCAAGCAGTTTTCTGATAATGGAAGAGGAGATTATGCATTTTGAATAATAAGGCCTGCTGAGAGTGAGACTGATGCTCCGAGGTGAGGAATCTGTGCTTTCAGAGAAAATGAGCAGTAACTCTGGCAGCTAAGATGCACTAACATGTACTTTTGTTTTTCAAAAATAAGCTCGTGTCTGAGCTGAAGATCAACACCACAGGAATCAAAGCTCGCTGCTGACAGGTAGTATGTTTAGAAGAACAGTGGCTTGTTGAAAGTTTTGACGAGGGAAAAATAGAGATTATCTCCTTGAAATAAAAAGAGAGACGGTATGTAGATTCAGTTGTTTTTCCTAGACTAAAGCAGCCTTGAGAACTAAAATTATTCCTACATAAGATCTTACCCCAAGTAGAATTTGGATGCTATTGCCATATATGTGTTTGCTTGTTTAAATCTGAATGTTTTTCTTTTTAGGGATATTTATAATAGTTTTCATTGAGAGGATCAGGCCTCCGGTATCCCTCCTCTTCTCAGAATTCACATTTTCAATGATGTTAGCACTTGTGAATCCTTTTCATTCATATCTTCTGGGCAATAAAGGGAGGAATTTTACAAAATGTAACCATTAGGGCACTGAGCAGGTTAAAGGGAAATTCATCTTGATTCTAGAGAGAAGATCTAGATAAAAAGATTAAGAAAAAAATTAAAATGTAGGACTCATTAATAGTCAGGATTAACCTTAAGCCAACCCTTTTGCTTGCAATCCACATGCCTGTCAATGAATCAGCTGATACATGCACATGCGAATTTGGACCACCTGAGTCTTGGACTTGAGTCTTTCTTAGCAGAAAAATAGAAATAGCAACAAAAGCCCAAAGATCAATTTCCAATATTCCCTTTCTTTTCTACTTCTTGTTTTGCCTTTAATGATTTTGGATGGGCACCTGAAAGCCTGGACACCAGGGACAAATCACGTGCAGTAGTAGCTCCATGCTGGCTCCAGAATTACTGCTATTCTCCTGAACTTCACTCTCAGGACCACCTGGGCTTTCTGGCTGGTACTCGTTTGAACTTACCTCTAATTTAGAATGGCATCTTTCAAATTTGGGAAACTGGCTATTGGATTTCTTCCTGCTATGCATTCCAATTAATTCCTGGACCAACCCTTGGCTTTGGTGACTCTGTGTTTTACCACAACTGTGAATAAAAGGCATGTACACTTTGGATCCTTCACTCTGCCCTGTGGCATATGACTGGGATGGAGTCCCTCCCTAGTCTTTTTAAGAAGGGAAACCATATGGAGAATGAATAACGAAGTGATTACCAGTGATGCCGAAAACTCGGCCTCTGTGCACTGGTGCCGAATTGAATCTGGGAGACAGACTTTTGGGTGAAGTAGAAAAGCTTTATTGCTTTGCCAGGCAAAGGGAGATACAGGGGGCTCGTGCCCCTCAAAAACTGTGTGTCCCAACTTGGGAGGATTTGGTGAAGAGTTTTATAGCAATGGTTCAAGGGTGGGGTTGCTAAGGATTAGGGTGTGTACAGGGCCTGCACTACTTTATTTTTATTTTTTTATTTTTTTCTGTTTAAGACAGATAACATGGAAAAAACGTTTATATGTTAAGTACAAAAAGGACATAAAATTGTATATATAGTAGAATAACAACTATGTAAAAACACCAGAAATCTATGCACAGAAATGTCTAGAGAAACACTAAACACCAAAAGATTAGCAGTGGTAACATTTGGGTGGCAAATTGATTCTTTTTAAAATTCCCAGATTTTTCTTAATAAGCATTAATTATGATCACAACGGTTTTCTTAAAAAAAAAAAAAAAACCCCACTGGCTGGTGGTTGAGCAGTGCAGTGTCACTGTCGCATATAAATCAGAGGCTTTGGCCCTGATTCTTGAGAGCGTGGTGCGCCCCCCACCCCCAGGAGAGCTTAAGCACCTCTGGCTCCTACTGAGGGTGTCCTTGCAGCCCTGATGCTCCTCAGCCTCTCTGACCCACAGACTCTTTTCTCCCTTAATTCTGCCTTTTCCCACTACCACATCATCTTCAGTCACTTCCAGCTGCATCTTTCCCTCTCCTTCCCAACTCAGGAGCCAGCTCTGCAGCCACAGGTCCCCATAAATAGAAGCAGTGCAGTGCATATTTTCAAAGGACATGGTGCCTCAGCTTTGGACACACAGGAACTCAATACAAATCATTTTCCTGCTGATAGACAAGTCATGCGTGGTGGCTGCTCTGGGTACAGATATGTTAATTATGCAGGCTTTCTTATTAACCTGTAGTTCCAAGTACTTTCTCTGAACAGTTAGTCCTACCATGAATTTTCTACCCTGGAAAGCCAGGGGTGGGCAGTAACAGCTCAGATCACTTGGTTTCTAAAAGTCCCTCCACTCTGAGAATGCAGAGCTATATGGTGTGTGGCACCTCAGAAGCTGCAGATTCCAGCCCATGTCTGGGAAAGACATATGCCCCTTGCTTTTAAGGTTAAGGAACAAGCCAAAAAGTAACTGCTAAAAAAGCAAAACAAAACAGTAATTGCTAGCAATTCACAGCCTATTCCTGCTGCTGAACAGAGGCAGTAATGGCTTGCTTTCCCCACTAGCAGCTAGGTACTCTTGGGCAAGTCAAACATAACCTTGTTGAGCCTGTTTCTGGATCTGCAGGGAATGTGTTACTTGCTTAGATGTTTGGGAACTTAGTAAAATAATATGCCACTTGTCCTGCTCTAAGAAGGCCATGCAGGGGAAAAGGCAATGAGCTACCTGCAGCTCACCTCAACCCCGATTAGGAATCCTCCCTCTCCCAGGAGAAGGCAAGGAAAAGAAGTTAAGAAAGCAGACATACCAGGTAAACAGGAGTGACCTATAATTGGCAAAGAAGCCTCAGACAATCTGAAAATGCTCTGGTTCCAGCATCCTGTCCCCAAATGCTGGGAGCCAGACACAAAAGGCATGCACAAGTGACTGTCACATACATACAGGCGCAGACAGAGCATCACTGGGCAAAAAGGGGGCTAATACCGCAGAGAAGGCCCCAAAGTGTGGCTTGAGGAACACAAGGGAGTCATTCCAAGACCCTCACTTAGCTGCCATGGGGACAGCAAACACTCAGAAGCTTTGCTTTTGTTCAGTCTCCCAAAGGGAAAAAGGTAATAGGGAAGACTAACACTTGTGACAAACACTATTAGCAAGAATGCAGTCTTTCTCCTGGGGCAGAGGACTCTATCTCCTTCACACACACACACACACACACACACACACACACACACACACACACATATGCATACATATATGTATGCACAGACATGATATATTTAAATGAATGTGTACACACACTGTGCTAAAATACAAACAACAGAAATCCCAAGTCATATATAAAAAGGCTAAATATAACACAAGCCTAGAGCCAGCTCCTGGTTGGGAGCTGGGGAAGGGGTGGTATCATCTGGAGACTATGTACACAACTTGTGGTGGGCAGGGAAGGCATCAGTGTAAACAACTCCGACTCACTCCACAATACTGGCCCACAGAAAAGCGTGATGTATCTCATGTACAAAAATAGACGCCCACCTTGCTTCTGTATACAACCAAACTTGGCAGGCACCCAGAAGGACTGTGAGTTAGTTTTGATGACAGGGCACCACACCAAGCTGCTGCTAAACCTCCCAGCCCTAGGAACTCATCTGCTACCGCTCCTCCCTCACCCAGAGCCTGAGGCACACCCAGATCATCCACCCTCACATGACTAACTTGCAAGGCTTCCTGGCAAGCAAGGTCCTTCTGTATCTGTCCCTTTCTGACCCTAAGATATATGGAGACTTATTTCTGTAAATATTTGGCACCTAAGTAACATGATGGTTGTGGATAATGCCACAATGACACAGGGAGAACCAGTAACAAGACATGCAGGGTGAGGGCAAGGCGCACTGAGCTGCCCTAGCATCTCAAAACCAGAACTGTGGCTTCCCACGCATTTATGGGGGTGGGCAAAGGGATGTGCAGAATTAACAACTTCACCGACTCCTCAGCAGCAAATACATTCAAAACTGAAGGTGTCTTGAGGGCCCCACTATACCCTAGTCACGAGTCTGGTCACTCCTCTGGAGGAGCTCGGTGCAGTGACAGCTGGAAAAATCTGAGTCCCGATTGAATCTGTCCCACCAAGAGTCCTTTTGAAGAAGCTTGGCAAAGTAATTTTTTTCTTTTGAGCAAATGTACAGCACATCCTTGGGAAGGCCATGTGGAAGGATGCTCTCCAGCCCAGTCAAATGATCCAATCTCACTATTATCTTAGTTCCCTCTGAGTTTTTTCCTACTGGCCACCCTCGCTGTACAGAAAACAGCCAAGCACTATGCAGGTCAGTCATCAATGGTGGGCAACCAGAAGGCCATGTTGGAACAAGCACTGGCAAAGGTCATGAACTTGGGGTTGAACTGCAAACAGGTAATGGGGCCTGTGTGTTTGCCATCCAACACAGCTACTTTTATACCACTCTCTCCATTCCAGACATGGATCTTGCCATCCTCTGAACCAATCATAATAAACTGTGAGTCTGGAGTAAACGAGGCCTCCAGTGTGACGGCTTTGCTGTTGGCATAGCCCCCAAACGTATGCATCACCACTCCCTTGAATGCATCGATCAGACGGATGAAGCTGCCATTGGTGGAGATGAGGATGAGTTTGCCATCATTGCTGAACTTAAGTCCTGTCCACTCACAAGTCCGATCATACTGCATCTTAAATGTTGCAAATGGCCCCGTATCAAAAGAGCGAAGATCATAAAGTTTGACCATTTCAGAATTGACACCTGCAGCAAAAATTAATCCTTCTGGATCAAAAGAACAAACTGGCTTGCCCTGTAAATGCATGAGACCCTGGCAGTTAGGAGACCGGAGATCCCAGAGCCGAATGGTCTTATCAAGAGACCCAGAAATGAAAGTGTCATCCACAGGTGACATGGACAAGGCCACCACCCTTTTGCTATGTCCAGGAAAGTATCTCATGTATTTGTTGTCATGCAAGGACAGGTAACGGATAGTATCGTCTATTGTGTTAGAGCTGTAAACGACTGTGTTTGCTGCATGCGTGTATCTGATGAGGTCCACGCCATATTTCTTACTGTACAGGGTTCTCTTTGGTTTGCCCTCCTGGCAGTCATAGAGCACGATGGAGTCGTCGTCGCTGCTCGAGATGACCGTCTCGCCGTTGGGGCTGAAGTCGAAGCAGTTAATCTTGTCCGAGTTCTCGCGGAACACCTTGGCGACGCGGAAGCTCCGCAGCACGCTGTCGGTCAGCTTCATGGCGGCGGCTGCTGGAGGCGGCGGCGGCGCAGAGCCGGGGCGGAGCCCGGCGAATGGGCGGGCTGCCGAGGGGCCGACCCGGGCGGGGCGGGCGCGGCGCCGCGCCGGCGGAGGGCTGGAGAGCGGCCGACAGTCGGGCCGCCTCCTCCTCTTCCTCTTCCTGCTTGTGCAACACTCTTCTGCCGGGACTATGGGGTCTCGCAGACCGGTCCTCCTCACGGTCGCCTCAGGGCCAACCGGCGCGGCACCGGTTCATTGTGTCCGCCATCTTGGGGCGACAGGCAGGAGCTCGGCCTGCACTACTTTAATCTGGCCTCAGGTGGTCTCGTCCTAATGAGCTTCTCAGGTTCCTTTAACCTGGCCTCGGGTGGTCTCTTGATGAACTTCTGGAGGTTATCAAACTATGATCTTCTCTGGAATGAAGAATGCTAACACCTTCCATTTGTTGGGGATTTTAGTTCTGTAAAGAGCCCAAAGATATTGTTATGTGTATCCCTTGAAGCAGAACCAGGACCCTACCCCAAGGCTGCACTATTATTTCTTGGCTGCTCCTCCCATGTCTTTTCATCACCTCACTTCCCTGATTAGCAACTGTTTGAAAGGCTTCCATGCCCAGGAGCCCCACAGGGTCCTGCTTGGTTTCACCAGTATCCAAGGAACTCCTACTCTATGAGTGGATGAAAACTTTCATTTTGGTCTTTTGTTTGCTTTTAGGATCTATAGGCTTAAACATATGTATTAGCAGAGGAAAATTGCCAGAAAAGAACAGAAAAATTTAATGTGTGAGAGAAAGGGAATTATTAGTAGAAAAAGATCCTAAAGGAGGCAAATGGGAAGGCATGACAAGAGGGACTATCCTCCTGAAAAGGAGAAGAAAAACAAGTCTCATCTAATAGAAGAACAGATGACAATGCCTGAAGATGGAGAGAAGCTGTAGGTTGGGAAAGAGCACAATAGATGGCTTTATTTCCACTAGCCTTAATATTTCCTAGGAGTAGTGATTTCAAATTTGATATATGTGGGGACTGCAAAAGAATTCAGAATAATCTTGGATTAAATGTTAGCCAGTATGTTCCAGGTTTAATTCACTAGTGAGTAAAAATCTGAATGACACAAGCCCAAACAGCATGATATTCACTCTTTTCCTGGAATATCCACACCAGTTACTTCTTCCAAAAGCACCAGGGAAGGGTCATGAAAGTCTGAGATGAGGACAGGGGTGAGGCATGAGGGTGTGTTCCCACATGAATGCGGATGGCAGGCTGATGGCTTTATTGCTGCCCCATCCAGACCACTTATCTTCAGGACCCCCTCCCTCTCCACCATGCTTCTGTTATCATTGCCAGCTCTTTCAGAGGGGTCAACCACAGCAAAGCTGATGGGCACCTGGGACATGGTTCTTTTCAGCTGGTGATCTCTGCTTCTCATGGGACACAGGTGCTCTGGGGCAGGGGGGTGGAGAGGGGACTAGATCAAGAGAGAGTCAGACAGCCAGGCCCACCTCATACCACAGCTGGTACTACCAGCTACTTTATATTCTGTTCTTACCACTTAGTCCAGACACTCAAACTTCTTGTCTCAGAACGATTTTCCTTGGGAGTTTCATTGTCTGTCCTCCGTCAAGGACATTTATTCCAACAGAGATCTATATCTGTACTCAAATGGTAGGCTAGATCCTTATTAATGGGATTCTTTGATCCATGACAATGAAGGGATGTGGAAGGACATCTATCTCAGTGACCTCAGACATGAAAACAAGTTCTTCAAGGACCACCCTTAGATTAGACTGAGAAGCATGCTGACTATACTAAATCTCAAAGGAGCACATTGAACTCATGGAATTTTATGGATGGGAGTCAAATGAAGTGATGTTATGCTTCATTTTTATCCCTCCTGGGAAATTCATCAAACTTTATAAGGGTTAGGAGTGAGGTACTTTCTTCTGAATTAATTGTATGCTTCACTATTATAGCAGTGGTTTTCAAATCGTTCCATAATTTTTTATAAGCATCAGCTGAAGAACATGTAAGAACATTAAAATTCCAAGATCTAGCCCCACACAGGTTTAAAACTAAAATTTATACTCTTATTGTGTTCTGGAAAATCCCAAAGAAATTAACATTCTGTCAAACCATGCTGCCTCAGGTTTTTCCAGAAAAAGTCCCCCTCGTCACTAATGACTAGTACATGATGAAATAGATCCACAATATAAGTCACTTTAAGGCCTCATATAAAGTTAAATTGCATACATATCTCATGAGAACTTGAAAAAATGCAGGGGTACAAAAGCCTGGCCTCTTATCTCAATTGGAGACAACTCTGAAGAGCCATTCCAACCCCAGCTCTATCTGTTGTCAGCTTTGGGGAAGGAAGATGAGTGATGCAAATGCAATTAGACTGGTATCTATAGGGCTTTCAACTGTATTTTTAATATTGTATTTCTTAAGCAAAGTGGCCAGTACTCAGATATTCATTCTATTACATGTTATACTGTTACCTGAAAACTGGATTTACCTCTTGGTGGGTGTCAAGTCAAATACACAACCAAGTCAAAGAATGGGAAAAGGAAGTATTTTATTACTTGCAACAAGTAAGGAGAACACTGGGGATATTTTCTAAAGCTGTGTCTCTCCAAACAGGAAAATTAGGAAGTTTTAAGCTAAGAGTGCATGTATATTCTTGAGGGCTGGGTATAGTCATTCAGGTAGAGTGAGTCCTACCTGTGCTTACATGGTGAAGAGGAGATGTCAGCATAGAACTGAGGCCAAGGTCATTCTAGATTGACATAGTCCAGGCTCTAGTTGATTGAAGTCTCGAAGACCAGCAAAGATCAGGATTATCAATTTTGGCTCCAGTTACTCTGGTGGTTGAATACTCAAGAGGGTCTAAACCCTTCAAAACAGCTCAAGAATGTGCTTCAGGCTAACCTTTAATTTTGAAGAAGAACTGGGAGTCCTTGTAACTGATTTATTGTCTCTGATATTATTACATTATTTTCCTGGCTTGGTAATAGCTGTTTGTTCTTACATTCTTTTGTTCCCTTAAAATCATTAACTACTGAGACTTGTTCTTCTGTATGGTGGACATTGTGGCCAGGCTTGTATCACAAAGTGCCTTAGGCCTAAGTTTCCCTTATGTCAAGAAAACTGTATCTGGTTCTCTTCCTTTGGACACTTTTTAAACTAATCCTGCAGCCTGTGGAATGAAAACCACATTCACAGAAAGATAAAAAAAATGAAAAGGCAGAGGACTATGTACCAGATGATGGAACAAGATAAAACCAAAAAACAAAACAAAACAAAACAAAAAAACTAAATGAAGTGGAGATAGGCGACCTTCCAGAGAAAGAATTTAGAATAATGGTAGATGATACAGGACCTTGGAAAAATAATGGAGGCAAAGATGGAGAAGATGCAAGAAATGTTTGACAAAGACCTAGAATTAAAGAACAAACAAACAAAGGTGAACAATACAATAACTGAAATGAAAAATACACTAGAAGAACTCAATAGCAGAATAACTGAGGCTGAAGAAAAGATGAGTGACCTGGAAGACAGAATGGTGTAATTCACTGTCGTGGAACAGAATAAAGAAAAAGAATGCAAAGAAATGAAGTCAGCATAAAAGACCTCTGGGACAACATTAAACACACAAACATTCCGTTATAGGGGTCCTAGAAGGAGAAGAGAGAGAGAACAGACCTGAGAAAATATTTAAAGAGATTATAGTCGAAAAATTCCCTAAGGTGGGAAAGGAAGTAGTTCAGAAAGTGCAGAGAGTCCCATGCAGTATAAACCCAAGGAAAAACATGCTGAGATACATAGAACCAAACTGAATTAAAGACAAAGAAAAATTTTTAAAAGCAACAAGGGAAAACTGACAAATAACATACAAGGGAACTCCCATAAGGTTAACAGCTGATTTCTCAGCAGAAATTCTACAAGCCAGAAGGGAGTGGCACGATATCTTTAAACTGATGAAAGGAAAGAAGGTACAAACAAGATTACTCTACCCAGTAAGGATCTCATTCAGATTTGACAGAGAAAGCAAAAGCTTTACAGACAAGCAAAAGTTAAGATAATTCAGCACCACCAACCAGCTCAACAACAAATGCTAAAGGAACTTCTCTAAGTGGGAAACACAAGAGAAGAAAAGGACCTACAGAAACAAACCCAAAACAGTTAAGAAAATAGTAACAGGAACATATATATCTATAACCACCTTAAATGTAGATGGATTAAATGCTCCAACCAAAAGTCACAGGCTCGCTGAATGGATACAAAAACAAGACATATATATATGCTGTCTACAAGAGACACAATTCAGACCTAGGGACACATGCAGACTGAAAGTGAGGGGATGGAAAAAGATATTCCATGCAAATGGAAATCAGAAGAAAGCTGGAGTAGCAATACTCATATCAGATAAAATAGACTTTAAAATAAAGAATGTTACAAGAGACAAGGAAGGACCATACATAATGATCAAGGGATCAAACCAAGAGGAAGATATAACAATTATAAATATTTATGCACCAACATAGGAGCACCTCAATACGTAAGGCAAATGCTAACAGCTCTAAAAGAGGAAATCAACAGTAACACAATAATAGTGGTGGACTATAACACCTCACATACACCAATGGACAGATCATCCAAACAGAAAATTAATAAGGAAGCACAAGCTTTAAATGACACAATAGACCAGATAGATTTAATTGATATTTCTAGGACATTCCATCTGAAAATAGCAGATTACATTTTCTTCTCAAGTGCACACGGAACATTCTCCAGGATAGATCACATCTTGGGTCACAAATCAAGCCTCCGTAAATTTAAGAAAATTGAAATGGTATCAAGCATCATTTCCAACCACAGTGCTCTGAGATTAGAAATAAAGGGGGAAAAAAACCATAAAAATCACAAACACATGGAGGCTAAACAATACATTACTAAATAACCAAGAGATCACTGAAGAAATCAAAGAGGAAATCAAAAGTAACTAGAGATAAAGGAAAATTAAAACACAAGAATCCAAAACCTTTGGGATGCAGCAAAACGAGTTCTAAGAGGGAAGTTTATAGCAATGCAATCCTACCTCAAGAAATAAGAAAAATCTCAAATAAACAATTGAACCTTACACCTAAAGAAGCTAGAGAAAGAAGAACAAACAAAATCCTAAATTAGTAGAAGGAAAGAAATCATAAAGATCAGAGTGGAAATAAATGAAATAGAAACAAAGAAAACCCTAGCAAAGATCAATAAAACTAAAAGCTGGTTCTTTGAGAAGAAAATTGAAATTAATAAACCTTTAGCCAGACTCATCAAGGAAAAGAGAGAGAGGACTCAAATCAATAAAATTAGAAATGAAAAAGGAGAAGTTACAATGGACACCTCAGAAATACAAAGCACATTAAGAGACTACTACAGGCAACTCTATGCAAATAAATGGACAACCTGCAAGAAATGGACAAATTCTTAGAAAGTTATAACCTTTCAAGACTGAACCAGGAAGAAATAGAAAATTTGAGCAACCAATCACAAGTAATGAAACTGAAACTGTGATTAAAAATCTTCCAACAAACAAAAGTATAGGACCAGATGGCTACACAGTTGAATTTTATCAAACATTTAGAGAAGAGCTAACACCCATCCTTCTCAAACTCTTCCAAAAAATTGCCAAGGAAGGAACACTCCTAAACTCATTCTATGAGGCCACCATCACCCTGATACCAAAACCAGGCAAAGACACTACAAAAAAAAAAAAAGAAAAGAAAATTACAAACCAATATCACTGGTGAATATGGATGCAAAAATGCTCAACAAAATACTAGCAAACAGAATCCAACAACACATTAAAGGGATCATACACCATGATCAAGTGGGATTTATCCCAGGTATGCAAGGATTCTTCAGTATATGCAAATCAATCAATGGGATGCACCATATTAACAAATTGAAGAATGAAAACCGTATGATCATTTCAATAGATGCAGAAAAAGCTTTTGACAAAATTCAACACTGATTTATGATAAAAACTCTCCAGAATTTGGGCAAAGGGGTGAACTTACCTCAACATAATAAAGGCAATATACTACAAACCCACAGAAAACTTCATTCTCAATGGTGAAACACTGAAAGCATTTCCTCTAAAATCAGGAACAAGAAAAGGATGTCTATGCTCTCCACTATTATTCAACATAGTTTTAGAAGTCCTAGTCTGAGAAATCAGAGAAGAAAAAGAATCCAAATTGGAAAAGAAGTTGTAAAACTCTCACTCTTCACAGATGACATGATAATATATGTAGATAATCCTAAAGATGCCACCAGAAAAGTACTAGAGCTAATCAATGAATTTGGTAAAATTGCAGGATGCAAAATTAAAGCACAGTAATCACTTGCATTCCTATACACTAGCAATGAAAGATCAGAAAGAGAAATTAAGGAAACAATCCCATTCAGCACTACAACAAAAAGAATAAAATACCTAGGAATAAACCTACCTAAGGAGGTCAAAGAGCTCTACTCAGAAAACTATAAGACATTGATGAAAGAAATTAAAGATGACACAAAGAGATGGAGAGATATACCATGTTCTTGGATTGGAAGAATCAATATTGTGAAAATGACTATACTACCCAAAGCAATCTACAGATTCAATGCAATCCCTATCAAGTTACCAGTGGCACTTTTTACAGAACCAAAGCAAAAAAATCTTAAAATTTGTATGGAGACACAAAAGACCCCGAATAGCCAAAACAATCTTGAGGGGAAAGAAAACAGAGCTGGAGGAATCAGACTCATTGACTTCAGACTATACTACAAAGCTACAGTAATCAAGACAGTATGGTACTGGTACTAAAACAAATATAGATCAATGGAACAGGATAGAAAGCCCAGAGATAAACACACACATCTATGGTCAACTAAACTATGACAAAGGAGGCAAGGATATACAATGGAGAAGAGAGAGTCTCTTCAGTAAGTGGTGCTGGGAAAACTGGAAGCTACATGTAAAAAAAAAAATGAAATTAGAACACTCCCTAACACCATACACAAAAATAAACTCAAAATGGATTAAAGACCTAAATGTAAGATCAGACAGTATAAAACTCTTAGAAGAAAACATAGGAAGAACACTGTTTGACATAAATCACAGCAAGATCTTTTTTGACCCGCCTTCCAGAGTAATGGAAATAAAAAAAAAAAATGAACAAAAGGGACCTAATGAAACTTCCAAGCTTTTGCACAGCAAAGGAAAGTATAAGCAAGTTGAAAAGACAGCCCTCAGAATGGGAGATAATATTTGCAAATGAATGAGTGGACAAAGCATTAATCTCCAAATTATATAAACAACTCATGCAGCTCAGTATTAAAAAAAACAAACAGGGCTTCCCTGGTGGCAGAGTGGTTGAGAGTCCGCCTGCAAATGCAGGGGACACAGGTTCGTGCCCCGGTCTGGGAAGACCCCACATGCCGTGGAGCTGCTAGGCCCATGAGCCATGGCTGCTGAGCCTGTGCGTCCAGAGCCTGTGCTCCGCAATGGGAGAGGCCACAACAGTGAAAGGCCCGCGTACTGCAAAAACAAAAAGCAAACAAACAAACAAACAAAAAAAACAGTCAAAAAATGGACAGAAGACCTAAACAGACATTTCTCCAAAGAAGATATACAGATTGCCAACAATCACATGAAAGGATGCTCAACATCAATAATCATTAGAGAAATGCAAATCAAAGCTACAATGAGGTATCAACTCACACCAGTCAGAATGGCCATCATCAAAAAATCTACAAACAATAAATGCTGGAGAGGGTGTGGAGAAAAGGGAACTCTCTTGCACTGTTGGTGGGAATGTAAAATGATACAGCCACTATGCAGAATAGTATGTAAGTTCCTTAAAAATCTAAAAATAGAACTACCATATGACCCAGCAATCCCACTACTGGGCAAGTACCCTGAGAAAACCATAATTCAAAAAGAGTCACGTACCAAAATGTTCATGGCAGCTCTACTTACAATAGCCAGGACATGGAAGCGACCTAAGTGTCCATGAACAGATGATAAAGAAGATGTGGCACATATATACAATGGGATATTACTCAGCCATAAAAAGAAATGAAACGGAGTTATTTGTAGTGAGGTGGATGGACCTAGAGTCTGTCATACAGAGTGAAGTAAGTCAGAAGGAGAAAAACAAATACCGTATGCTAACACATATATATGGAATCAAAAAATAAAAATAAAAATAAAAAAAGGTCATGAAGAACCTAGGGGTAAGACGGGAATAAAGACACAGACCTACTAGAGAATGGACTTGAGGATATGGAGAGGGGGAAGGGCAAGCTGTGACAAAGTGAGAGAGTGGCATGGACATATATACACTACCAAACATAAAATAGATAGCTAGTGGGAAGCAGACGCATAGCACAGGGAGATCAGCTTGGTGGCCTGTGACAACCTAGAGGGGTGGGATCAGGAGGGTGGGAGGGAGGGAGACACAAGAGGGAAGAGATATGGGAACATATGTATATGTATTACTGATTCGCTTTGTTATAAAGCAGAAACTAACACACCATTGTAAAGCAATTATATTCCAATAAAGATGTTTAAAAAATCTACAAACAATAAATGCTGGAGAGGATGTGGAGAAAAGAGAACCCTCTTGCACTGTTGGTGGGAATATAAAATGATACAGCTGCTATGCAGGACAGTATGGAGGTTCCTTAAAAACTAAAAACAGGAGTACCATATGACCCAGCAATCCCAGTACTGGGCATATACCCTGAGAAGGCCATAATTCAAAAAGAGTCATGTATCAAAATGTTCATTGCAGCTCTATTTACAATAGCCAGGACATCAACAGATGAATGCCCATCGATAGATGAATGGATAAAGAAGTTGTGGTACATATATAGAATGGAATATTACTCAGCCATAAAAAGGAACGAAATTGGGTCTTTTGTAGAGATGTGGATGGTCCTAGAGACTGTCATACAGAGTGAAGTAAGTCAGAAAGAGAAAAACAAATATTAACATATATGTGGAATCTAGAATAATGGTATGGATGAACTGGTTTGAAAGGCAGAAATAGAGACACAGATGTAGAGAATAAACATATGGACACCAAAGGACGAAAGTGGTGGTGTGGTCATGGTGGGATGAATTGGGAGATTGAGATTGACATATATATACACTAATATGTATAAAATAAATAACTAATAAGAACCTGCTGTATTAAAATAAAATTAAATTCAAAGAAAAAGAATTTAAATCCTATTATGCTTATTTACAGTGCCTATCCTGGTACCTAGCTTTTTAAAGATGCTCAGTATATATTGAGTTAAACACAAAGTTTAGGGAAGTGATCAGTTGAACACAATGTTGAGATGATAGGTGTGCAATTTAAATCAGAAAATTTCACTCACTGAGAGATGAGAGCCCTGTAATAATTATCTGAAAGCTTCAGTGCAGTGCAATAAGTATGTGAATTGTAACTCAAAGGGTAAGAATAGAAGTAGTGGTCACCTTTGGAGATGCTTTTTAGGGAAGTGTGTGGCTAGGAAAAATCCAAATTGCAGTTAGGATGAGATGGCAGCAGAACATCTGTAGAAAGGAATGAGCTTTTAGGAGTTCAATTTATAACTTAAAAGGCTTTGCAGAGACCTGGTATAAGAGTTGGTTGAGAGAAAAATGGTCTATGGAATGAGAGTAGCAGCGACATATATACACTACCAGATTGAAAATAGCTAGTGGGAAGCTGCTGCTGCATAGCACAGGGAGATCAGCTCTGTGCTTTGCGACAACCTAGAGGGGTGGGATAGGGAGGGTGAGAGGGAGGCTCAAGAGGAAAGGGATATGGGGATATATGTATGCATACGGGTGATTCACTTTGTTGTACAGCAGAAGCTAACACAGTATTGTGAAGCAATTGTATTCCAATAAAGATCTATTTTAAAAAGGTATATGCATAAACTAAAAAGAAATGCATTTGAACTTAAAAAAAAAGAGCTTTCAGACCCCTGTTGAGGGCAGGAATTTGAACACAGAGAGGCAAGTTTGGAGAACCAGGAGGAGAGAAATGAAGAGTGGAAGGAGGGTTTTGGGATTTGTTAGTGCTGAAAGATTGGTAGGATCTGCATGGATATGATTGGGAAGTGGTGTTAGCTTTGCACCATTTTTTTCCAGAGTCTGGTCTGGAAATTTCCTTTCTTGACCCTTTTTTTGTCCCTGTTAGAACAATGCAGACATTCTAAGTTGAAAAACCTTAGTTCTATTAGATACCTTCTACTCTAATTTTCTGTGATACTAAAAGTAAAGAGAAACCTATTGTATCAAATATCTTTCAGGACACTGGCATGGCATCCTTTAACCTGACAGAGATCTCTTTAGACTAGATACAGAGGTTCTCAACCCTGGCTACACATTAGAATCACTTGGGTGCTTTAAAAAAATTCCTGTGCCTGGGCTCCCACCCTCAGAAATTCTCAAATATTTGGGATGGAGCCCAGGCACAGTTCAATTTTAAGAACTGGGCAGGTGATTCTAATTTGCAGCCAAAATCGGGAGATGTAGGTCCAGAATTTCTCAAATCATGATCTTCATGCATACAGCTTTCCAGGCCAGATCCCCAAACCATCAAGTCAAATTCTTGGAATTTGGTGGCTGAATCTTTGAATCACAGTGTTCTAATACACTCAACTAATTCTTATGGAAAATTATGGAGTGGTATGAGAACCACTGCTTTCAGACTGAAATATTCAGTTAATTCAGAAGAAAGTACCTCATTCCTAACTCTTAAAAAGTTTAGATGGATTTTTCAAGAGAGATCAGAAAGCCCAGCATCATTTCATTTTGACTCCCACCCTTCAAATTTCATGATAAGTTCCTCTGGGAAGTATCATAGTCAGCACACTCTTCAGTCAAACTGAAGGGTAGTCCTTGGAGAATCAGTTTTCAGAGATCCTTGAGCTTGGAGACAATAAAGGACTCTGGCTCCAAGTGGCATTTTATTCTCTGATCTCTTTCCTCAAGCAAACATTTTGTTTTGTTTTGTTTTTTTTGTGGTACGTGGGCCTCTCACTGTTGTGGCCTCTCCCGTTGCGGAGCACAGGCTCCGGACGCACAGGCTCAGCGGCCATGGCTCACGGGCCCAGCCGCTCCGCGGCATGTGAGATCTTCCCGGACCGGGGCACGAACCCGTGTCCCCTGCATCGGCAGGCGGACTCTCAACAACTGCACCACCAGGGAAGCCCCTCAAGCAAACATTTGAAGTCACACTGAGCCTTTACTATTGAGCACAAAAAATCCTCTTTGTTTCTTAGTTACCTAATTGAGTCTCTCTTCTCATGAGACAATCTGTTACTTCCTATAGACTAAGACTTCAAGAACACACACATGCCAAGAGCAATCACATTTTGCTTAGGGGTCCTTGAAAGTGTAAGCTCAACTAGCAAGACCTGACTTGTCTACACCGAACTGACACACTCCAGCAGCAAATGTTAATTTAACAGTAGAATTGTTGAAGCACCTTCAATAATTTTTTAAGCTTTATCTTTACAACAGCTCATGAAGGATAGCAAGCTCTAATATCTTTCTATTTGGCAAATGTAGAACACGAAGTTCAGAGAGGTAAACTAACTTAGCTATATAAACTCAGAAGCATAGTTGTGTAGTTGAGACTTGAACCCAGTTCATACTGAAACCAAAGCCTGGGTTTTTTCTAAAACAACACACTGCTCTGTGCAGTTTAGTGAGGATTAGGTCCTGAAACTCACTTGCTGAGTTTCTTTGTATGAATCCTCAGAGTTTCAGTTATCCTATCTGTAAAAATGTGAATGTGTATCTAGACAGAGGATTAGAAACTGAAAACTCACATCCAAATGAAGGACTTAATTTTCTTGGAAAAGTCAGGTTATGTATGCAGTTAGGGAGTGTGTGGTAATCAATACTACTATTAAGCCAATATTTCCACTTATCTTCCTCTGACACAAAATTAAATTGCCCTTATTCACTCCTTAGGATTTATTTGTATCTGTGTGAGTTGCTTTGGCCAGTTAAACACACAGCAAATGTTTGAGAGCCATTGCACAATTAGACTCATTCTTGTTTTTCCTCTGTCATGGCAAGTGACAGTGTTTGGGATGGTGGCTGCATTGTCAGTCTGGGTCCAGGAATGAAGAATGTGGAACAGAGCCCACAGCCACCCCACAGCAAACATGTAGTCTTAGCAGAAAATAGTCTTATATTGTTACAAATTTCTAAAATGGTGGTGGTTGTTTGTTATAGCAGCCTAACCTCACCTGTGCTGAATGCTATAGAAATTAGTGCCCAGTAGTGCGTTCTACATTACAACACCACCAAAAATAATGACAACGACCATAACTGAACATATGTTGCATTTTCTTAGTGGTCATTTGGCAGGTGGTAAGGAAACTGATATCAAAAGCTGGAAGGATGGTTTTCTATCTTATTCAATGGCAAACATTTGGTAAAAATATTATCTGCAGTAACTGGAGGAAGAAAGAGGAAAACAGAATGGTAATACTGAGAGAATACATGAAAGAAATGAGCTCTGACAATTGGCCAGTTTTCAAAAAGAAATAAAAGAGAATAGAAAGAATAATGAAATCCATGTATTTGTAGGCTTGGAAATGACAACTGCTTCTTAACCCCAACAACTAAAACATAAAACCAAAATGGCCTTTGAAAAACAAATATTGGTTAGAACTCAGTCTTATTACAAGGATCAAATCAAGAGTATGATTGGACTAAGATGTCTCAGAGTACTGTTGTGATATCCAGTAAATCCCTCAATTAAACAAAATCACTCAGAGAAGAGGTGACAATGGCTTTTCACTGAAGCCTGTTGTACTTAAGGTACCCACAAATAAATCAAGAAAGCAAAAGTGAGAATCATGGGGTTGAGAAAGCAAACACACACAAACCACACACATACATGAAAACATAATCTAGGAATTATAACTAGGAAAAAAAATTCAGGTAGTACTATTGTGATGGTTAATTTTATGTGTCCACTTGAATGCCCCAGAGAGTGCCCAGATATTTGGTTAAACAGTATTCCAGGTGTATCTGTGAGAGTGTTTTTGGATAAGATTAGCATTTGAATCTGTAGACTGAGTAAAGCAGATTGCCCTCTCTAATGTGAGTGGGCCTCATTCAATTAGTTGAAGGCCTGAATAAAACAAAAAGGCAAATCATCCCTCTAATAAGAGGGAACTTCCTCTGTCTGACTGCCTTGAGCTGGGATATCTTTTTTTTTCTGCCTTCAGACTTGAACTGAAACAATGGTTCATTCTGGGTCTTGAGCTTGCTGGCTTTTGGGCTGGAATTTACACCATTGGTCCTCCTGGTTCTCAGGATTTCGGATTCAGACTGTAACTACATCACTGGCTCTCCTGGTCCTCCAGCTTTCTGTGTGCAGATTGTGGAATTTTTCAGCCTCCATAATTGTGTGAGCCAATTCCTTGTAATAAATCCTCGTTCTCTTTACATATATGTCTTATTGGTTCTGTTTCTCTGGAGAACCATGACTAATACACCTAGTTAGTTCTTGTGAGACTTACAGCCAAAGAAACTTCCAGCATGTACTAAACAATCTGTGATCATATAAATATTAACCTAATCTTTGGGCCCTGAAACTTTCTGTGTTCAGGAAGTGGTCTGAGAAAGCTACTCAGCCCCAAAGAGAGTGTATTCCCCAATGCCTACTATGCATGTGGATAAAGATAATAGGTGAAGAACCACCTTTCAGAAACAGAACCAAGGGCTGCAGAGAGCAAGGGCCTTGAGAGTTTCTTCCAAGGAGTAGAATCAGTGTTTAACCAAAGAATATCCCCATCTTCAATGAAGGTAGTCCTTGCAAATATCTGCACCATGGGATTTCAGCATATCTATAAACCAGTGTTTGCTGTCCAACTCCTGCAATTTTTCATTGCAGGAGTGTTCATTGCTGTTTTTCTGCCCCAGCCCCCAATGTGTGTTGATAGGCGGAGGGGGCAGGTTTAACTTTTTAGTTCAAAGATCTCCAGATTGCAAGAAGACATCTAGGACTGAGGTAGAGACTTCACAGGTCACCCAGAGAGTATGGACTTTTAGCTTGATACTTTGACAAAATGGGATTCTAGGGCTGTCTCCCTTAGTGATGAGAATGTAATCTTTTTGTGTAAAAAGGAGAATGAACTGAATATTTGGTGACACGAGGGGAGCCTGCATCTCCTCACTAAATCTTTTTGTCATCACTTTCTGATACATGGTAGGACAACACTTAATCTGTTCTCTTCCCCTCAACTCTTACTTGGAATTAGGCATGACCATGAGCATCAAGTGGAAGTGCATGTGTCACTCCAGAGTAGCCTTTAGCTACTTTAGCAAGCCAGTGTGTGACTTGCCAAATTTTCTCTTCTCTGTCCAATATAATGGGTATCACATGCTAAGTCACTTAGATTTGGGAATTCTTTGTTACTGAGGTTTAACCCAGACTGTGCTGACTGCTTCACAGAACATGCACTCCCTCCAACTTATAACCAGTTGCTTCACTATTTACACTACCTGTCTGGCCTTGCAAGGCATTACATTTGCAACTCCTGAAGACAATTTCTAAATTTTCCATCAGTAAAATTCTGCATTTCTCACCCATTTCCCTCCCTCTGAGCAAAACTACATTTAAATTGAATTTGGACTCTATAATAGGAAATCTATGAACATTAGACTAAGGAATCCTAGATTTCAGGCTTGAGTTCATTATTTACCAGCTATATAAACCTTGATGAGTAGGTTAGCCTTGATTAATTGGTCAAATAAAAAAAAAAAAAGAAGGGCTTCCCTGGTGGCGCAGTGGTTGAGAGTCCGCCTGCCGATGCAGGGGACACGGGTTCGTGCCCCGGTCCGGGAAGATCCCACATGCCACAGAGCGGCTGGGCCCGTGAGCCATGGCCACTGAGCCTGAGCGTCCAGGGCCTGTGCTACACAACGGGAGTGGCCACAACAGTGAGAGGCCCGCATACCACAAAAAAAAAAAAAAAAAAAAGAGGATAAAATACCAGCCATACCTACTTGACAGCAAAACTAGTGAGGAAATAATATATATGAGAGAATATTACCAAATAAAAAGCACCGGGTTATTATTATTCTTGAATAATGACTCCTCACATTGCAAAGTCACACACACACCCATATATATATTATCTCAGAAAGCCCTTTTCCCTCCCTGTCAAAACTTCCTCGTTATAGTTAAAACAAGTTTGTACTTACCCCATCCTCAGTGCAGACAAACTTGCTACTGACTTTCATAGATGTGAAGACTAATTCTCCTCAGAATTTCTTTAGAGTCCAAGTTATATTCTCAATCCATAGCCATCAAGGCCATTCCATATATAAAATCATAATTTTCATTTATCAGTTTTTAAAAATTATTTTTTCTAAATGTTTTGCTGAATAACATATCTATATGAATTTTTTCTATTACATACTAATGACTGTTTATATCTCTATCGTAACACTTAACCCAATTTGCCTACATTAGAATCAATTTTCTATCTTCCACATTAAATTGTCAATCCTTTGAAGGATTATGTCTACATATATTTTTGTATGTATCCAGAAGCTTATTCAATTAATAGATTGGATTTAGCATATTTAAATAAAATTAACAGATTTAAATTAAATTGGCATATTTAAACTTAATTCAAATTAAAAATCCATAATAATATAGTAATATAGACATATTATTATGCTATATGTGTATATCTGTATATACACATATAGCATATATACAGTTGACCCTTGAACAATGGGGATAGGGGGTTAGGGGAGCCGACCCTCTGTGCAGTCAAAACCTTGCATGTAACTTATAGTCAGCCTTTCATAAAGGAGGTTCCTCCTTATTTGTCATTCTGAATCTGTAGATTCAACCAACCGAGGACTGTGTGGAATTTACTGTTGAAAAAAAATCCTCTTATAAGTGGACTCGCACAGTTCAAATATGTTGTTCAAGGTCAACTCTATATAGTTATAATAACTCCATAATATTATATATATATAGTTTAGTATTATAATATAGGACTTCTAATAAAAATTATTTGCTACCAAGCACATACTGATCTTAAAAAATGTTTATAAATCTTGCATAGCCTGTATTACCTCCCTAATGCCTCTCAGGATACACAGTTACAGTGTGGAAAGAGCACAGGCTCTGTAATTTACTGGCTGTGAGGTCATGTACATGTATTTGGCCCTTTGGAGGCTCAGTTTACCTGTCTGTACAACTGATATGGTAGTACCCATCTCATTGCCCTGCTGTGGAGTCAACTGAGAAGTAGACATAAAGTTTCTGGTGAATTACAGTAATCACCCAAATTTCATTCCTTTCCTGGATTCATGAAGAGGATCTAACTTTCACAGTATGCTTTTTTCTCCAGGTGTGGACTGGAATTTTTCCCCCTTTGGCCCAATGTACTTTAATTTGAAAACCTGAAGGTTAAAAATGCAAAGGAAGCCTTACCTTCTTTTCCAGTCTATAACATAACAAGGAAAACCCTGAGTTGGAAGCATAATTCAACATTTCAAATATCCTGTACTGCCTTCATTGAAGTAGCCAATACAGTTTTAAAAATTTACCATTTGTCATTACAGTGATAATTAATAGATATTATTTTACATACAGAATATTATGATATTTTTGTATAAAAAAGTATATATGCCAGCATACATGAATGTATTTATGGGAAAATGCTATATAAATGTAAGTTGATTTTTTAAAACATTATCATTTCATTATATTTTTGTTATTTAAGAATGATAGATAGTCTGCATGTGCTTCCTCCTTCATTTGGTCAATACAAGTAAAAGCTTTTGCTTTTTGATAATATTGGCAAATATTATTAATTAACCACTTGAATTTGAGGTTTCTCTTCTAATGGTTTTGGCAATATCTGTTTCAGTTATATCTGATAAATAAAACAACAAATGAATTCATTCAATTTTTTTTGCTGATGCTTCAAAAACAATATCAAATAAATCACCACTTCTAAATGTGTACTCTGAATGTCCAATGGTGACTTTTACATCCCATCTGAGTTGTGAAGGGTATATATTGTCTATTTCAAACAAAAAAAATGTACTTTTCTGAAGAAGAAATTTGTTTAATAACAAATTTGTTTAATAACTGCTAGCCAGGGCTGAAGATTAAATATTATTGCATTGTATATGTATGCCACATTTTGTTTATCCATTCATCCATCGATGGGCATTTGGGTTTTATCCACTTTTTAGCTATTGTGAATAATGCTGCTATTAACATGTGGTACAAATATCTGTTTGAGTTCCTTTTTTTCAAATATTTTGGGTATATACCCCAAAGTGGAATTTCTAGATCATATGCTGATTCTATGTTTAAGTTTATGAGGAAATGTCAGCTCTTTTCCACAGCTGCTGCATCATTTTACATTCTTACCAGCAATGTATAAGGATTAAAATTTCTTCACATCCTCATCAATGCTTGTTATTTTAAAAATTTAATAATAGCTATCTTAATGGGTGTGAAGTGATAATTTAGATGATTTTTGAATAATACAGGTTTAAATGTTAACTGATTAGGCTAAGAGTTATGAGGATATGCAACATTTTTCAGTAGACCCACAAAGATCCTTTGAGCTCCAGGACATTTGATCACAGTCTGGTTATGCTCTTCGGATTTGAATGCACTTCAGATATAATATCCTAAATCCTCACTCCTCCATTTACCTTTCTCTCTTCCTTAATAGTTTGTGCCTCTGTTAAGGCCACGAATATTATGATGAGAAGAAATACAGGCTGGCCCATGGCCTGACACAGAGCTGTCCCTCTGGGCCAGGATATCACTGTATCATCCTTCTTAGGACATGCTCTTAGCAGCCACTAGCTGACCCTCAAGGTGCCTACCAGCCTTCCCTTTATCAATACAACTATCTCACATTACAGATAGAGAAACTGAGGCTCAGAAAGTTGATCTTTCCACTAGTACTCCTATTATTAGTCTCCCTTTAAAAGATGATGGATCCAGGCTCAGAGAGAGTTGAGATGCTTGGCTGAGATTCCTGAATTCCTGAATCCTAAACCAGTGGTCTTCCTACTAGCACAGGAAATTTCTGGCAAACATGGAGCTTACCCTTCTTCTTGATCCAAGATTAGAAGCAAGAAAAAATATGCCAAAACCACTTTTTTCTTCCTTCTGTAAGCCTAATGTCTTTACTAGGACACTAAAAGTTAGAACAAAAGTTCTGACTATAAATTTACATTTTTCTTTTTGCTGACTTAATATTTGTTCAGCAAAAGTTTATCTTGAGGTTTTCCTACTAATATTGTATTTTTTTTATTAGTCTCTGCTTAACAACAAAGTGAATCAGTCATACATATACATCTGTTCCCACATCCCCTCCCTCCTGCGTCTCCCTCCCTCCCACCCTCCCCATCCCACCCCTCCAGGCGGCCACAAAGCACCGAGCCGATCCCCCCGCGCCACGCGGCTGCCCCCCACCATCCATCCACCCCACGCCCGGCAGTGTATACACGTCCATGCCTCTCCCCGGCCCCGTCACAGCCCACCTCCCCCCCATATCCCCAAGCCCACCCCCAGTAGGTCTGTGTCTCTATTCCTGTTTTACCCCTAAGTTATTCATGACATTTTTTTTTCTTAAATTCCATATATATGTGTTAGCATACGGTATTTGTCTTTCTCTTTCTGACTTACTTCACTGTGTATGACAGACTCTAGGTCTATCCACCTCATTACAAATAGCTGAGTTTCGTTTCTTTTTATGGCTGAGTAATATTCCATTGTATATATGTGCCACATCTTCTTTATCCATTCATCCGATGATGGACACTTAGGTTGTTTCCAGCTCCGGGCTATTGTGAATAGAGCTGCAATGAACATTTTGGTACATGTCTCTTTTTGAATTATGGTTTTCTCAGGGTGTATGCCTAGTAGTGGGATTGCTGAGTCATATGGTAGTTCTATTTTTTTTTTTTTAGTTTTTTTTTTTTAGTTTTTTAAGGAACCTCCATACTGTTCTCCATAGTGGCTGTACCAATTCACATTCACACCAGCAATGGAAGAGTGTTCCCTTTTCTCCACACCCTCTCCAGCATTTATTGTTTCTAGATTTCTTGATGATGGCCATTCTGACTGGTGTGAGATGATATCTCATTGTAGTTTTGATTTGCATTTCTCTAATGATTAATGATGTTGAGCATTCTTTCCTGTGTTTGTTAGCAGTCTGTATATCTTCTTTGGAGAAATGCCTGTTTAAGTCTTCTGCCCATTTTTGGATTGGGTTGTTTGTTTTTTTGCTATTGAGCTGCAAGAGCTGCTTATAAATTTTGGAGATTAATCCTTTGTCAGTTGCTTCATTTGCAAATATTTTCTCCCATTCTGAGGGTTGTCTTTTGGTCTTGTTTATGGTTTCCTTTGCTGTGCAAAAGCTTTGAAGTTTCATTAGGTCCCATTTGTTTATCTTTGTTTTTATCTTTGTTTATCTAATGTTGTATTTTTAAGCCTCACTGTTTTCCTGTGTATTTTTTAATTTAACCAAATAAATTAAGATGATAGATATATCTGAGAATTGAAGCTCCAAATGTGATCTTCCATAACGTAAAAATATTGCAGTCTGGCCATGTCTTCTGAACTCCAAATATTTATCTTAGGGGCAATCTTTCTTTGCCTAGCAATACAGGACCAAGCTTTAAGTTGGCAGACAACCAAACCCTACCAGGTGACTTCTGTCCCTGAGTGACTGACTGCCTTTAAATGGCTCATGTTTTATTAGAGTGTGTGATTAAAACATGAAGACAAGTAATAAAATCATGCCCAGGGAGACCATCTGAATATATGGTCCAGGCTCAAGAGAGGATTGATTTGGGTTCTACTAAAGTTAAGTTATGGTGGGCCATAATGTAGGGTTGTTGTGCCATGAACCCTGTCACAGAGTATTTCCATATGGATTGCATCACCATGTACATGAGGGATCACATGGGCAGATTCATATGTACCAGATCATACACCTAGAGAAGTTGCTCCTGCCAGTGGAGCTATCTCCTACCCAGCCTTTAATAAACAAACTTTGTCTCTACCTATAGTCTTCTCTGGCCCCCAGGCTCGATACAATATCTCTCTCTGTTCTCCCTTTGTGACCTGTGAGTATCTTTGCCATGACTCTTATCACACTTGGGTGTAAATGTTAACTTTCTTGTTTGTCACACCCAGGAGATTATGCGTTCCTTAAGAATGGGAAATAATTTTCATGAGCTTTTATATCCTGAGTGTCTAACCTAATAGAGGGTAGTCAATAAATATTTGCTGCATGAATGAAGATAACTTGTGGACAAAATTCCATGGATTTATTTCTTAGTAGATCTTTTGCCTATCTCTATCATGGTATTAGGGTATGCCTTTATTTAATGACTTACCTGTCACCCTGCTATACTGTAAACACCTTTTGGGCAGGAACTGTAAGTCATTCATTCAGGGTACCCCTGGTTCCTCTCTGTAGTAACGATCCAGTGGGGCATCATGACCTGCTGCCACCCTCCTCTCCAGCCTCATTTTATATCACTTCTCACCTCTTCCTCTATGTCAGCTTACATGAACCTTCTCCTAGATGGTTCACTTTTGCTTCTGTATATTTGCACTCGCTATTCCTTCTTTTACCCTGAACATTCCTCTCCTCCTCCCTTACCCCTAATTTCCCTTTAGGTCCAGCTTAAACATCACATCTTTCATATGGGCTTGCATCCCAACCCTCTTGGGTTGGGCTTGATGCTCCTATGACTTGCTCACACCAGCCCTGGTGTTTGCTCGATCATCACCTTTATTCTATTGTGTCATTCCTTTGTAACAGAACATCTTCCTTTCTGAACTGTCAAGTCCATGGATCTTGTGCTCCAACAATTTCCCAGCATCCACCACAGTGCCTGGCATCTATCAGATACATAATTAACATTTTTTGAGACATAGAAATTTCCCACAATCTGGCTCCACCCTCCCCAATTTGCCACATTTCTCGTTCATCCCAACTTCACCTCTTTATTCCATAAAATTTACAGCTAGTTTTCTCCCTTAGAGTTCTTCCTTCAATGGCTTTCCACTTTTTCCTAACTCTGCTTAAACTCCATTTCCTCCAATACATTTTTGTTGGCTTCCTCAGTACTCATTTATTGCCCGACCCTTAGAAATCTATTATATTATCACCTGCACCACATGGATTATTTCCCGAGAAAATTGCACCTAGTGTAGTTATTGAATGTGGCATTTGCCTCCCCAGCCAGAATATTTGCTTTGGTAGCTTCCACTGTAGCGCTGCCTCTCCTCCATAGTGCTCGCTTCCTATGACAGTTCAAGCTGGGCAAAATCAGGTTCCATAAACAGTCTTGTATTATAATAAATGGTAGAAGGGGAACAGACAGTGTGAAAATCAACCTGTGAAAATTTGTTTTTGATAGTGCAAAAGAAGCATCAAAGTAGTCATTGTGGGCCAAAAAAAAAAAAAAATCAAAGAAAAAAACAGGATTTTATTGAACTTCTTTGCCCTTATTTTATGGTTTTATGTTGATTTTTCTTTTCTTTTCTTTTCGTTTGAGATCTTTACAGCTTTAAATCTAGCTCTAGTGTAGGCTTAAAACAAATTATCTTTGACTTCAATTTCAGACCATTTTAAACTCATCTGGGAGGTGGGAGACCTGAATTCTGGTCCTATCAATGTGTCCCTAAGTAGCTCTGTGATTTTCTGCAAGTCACTTGTTCTCTCTGCATCTCCACAATGAAAGGTGATATTGAATGATCCTAAATGGCCCGGGAAAACATGGCACACCTTTCTAAGTCATTCTTTCACCACTCTCCTCTCTCATATTTATCATTCCACTCAGCTAGTGCAATTTCATTACTACCCCTCAACCAGGTATTCCCCCAATCAGGAAAGGCATCTTGATCATTTTCCACCAAATGATGTTCACTTCCCCTACCCATCGTGATTCAAAAATTGTTCTTTCAAAACATAACTAAGTACCCCACAAGGATGCCAGTTATTTCCTTGTGCATAATTCATTTGATAGAATATTTAATTTGCTGATGTTTTTTCCTATAAACTTCTTTTAAATTCCCCTAAATCATAATCTCAAATTTTCATTAGCTTTTTGTCTTCTAATACATTTATAACCTCTGCATAGTGTAACACAATTATCTCCTAATAGTAAGAACCAGAACAGAGAAGCTCAGGCAAAATGATAAAGTTGGCAAAAAGGACTTTGCTTAAGCTTTGTACAGAGAAAGGATTTATACAAGGAAAGGACTGACCTCTTACTTATGGAGGACAATGTCATGGTCAGAATGACAAAAAGCAGATATGTCCAACTCTTATTTTATTTCTATCTTCTTTGTTTAAGAAGCTGGGCTTTAAACTACTAAAGATTGAGCTGCCACCCAACATATCATTGGGAAGAAGGTAAGAAAGTGCCCAGCTGCATTAAATAATGAAGATTCCAGAGTAAAATCAGTGAAATCGCAGGGTAGAGAGGATGTAGGATTGCACATGTATTTTAAGTTACTGCTGAGAAATCATGAAATATGAGAGAGATAGAACAAGGAGGGAGGGGGCTGACAGAGAGCAGGAAATGTATCAGAGGCAGCAGCACACCAAGAGAGCAGGAAAGGCAGTGGTTAGTGCTGAGGACAATGCATTCTGGCTCCAGCGTGTCCAGATTTGCATACTGTTTCTAGCACTCTAGCTCTTGGCCTTAGGCAAGTGACTTACCTCCATGCCTCCATTTCCTGAGCTGAAAGATGGACATGGTAACAGTTAACTTTTGTTGCTTGATGTGAGCACTAAGTTAATAATGTTGCTGAGTTTGTAGACTAGCACCCACCAAAGGGTGACACTCAAGAAATGTGGACAGACATTTCTTTTTGACATAATTCTTCGAAATTCTTGAGTAGACTAATAAATGGGTGGCATTTGAATATTTGGGGAAGAAAATATTGACTACAGGGCAGCCAGAACCCATATTCTTTGTCAAGCCCGACTACACTCGCTGTTCTTTGATGACACACATGATAGCGGATCAGTAGAATTCTACAGTGTCTATCTACATTCAGCCAAGCGTGAAATGACGTTTGTCACAATGATCACATAGACACAATGGGGAAACGGGAATGTTTGAAAGTCCATTACAAAGAGATGAGATAAAACAACTTCGCCCAAATCTTGTTGATTAATAAATTGCCATCAACCTGCAGGAGAATCTCTACCTGTAGAAAACAGGACTCTGTTCTTAGTCTCGTCTTATTCAAAATGCTCACCAATTACCAGTGTAAAACATAAAAGATAAGTCATTAAGTCTGTATATTTCACCCAAAGGAGAAAGTTTTCATATAAATAAAAACAGCCAGAAGATTTTGATTATCTGCAATATTAGAGGAATTCCAAGATAGTTTTAGGGGTTAAATGTAAAATGCTACATTTATGGGAATTCCCTGGAGGTCCAGTGGTTAGGATTCTGTGCTTTCACTGCCGAGGGAGTAGGTTCAATCCCTGGTCGGGGAACTAAGATCCCACAAGCTGTGCATGACAAGGCTAATAAATAAATAAATAAATAGATTGCTACATTTAGATTGAAAGAGGTGAGAGGTATGGCTTGGCACAAATTCTGGTTGTCCAATGACCTAAAGTCTTAACATTAGGTAACAATACCACATACTTTTAGGACACTAATGGAAAAGCATTCTCCAGACAAAGGAAGGGATTACTCCCTCTGTGTTCTCCAGCCGTGGTTGGAAAATCCCTGGAGAAGAAGCTGGGCCCAGCCTGTTCAGCCCTTGCCATGTGCCAGACATTGTTTTGACCAGTGTACAGATGTTGACAATTTTAAGTCTGTGTCATGTTCTTGATGTGACATTTTAAAATGAAAGTTGAGAAAACACACAGAACCTACAGGAAGTAACCAGATGGTAAGGAGTTAGGATTACCCTCAGGGAGGTAAAGATGAAGAGAATAGAAATACCTTTAATTTATTTTTAAATACCATCTTGGAAAAAAGAGTTAGGATCAAGACATGGATATAACAATGAGGTCCAATTTAAAGAAAACCTTTTAGTGAAACTAGAGAGAGCTCTCTGACGCCACAAGGGCCCAGATCAAGCTGGAGAATCTCTAGTGAAAGAGATTTTGTGTCGGACGCAGCCCCAGTTTAGGTTAGATGACTTCTGGGCTTCTTTCAGTTCTGTATCCTGTGGCTCACTATTAACAAATGATTGAATACTATTTTTAAACTTAAAAAAATAAGATTTTGTGACTTATGCCATTCAATCTGAGCCATAATGTCTATTTTCACTCTCCAATGTTTTACCAGTTTCCCAAACCACAAATATCCTGTTAAGATAAAACACAATTTTCGATGAAAGAGAAGTGAAATAATGACATAAAAAGGTATAATATCCAGGAAAATGCCCCTATTTTTTCTTCAAGTCCATGAAGAAAAGAGACTTCAGTTCTAGCATTGTCTCTCATCTGATGCCATAAATACTCTGTCCCTGGGAACAGAGATAGGGAGCTGGTGTACTATGATCCTTCTTTGTGTTTTTTAATCTTTCATCTTCCCAGAGGCATGTTACTGAAAGTAAGTGATTGTGTGCCATCAAGCACTTCTGGAATATCAAAATATGACTCTCCTTAACAGTCTTTTTCCCTCTTTAAGTGTACAACTCACAGAATTGTTTTTTGAGGTATGGATCCTTTACAAACTTTTCACTCACCATTTCCTTACAAACCCAGGGTAGAGCCATATATTTTTAACTGGCTTCCCATATATTTCTGCTGTTATCTGTCACTTCACCCTCCTGATGAAAATGTTTGCTTCCAATGTCTTTTTTAAGACAAATATGCTGCCCAAACTGTACCCATTCTAAAAATTGTTAATAATTCTTCACTGCACATTTTTTTTCTTCTAAAGCAAATGGCTTGTTGCAACAAATGGAAGCCTGATTCTATTTATAAGGAGGAAGCTGCTCCTCTTCTAGAAGATTTTATCATTCTCTGGCACAAAGATAGACCTTAGTTTATTGGCCCAAGATGATTTCAGCAAAACTGTGTCCACATAACTGCAGAAGTAATTAAGCTCACATGAGGCTATCTGTCCTGCTGTCAAGGAATGACGAAAAGTCCCTGGTGCAATTTAACATAAGAAATGCTGACACTGACTCCTGGAGATAGTAAATAAGAGACATGCTAGATCATGGGAGTCATTTTCACTCTAGTGGGTCATAGCCATCCATTATGAAGTTGAGCCTAACTCTGAAGATAGCAGAGTGTGCTGAATTCAGACAGAAGCCACAGCTGTCAAAAGTTCTATGTTCAAAGCTCAGCAGAAACCAAAGGAAACATGGTAACATGGTTTAGATTTGCCAGCCCTTCTAGGCAGGAGACCTGTAGGATAGTGGTGATGCTACCAAACAAAACTTGGGTCCTCTTGCCCTCATGCAGTAAAGACAATCTACCAACACCAGGTTGTGGTGAAGGAAAGTGCAACATTTACTGAAATGGCACCAAGCAAGGAGTCCAAGTAGCTAGTGCTTAAAAGGCCTGAACTCCATGAAGGCTTTCAAGGAAAAGTTTTTTTTTTTTTTTTTTTCGGTATGCGGGCCTCTCACTGTTGTGGCCTCTCCCGTTGCAGAGCACAGGCTCCGAACGCGCAGGCTCAGCGGCCATGGCTCACGGGCCCAGCCACTCTGTGGCATGTGAGATCTTCCCGGACCAGGGCACGAACCCGTGTCCCCTGCATCGGCAGGTGGACTCTCAACCACAGTGCCACCAGGGAAGCCCCTCAAGGAAAAGTTTTTAAAGATAGGGAGAAGGAGGGTGGTTGTGGGGTGAGTGATCAACTCGTGGGCATTCTTCTGATTGGTTGGTGGTGATGTAACCGGGGGTCAACATCATCAATCTTCTGGCTCTCACCAGTCTGGGGTCTACATGCTTGTGGGCAGCATACAGTTAACTTCCACCTGGTGGGATTTCAGTATCTGCAAAACAGCTCAAAGGGCATGGCTCAGAATATTATCTATAGCCCTTGAGGAAGAACTAAAGGTCCTTGACTTTGTTTAATGGCTAAACTATTATTACTTTGTCTTGTTTGACTCTTTTCCCTTCTTCCTGCATTTTCTCACTTCTCTGATTAAATTTACTCTCAGGGAAGGCCTAGAAGATTACAGACAAGAGGTAGGAGGACGACATGGGGGAGGTCTGTTCCAGAAAAACCCCATACGGTCCTGCTCGAGTATAGTAAGAAGGTGTGCAATGGGTCAGGCTGTCTGGGTTTGATTTCTGCCTAGGAATAAAGTCTCAGGTCTTTGTGATACTAAATGTCTGCGCTGTGTCCATCACATCAAGCTTCCTGCCTCTGTGCCCTTGTACTTACTTCAGAACCCAGAACACACTAAGCCTTCATTACAGCTGTGTAGAACAAGTGAAGAGGCCAAGATGTTGCATGGCCTATTAAAAATACCCCAACCTAGTTCAAGTCCCTGACATCCACCTCTGCTGATAACTTTTTGTGGCCTTAGAGAAGTCATTTTGGCTTTTGAGCCTTTATTTTGTGGCCTGTTAAGTGGGACTAATAGCACCAGCTCTAGTGCATGGCATTCTTTGAGGATAACATGGCACCATGGGTGTAAAGGCACCTTTGATAGTATTTTTATTCCATTGAAGACAGTAAAAGCTATTGGAATAAGATTACCAGGCGTGGCGAGATCTGGAGAGCAACCAGAGCTGCCAGCCTCCAATCTGACACAGCCCAGAACAGGATAACTATGCCTCTGTGTGTCCCCTGCCCTAAGATGATGTGAGCCAGAAGTTTCTTGGCTGAGACAGTAGATACCTCTGCATTAGGGACATCTTCTTCCTGCTTCTCCATGCAGGGCATATGGCAAGATCTTCCAGCAAAAAGACAATAATGTAGGCACACCTAATATCATTGTTTTTTCAATCCTCAAGAGGAGGCATTTTTGGAAGAATGGAGGCAATTAGGCACCTTTAAAAAAATTGAAGTATAGTTGATTTACAATATTTTATTAGTCTCAGATGTAGAGCAGAATGATTGACATATATATATATATATTTTTTATATATATTTATATATGTTCTTTTTCAAATTATTTTCCATTATAGGTTTTTATAAGATATTAAAAGTAGCTCCCTGTGCTATACAGTAGGTCCTTGTCGTTTGTCTATTTTATATTTAGTAGCGTGTATCTGTTATTCCCAAACTCCTAATTTATTTCTCCCTCCACCCCAGGTTTCCCCTCTGGTAACCATAAGTTTGTTTTCTATGTCTGTGAGTCTATTTCTCTCTTGTAAATAAGTTCATTTGCATGTTTTTTTATATTCCACATATAAGTGATATCATATATTTGTCTTTCTCTGTCTGACTTACTTCACTTAGTATGATAATCTCCAGGTCCACCCATGTTGCTACCAATGGCATTACTTCATTTTTTATGGTTGAGTAATATTCCTATATCTATATCTATATCTATCTATATCTATATCTATATATATATATCACAACTTCTTTATCCATTCATCTGTTGTTGGACATTTAGATATCTTCCATGTCCTGGCTATTGTAAATAGTGCTACAGTGAATACTGGGGTGCATGTATCTTTTTGAAGTATGGTTTTCTCCAGATATATGCCCTGGAGTGGGATTGCTGGATCATATGGTAGCTCTATTTTTAGTTTTCAGAGGAACCTCCATGCTGTTTTCCACAGTGGCTGCACCAATTTACATTTCCCACCAACAGCACAAGAGGGTTCCCTTTTCTCCGTACCCTCTCCAGCATTGGTTGTTTGTAGATATTCTGATGATGCACATTCTAACTGGTGTGAGGTGATACCTCATTGTAGTTTTGATTTGCATTTCTCTAATAATTAATGATGTTGAGAATCTTTTCATGTGCCTCTTGGCCATCTGTATATCTTCTTTGGAGAAATGTCTATTTAGGTCTTCTGCCCAAGGCACTTTTTCTCATAATTAGTGGAAGTAGATAGGAAGACCAAAGGCCCATCGTGTGCATGCCATGCTGCCAAGCCCAGTGCCTCTGAGCAGTTACCTTCATAGTCAAAGCAGATTGAGTGTGGACTTAGGCACGTACATGCCAGGATCAAAGTTAGCTCCATGGGATTTTTATTCACTCACTCACTAATTAATTAATTGATTCATGCATTCAAAATATTTATGTCACCAGGTTATAGGCCAGGTAGCATTCAAGCAGTGGGTATGAAATATTAAAGAAAACAGCAAAATCTCATCTCCTGTGGAAGTTAGATTAGGGCAAATAGGCAACAAAACAAGCCAACAATTGGATAAAAAAATGTATTTCATATAAGGATAAGTGCTGTGATGAAAATAAAACAGAAAAATGTCATAATCTCAGTTCCACTATCCATCAAAGGGAACTCATGATATCAAATCTGCAGGAGTCTTGGGAGGAATATACCAAGCACAGTGACTGGTACATAATGGGTGCTTAATCAATATCTGTTCCTTTAAACATTCTCTTTGATATGAATTCTCTTTCCCCCCTCATTTTTATAATATGAATGAAAGCAATATATAATAAAATTTTGAAAGAGAAAAGATCTCAGAAGAGTGTTATATAGTCTGAAAGACGCCAAACAAAGGAAAAAGAGTGATTGTATACATTTGACTTGCTGTTTGGAGGGAGGGAGGTGATACAGGTGGTTGCCTGTTCATGATTGTTAAGAAAAAGCTTAAGTGTAAGCTGGCAAAATTACATTCCTTTTCCTCATTGGGAGTTTCCCTGAGTCCTCCCTACTTGCCAGTAATGAAAGTCAAACCCCCACTTTTATCTCACAACTCTCCCCAAATCAAGTCCCATTGCTACATATCTAAAAATCACTTTTATCAATTGTGATGAGGACAGAGGTGCCACCATTTACTGAGCACTTATTATGTGCTAGGTCTTGTGTTTTACACAAACCATTTCACTAACTCTCAAAATAGCACTAAGAGAGGTATATATTCACCCCTTTTTTTATAGATGAAGAACTTGAGAAAGAAAGAGTTTAGGATACTTGACCTATCAAGGGAATAGCAAAGGGACTATGTGAAATTGTCTAGGAAATACCACGATAATCTTATTTCAATTTATCACCTTGTTCTAGACTGATGTAGCTACAGACCCCAATCCTTGCTCTCAAGCTTGGTTTCCATGCTTAGCTCCTAGCAGCTCCTGTCTCTACCAAGTTTGTATCTCAGTTCTGTCTCAGTATCCACTTTCCTCCTACATCCCTCATATGGGCAAGTTTAAGCAAGGCTAAATTCACTCTATCCTTCATGCAAATTCCAATGTATACAGTGACTAGGGGATAAAATTAGGCCAATGTATAATTAGGGAGTGGTAGGGACTGTGGCATGGGAAGTACCTACCCCATCTAAATGGGGCAGCTGCTACTCAGCTCCAATTTTTTGTTCCTGTATGAGTAAGCAAGTGTTATCAGTGAAGCTGGAACTTGGGTTTGCATTTAAAATATCTTCATTTTTAAGACACAATGAAGCCCAAATGACCACAGTTATACACTCATAGCCTGCCAGGCTTTGAGCTCTGAATTTGATAATTCAAATTTCAAAATATTAGGAGCTCAGGTATATAGTTTAAACCCTTAATATGGCAAGTATGTCTTTATGGTTATACTATAATATGAAGAGGGAACTGACTTATTTATGGGTCCATAGCTGGTCAGCTGCACAGTTGAGACTTCACTCTAACCTCCCAGCTTGCCTGACAGTTTTGCCTTCTAAAGACACTGTACTCTGCCATAACTTTGGAGGCTTGGGGGTTTGTTTTACAATTAGAAATATTTTTCTCTGCGGTTTTTGAAGACAAACACTGCTGTTTCTTCTGAGGCTGATAGAGAAAAATTAGTTAAGAAGTGAGGGAAATAAAATGCCCTACATGCAAATACAATGACTATAACCAGAGGGAAAACATCAAACATACAATGGTCTTTAATTAAGAATAAAACGATGAATCAGACTTGTACAAGAATATCATCTTTGCAATTAATATTCAGATTAAATCTCCAGCCTCCAGACACCCTCTAAATTGAATCACTTCCTACCAAATAATGTATCTATAATTTGGTTCATCCTCAAGAATAGTAAGCTGAGTTTACTCAGATCTACACTTATGTCAGGACATTTGACTCACTCTGAACATTTGTCCTCACATCTTTTTTTCTGGATGCTCAGGCAGAAGCTCTCTGAACAATAGTCACCATCTAAATGCTGAGAATTCTAAAATTCAGAGTCAAGTATCTCAGAGCCTATATTAATCTACTTGGGCTTCCATAACAAGCACCACAGATTGTGTGGCTTAAACAACAGAAATTAATTTTCACAGGTTTGGAGCCCAAGATCAAGGTGTCAGCAGTGTTGATCTGAGGCATATTTCCTTGACTTGTAGATGGCCATATTCGGCCATCTTCTCCCTGTGTCCTCATAGAATCTTCTTTCTGTACCTATCTATGTTTGAATTTCCTTTTCTCGTAGGAACACCAGTAAAATTGGATTAGGGCTCATTCTAAAGACCTCATTTTAATTTAACTGCCTACTTAAAGAAACTATTACCAAATATGGTTCACGTTCTGAGGTCCTTTCAACATTTGAATTTTGAGGGGATTTAATTCAGCCTATAACAGAGCCCCATTTTTCAAACTCTGGAAAGTGTTCTATGAGTATTCTGGAGTGGGGGCAGTTAAGATGTCAAACAGAAACTATGCATATGCTACCTTCTTGGAGCTTCATGCCACATACAATGCCTGAAGATATTCCCCTAGATTCTTTACTTCCTTGAACTAATGTATTCTCTTCTGAGTTAAGTGAGCTTGAATCTGGTTTACTTTTGCTTGATACTTGAAGAAATCTGACCTGTTTACACACCATATCCATAGGGATTCCTTCAGGACCTCCTGAGTTTGGCCAAATTAAAGTTAAGTTATTGAAGGGCAAGCTGTTGTTTTTAAGAATCTAAATGGTTAGCTGGCTCTCATTTTCAGCAAGCTTAAGAATAATAAATGACAAATTTGCAAGGCATCTTTTACATTCCCCATTAAACTGGTGGGATTAAGTGTGCACAAAAAATGTGCACACTTTTGATGTGAATAAAGCACAAATAGCCCAGGTAGAGAAAGCATGCCTAATTTATGGTTCTGTAGGAGACTTTCTCTGAAATTATCATCTTAACATTAAAGAGCATAATATACAGTAATTCTAAAAGATACACAGCACTAAAGTCTTTTGACTCTTCTAGGAGGGCAATCATTTCTCCCTCCTGTCCCGGCCATGCAGCTTCTCTGTAGTCTGAGAGCATTCACAGCAAATGAAGTCAGTCTCTCCTGGTGGGTTGTTTGCTTACTAATGTCTCTCAGGAGTGGACGCAGGAGGCACCGAGGAATGATTTCTTGCCATCCTATTTCCAGCAAGCCATCCAGGCTTCCTTCTGAGCAGATGTGGCTAATCATATCCACATATGCCAATGCTTCTAATTACTTGGAAATCGTAGTGGTCAACAGAGTCTTTTAAATGACGAAAAGCTTGGATTTTCTCCCCAAGGTCTTAATAATTTGCCTTGAAAAATCCTAAGGGATTAGTGCAAAAGGATGAATAATAGCCCAAAGAAATTCTTTAAAAAAGAATAATACCTGGAACATTTCGTTTTTATTTACTTATTTATTTTTGGCTGCGCCAGGTCTTGGTTGTTGCGTGTGGGCTTCCTCTAGTTGCGGTGAGCCAGGGTTACACTTTCTTGCGGTGTGCGGGCTTCTCATTGTGGTGGCTTCTCTTGTTGTGGAGCACGGGCTCTAGGGGCGTGGGCTTCAGCGGTCGCAGTACACGGCTCAACAGTTGCAGCATGAGGGCCCCAGAGCGCACTGCCTTCAGCAGTTGCGGTGCATGGGTTCAGTAGTTGTGGCTTATGGGCTTTAGAGTGTAGGCTCAGTAGTTGTGGTGCACAGGCTTAGTTGCTCTGTGGCATGTGGGATCTTCCTGGACAGGGATCAAACCCATGTCCCCTGCATTTGCAGGTGGATTATTAACCACTGCACCACCAGGGAAGTCCCTGGAACATTTTAAACTGCAGTAAAAGCTCTATGGAAGGAACTTCTTTGAGAAAGAGGGATCAAAAGGATAAGATGAGTCACTGAGTTTTCACCAGAGTATTGTTTGGGTTTCAATCATTTTTACTGAAAATGTCTACGTCCTTCATAAAGATACAGGTGAAGTTATTAGCACTTATGCCATTGGGTAACCCTTTTTCAAGGATTTGAATAATAAATTCCTACTTAAATTTTTCCTGTCCTTTCCCCAACACTTTCAAAATGTTTGCTTACGTATATATATTTTTTGACATTATAATCAAAAGATTAAAAACTCCTTTACAGCCCAAGAGTTTCAATATACTCAGTTCTGAAGCTTAAAAGACCCAATTCTGTCAAATGGACTCCATTCTATCTCATTCTTTTTATAAGAGTTCTCTTGAAATTTTATTAAACAATAATTTTCAGGACAAATAAGAGAAAACACTGCTACATATGTGCCAGAAAAAATACATGGGACATGTAACATGAAAAGTAATAATTTAGAAATATAAACATTCTTAAATGTCTTATTTTGCACTGTGCTCTTGTATACGCACTGTCACAAGTCCTTTAAGAAGTTGACAGAGTAAAAATCTTAAATTCAATTTGTTACTAAGAATCTACTCAGCAGCAGAAATCATGGAAATAAGAAGGATTGAAATCGGCTTGAAATGTCACCTAATCTAGCCCCATCAGAACCTTGAATTCCCTTGACGCATTGCTGCCAAGAGGCTTGTCTCTCATGTCTGAACAGCAAGAGCAGCCACACTCATTCTGCTGTGCTTCACTTTGTCTTTTTGGTCTATCATGTAAGCTCCTTGGTGGTGGGGTGCTCCACCATCAGTAACACAACAGTCTCTCATTTGTTTGGACATATCAAACCTTAATAATAGTTTCTTGACTTGAGTCAAGTGCCAAGTCTCCTGGCCCAGCCATATAATAATATCTGAATTATTCCTCATTGATAATTGTGATAGGCAGAAGATTGGCCCCCAATGACATGTACATCCTAATCCTCAGAAACTTATATGGCAAAAGGGACTGCACTGATGTGATTACGTTAAGGATCTTGAGATTGGGAGATTATCTGGATGGTTCAATCTAATCACAAAGGTCCTAATAATAATACAGGAGGGTCAGAATCAGAAAGAAGAAGATATGACAATGGAAGCAGAGGTCAGAGAGGAGAGATTGGAAGGCGCTTTGCTGCTGGGTTTGAAGATGAAAGGGGGCCATTACTAAGAAGGCTGACAGCCTCTAGATGCTGAAAAGGAAAGGAAATGGATTTCTCTCTGGAACTTCCAGAAGGAACATGATAGTATATATAAGTCCATGCCACTCTCTCACCTCGTCCCAGCTTACCCTTACCCCTCCCCATGTCCTCAAGTCCATTCCCTACATCTGCGTCTTTACTCCTGTCCTGCCCCAAAGTTCTTCAGAACATCTTTGTTTGTTTGTTTGTTTTTTTAGATTCAGTATATATGTGTTAGCATATGGTATTTGTTTTTCACTTTCTGACTTCACTCTATATGACAGACTCTAGGTCCATCCACCTCACTACAAGTAACTCAGTTTTGTTTCTTTTTATGGCTAATATTCCATTGTATATATGTGCCACATCTTCTTTATCCATTCATCTATTGATGGACACTTAGGTTACCTCCATGTCCTGGCTACTGTAAATAGAGCTGCAATGAAAATTTTGGTACATGACTCTTTTTGAATTATGTTTTCTCAGGGTAGTGCCCAGTAGTGGGATTGCTGGTCATATGGTGGGATTGCTGGTCATATGGTAATTCTATTTTTAGTTTTTTAAGGAACCTCCATACTGTTCTCCATAATGGCTGTATCAATTGAACTGGATTGTTTTAAAAAAGGATTAGGTAGTGCAAATATAAGAAAAGGAAAAGATAAAATACAACATTTTAATTTGTTAAGTTGTGTTATAGAAGTTATTTGCTATATGCACACTTTCAGATTAAATTTTTAAATATAATAATAATAATATAATATAATAATAATAATAACAACAATAATGACAATAACAATAAAACCATTGAGAAAGCCTGACATAGTAAGAAACAAGTAAATCATTAGTGAAGTCCTTGGAAAACCTCTGTCCTCTACCCTGTCTTATTTGCCAACTCTGGTGTCATCCAATATTCATTACTTCTGGCTCCTACTTCTCATATCCACAGAAGGGCCATAAACTGAGGTAGAATGCCTGCTTCACCAACTCTATTGTTGCTAGAAGACCTCAGTTTTAGGCCCGACCCTCTAAGTCTGGACCTAAGATCAAGTCGCTCTTTTCCACAGACACCCCTTACACAGAGCGGGTCTTTGCTCTTTAACATACCTTAACATTGTCTACAAGCCCAAAATTGAGCCAGACCTGACCGACCCAGCCTTGGAAAGGACCCAGGGAGAGCATTCATCTCTCAAAACGTGCCATCTTGACAGACAAAACAATTCTAATTGCATGTGACTTTCTTCCTTGTCACCCTTCCCTACTACCCTCAATCCACAAATGCCCTAAACCACATAGAGTCAGGATGCTTGGTGTTAGATGTCAGAAAAAATGGATTCACAGCTGGCTAAAAGGAGATACTCTTAAACAAATCAGGTATGGCTGGATCCAGGTACTCAAACTCTCTCCAGTAATCTCTTTCTTAAATTAACTCTGTTTTCCTCTAGGCTGGATTTATTCTTCACTAAGCTCTCACACATAATACCAAGAGTGGCCATCAACAACTCTAAGCAGAGACTCCATCAGCTTAACTGTCCAGGGAAAGACTAGAATCTAATCACTCCAGCAAAAATTTGTGGGACTATTCTCACTGGCCTGGATTGGGATTGTTGCTCACATCCTAGCTGTGTGTCTGACAGGCTGAGAACATACCGCCAACACCAGCTTGACAATGCCAGAGTGTGGGATCAATCCTTCTGAACCCATGTGGGCTGACACTAGGAACACTGGTTTCCGGAATACAAAGCAGACTGCTGCCACCCAGAGGGAGAGGAAGGGAATCTTAGGAGACAAAAACAAGTGTTCAACCACACCGTCTCCAAAGTCACTTCATCTTTATCTTTGTTAGACCTTGTTTATTCCTTGGTCACTCAGCTTCTTTTTCAATTGGTTTGCTTGTTTTTTTGTTTATTTATTTATTTATGTCTATGCTATTCTGTCTTTTCTCCTTCTTCTCTGATTCTCTCTCTGCCTACCTCTTTGTTCCTAATTTTCTGCCACCTATACCTCTCCTCCACTCTTTCGTTCTCCCAAACAATGTGGAAATTGACTCTTTCTGTCTGTAGTCCTCAGCTTCTTAATATACTATCCAACCCCATGGCACTCTATACTTTACCTTTTTGGTTCTCATTTTGCTGGTCTTTACTATTTTGGCTTGTTCTTATTTGCTAAACTGGAAGCTCCGTGAATGTGAAGGGATCGTATATTGGTCACTCACCCCTGAATCCCCAGGACGTTGCAGAACATCTGGCACATGGCAGTGGCCCAAATACGCTTTGTTGAATAAATAAGCAAATGACCCCAGTGAAAAGGAAAGGCAACATGCATTTTACTTTTCAAGATATATTCTCCTAATGAGCCCCAGGAGAAGAGAGAATAGGAAAATGAATAATTGAGGTCAAGACCAATGAATTCTTACAACCATCCTAAGGAAGTCATGATTTCAGGAGAAGTAAAAAAATCAATAGGCATCTTATGGGAGTATAAATATCTACACAAATATGCAGATTGACCAGCTCAGTGTAATTGACTTCTAAAGAGCTGGTACAAAAACACAACTCTTTAGAGTGCCCCCATAAATTGCACATATTATTCAGTAGGACTTGTAAAATCAAAGTTATGTTTCTATTTATTAATTTACAGTTGCCAGCAACTGGATGTCAATTAGTGTGATATAAAAACAGAGAGACGAGGCAAAAGCAACTCACAGAATCCTGTACTTTTATCAACACTTCCATGCTGGTATTTGTAAAGACAATCATTTCAAATGAATTCGGTTCCTAAGTCCATTTTCACCTTATACGACTTGAAAATTTTCTGATGTCATCATATAATTGCAGGTATCTGGACCTTAAAACCTTAAATATTACCTCTCTAGTCCCTCTACTGGATGGAACTAAGTACAAAAAACCTGTGGTTTTTTAAGTGAATCTGTGGTTCACTTAAACAAATTAACTCAGCTTCTACAACATGCTGGACAAAATAAGCCTTGGGTTATCTCAATCATCCATCAGAAATCTTACTTTAATCTTCCAAGAAGGGCTAAAGAGATGCAGTGACCCCAGTAGCATATGCATATACATCCATCCAAGTTAGGATCACTTTTAAATATCTGGGAAAGGGGAGGAGCTAATTAGAACAAGCTCTCTGGCTCTGTGGTGTTTCTGCAGTCTCACTTTTAAGTTCTTAGTGTTCTACATCATGGTCATAATCGTGAAGCTACACACAGTGCATAATATTCTTGTTAGCTGGATTGGGGTAGAGTATTCAGAGACTGAGTTTTGAGAAAAAGAGAGACAAAAGTAATCTCTTTGAAGAGACATATTATCAAGATGAAAAAATACATATACATAGCACATACATACAACAAACAGATATGAACATATATATAACATATGTATATATTCGACAGATGTGTGTGTCTTAAGAGCAAAACTAATATTTACTTCCTTACTTCCTTACCACTGATTTAAAAGGAAAATTGAACACAGGGAACTAAACTGAATATAGTTTGTAATAACCTGTAAGGGAAGAGAATCTGAAAAAGAACACACACACACACACACACACACACATATTTAGGCACTGAATCATTCTGCTGTACGCCTGAAACTAACGTGATATTGTAAATCAACTATAGTTCAAAGAAAAAACTGAAACTCTTTGGAAAGGAAAAAAAATGCCTCTTAGGCACAAATTTCAAATTCATTCTGGTTAGGCTAAAAACAAAACTGGGTTTAAAAAAAATTAAAGGGAATTTGGAGACCAAAGCTAGTTCCAAGCTTCTGCTAAGCTACTAACTTTGTGATTTTGGACAAGTATCAATTTTTCTGGGCCTCAGTTTCTTTATCTGCAGAAATGGTTGGGGAGAATCTCATGAGAAATCAGGAAAACAGTTATTAAACCTAATGTTCTACCTAAATATTAGTAATTAATACCAATAGAACCTTGGATTCAGGGAACAAAAAACACACTACTCTTGAAACGTAAATTTATTATAAAGAAGCACACAGGGCAAAGTTAAATTCAAATGTTTTAAGACTTTTTCTGAAAAATAGAGGTATATGTATACCTTTATCTATATATCAACTTGGAGAAAGATATCTTTCATCCAAAATTCATAATTGGAATTCACTACCTGTATAAACTTACCAACTAACAAAATTCAACAAATTATTTTAAAAAATATGCTGTGCATGTCTATTATAACACATCCTAAACCTGATAATAAATCCAGGTGGGCCTCAAGGAAATGAAGTAATTGTACTGATAATATCACTTAGTGTGGTGGAAAAATCACTGAAGTTCAAATCTAAAATAAAAATTTTAGTTTAAATGCTGTCCTGCCACTTACTACCAGTAGGACTTCAAGCCAGTAATTTAACCTCTGAATTTGTTTCTTCATCTGTGAAATCTATTTCTTTTATTTTGAGGCAAAAGTTACTTGGAGGAGAGAATGAGGAGGTGAGTACAGTAAAACCAAAAATATTATAGTTATGGATGATGGCAGAGAGTGAAAATTCAACCAAAGAAGAAATAGGAACAAATGAAATGGAAACATAAATAATAATTCTACTCAAAGAAGACTTAGAAGAGTTGAAAAAGATATGAGTTACTGATGAAATATGTTAAAAATTTTAAAAGCAGAGTTAATGTATAGGGTCCTTAACTACTCACATGATGATGAGTGCTTTAAATGCTGGATAAAGGAAAGTAAATTATATATATTAGTTCATATACCATGTATAAAATGTATGTATATAATATAGGAAGTATTGATCATAAATGAAACCTATTAACTGAATGGCAGAAATGAATTAACTTTAAGCAACAAGTTTGTAAGTTTTCAATTAGAGGATTTATAAAGGTAAAATTATGCCATTAGATGAAGTGAAAGTCAAAGCAAGAAAATAAAATGATGGCCAGAACAAAAAGCATCTCCTCATATTGCTGTGGAAGACAAGTGCCTTGAGTCTTTTGAACACCTAAAAGCCATTTTGAAATCAAGATAAAACAAACTTTATGGAACACTCTACTTAATGTCTAACATGTCACTATGTACTTTACACATATAAACTACATCATAAAAGGAAATGGGTATCCTGTCCAAAATGAAAGAATAAACAAAAATATAAGGAATGCTAAATGTTCTTACATATGCTGTCTCATTTATTTGTCAATATAATTTGTTGAGGTTTGGCTGGGTATGGGAAAGCATGAGTGTATTATACATATATATTTTAAAATATTTATTTATTTGTTTATTTATTTGGTTCTGGGGGGTCTTAGCTGCAGGCTGCGTGCAGGATCTTCGTTGCGGCGTACGGGGTCTTTAGCTGTGGCATGCAGGCTCTTAGTTGCATGCAGGATCTAGTTCCCTGACCAGGGATTGAACCCAGGCCCCCTTCATTGGGAGTGCGGAGTCTTAACTGCTGGACCACCAGGGAAGTCCTGAGTGTACTATATTTTAACATGCTTACTTCCACTCTTTGGGGTTATAAACAATAGGAATATAGATACAAGAAGAGCAAGTGAAATCCAAGTATTAGTTTTATTGTTGGGCTGAGCCATCCCTAAAGAACAAGGTCTCTGCTATAGCTAGATGGGAGGTCATGGTGGGGAAATGAGGCCAAAGTGACAGTGTCTCCTTGTTTTTCTTTACCCTAATGTTCGGGGCCCACCTGCAGTGCTAGGTCTACAGAGTAGACTCTGATTTTCCCACCCAGATGCAAGTAGAGCAGGCATACCTTCCAAACTCTCAGGAAAGCGCAGAGCAGAAACAGCAACATTGGGTGGCGCAGTGGTTGAGAGTCCGCCTGCTGATGCAGGAGACATGGGTTTGTACCCCGGTCCGGGAAGATCCCACATGCCACGGAGCGGCTGGGCCCATGAGCCATGGCTGCTGGGCCTGTGCGTCCGGAGCCTGTGCTCCGCAACGGGAGAGGCCACAACAGTGAGAGGCCCACGTACCGCAAAAAAAAAAAAAAAAAAAAAAAAAAACCAGGAACATTCTTCACTCAATAACCTTGTCCAGGTGTGCTTGTGGCTTGGCAGTAGGAAGTGGAGGTAGAGTACCCACCTCGCCTGAGTGACCCTGGTCCAAAAGAAGATGACATGAGTGAACAGTAACTTTGAACATCATGACTCTACGCAAGGGTGAAACATGACCTAATGAAGGTGAATTTCTCATCTGTAGAGTCAGAGCCTCTCTTGGTGATGACAGCAAGTAGATGGAGAGTTATGCAGAAGACACTTCCAGAGCATGCTGATAGAGGGGGAACAAAAGGCTTAATTTCATTCTCTGGAGACTAAGGTAGGAATGTGACACAAAAAAGAGAGGGATGTCTTCTTTTGGAACCCATCAAAGTAAATGATGTTACTCCCACTTTTCACAGAAGGAAACGATGCTGAGAACAATTATGTGACTTGCCCAAAGTCATATATCTAATAAACTATGACATACACATGAGACAACTGCAACTAAAACCTAAACTGCTTGAAAGTGACTAGAGTAAGAAGTTCAGAGAAGACAAATTAGTGAGATGCATTGAGCAAGGAAGGAAAAGCTAAGCTGGCACAGAAGCCTAGGGAAAAAAGAAGGTGGTATAAAAAGTGTAATTTCAGCACTAATGGATGGCATGGTTATTGTGTCATCAATACAAGCAACATTTAGAATCTTTCCAGGCAAACAAGCACCCAAAACCCTTTGGAGCTATCAACACTCCAGGAAAGTAAAGAGCTAGAAACCTCAATGCTCATAACAAATACACACATGGTGACTTGTTTCCTCTACAGCTCACGGAAAGGAGATTAAGGAGGAAGGATGGAGATAAAGGGGACCTGGCCATACTCTGATACATTTCACATTGAAGGAGTCACTACTTTAAAAAATTTCTTTTATTCTCTATGTAAGACAAAATCAAGGCTTCTTTCATTTAGATAGGTCTGAGCTTTTCAGAAGCTTTTCATAGCATTAGCTAATCAGACCCATCTAAATGTGGAAATGATCCTTGTATAATTGGGAGTCTCAAAGACATCAGGACAAAAGAGAAACAACAGAAAAAGAAAAGTGCAGCAAATGTTCTATTAAACTTCCTTCTCTTACTTATAATTTAAAATAAAGAAATCCACTTAAAATTTAACATGCAAATGATAGTACCCTTTTCAATAAAAAAGCAGTCCTCAATATTGTCATGGGAGAAAGATAATATTTCTATAATGGTCACTTATATCATTTTTAATACATACAAGTGGTACATTTATTACAGGAATATCACAGAAAAATATGTTATAATGAGAAAACATAGACACATTACACCCAAATCCATTACATTATTATGATTGCTTTGCAACTAATCCATATTTGGAGGAAACATCTTTCATCCTAATGTATAACCCTTATGTTTTAGCACAAGGCAGTCCACGGATGGCAGTAAAACAGAATTGTAAAACTAGAAAAATAAAGTGTGGCTGTCAAATTTTGGTTATGTATGTGATATCAAATTCTTAAAACAGCAACACACCCTTCCAGGGTGTTTTAGAGTCCGACAAGTGTCAGCATTCACAACTTACTTCTTGTGCCCAGCAGAGAAAGGTGAACATAATCATTGAGGAATTAAAGTGTGATATGAGCCTGGTATCACATCAGAGACCAACACTGACCTTCAAGATTTCCGCAAACTATAGGTGGTGGTTGCATGTCAGTGTCTGTTATTCACCATTTGATTCTCCATACTAAATTCAGTCTCTGGTACATAATAAAAACCCCTTCCAAAAGTCTTTGTTGAATGAATGTTGACAAGTTGACTTGAAAATGAAGTTCACACAGAACTGCAGGGAACTAGTGGGCAGAGACCTGTGCTTAGGGCTAAATGTTGAGTTAATGCCATATAAGAATGAGGTTAGAAGTATGTGTATGGAGTAGGGCTGCTCAGGCATGACAGAAGCTACTCTACTTAAGCCAATGGAACTTACGTCAACAAGAGTTCAAAGTCAGAAAGGAATGAGAAGTACAGTGGGTAAAGAAGACCCAGGCAGACACCTCCAGAGTCTGTTAAATCCAATAAAAATGGACAGCATCCTATTCAATTTAACACAGAAACCTTTATTTTGTGTATTTACTATTTATAAAGTACTACTGCAACTACTGTACACAAAGACAAATGTAGTATGAGTTTTCCTCTCCCCAAGGAGTTATCAGTCCATTAGGATAGACAGGCATTTAATTATTGACCTTACCATAAGGCAAATTGAAATATGTTTTCTTTAGTGGTTTATCCAAACCATGATGGAAGTTGAGAGTAAAGATTGATTTGATTTTGACCTGGGAAATCTAGAATGGAGATGACATCATGTAGGTCTTAAAGAATAAGAATAAATAGTATCACCTAAGGATGCTGATAGGAAAATGACCATTTGAGGCTGGGGGAATAGCATAATAATTTTTAACTTTTTGGGAGTTATAGACCCCTTTAAGAAGCTGACAAAATGCACAGATAAACTTGCATGTATAATTTACATGAAGTTACCAAGAACTCGTGGTTTCCATGAAATCCATCCTTGGATGCCTAGATCTATGGACCTCAGGTCAAGAACACTTGGAAGAGTAGGAGAATACAGGCGGACACAAAGGTCTGAAAAGTGACTTGAGTATAACATCTAATGAAAAGTGACTTGAGTATAACATCTAATGAAAAGCGACTTGAGTATAATGTCTAATGAAGCTGGAGGGGAAGTTTGGGGCCTGGTGAAGAAAAGTGTTGAACATCACATTAATGGTACAAGAAAGGAAATTAAATTTATATTTGCCACTACTACTAATAGCATTGCAAAGCTATCATCAAATGGGCAGCCCTAGAAGAAGAATCTTGGTGCTAACAGTTAGATCTGCTTGACCTGATCAAATCACCATCCTCGGTGGAATAAAATGAATGGGATAGTAAGTATAGAAAAGTATATGAAGAGAGCTTTCTATGATACCATTTTGAGTTTTACCCAGGCCCTGCTCCAGCTATTCTGGCAAAGTCCTTACAGATGGGTGCATGTGGTGCACATAATCATGAAGGAACTTCTGACAGAGGAATGATGTGTGTCCTTTCCTGACACTCTTACCCTACCAATTATCACCCTCTACCTGCCACTTTTACTCAGAAGTGGCTCTCAGCAAGCACAAAATAAATGTTTGCTAACTAATATTGGGATATTGCTGGTCAATTATTTGCTGACCTTGTTTTTGCAGGTGTACTTTTCCTGACCTTAGGGTTGTCTATTCATGCTCTCAGCTTCTGTTACATTTCTCTTTCTTTAGGTCAGCTGCCTACCTCTTTGACAATCTTACCCTGCTCCCTGACTTCTAGGATGATGGGCATCCAAGTTCATGGGTGCTCACCTATTCTTGGATTCTTTCTTGATTGTGCTGCTCTGTAAGTCTATCCTCGGATTTGTTACCTGGCCTCTGATAACCCCCATTAACCTTTACTCTTTACCTCTTCACTGTCTTCTCAACTTCGGTACTTCTTTTTCCTCTCTCAGTAACCTGAGCGTGCTTTAACTCACGCTCTGCTATAATGAGCAATAACATACCAGCACCAAGGGTGTTTGTGCCAAGGCTCACCACAATGAAGAGACGTGTTTAATTCCAGGCAAAGTGGGTACACCTCTCATAATCAGATCCTGATGCAATAAAGGAGGACCTGGATTCCCCTGAGGGTGTACATGTGGTCTTCAAATGATTGTCTCCTTCCCTCACCATCTAATCTACATCCTCATGCCTCTTGTTTCCTGCCTCCCACTCTTCTTCATGTTCCATGTTTTATTTTCTTCATAACGCTATCACTCACTAAAAATTTTATTATTTAAACTTTATTCACTTGTTCATTGTCTTTTCCTCTATAATGTAAGTTCCATGCACACAGAAACTTTGTCTGTGTTATTTATCTCTAGAAGAGTCTAGAAGAGTGCCTGTTACATAGTCTGCCAAAAAATTGTTGGACGAATAAAATGAATGAGTAGACAAATAAATGAATGGCTTGTTTGGAAAGAAGCTGACAATGCCTTTGATCCCATTCTCATCCCAACATGTTGTGACTGTGACATTCTCTATGGATATTCCCAAAGATGGGGATATCCTACACATAAATGTCCATCGTCACTTATTTTCCTCTTTTCTTTCTCTTCCTTCTGCATGTTATCATGCAAGCATTTACTTATTTTACTTGTTCATTTACATATTTTGCAGAAAATATAGATGTTTCATTTTGATGAAACTATAAAATTAAACACTATTTCACAGCACTTTTGTTCAGAGACCACAGAGACCATCAGCTTGGCACCTAAGCTCTTTAAAAAACATAAAATATGGGGAAGGTCAGCTGCTAGCCAGTTAATCACATTTTTTACAGTTGTGGAATGTTGCCTTTAAAATGTCCTCGGAGGTTATCTAATGCAGATCCCTCATTTAGCAGGTGAGCAAACTACAGTCCAGAAAGGTCAGGGATTGCCACCAACCACATGTCTATTAGTGAGAGGGACAAGTCCAGAACACTGGCCTCCTGACTCTGAGGCCAGGGTTACATTTGCCCTGTGCCAACAAATGAGGAAATATTATTGTTGTTTTATTGCCTATGGAGATCAGGTTAAGGAAGAGCTGATGCCAGCTGAAGACCTCGAGCAACAGTGATTTAAAATCAGGCTGAACCCTGATGGATGTTTATAAATGTTCAAACTTTATGGGCAATGACTATTCAACAAACATCCATTTATATAGCATCCATTCTTTTCACATGTGCTATAAAGAGCACATGTGAAAAGTGCTCATGTGAAAAGCCTTTATTTCTAGGACTTAGATAACAAAGGATAATACAGAATTTCACTTATGTAATTTGCAGTAGATTTGCTTTCATCAGCAGGTGAGGGGAAAAAAAAAAGATTTCTCATGAAATACCAATCAACATTTAGAAGCTCAGTGCTGTTGTAAGTGAAAGTAACCATTGTTCCTGTTCAGTTTCAAAGAAAAGTTGATTTTTAAAAAGAGCTTTTCATGAGCAGAAAATTGCTAAAAATTAGACCATTTTATGGGTAGGAAGCCATAAAAATTAGCCCACTTTAAAACCTGGCTTTGTGTAAATTTCTATAGTTGAGTCTTACATACATTATTTATTATTGACAGTTGAGTTGACAGCAAAAATGGTACAGACTAAGAAAAATCTATTCTATCTAAAAATCAAAAATGACAATTTATATTATTTTTTCAAAAAGTGGAGGAGTGGTACACTTTTTTTTAAACATCTTTATTGGAGTATTATTGCTTTACAATGGTGTGTTAGTTTCTGATTTATAACAAGGTGAATCAGCTATACATATACATATATCCCCATATCTCCTCCCTCTTGCGTCTCCCTCCCGCTTCCCCTAGCTCTCCCCTCTAGGTGATCACAAAGCACCAAGAGGATCTCCCTGTGCTATGTGGCTGCTTCCCACTAGCTATCTATTTTACATTTGGTAGTGTATATATGTCCGTGCCACTCTCTCACTTCATCCCAGCTTACCCTTCCCCCTCCCCATGTCCTCAAGTCCATTCTCTGCATCTGGGTCTTTATTCCTGTCCTGCCCCTAGGTTCTTCATAACCTTTTTTTTTTTTTTTTTTTTTTTTTTTAGAATTCATATATATGTGTTAGCATACGGTATTTGTTTTTCTCCTTCTGACTTACTTCACTCTGTATGAGAGACTCAATGTCCATCCACCTCACTACAAACAACTCAGTTTCATTTCTTTTTGTGGCTGAGTAATATTCCATTGTATACATTTGCCACATCTTCTTTATCCATTCATCTGTCGATGGACACTTAGGTTGCTTCCATGTCCTCGCTATTGTAAATATAGCTGCAATGAACATTGTGGTACATGACTCTTTTTGAATTACGGTTTTCTCAGGGTATATGCCCAGTAGTGGGATTGCTGTGTCATAGGTAGTTCTAGTTTTAGTTTTTTTAAGGAACTTCCCTACTGTTCTAAATAGTGGCTATATCAATTAACATTCCCACCAATAGTGCAAGAGAGTTGCCTTTTCCCCACACCCTCTCCAGCATTTATGGTTGGTAGATTTTTTGATGATCGCCATTCTGACTGGTGTGAGGTGATACCTCATTATAGTTTTGATTTGCCTTTCTCTAATGATTAGTGATGTTGAGCATTCTTTCATGTGTTTGTTAGCAATCTGTATATCTTCTTTGGAGAAATGTTCATTTAGGTCTTCTGCCCATTTTTGGATTGGGTTGTTTTTTTTTTTGATATTGAGCTGCATGAGCTGCTTGTATATTTTGGAGACTAATCTCTTGTCAGTTGCTTCATTTGCAAATATTTTCACCCATTCTGAAGGTTGTCTTTTCGTCTTGTTTATGGTTTCCTTTGCTGTGCAAAAGCTTTTAAGTTTCATAAGGTCCTATTTGTTTATTTTTGTTTTTATTTCCATTTCTCTAGGAGGTGGGTAAAAAGGATCTTGCTGTGATTTTTTTTTTTTTTTTTTTTTTTTTTTTTTTTTTGCGGTACACGGACCTCTCACCGTTGTGCCTCTCCCGTTGCAGAGCACAGGCTCCGGACATGCAGGATCAGCGGCCATGGCTCATGGGTCCAGCCGCTCCGTGGCATGTGGGATCTTCCCGGACCGGGGCACGAACCCGTGTCCCCTGCATCGGCAGGCGGACTCTCAACCACTGCACCACCAGGGAAGCCCCTTGCTGTGATTTATGCCACAGAATATTCTACCTATGCTTTCCTCTAAGAGTTTTATAGTGTCTGGCCTTACATTTAGATATTTAGTCCATTATTAGTTTATTTTTCTGTATGGTGTTAGAGAGTGTTCTAATTTCATTCTTTTACATGTAGCTGTCCAGTTTTCCCAGCACCACTTATTGAAGAGGCTGTCTTTTCTCCTTTGTATATTCTTGACTCCTTTACCAAAATAAGGTGACCATATGTGTGTGGTTTTATCTCTGGGCCTTCTGTCGTGTTCCTTTGATCTATATTTCTGTTTTGGTGCCAGTACCATACTGTCTCGATGACTGTAGCTTTGTAGTATAGTCTGAAGTCAGGGAGCTTGATTCCTCCAGCTCAGTTTTGCTTTCTCAGGATTGCTTTGACTATTTGCATCCTTTGTGTTTCCATACAAATTGTGAAATATTTTTTTCTAGTACTGTGCAAAATGTCATTGGTAGTTTTATAGAGATTGCATTGAATCTGTAGATTGCTTTGGGTAGTACAGTCATTTTCACAAGGTTGATTCTTCCAATCCAAGAACATGGTATACCTCTCCATCTGTTTGTATCATCTTTAATTTCTTTCACCAGTGTCTTATAGTTTTCTGCATACAGGTATTTTGTCTCCTTAGGTAGGTTTATTCCTAGGTATTTTATTCTTTATGTTGTGATGGTAAATGGGAGTGTTTCCTTAATTTCTCTTTCAGATTTTTCACCATTAGTGTATAGGAATACAAGAGATTTCTGTGCATTAATTTTATATCCTGCAACTTTACCAAATTCATTGATTAGCTCTAGTAGATTTTTGTGGCATCTTTAGCATTCTCTATGTATAGTATCATGTCATCTGCAAACAGTAACAGCTTTACTTCTTCTTTTCCAAATTGGGTCCTTTTTTGTTCTTTTTCTTCTCTGATTGCTGTGACTAAAACTTCCAAAACTATGTTGAATAATAGTGGTGAGAGTGTTAATATGGTGTATCACATTCATTGATTTGCACATATTGAAGAATCCTTGCATTCCTGGGGTAAACCCCACTTGATCATGGTGTATGATCCTTTTAATGTGCTGTTGGATTCTGTTTGCTTGTATTTTGTTGAGGATTTTGCATCTATGTTCATCAGTAATATTGGCTTGTAGTTTTCTTTCTTTGTGACATCTTTGTCTGCTTTTGGTAGCAGGATGATGGTGGCCTCATAGAATGATTTTGGAAGTCTTCCTCCCTCTGACATATTTTGGGAGAGTTTGAGAAGGAGAGGTGTTAGCTCTTCTCTAAAAGTTTGATAGAATTCGCCTGTGAAGCTATCTGTCCTGGGATTTGGTTTGGTGTAAGATTTTTAATCACAGTCTCAATTTCAGTGCTTGTGATTGGTCTGTTTATGTTTTCTGTTTCTTCCTGGTTCAGTCTCAGAAGGTTGTGATTTTCTAAGAGCTTGTCCATTTATTCCAGGTTGTCCATTTTATTAGCATATAGTTGCTTGTAGTAATCTCTCATGATGCTTTGTATTTCTGCAATGTTAGTTGTTACTTCTCCTTTTTCATTTCTAATTCTATTGATTTGAGTCTTCTCCCTTGTTTTTCTTGGTTAGTCTGGCTAATGGTTTATCAATTTTGTTTATCTTCTCAAAGAACCAGCTTTTAGTTTTTTTGATCTTTGTTATTGTTTCCTTCATTTCTTTTTCATTTATTTCTGATCTGATCATTTTGATTTCTTTCCTTCTGCTAACATTGGGGTTCTCTTTTTCTCCTTTATCTAATTTCTTTAGATGTAAGTTTAGGTTGTTTATTTGGGATGTTTCTTGTTTCTTGAGGTAGGATTGTATTGCTGTAAACTTCCCTCTTAGAACTGCTGTTTCTGCATCCCATGTGTTTTGGGTCGTCGTGTTTTCATTATCATTTGTTTCTAGGTATTTTTTAATTTCATCTTTGATTTCTTCACTGATCTCTGGGTTATTACATAGTGCATGGTTTAGCCTCCATGTTTGTATTTTTTACAGATATTTTTCCTGTAATTGATGTCTAGTCTCATAGTGCTGTGGTAGAAAAGATACTTGATACAATCTCAATTCTGTTAAATTTACCAAGGCTTGGTATGTGACCCAAGATATGATCTATCCTAGAAATGTTCCATGTGCAATTGAGAAGAAAATGTATTCTGTTGTTTTTGGATGGAATATCCTATAAATGTCAACTAAGTCCATCTTGTTTAATGTATCTTTTAAAGTTTGTGTTTCCTTATTTATTTTCATTATGGATGATCTGTCCATTGGTGAAAGTGGGGTGTTAAAGTCCCCTACTAAGATTGTGCTACTGTTGATTTCCCCTTTTATTGCTGTTAGCATTTGCCTTATGTATTGAGGTGCTCCGATGTTTGGTGCATAAATATTTACAATTGTTATATCTTCTTCCTGGATTGATCCCTTGATCATTATGTAGTGTCCACCTTGTCTCTTGTAATAATCTTTATTTTAAAGTCTATTTTATCTTATATGGGTATTGCTACTCTATCTTTCTTTTGAGTTCCATTTGCATGGAATAACTTTTTCTATTCCCTCACTTTCAGTCTGTATGTGTCCCTATTTCTGAAATGGGTCTCTTGTAGGCTGCATACATGTGGCTCTTGTTTTTGTATCCATTCAGCCAGTCTATGTCTTTTGGTTGGAGCATTAAATCCATTTACATTTAAGATAATTATTGATATGTATGTTCCTATTACCGTTTTCTTAATTGTTTTGGGTTTTTTATTGTAAGTCTTTTCCTTCTCTTGTGTTTCCTGCCTAGAGAACTTACTTTTTTTAATTTTTTAATTTTTATTTTTTTTTACATCTTTATTGGAGTTTAATTGCTTTACAATGATGTGTTAGTTTCTGCTTTACAACAAAGTGAATCAGTCATACATATACATCTATTCCCACATCCATTCCCTCATGCATCTCCCTCCCTCCCACCTTCCCCATCCCACCCCTCCAGGCAGTCACAAAGCACCGAGCTGATCTCCCTGTGCTCTGCGGCTGCTTCCCACTATCTATCTACCTTATGTTTGGTAGTGTATATATGTCCATGCCTCTCTTTAAAGCTGGTTTGTTGGTGCTGAATTTTGTTAGCTTTTGCTTGTCTGTAAAGGTTTTAATTTCTCTGTCAAATCTGAATGAGATCCTTTTTGGGTAGAGTAATCTTGGTTGTAGGTTTTTCTCTTTCATCACTTTAAATATGTCCTGCCACTCCCTTCTGGCTTGCAGACTTTCTGCTGAAAGATCAGCTGTTAACCTTATGGGGATTCCCTTGTGTGTTATTTGTTGTTTTTCCCTTGCTCCTTTTAGTATTTATTCTGTGTATTTAGTTTTTGATAGTTTGATTAATATGTGTCTTGGCATGTTTCTCCTTGGATTTATCCTGTATGGGACTCTCTGTGCTTCCTGTACTTGATTAAGTTTGTCTTTTCCCATATTAGGGAAGTTTTCAACTATAATCTCTTTAAATATTTTCTCAGTCCCTTTTTATTGTATTCTTCTTCTGGGACCCCTATAATTCGTATATTGCTGCTTTTAATGTTGTCCCAGATATCTCTGAGCCTGTCCTCAATTCTTTTCATTCTTTTTTTTTTTTTTCTTTTTCGGTATGTGGACCTCTCACTGTTGTGGCCTTTCCCGTTGAGGAGCACAGGTTCCGACACACAGGCTCAGCGGCCATGGCTCATGGGCCTAGCCGCTCCATGGCATGTGGGATCTTCCTGGACCAGGGCACGAACCCGTGTCCCCTGCATTGGCAGGTGGACGCTCAACCACTGTGCCACCAGGGAAGCCCCTTTTCATTCTTTTTTCTTTATTCTGCTCTGTGGTAATTATTTCCACTGTTTTATCTCTCGGGTCACTTATCCATTCTTCTCCCTCAGTTATTCTGCTACTGATTCCTTCTAATGTATTTTTAATTTAATTTATTGTGTTGTTCATCTTTGTTTGTTTGCCCTTTAGTTCTTCTGGGTCCTTGTTAAACGTTTCTTGTGTTTTCTCTGTTCTATTTCTAAGATTTTGGATCATCTTTAGTATCATTACTCTGAATTCTTTTTCAGGTACACTGCCTATTTGCTCTTCATTTGTTTGTTCTGGTGGGTTTTTACCTTGCTCCTTCATGTGCTGTGTGTTTCTCTGTCTTCTCATTTTGCTTAACTTACTGTGTTTAGTGTCTCCTTTTTTGGAGGCAGAATGTTCGTCTTTCCCATTGTTTTTAGTGTCTGCCCCCAGTGGGTAAGTTTTTTTCAGTGGATTGTGTAGGCTTCCTGGTGGGGGGGACTTGTGCCTGTGTTCTGGTGGATGAGGCTGGATCTTGTCCCTCTGGTGGGTAGGACTGTGTCCGGTGGTATGATTTGGGGTGTCTGTGACCTTATTATGATTTTAGGCAGCCTCTCTGCTAATGGATGGAGTTGTGTTCCTGTCTTGCTTGTTGTTTGGCATAGGGTGTCCAGCACTTTAGCTTGCTGGTTGTTGAGTGGAGCTGGGTCTTAGCGTTGAGATGGAGATCTCTGGGAAAGCTTTCACCAATTGATATTATGTGGTGCCAGGAGGTCTCTGGTGGACCAATGTCCTGAACTCAGCTCTCCCACCTTAGAGGAACAGGCCTGACACGCGGCCAGAGCACCAAGATCCTGTCAGCCACACAGAAAAAGAGAAAAAGGAAAAGAAAAAATATTGTTGCTCCCAAAATCCACCGCCTCAATTTTGGTATGATTCACTGTCTATTCAAATATTCCACAGATGCAGCGTACATCAAGTTGGTTGTGGAGATTTATTTCGCTGCTCCTGAGGCTGCACAGAGAAGTTTCTCTTTCTCTTCTTTGTTCGCACAGCTCCTGGGGTTCAGCTTTGGATTTGGCCCTGCCTCTGCGTGTAGGTCCCCTGAGGGCCCGTGTTCTTGGCTTAGACAGGATGGGGTTAAAGAAGCAGCTGATTAGGGGGCTCTGGCTCACTCATGCCGGGAGGAGGAAGGGGTTCGGAATGCAGGGCAAGCCTGTGGCGGCAATGACCGTCATGATGTTGCAACAGCCTGAGGAGCGCCATGTGTTCTCCCAGAGAAGTTGTCCCTGGATCACCGGACCCTGGCAGTGGAGGGCTGCACAGGTTCCTGGGAGGGGAGACGTGGATAGTGACCTGTGCTTTCACATAGGCTTCTTGGTGGCGGCAGCAGCAGCCTTAGCATCTCATACTCTGGTGTCTGCGCAGACAGCCACGACTCACGCCCGTCTCTGGAGCTCATTTACATGGTGCTCTGAATCCCCTCTCCTCACGCACCCCGAAACAATAGTCTCTTGCCTCTTCGGCAGGTCCAGACTTTATCCTGGACTCCCTCCGGGCTAGCCGTGGCGCACTAACCCCTTCGGGCTGTGTTCACGCCACCAACCCCAGTCCGCTCCCTGCGATCCGACCAAAGCCTGAGCCTCAGCTCTCAGCCCCGCCCGCCCCGGCGGCCGAGCAGACAAGCCTCTGGGCTGGTGAGTGCCGGTCGGCACCGATCCTCTGTGCGGGAATCTCTCCGCTTTGCCCTCCGCACCCCTGTTGCTGGGCTCTCCTCCGCGGCTCTGAAGATTCCCCCCTCCGCCACCCGCAGTCTCTGCCCGCGAAGGGGCTCCTAGTGTGTGGAAACCTTACCTCCTTCACGGCTCCCTCCCACTGGTGCAGGTCCCACCCCTATTCTTTTGTCTCTGTTTATTCTTTTTTCTTTTGCCCTACCTAGGTACATGGGGACTTTCTTGCCTTTTGGGAGGTCTGAGGTCTTCCGCCAGCGTCCAGTAGGTGTTCTGTAGGAGTTGTTCCACATGTAGATGTATTTCTTATGTATTTTTGGGATGGAAGTTTATCTCCACCTCTTACTCTTCCGCCATCTTGAAGGTCTCCTAGTGGTATACTTAAGTTGAAATATTTTGTGTACTAATGTGGTTGGTGGGAATTAGAATACCTGAGTTATCACCTTCCCTTACAGGGTGGATAATAAAATGTCAACAAGCCTTCTAGAAACAGAGTGCTCCCGAGGTGATGTCCCACATTTCCAAGAGGCGGGTCTTATCAATCTATCTAATTGTGCTTTTATATTTACTTACAGGTTCCCTCAGCCTCCTGAATATTTTACAGGATGTGTGAAGACACATCTTTATTTTTAAATTTATTTATTTAATTTTTTCATTTTTGGCTGCATTGGGTCTTCGTTGCTGCATGCAGGCTTTTTCTAGTTGTGGCGAGCAGGGCATACTCTTGGTTGTGGTGCATGGGCTTCTCATTGGGGTGGCTTCTCTTGTTGCAGAGCACAGGCTCTAGGTGCTCAGGCTTCAGTAGTTGTGGCACATGGGCTCAGTAATTGTGGTTAGTGGGCTGTAGAGCACAGACTCATCAGTGTGGTGCATGGGCTTAGTTACTCTGCGGCATGTGGGATCTTCGCAGACCAGGGCTCAAACCTGTGTCCCCTGCATTGGCAGGCAGATTCTTAACCACTGAGCCACAGGAAGCCTGACCCATCTTTTTATAATCACAATGCCAGCCTTAAGAATTAGGAACGACTTATAAAAGTCTCATTTCAGTTTGTGGAAATGAAGAACAAACAAACAAACAAAACACAGACTGTTGCTTCTTTATTAAAGGGACATGAAGGACGTAGATGGGTGATTTAGATATTACAGGAAATATAGTTGATTTACAATGTGTTATTTTAAGGTGTAAGCAAAATGTTTATATATATAATATATATATTATATATATATACAAAAAATATATATATATATATATATATAATATAGTTCCCTGTGCTATACAATAGGTCCTTGTTTATCTATTTTATATATAGTACTGTGTATATGTTAATCCTCAACTCTTAATTTATCTCTTCCCCCTTTCCCCCTTGGTAACCATAAATTTGTTTTCTATGTCTGTGCATCTATTTCTGTTTTGTAAATAAGTTCATTTGTATTATATATTTTAGGTTCCACATAAAAGTGATATCATAGGATATTTGTCTTTCTCTCTCTAACTTACTTCACTTAGTATGATAATCTCTAGGTCCATCCATGTTGCTGCAAATGGCATAATTTCGTTCTTTTTTATGGCTGAGTAATATTACATTGTATATATGCACTACATCTTCTTTATCCATTCATCTGTTTACAGACATTTAGGTTGCTTCCGGGTCTTGGCTATTGTAAATAGTGCTGTAATGAACATTGGGGTGCATGAATCTTTTTGAATTAGAGTTTTTGCCTTTTCCAGACATATGACCAGGAGTGGGAAGGATATTGTAGATTTTCATTCTGCACTGTTCTCCACCTAAGTGATGTCAATTATCTAATCAAAGATGTAACAATCCCTTTCTTTGTTATGAATCATCCTCTTCTCTTCATCTCTCCTCCTTTGAACTTTTTCTTTTCCCCCTCTGCATTTATTCAAAGAACCATAAAAATAGTTTTCTTTTTCCCTGAGAGACTGAATATACAAATAGACAATGGCCAGACCATACATGACAATAGATCTCTGACCCATAACCTCTACAGCAGCCAGTCTGGGAAGCCAACCACAATGTCTGCAGTAGTTCCCAGAACAGTAAGGACTTCATCAATGACTACCAACTTCCTTGTTCTTTGCCCTTGTTTCCAACTCAGGGCCAACCAGTAAAAGGCAAATGTGTTCCCCAAGTCATCACATGAGATGCTTCACTTTTAGTCTGATCACTTCTAGTTTCCTCACACCAACAGGCTGCAATCAGTGCATACCTGAGGCCTTATCCCCCTTTTTCCACTATAAAGTTTTCCCACTCCTCTTTCCGACTTTGAGTTTTGAGCCTCTTCCAAACCAAGATGTTTTCTGACTCCTTTGCTAGAGCAAGTTCTAAATCAATAGAATCTGTTCTCATTTGAGTAGTCTTTATTTACATACCTCCCTGTGGCTGAATTTCTCTCTCCATACCTCTGCTTGTCTGTATATTCATTGTGGCAAAACAGAAAGAACATTGACGTGGAGACAGAACAAGTTACCTGAGGTGCTCCCAGGAGAGTTTCTGGGGCTACATCCATTTGTAGTTCTTTCAAGAGTTTGCTGCTCTATGTCCCACTGTTCTCATCTGGCTGTTTTGTCTGATACTTATCCTTCAACACCTACCCAGGGCCTGGGCATCCTTTAGGAGTGCCCAGTATACCCCAGACCTCTCTGCAGATAAAATAGATGCATCCCCCACCCTCTCACCTCAGCTAGAAGTTCTCTAAATTACTCCTTCTTCATCAGGTCACACACAAGAACCAGATAAGGCTCACCAGCTGAGAAGGAAGGCATTCTTTCAACTTTTTTTTTAACACTTTGAGTTTTGTGTGAAGAAAATTTCTGCGGCTAAAAGCATATGAAAGGGCTCAACTTTCAGAAAAAGTTATCAATTGTTCCATCTAATGCCCATTAAAATATGCACCTACTCTCTCTTATATGTTCCCTCCCTGTGTTCTCTGCATCCTCTCCCTCCATATAATGAACTCAATCAGAGAGATAAAATGAAATGAAAGAAAGACAGACTTGAAATCTTTAATTTTTTGTTTACTAGTGAAGGTATTTCTTTCTGTGATAAGAAAAAAAAGAAATGAAAGAAAGACAGACTTGAAATCTTTAATTTTTTCTTTGTACGTTTGAAATCAGTGGGCCAGATGTATATCTATATCGGGGGCAGCACATTTTTTCTGTACGGTGACAGTAAATATTTTAGTTTTCAAAGACCACAGAATTTTGGAAGCAATTATTCAACTCTGCCTCTGTAGCTTGAAAGCAGCCATAGACAATAACTATACAAATGGGTGTGGCTGTACTCCAATAAGGCTTTATTTACATAAACAGCATCAGGACAGATTTAGCCCCAGAGCTGTATTTTGCTGAATCTTGGTCCGTGGTACAAGATACATATTTGGAACACAGTGTGTGTCAGAATATAAGCCTTAAATTTTGGAAGGTGTCTGTAGATATTGTTAGGGACTCCATTCATTCAACAAATATTTATTGAGCCAGGTACTGTCCTAGGAGATCAGCAAACAAAGCAGACAAAAATCCTTGCCTAATGGAGTTTATAATGAATTGGTAATAGCTGATAATGAACAACAAATGGCATAAACAAGTAAACTTTATAGCATGTTAGGGTAGACTTTAAAGAAAGTGACATTTAAGCAAAACTTTGAAGGAAGTGAGGGAGTTAGCCACACAGAAATCTGGGAGGTAGCTGCCTGCCTCACAAGCTGGGGAAGCAAGGAGATGAGAGTGACCAGAGAGGAGAGGGAGAAAGTCAGATCATAAAAACGAGGTTGGAAAGCTAATGTAAGGCTTTTAACTTTTGCTCTGAGTAAAATGGAATATTCTTGTGGAGTTCTGAGCAGAGGAGGGACATGAGCTAATTGATATTGTGAAGAGATCCCTCAGCTTCTGTGCTGAGAATCACTTTAAGATGGCAAAGGAGGAAGCAAGGCCCTGTGGGTCTTTTTATTTATTTATGTTTTATCCACTGTGACAGTATCTGGCTTTCAATTGGTATATGTATACCATTTATATATAAAGTGATTGTGGGTAAATATCTACCATATTTATAACTGTACTATTCATTACATTTATTCTTTATTCAGTTTTCTCTCTTTTTTATAATTCTCTGAGCATTTTTATGTAGATCTGATTTTCTGATTTATATAGTTTTCCTTTTTTTGAGGCATTTTCCTGATAGTTTTTTCTCAGTAAGATTGATACTGTTGAATATTTTTTTCTTTTCTTTTCTTTTTTTTTTTTGGCCTGAGAAGTTTTTTATTTCTCTTTAATGTTTGAAGGATAATTTTGCTGGATATAAAATTTTTCTTCTTTCAATCTTTTAGTTATCTCACCCCACTCTCTTCTTTCATGGTTTCTGATTAAAAAGTCTGTTGTCAAATTTATAGTTGACAGGGGGGAAAGGTAGGGGTAGGGATAGATTGGGAGTTTGGCATTGACATATACACACTGCTATATATAAAATAGATAACCAACAAGGACTTACTGTACAGTACAGGGAACTCTGTTCAATATTCTATAATAACTTAAATGGGAAAAGAATAGATACATGTATGTATGTAACTGAATCATTTTGCTGTACACCTGAAACTAACACAAGATTGTTAATCAACTATGCTCCAATATAAAATAAAAATTAAAAATAAAGAAATTGAAGGAGACCTAATCTACTTGTCAGCACACCATTAAAAATAATTTTTGTTAGTATGTAAAAAAAAATATGTTGTGATTTTTACCATTATTACTCAGTAAAAATTTATTTATTTTCTTTTTCCTTCTTTCAAGATTTTCTGTCTTTGATTTTCTCCAGTTTGAATATGTCTGTGTTTTTCATGTTGTCATTTTTTGTTTTGTTTTTAATATTAAAACAAAATTTTTGTTTTTAATTTAATATTAATTGCTCTTGGTATTCTCTGAGCTTCCTAGATCTGTGCTTTGGTGTTTATTAATGGAAAGTTCTTGGTCATTATTTCTTCAACTATTTATTCTGCTTTGTTCTTTCTTTTAACCCCTTCTCTTATTCCGAGTATCCATATATTCCATCCTTTGAAATGTTTCACATTTCTTGGATCTTCCGTTTGGCTTTTTTTCGTTCTTTTATCTTCTATGCATTTCAGTTTGGTAATTTTCCCTTAACCTGTCTTCATCTTCACTGATTCTTTCCTTGGATGTGTTGAGTTATTGATGAGCCTATTGAAACCATTTCTGTTATAGTGTTTTTAACTCCTAATATTTCTTTTTGATTCTTTCTTAGTGTCCATCTCTGCTTACCTTACCTGTCTATTCATGAATCTTTTTCCATTAGAGCTTTTATCACATTTATCATAGCTATTTTAAATTTCCTGTTTGATAATTCTAATGTCTATGTTATATGTCTATTTCTGATGATAATTTCTTTGTCTCATCAGACTGTATATATTTCCTTGCCTTTTGGCATGACTTGTAACTTGTTCTTGGCAGCGAGACATGTTATATCAGGTATTAGGAACTAAGGTAAATAAATCTTTAGTGTGAGGATTTATGTTAATATGGTTAGGATTTGCACAGGGTTTAACATTTGCTATAGCTATAAATGCCAATGGCCTCAAATTCCTCTAGATTCCTGGATTTTGTTTTTCATTTTGACTTTGGTCTTCATTAAGTCCTCCTCAGGAATACTTTGTGTCTTTCAGCTCTTTCAGCTGTAATTCACTTTATTATACTGGAACCCTGTTGGTGTTGTGTTAAGGTGTGAGAAAGAGAGAACATTTTATAGCATTCCTATTAAATTTCAGTCTTTGGAGCTGTGACCTTCACAAGTGTTTCTCTGTTCATACAGCTTTTTCCACTTCTTCCTACACCTTTCCCTAGATGTGTTCTCAGTCTGTTTACTTGACGCCTGTTAATTACTTTTTCCTCCTTAGATGAGATAGGAAGGCTGCAGCAGTTGGACTGTGTGAGATACCTTTCCTCCAACTGGGATGAGGTTCTGCCAAAGTCTTTTTTCTTGGAGAATGCTCTTCTCTTGTTATGGAGAATGTTCTGGGCATATTTCACAATGACTATTCTCCAAGGAGCCATGAGGAGATCTTTCTCAGATGTTCATCGTGAGAACCTGGTGGGGTTTTTGGAGGTAAATCCTGCAAAAGTCTGGGGACCTCCTAAAAACATGGCCCCCAGGAGTTTCTCACTCTCAAGCTAGTCCACGTCAGCCTCCAGCAATTCCTCAAAATTACCATTTAAATGCTCCTATCAGTTTATGGTTCCAGTAGCCTCTGGTCTAGGTAAGCAGACCTTAGCTGTGGGTCTCTGGCTAGGCCTGTCTCTCTAAATTTTGGGGTGGCAGTTTGCCCCTGAAACATCAGCTTTCTGATTGGTGTAAGAAAAGCAACTGATTTTCCATTTTTCTAGCTTTTTCTTATTGTAAAATGGGAGTAATTACTTCTAAGCTCTTTACACGTCAGATCTGAAACTGGAATTCTTAAGATCTATCTCAAAACTGGTAAAATTTTACGTTCACCCACATGTCATTGGGTAAAGCAAGTCAAACGGCCAATCTCAAACCAAAGGATAAGGAGAAAATAAATTGAGATCACTCACTGAATGAACTGTAGGAGGGTGGTTTAACAGTATTAATCTCTGGGTTCTTTCATCATACCATGGGTTTTTCATTTCTCCCATAACCTCTGTAAGCTATTTGCTGTGTAAAACTCTCTCTTTTTGAAACTGCTAGCATTTCTTTTTTTTTTTTTTTCTCCTGCCTGGACACTAACTGACACAGTTCCAAATTCAGGAGGGAGGGAAAGGGGTGCTATTTACTGTCCCTCTAAGACCTCAACAACCCTCTCAGTAATGTCTTAGTTAAGACTCTTGTTTGCAAGATACACAATTGAATTCAAGGTAGAAGAAAGGCAAGCAGGTAAAGAATGTATTAGAAAGAATCTGGAAGAGTTCACCAAACTCAAGACAGAAGGATCATCAGGCCTCCCCAAGGCCTGAAAATTGAATGTGGAAATGGCCAGAAAACCCTTGCAGGGCTCTGCCTGCATCTCTCTTCTCTGCTTCTCTAAGCATCATGCTCTGTTTCTGCAGACGGTCTTTCTTTTTCATGAGCAGAAGCTGGTCTAAGATAGGGTCCTGTTTCCCTTGAGTATTCATCCCCTTGGGGTAAGAGTCCTGATGAAGCACAATGGCTAGCTTTCACTTTTAATTTCATACTCACAAGAGGTAAATTTTGATTGGCTTGGCTTAGATCAGTTTCTCCCTCCTGATCCAATCTGTGGACAATGATGCAGAGGTCAGGGAGCCCAAAGCTGGCTCCCCAGGTGTTGGAATGGAGACTAGAGAAAGGGGCTCATTATGGGCTGAGTCTGGAGTTCTCAACTGGGGGAAAATTTTTCCCCCAGGAGAAATTTGGCATGTCTGAAGACATATTTGGTTGTTACAAAAGAGTGGTCACTACTGTCATTACTGTGGTCTAGTGGGTAGAGGTCACAGATGTTGCTAAACATTCCAAAATGCACAGACCAGCCCCCTCACCACCAGCTTCATCCACAACAGAGAATTAGTTGACCCAAAAAGCCAACAGTGCTGAGGCTGAGAAACCCTGAGCTGTGCTAACTTCCCAAAACTAGAACTGATGAATACCAGCCCAGCACTGGCAAGGGAGTGGGCGAGAACATGGGAGAAGGGAGAGAAGACAGAAAGATAAGTAATAATTGCTATGTTTAATCAGCTTTTACTATGTTCTAAACTCCATATTGTGTTTAACCATCTTTTCATTGATTCTTCACAACAGTCCTACAAAGCAAGTAATATTATCTCTGATTTATGGAAAACCAAATACAACTCTCACTCCAAAGCTCATATTCTTATCTAGAAACTAAAAGGTGAGAATGAAAAATCACCTTATCTTGTGGGACTTTATCTGTGTTCACCTAAAGGAGCAAGAAAGATATAAACAGATTCTTTCCCCTGCATCGGCAGGCGGACTCTCAACAACTGTGCCACCAGGGAAGCCCTGGAATCTGTTTGAATGCATTCTCAGGAAGTAAGGCAGGATGCCAGCCCTCTGGGGGAGAAATCAAAGGCTCTTCATCAGAAGCTAATGCTTACAGGCATTTATTTATTTCGCATTTTAAAAAACCTGAGAAGAGGAAGGCAATGAGGACTGGGGGAGAAGGCTGTGAACTGAGAAGGCTGCTTCTGAGGTCAATAACTGTATAATCTTCCCTTCTGCCCACAGGCCTCAGTTTCCTCACCTATACAACAAGAGGGTTGAAGGGTTTGGCCTGTAGGATCCCTGAGTCCCTCTTCAGCCCCAAAATTCTATGATATATTGTAATGTCCAAAGAATCAATCTGTAATCCCACAATTTGTTCATTTTCCCCCCACTGTTGTTTTATTGTTGTTTTAGTTGCCATTTTTATCTCTCACTGTTTTCTTGAGCCTCTTTGTTACAGGCAAGCCCAGTGCACTTTTACCTTTCTGCCTTTGCTTAATCTGTGACCTTTCTTTACCTTTACTTCTTCTGCTTTAACAACTAGGTCTGTTTTAACAACACAGGTCTTTGGGACTCAACACAAATGTCTGTTGAAGTAAACATCTAGGTCCAAGATGGAGTTACTCTTGTCTGGAATGCCACGTCAGCAGATGGAACTCTCATGTTCTAATAAACACTCCACTTGACTAGAAGTGCAGTCACTCCAGGCAGCCCTATCCCCAAATGCCTAGCCACTCTGTGCTCTACACTTATTTTTTTGTTCCTTGATGTTTCTAAATAAGGTCATATTGATACTGACCAGGGTTCTTGGCTTTCCCCAATCAATAGAAATTGATAAGAGGCCAGACAAGAAATTCAGGCAAGGCTTTATTGGGACCCCTGCTGCAGCAGTGGGGAGCGAGAACAAACAACAGGTTCTCTCGCTTGCTTTCTCACTCCCCGAAGTGAGCAGTAAGCTGGTTCCTTATATGGGGTGAAGGTAGGCTTGTGTCCAGGGGTCAGGTGGAGGGTGTGCTTAGGTGGTTTGTCCATCTCTTTAGTGATGTTGAGTGCAAGGGGCATGTGCAGTACCCTGCTTTTGCTCCCAGCACCCTGTTTCTGCTCCCGCCTCTTCAGAAGTGGCAGTTGGATTGTTTTTTGGTCTTTTTTGTATCTCTTTGTCTATAATTTGCCCCAACTGCACATGCACACAGTTATTTTTGGCCCCTTATAGTTTCTTTGTATTAAGTTGCTTGAGGAGATGAGGAGACGTGTGTCCAGGGGCAAGCCGTGCAGCAAAGGGTCCCAGGTCCCTGGTCCCAGCCTGTCTCAACATATGCAACCCCAGCCAATCATGTTATCTATGTGATGCTGCCACTAACACTCTATAAAACTCATTTTTGCCCAAGATCCCTCCTCAGGAAGAGTGCTCCACTACTTGTTAGGCACTGTACTCCTCTAATCCATAGATTGTTCTCCTTGAATAAAGGACATCAAACTACATTGTTTTATTTTTGCCATTTGACATGTCCTTACACTCCCCCCCAAAAGAAATGATATTTACCTCCCTGAATTTCAATAAAACTTTCCTCATGCACTCTTGAGGAACTCATTATATTCCTCATGATATTGTCATCATTCATTTGTATATTGTCTTTCTGATTATCAAGAGCAATAAACTCTCCAGTTCTTGGGATCACTGTGGATAGGGACATAGCTGTTATCACAGTATTGAAATTTGACTATAACCTTTGGTAAAGAGTCACTCACCCCTTCCCTCAGGACACCCCATGTCCCCTCATTCAAATAACTAAAAGGTTGACACCTGGCCCAGCAGAGTCTGCAGGATCCTGGCCCAGGCTATGGCTTTGTCCTTTCAAATAGGTTAGATGTTGTACAAGTTGTTAATTATTTGGAAAGTTGTTCCTGCTCTGTATCTCCAAGCCCACAGTCTCCTGTACAGTAGCTTGCACCTAGTACATGATGAATACATATTTGTTAAAGAAAAGAACCCAAACTTGTTTCAACATTGTAAAAATTATAGGAAAAGAGTTAGGGGTGGGAGAGTGACAGAGAATGAGATATGATTGTTCCGTGAGTCAGTGTTTAAGCCCTGTCCCTTGACTTCAAAAGGCATCTAAAAATTTTGAAGGGGCAGCAGTGAGTAGAGGAAGTAAATTTTGAAGATATGAAACAACATTGGAGTGAAGTAAATGTATAATTGAGTAATGCATTGTGTAGCAGGTTCTGGGCTTTTCAAGAGTTTGATGAAAGACGACCTGAGTTAGAGGAGTATTAAATAATACTGCCTCTGACCATGCCTCCTTTCATCTCCGTTCCTTTTCTGTATCTCTCCAGGTTGCTCTGCTCTGTTTGTCTTGACTCCAAGTAAGAACCCTTCCTAACTTTAGTCCCTTTGCCCTCTCCTTTCTATATTCGCTTGCTGTAATGAATAAATAAGTTTAGCAAGGCTGAAGGACACAGTCAATATACAAAAATCTGTTACAATTCTATATACTAATAGTGAAAAACTGGAAATCAAAATTAAAAAAAATAGTATCATTTAAAATACCACCAAGGAAAATGAAATACTTTGTCATAAATCAAATAAAATCGGTTCAAGGTCTTCAAGCTGAAAACTACAAAAGTCTGATGAAAGTCATCAGTGAAGACATAAGTAAATGGAGAGTTATATTATGTTCATGGATGTGATGAAGCAGATATTTAAGATGTCAATTTTCACTAATTGATCTACAGATTCAAAGTAATTAAAATCCTGTTAGAATTTTTTGTAGCTATCGAAAGCTGGTTTTTAGATTTGTTTGAAAAGGGAAAAAGATTTGTATAGCCAGAACAACTTTGAAGAAGAAGAATAAAAATACATTACCTGATTTTAAGACTTGGTATAAAGGTATAATAATCATGACAGTTTAGTATTGGAGAAAGGATCTACAGATAGATAAATGGAAAGAATAGAAGCTAGAAACAGACGTGTGGAAACACAGTCAATTATTTTTGATAATAGTGCCAAGAAAATTCAAAGGAGAAAGGATAATTTTTTTTTACAATAAACAATTGGACATTCATATATTAAAAAAGAGAACCTCAGCCTATCATTTATATCTTATATGAAAATTAATTCAAAATGGATTTTAGACCTAAATATACAATATAAAATTATACCATTTTTAATAAAACTTAAGAAAATATTTTATGACTTTAGATTAGATGTTACTATCAGGATCAAGACCAGGAAAACTGCTCTCTGCTGTTAGATGTTGGGATAGGGTGAGTTTCCTTTGGGGTAGGTGGGTAATGACTGGAGGAGGCATGAGGGGTCTTCCTGGGAGCTGGCCATGACCTGGGTTCCAGTCACATGGGCATACTTTGTTTGAGAGATTCACCAAGCTGAAAACTAATTACTTGCATATTTTTCTGAAATATACATGTATACTTCAATAAAAAGTTTACATTTAAAAAAGTGCAAAATTACTTTTATCCTTTGAAAATGTATTTAATTTACATCCAACTTTACAGGAATACAGGAGCTGCATAAAAGTAAAACATGTCTTCCTTGAATGTCATCCTTTTCTTTTTATTAAGGGTCATTTCACTGAAGTTCAAGTCTTTCCTTAGTTGCAGAGTTGTCTCTAATGCATAATTTTATCACTGCTCAGGGAAAGAGTTGATTTGCTACCCTCCATCAGTCTGGTCACCCTCACCCAGGATCCATAACCACCTGTCAGCTCCACAGACCAAGCCAGATGCAGACGAAATGAAGGACTTTTCTGGAATGTACCTGCTGTGTGGTAAGGCTGCTGCCTTCACTTACTGCAGGCTTTTCCTCCTATCAGACTCCTAAGGACAGAGTTGCTTATGTATCCAGCCACTATTTCTCCCTTAGTCTCTGCAAATACTTCACTGTATCTGGAAGTATTTTACAAGATATTGCAACCTAAGCTAGGCAAGGAGTCCATCCCAAGAAGAGTTGTGCACCAAATCCTGGGAATGGAAACAGTTCTTAACTTCCCTCCTTCTGTCTCCTGTCAATCCACTCTTAGTCCACCTCAGAGAGGCATAAAGGAGCCCTCCTCTATGATTTCTCTCCCTTTCCTCATGGCCTTTTGGTCTTCTAATCTCCTAACTTCCTCACGATGTCTTATTTCTTCTTCCTCTCACCCTCTAACCTGACTAAAGTTAGATGGTTACACACAGCTTTTTATTTTCTTTTTTAGTAATGTAGTTTTGTTGAGAGGGAGGAATGCCATACTCAAACAGAATGTTCAAAATATGTCAGGGTTTTTTTGCCAAATCCAATGATTAAACTGTACCATAATGGTTCAGGAGTTATTACTAAACTTGGCTCCTACACTGACTGTCCGCAATTACTATGAGCTTACTATGATGGCATCTTCATTTATTCTTTCTGTCTTTTCCTGAAGTGTGAGATGATCAACTGTCAGTGAAATTGATTTAATATATATGGAAGCCCTAGTGCATATTGGTGATTCATCAATATTAGTTTACTTCATTCACGGTATTTGTGTTTTCTTTTATTCCCTTTTCTATCATCTTATTTTCTTCTTCTAATTCTCTCTGGACTAGTAAAATAGATAATTCCCAATCAATTGACAGTTTGTTCATAACCTGCCTTCTTTCAAACAGGACTCCCTAAAGCAAAAATCCAAGTGAAAAGGTCAATAAATTTGACTGCATTGAAATTTAAAATCTCTGCATTGCAATAATAGCCATATACAAAGTTAAAAATCAAGTGCGACTCTGTGAAAAAATATCTGTAACATATGAAACAAGAGGTTATTAAGCAAAATAGTTGAAGTACTGCACATCAATAAGAAAAAGAGAAACAAAAAATGTAGAAATGGCAAAAAATGTAAACAGACAATTCACAGAAGAGGAAATATGAATAGCCAATACATGTATGAAAAATTGCTCAAACTCTAGAAATTAGGAATATGCAAATTACAATAAAAATAACATACTGCTTATCCTCCATAAGATTAGAAAAAGTGTTAGAACATGATATAAAAATGCTGGTGAGTGCATGAGGTACTAACTGTGATATATTATTATTATTATTATTTTTGTTAGTTTCTGCTTTATAACAAAGTGAATCAGTCATACATATACATCTGTTCCCACATCCCTTCCCTCATGCATCTCCCTCCCTCCCACCCTCCCCATCCCACCCCTCCAGGCGGTCACAAAGCACCGAGCTGATCTCCCTGTGCTCTGCGGCTGCTTCCCACTATCTATCTACCTTACGTTTGGTAGTGTATATATGTCCATGCCTCTCTTTCCCTTTGTCACAGCTTACTCTTCCCCTTCCCCATATCCTCAAGTCCATTCTCAAGTAGGTCTGTGTCTTTATTCCCGTTTTACCCCTAGGTTCTTCATGACATTTTTTTTTTTAAATTCCATATATATGTGTTAGCATACGGTATTTGTCTTTCTCTTTCTGACTTACTTCACTCTGCATGACAGACTCTAGGTCTATCCACCTCATTACAAATAGCTCAGTTTCGTTCCTTTTTATGGCTGAGTAATATTCCATTGTATATATGTGCCACATCTTCTTTATCCATTCATCCGATGATGGACACTTAGGTTGTTTCCAGCTCCGGGCTATTGTGAATAGAGCTGCAATGAACATTTTGGTACATGTCTCTTTTTGAATTATGGTTTTCTCAGGGTATATGCCTAGTAGTGGGATTGCTGGGTCATATGGTAGTTCTATTTGTAGTTTTTTAAGGAACCTCCATACTGTTCTCCATAGTGGCTGTACCAATTCACATTCCCACCAGCAGTGCAAGAGTGTTCCCGTTTCTCCACACCCTCTCCAGCATTTATTGTTTCTAGATTTCTTGATGATGGCCATTCTGACTGGTGTGAGATGATATCTCATTGTAGTTTTGATTTGCATTTCTCTAATGATTAATGATGTTGAGCATTCTTTCATGTGTTTGTTGGCAGTCTGTATATCTTCTTTGGAGAAATGCCTATTTAAGTCTTCTGCCCATTTTTGGATTGGGTTGTTTGTTTTTTTGCTATTGAGCTGCATGAGCTGTTTATAAATTTTGGAGATTAATCCTTTGTCAGTTGCTTCATTTGCAAATATTTTCTCCCATTCTGAGGGTTGTCTTTTGGTCTTGTTTATGGTTTCCTTTGCTGTGCAAAAGCTTTTCAGTTTCATTAGGTCCCATTTGTTTATCTTTGTTTTTAGTTCCATTTCTCTAGGAGGTGGGTCCAAAAGGATCTTACTGTGATTTATGTCATAGAGTGTTCTACCTATGTTTTCCTCTAAGAGTTTGATAGTTTCTGGCCTTACATTTAGGTCTTTAATCCATTTTGAGCTTATTTTTGTGTATGGTGTTAGGGAATGATCTAATCTCATACTTTTACATGTCCCTGTCCAGTTTTCCCAGCACCACTTATTGAAGAGGCTGTCCTTTCTCCACTGTACATTCCTGCCTCCTTTATCAAAGATAAGTTGGCCATATGTACGTGGGTTTATCTCTGGGCTTTCTATCCTGATCCACTGATCTATCTTTCTGTTTTTATGCCAGTACCACACTGTCTTAATTACTGTAGCTTTGTAGTATAGTCTGAAGTCAGGCAGCCTGATTCCTCCAGCTCCGTTTTTCGTTCTCAAGATTGCTTTGGCTATTCAGGGTCTTTTGTTTTTCCAAACAAATTTTGAAATTTTTTGTTCTAGTTCTGTGAAAAATGCCAGTGGTAGTTTGATAGGGATTGCATTGAACCTGTAGATTGCTTTGGGTAGTAGAGTCATTTTCACAATATTGATTCTTCCAATCCAGGAGCATGGTATATCTCTCCATCTATTTGTATCATCTTTAATTTCTTTCATCAGTGTCTTATAATTTTCTGCATACAGGTCTTTTGTCTCCTTAGGTAGGTTTATTCCTAGATATTTTATTCTTTTTGTTGCAATGGTAAATGGGAGTGTTTTCTTGATTTCATTTTCAGATTTTTCATCATTAGTGTACAGGAATGCCAGAGATTTCTGTGCATTAATTTTGTATCCTGCTACTTTACCAAATTCATTGATTAGCTCTAGTAGTTTTTCGGTAGCATCTTTAGGATTCTCTATGTATAGTATCATGTCATCTGCAAACAGTGACAGCTTTACTTCTTCTTTTCCAATTTGGATTCCTTTTATTTCCTTTTCTTCTCTGATTGCTGTGGCTAAAACTTCCAAAACTAGGTTGAATAAGAGTGGTGAGAGTGGGCAGCCTTGTCTTGTTCCTGATCTTAGTGGAAATGGTTTCAGTTTTTCACCATTGAGGACAATGTTGGCTGTGGGTTTGTCATATATGGCCTTTATTATGTTGAGGAAAGTTCCCTCTATGCCTACTTTCTGCAGGGTTTTTATCATAAATGGGTGTTGAATTTTGTCGAAAGCTTTCTCTGCATCTATTGAGATGATCATATGGTTTTTCTCCTTCAACTTGTTAATATGGTGTATCACATTGATTGATTTGCGTATATTGAAGAATCCTTGCATTCCTGGAATAAACCCCACTTGATCATGGTGTATGATCCTTTTAATGTGCTGTTGGATTCTGTTTGCTAGTATTTTGTTGAGGATTTTTGCATCTATGTTCATCAGTGATATTGGCCTGTAGTTTTCTTTCTTTGTGACATCCTTGCCTGGTTTTGGTATCAAGGTGATGGTGGCCTCGTAGAATGAGTTTGGGAGTGTTCCTTCCTCTGATATTGTTTGGAAGAGTTTGAGAAGGATGGGTGTTAGCTCTTCTCTAAATGTTTGATAGAATTCGCCTGTGAAGCCATCTGGTCCTGGGCTTTTGTTTGATGGAAGATTTTTAATCACAGTTTCAATTTCAGTGCTTGTGGTTGGTCTATTCATATTTTCTATTTCTTCCTGAGTCAGTCTTGGTAGGTTGTGCATTTCTAAGAATTTGTCCATTTCTTCCAGGTTGTCCATTTTATTGGCATAGAGTTGCTTATAGTAATCTCTCATGATCTTTTGTATTTCTGCAGTGTCAGTTGTTACTTCTCCTTTTTCATTTCTAATTCTACTGATTTGAGTCTTCTCCCTTCTTTTCTTGATGAGTCTGGCTAATGGTTTGTCAATTTTGTTTATCTTCTCAAAGAACCAGCTTTTAGTTTGGTTGATCTTTGCGATCGTTTCCTTCATTTCTTTTTCATTTATTTCTGATCTGATCTTTATGATTTCTTTCCTTCTGCTAACTTTGGGGGTTTTTTGTTCTTCTTTCTCTAATTGCTTTAGGTGCAGGGTCAGGTTGTTTACTCGAAATGTTTCCTGTTTCTTAAGGTGGGATTGTATTGCTATAAACTTCCCCCTTAGAACTGCTTTTGCTGCGTCCCATAGGTTTTGGGTCGTCGTGTCTCCATTGTCATTTGTTTCTAAGTATTTCTTAATTTCCTCTTTGATTTCTTCAGTGATCACTTCATTATTGAGTAGTGTATTGTTTAGCCTCCATGTGTTTGTATTTTTTACAGATCTTTTCCTGTAATTGATGTCTAGTGTCATAGCATTGTGGTCGGAAAAGATACTTGATACAATTTCAGTTTTCTTAAATTTACCAAGGCTTGATTTGTGACCCAAGATATGATCTATCCTGGAGAATGTTCCATGAGCACTTGAGAAAAATGTGTATTCTGTTGTTTTTGGGTGGAATGTCCTATAAATATCAATTAAGTCCATCTTGTTTAATGTATCATTTAAAGCTTGTGTTTCCTTATTTATTTTCATTTTGGATGATCTGTCCATTGGTGAAAGTGGGGTGTTAAAGTCCCCTACTATGATTGTGTTACTGTCGATTTCCCCTTTTATGGCTGTTAGTATTTGCCTTATGTATTGAGGTGCTCCTATGTTGGGTGCATAAATATTTACAATTGTTATATCTTCTTCTTGGATCGATCCCTTTATCGTTATGTAGTGTCCTTCTTTGTCTCTTCTAATAGTCTTTATTTTAAAGTCTATTTTGTCTGATATAAGAATTGCTACTCCAGCTTTCTTTTGATTTCCATTTGCATGGAATATCTTTTCCCATCCCCTTATTTTCAATCTGTATGTGTCTCTAGGTCTGAAGTGGGTCTCTTGTAGACAGCATATATATGGGTCTTGTTTTTGTATCCATTCAGCCACTCTGTGTCTTTTGGTGGGAGCATTTAGTCCATTTACATTTAAGGTAATTATTGATATGTATGTTCCTATTCCCATTTCCTTAATGGCTTTGGGTTCGTTATTGTAGGTATAGTCCTTCTGTTGTGTTTCTTGCCTAGAGAAGTTCCTTTAGCATTTGTTGTAAAGCTGGTTTGGTGGTGCTGAACTCTCTCAGCTTATGCTTGTCTGTAAAGGTTTTAATTTCTCCATCAAATCTGAATGAGATCCTTGCTGGGTAGAGTAATCTTGGTTGCAGGTTTCTCTCCTTCATCACTTTAATTATGTCCTGCCACTCCCTTCTGGCTTGTAGAGTTTCTGCTGAGAGATCAGCTGTTAACCTGATGGGGATTCCCTTGTGTGTTATTTGTTGTTTTTCCCTTGCTGCTTTTAATATGATTTCTTTGTGTTTAATTTTTGACAGTTTGATTAATATGTGTCTTGGCGTATTTCTTCTTGGATTTATTCTGTATGGGACTCTCTGTGCCTCCTGGACTTGATTAACTATTTCCTTTCCCATATTAGGGAAGTTTTCAACTATAATCTCTTCAAATATTTTCTCAGTCCCTTTCTTTTTCTCTTCTTCTTCTGGAACCCCTATAATTCGAATGTTGGTGCGTTTAATGTTGTCCCAGAGGTCTCTGAGACTGTCCTCTGTTCTTTTCATTCTTTTTTCTTTATTTTGCTCTGCAGCAGTTATTTCCACTATTTTATCTTCCACCTCACTTATCCGTTCTTCTGCCTCAGTTATTCTGCTATTGATCCCATCTAGAGTATTTTTCATTTCATTTATTGTGTTTTTAATCGATGCTTGATTCATCTTTAGTTCTTCTAGGTCCTTGTTAACTGTTTCTTGCATATTGTCTATTCTATTTCCAAGATTTTGGATCTGGGAGATAGAATCTTGGATCATCTTTACTATCATTATTCTGAATTCTTTTTCAGGTAGACTGCCTATTACCTCTTCATTTGTTAGGTCTGGTAGGTTTTTATCTTGCTCCTTCACCTGCTGTGTGTTTTTCTGCTTTCTCATTTTGCTTATGTTACTGTGTTTGGGGTCTCCTTTTTGCAGGCTGCAGATTCGTAGTTCCCGTTGTTTTTGGTGTCTGTCCCCCGTGGCTAAGGTTGTTTCAGTAGGTTGTGTAGGCTTCCTGGTGGGGGGGACTAATGCCTGTGTGTGTTCTGGTGGTTGAAGCTCGATCTTGTCTTTCTGGTGGACAGGTCCACGTCTGGTGGTGTGTTTTGGGGTGCCTGTGGCCTTATTATGTTTTTAGGTATCCTCTCTGCTAATGGGTGGGGTTGTGTTCCTGCCTTGCTAGTTGCTTGGCATAGGGTGACCAGCACTGTAGCTTGCTGGTCGTTGACTGAAGCTGGGTGCTGGTGTTGAGATGGAGATCCCTGGGAGATTTTCGCTGCTTGATATTATGTGGAGCTGGGAGGTCTCTTGTGGACCCGTGTCCTGAAGTTGGCTCTCCCACTTCAGAGGCACAGCACTAACTCCTGGCTGCAGCACCAAGAGCCTTTCATCCACCCGGCTCAGAATAACAGTGAGAAAAAGTAGAAAGAAATAATTAGTAGAAGAAAGAAAGAGAGATTGAAAGAAAGGAAGAAGGGAAGTAAGGAAGGAAGGAAGGAAGAAAGAAAGAAAGGAGGGAGGGAGGAAGGATGGAAAGAAAGGAAAGAAAGGAGGGAGGGAGGGAGGAATGAAAGCAAAAGGAAGAGTGAATGGAAGAAGAGAGGGAGGGAGGGAGGAAGGAAAGAAAGAAAGAAAGACAGGAGGGAGGGAGGGAGGGAGGAAGGAAAGAAAAAGAAAGTGGAAAGAAGAAGGGTGGGAGGGAGGGAGGGATGGAGGAAAGAAAAAGAAAGAAGGAAAGGAGGAGCGGAGGGAGGGAGGGAGGAAGGGAAGGGAGGAAAAAAAGAAAGAGCAGGTAAAGTAAAATAGAATAAAGTATGAAATATAGTAGCGTTATTAAAATTAAAAAGTAATTATTGAAAAAAAACACGGACCGAAAGAACCCTGGGACATATGGTGGAAGCAAAGCTATACAGAGAGAATCTTACACAGAAGATTACACATACACATTCACAAAAAGAGAGCAGGGGGAAAAATCAAAAATCTTGCTCTCCAAGTCCACCTCCTCGATTTGGGATAATTCGTTGTAAAAAGAGGAAAAGGGCGAAAAGTCTGAAATCTTGCTAAGTCCACCTCCTTAATTTGAGATAATTCGTTGTAAAAAGAGGGAAAAAAAAGGGGGAGGGAAGTCTTAAATCTTGTCCTCAAGGTCCACTTCCTCAATTTGGGATGATTCGCTGTCCATTCATGCACTCCACAGACGCAGGGCACATCAAATGGACCGTGGAGCTTTAATCCGCTGCCTCGGAGGCTGCACAGAGAGATTTCCCTGTCTCTGCTCTCACAGCTCCCGGGTCTCAGCCTTGGACCTGGCCCCGCCTCTGCGCGTAGGTCGCCGGAGGGCGTCCGTTCTTCGCTCAGACAGGACGGGTTTAAAGGAGCCGCTGATTCGGGGGCTCTGGCTCACTCAGGCAGAGGGGAGGGAGGGGAATGCCCTCTCCTCGCGCACCAGGCAACAAAAGGGAAAAAAGTCTCTTGCCTCTCCGGTAGCTCCAGACCCTTTCCCCGGACTTCCTCCGGGCTAGCACTAACCCCTTCAGGGTCTCTTCCTGCCGCCAGCCCCAGACCTCTCCCTGCGCTCCGACTGAAAGCCGATACCCGAGCCTCAGCTCCCAGCCCCGCCCGCCCTGGCGGCCGAGCAGACAAGCCTCTCGGGCTGGTGTGTGCCTGAGGGCACCGATACTCTGTGCCAAAATCTCTCTGCTTTGCCCTCCACACCCCTGTTGCTGTGCTCTCCTCCGCTACTCCGAAGCTTTCCCCCTCCGCCACCTGCAGTCTCCGCCCTCGAAGGGGCTTGTAGTGTGTAGAAACCTTCCCTCCTTCACGGCTCCCTCCCACTGGTGCAGGTCCCGTCCATATCCTATTGTCTCTGTTTATTCTTTTTTTCTTTTGACCTACCCAGGTATGTGGGGAGTTTCTTGCCTTTTGGGGGGTCTGAGGTCTTCTGTCAGCGTTCAGTAGGTGTTCTGTTGGAGTTGTTCCACGTGTAGATGAATTTCTGATGTATCTGTGGGGAGGAAGGTGATCTCCGCGTCTTACTCTTCAGCCATCTTCCTCCGGCTCTCCTGTAATATATTATTGATGATGTATAAATTGCTATACTTCTCTGGGAGGAGATTTTGCAACATCTCTTCAAATTAAAAACATACATCTCTTATACAATCCAGCTATGTAATTGCTCAGTTTCTATCCTGGAGAAACACTTGCACATGTGCCTGTGGAGTCATGTGATAATAGGTATCATTTATTGATAAATTGCTTCCACTGGTTTAAGTGCTTTGCATACTTAAATGCCTTTAATCCTCATTAGTTCCCATTGGTATCCCCATTTTACAAATTTAGAACCTAGAATTTGAAGTCAGGTAGTCTGGCTCCAGAAACTGTGTGCTTTCCATTATGCCATATTATCTCACAAGAGAATTGTTCTCTTGTAAAAGGATTTCCATTGCAACATTGTAACAGGAAAACACTACTAAATGATTTGGAATGTAATGCAGTATGAAAAAGGAATGAGGTACATTTGTATCATTGGTTCTTAAGCAGGAGCAATTTTGCTCCCCAGGGAATATCTGGCAGTGTATGGAGGTAGTTTTGATTGTCACAAATGCAAGGGGATGGAAAGAAGTACTACTGTTATCTGGTAGAGGTCAGGGATGCTGCTAAACATCCTACAATGCACAAGGAAGCCTCTCACTACAAGGAACTATCTGGCCTCAAATCACAATAGTGACCCTGATCTACACTTGTATGAATTGTTCACTAAGAAATATTGTTCATTTCACAAGGCAACTTGTAGATTATATCACTTATTTAAAAAAGACACACACACATATAGGGCAGTATATATCCTTAATGTGTGTAAACTTGTCTGTTTGCATATATAAGTTTGGGAAGAGGTCTAAAATAATGCATACAAATTCTTAAATGTGATTACTCCTGAAGGGTGGTAGAAGGGGCAAGGACTGTGGGGAGAGGATGGACAAAGAGAACTTTAAAGATAGAAGCAATGTTTTAAAAGTGTTAAGAAAAATGTATTTGTGTATATTTATAGAATTCAAATTAATTTAAAAGTACTACTGAGTACTGATTACAACTTACCAACCTGACAAAGATAAACAGAAGACAAGGGGCAGTCATGGCAGGGTGGAATGAAAGGCTGCTCCGACACACCAAGAAATGTATATTTTTAAAGAAATATTTCCTATGAAACGTGGTTTCAGGAGGCCTATGGTTTGCTCCCATTCATATAACAAATCCTAGAACCATCCACTATGTACATCTGTGTATCAAAGTAGAAAATTACTGAAGGAAACACCCCAATTGAGAGGATTCTAGGGATAGAAGTGGAATTCAGAACCGAAGGGAGTTTCACTTTACTTGTTTTAGATAAAGATGGTTCAAAAATAACATTCTGTGTCACTTTAGTAACTGGAAGAAAATCAGTTAAAAATGTGCACAGATACAAATACACAGGATGTTATTGGCTGTGACATTACTTAAATTCCTAAAACAAAAATAAAACAATGTAAATACACAAGAACAAGAGATAGAACAAATAAATTAGTCTCTGCTCATTTAAACAAGTGTCTTATTAAGAATAACAGTTTGGAAGTATGTTCATTAGTATGGGTAGATGATTCAATCATATGACTAAATGAAAAAAGGCAATCATAAAGCATATACATGGAAGGGGAGTAACCAGGATTTTAAGAATTATCTCTGAGGGTTGGAAGTAGAAGCGCTTTTGTGTTTCCTTAATTATGATTTGCTCTATGTTCAAATTTTTCATACTTGACTTATTTCTTTAATAAAGAAGTTTAACAAATAAGAAAACCAAGTGTTTTAGATAGCATAAAGAGTCCATGCATTATAGCAATAAAGATATATTTAAAGTAACTAAGAATAATAGAAAAGGGAACTATGGGTAAGAAAGTAAAATCAAATCAGAAGTAAAAGGCAGAATAAATCACAGTAAAATTGGGTCCAAGTTTGGCTCTGCTGTTTAAGTGCTGACTGGCTGGGTGAGTTACTGAAACCATTTGAGCTTCAGTTTCCCATCTATAAATGCAATAACTGTACCTATTTCTTAAGCCTGTTTGAGGGTTAAACAAGAAATTATATTAACATACACTGAAGTATTGTTTAGCGCTTTAGAGAAATCCTCAAAAGCTCAACTGAGGTAAATACTATTTACTGAGGATTTTCCAAAGTCTACATAATTTATTCATTTCTCTAGATCCTCAAAAGTGGTTGAGTAGCCATGTGTTAGAGATTGCTCTCTGATTAGGACCCTGAACGTAGTTTTTAACCTTGTTACTCAGCGTGTTCAAAGAATCAGCAGTATTTCTAAGAGATTGTTAGAAATACCAAATCTTGACTCACCCCAGACCTATGAGATCAGAATATGCATGGGAATCCCCCTAAGACAGAGGTCCCCAACATTTTTGGCACCAGGGATCGGTTTCGTGTAAGTCAGTTTTTCCACGGATGGGGTAGGGGGGTGTTCAGGCGGTAATGCAAGTGATGGGGAGTGGCAGATGAAGCTTCACTCACTCGCCCGCCACTCACCTCCTGCTATGCAGCCCCATTCCTAACAGACCTTGGACCAGTACCGGTTGGTGGCCCAGGGTTTGGGGACCCCTGCCCTAGGGGATTCATATGACATTGAACTATTTAATACCAGTTAAGAATAAAATCATGTGCTTTAATAATCAGCTGGGCTAGGTTTGGACTGTCAGTGGCTTATGAAAATTGAGGCATCTAATAAGGGCTTGTGACTAGTGAGACAGGCATCCCATCTCTAGTCAGAAAGGCCAGTATTACCCATTTTGGTCTCAAGGTTAGCTGCAAGGTAAGTGATGAGACATTGTTCAGTATAACCACACAGTACACATGGCCATTGCACCTGCACATTGAGTAAATGTCACTAAATCTGTGAAATATTTCAGAAGCTAAGTCAAACCAAGGTGCATTCCCATGTGCTGTGGTGGAGTGAAATTTGATCAATAATTCATTCCTTCTACACAAATAAAGGTGCATAAGAAATGCCCAAAGACAACAGAGAGGCTCACTTCAGCTGATCAATAACTAGTCAAAACCTGTGGTCTGTGGTAACTCTTGAGTCAGAGTTTCTATCCTCTTGGCTTCTACCTTGTTGGTAGGGGGGCATTGTATTTAGTGTTCCTGTTGCTGTTTGCTAAGGTCCTAGCTCATCCTATTCTTCAGAAATTGTCCATGTGCCTTTGTAGGGTTGTGACCAAACTAGTAGAGGTGTTCTTTTAATTAATTCAGGCCAGCAGAGAGCTCTGCAAAAAATGCACAAATCATGGTTTGATACCAGGGTGCCCTGACCATTGACACGGCAAAGCCATCTAGACTCTAGAGGAGGCTGGAAACCCATCAGATGTTTTTAGAAGATTTTGTTGGGTTTTTCACTTTTTTGGTTTGTTCTTACAGGAATATGCATTTTTGAGGTTTGTCTTGGGGTGTCTGTCAAGGAATGCATGTTTTGAAGGGGTGAGGAAGGGAATGCAGTTAGTATGTCACAGTAGGGTGACTGAGAAGGCAGAGAAAAATGTCAGGATACTGAGTCTCTCCTGCAGGAAGGAGGTAAAGGAAGAGATGGGAAAAGTTGGTGGTAGTAACTCCACCTTTCTGCTTAGATGCACACCTCTGTCACTTCTCTTTGTTCAAAAGCACTGTTATATTGAGCAAGGAGCACAGGTTTTGAAGTCAGAAAAATACTAAATTCATCTCTGTGTTTTGACCCTTTCTTGTTGGGTATCTTGCAGCTCATTACCTCTCTCAGCTTTCGTAGCTGTACATTGAGACTCATAATATCTAATGCATGGGGTTGTTATATTCACTTAATTAAATTAAATTGCTTAGCTTAAAACCTGGCACATTCTGAGTACTCCATAAATAGTAGTTATTTGTGTATTACCTTTCTCTTAATGAGCAGTTGGTGACTCTCCTCAGATCTTCCTGGGCACCTCTTGCCAACAAGCCCAGGTAGAATGGGTCACTGTCTCCTTAACCTTTCTGGTGGTTATAAAACTTGCCCTATTACTCATTATTTTATAATGATGTATTTAATGTCTGTCTCCTGTCCCTCCTATGAACTCTTTAAGTTTAGTGACTGTCTTATTTATCTTTGCAACCCCAGTATTTCCTACAGAGCTTGGCAAAAAGATTCACCAATAAAGCTAGTGGACTCCGTGTATCAGTGGGTTTTAAAGATGGTGACAGGGCTACCGGACAACTCTCTAGTACAACTGAAGGACACCAGGATGAAGCCAATTCCAAATCAATGAAGCAGCCGGGATATCTCTGGCAAGAACTCTAGATCACGGGTCCCCAACCCCCAGGCCACAGAGAAGTACCAGTCTGTGCCCTATTAGAAACCGGACCACAGAGCAGGAGGTGAGCGGTGGGTGAAGGAGAGAAGCTTCCTCTGTATTTACAGCCACTCCCCATTGCTCGCATTACTACCTGAGCTCCGTCTCCTCTCAGATCAGAGGCGGCATTAGATTCTCATAGGAGTGCGGACCCTACTATGTACTGCGCATGCAAGTGATCCAGGTTGCACGCTCCTTATGAGAATCTAATGCCTGATGATCTGAGGTGGAGCTGATGCAGTGACGCTATCACTGGGGAATGGCTGCATATACAGATTATCATTAGCAAAGAGGTTTGACTGCACAGAGACCATAATAATTCAACTGCTTGCAGGCTCATATCAAAACCGTATCAGTGAGCGGCAAGTGAAAGCAAGCTTAGGGCTCCCACTGATTATGCATTATGGTGAGATGTATAATTATTTCATTGTATATTACAATTAATAATAATAGAAATAAAGTTCACAATAAATGTAATGCCCTTGAATCATCCTGAAACCCTTCCCCCACCCCCAACCCCAGTCTGTGGAAAAATTATATTCCACGAAACTGGTCCCTGGTGCCAAAAAGGTTGTAGACCACTGCTCTAGATTGCTGTGAGTTCTATGGAACGGATATAAGCTAGTTCCTGAAAGGTGAGGATTAAAAAGTCCACAAACATAAAATATTACTCGGCCATATAAAATAATGCAATAATGCCATTTGCAGCAACATGGATGGACCTAGAGATGATCATACTAAGTGAAGTAAGTCAGACACAGAAAGACAAATAACATATAACACTTATATGTGGAATCTAAGATATGATGCAAGTGAATTTATTTACAAAACAGAAATAGACTCACAGACATAGAAAACAAACTTATGGTTACCAAAGGGATAGCAGGGAGTGGGGAGAAGAGAGGTAAATTAGGAGCTTGAAATTAACCTATACACAACATTATATATAAAATAGATAAACAACAAGGACCTACCGTATAGAACAGGGAACTATATTCAATATCTTGTAATAATCTATAAAGGAAAAGAATCTGAAAAAGAGTATATAACTGAATCACTTTGCTGTACCCCTGAAACTAACACAATATTGTGAATCAACTCTACTTCAATTAAAAAAAAAAAGGCCACAAACAGTGAAGCAAAGTTCCTTGCCATATATGATCAAAGAGACCAAATTTAACATTCTCTCCAGATGGCGTTGGAACAAATTCAAATCAGGTTGAGGACAAAACACTTTTTGTTTTTTCTTCCCACAAAGTATTTCATAGGTTTTTCAACTTGATACAAAACAGCCACCACCTAGGAACCAAACACAAAAATTCAAGGTAAAGCTTGTTTTCCTTTCTGGAGCCTTCTGAGGCCTTATCCTTCACTAGAATGTCATCTGAGTGCCTTTATTTAACAAAACCACAGAATCATTAAGCCTAGAGCAGTCCCACAGCTCCATGATGCCTCATCCTGATAACAAAAGCAGCTGTTGCACACCCACCAGCCTAACATGGATCAAAAATCTGGCAGGGTTCCCTCATGCCCCATCTAAGCTAAACGAAAGCCCTTAGCAACCCCAAACTTTCCACCACCCCACCACCCATGTTGGGTTGGCCGCAGGCCACAGCTATGGCTCTTCCAGCCAATCAGAGGAAACGTTGCCCCGTGTACTGACAGGTCGGATGATTCTCATCACCAATATGCTTACCTGACTCCCTATCAAATTCAGAGAGCTTGCTCTTTTCCTATCGGACTTGCGCTTTTGTGTATTTTTTCTTTATTGGAACTGGCAACATGAAGCTACTTAAACACAGCTCCATCTGTCAGTATCGGGTCCTGCAGGTAGAGTGTCGTGTTTGATTTCAGATTATCATTTGTTGTGTTGTCAAGAAGGGCTTGGGGAGGGAGAAAAAAAAACCTGCGTGCAAACTGTTCTTTGGTTAAAATACACAAAGAAGTTATTTGCAACTTTGACTGTGACTCTGATCCGTGCTCCTCAAATTTCTCAACAGCTTCTGTGACATTCATAAGGTGATCCCCAAAGACTTGCCCACAGCGTAAAGCAGACCTTAACCCTGAGCTTGGAGCCCACTTTTGTTCATTCCTCATTTGCAAAGCAACCAAAAAGAGTAACGCTTGTCTTTAATGGACAATGCATGAGCATAAACAGAACCAGTGCACCCTTGTTTAACTCCCTGATACGTGGAGTACTTACAGATGGGATGGACTATTGTAAGAAATTCTGCCTCTGGGTATCTGTGCCAAGGAGATGAACTAAATACAGAATATACCCTAAGTACCATTCTTTGCAACATATTTATAATTGCAAGGTATGGAAAACAAGATAAACATTCAACATTAGTAACAGAACAGCAGAATGTTGATAATTTTTGAAGCTGAAAGATGGACAGGTGGTGCATGTGCTGTTTTCTGTTAAAAAATCATAATTATAAAGATAATGTTCATCCAAAAACCACATACAATTTGCAGATGTGGTGTGACTTTTGTGTTTTAAAAATACAAACAAAAAACATGGAAGTCATCAATGGCACATGACTTAATGTTTAGAGCCACGTCCTGGCCACGCTGTTGAGAATGCAATTGTGCCTAATAAAAAAACAGGCACTGCAGGCAAACATTGTATTTGATTGTTTTCTTGAGCATTTACTCAAAATGACAGTCTTGAAAAACAGACTGTAGGAGCTGAGTGAATAGGAGAGTGGACAGGTAAAGTTGGACATATTGTAAAAAGTGGAGGGGAGTAGTGCCAGAGCATCTGCAGAGGGAAAGTAGAGATAGCTGGGCAGAAATGTGAAGGCACTAGGATGCCACAAATGTGGGTAGAATGTGAAACTGATTTTCTTCTGATCCAGAACGGGAAAGTGGTCCCCTTTCTCAGACCCAGATTTGAGGAAGTGGCTTTGTCTTTAGAAACAAGATTTCTCTTTCTCAACCCGGCAGCCACTGGGACCCAAGGACCACAATCCAGACACCAAATAAAAATGGATCTGAGCTCTCTCTCTGGTGACAGCAGAGTAAATAGTCCTGATCTATTTCTCTTCCACGCTTCATTTTGGTTTTTGACTGTGATGCTCAATCTCTCATCTTCAGACCATATAACCTTCCAGACAAGATTTGGCATGCTGTCTCCCATTGTGGCTCTCTTCTTTCCCAATTTAAGTTCTCCTTGTGTTGTGCTACCTCACAATACCTTGGGGCAAAACACCTTCCTACTTGCCCTCATTTCTGAGGGCAACCTCATGGCTCCTCAAATAACTGCAATATGACAAACAAAAATCATTCAGGCAGAGAGAGGAGTGGAGTGATCTGCATTTATTCAGGGCACTAGACAATCCTACTAGCCCTGTTCGTAATCCCATGATGAGAGAGTTTGGGGACAATGTTTCAGAGAAACCCCAGATGTCTCTCTATTTCTTTTCTTTATTTCCATGAGGACATTTGATGGAATCATTAACACTGTCAAACAGAGCAACTAAGTTAAAGGAAAAAATATAGAATTCACCAGGAAAAGATGAGTGCTTTTTTGTCAGTGAAACTGAATTTTGATCGACAAAGTTCCAGAATTGTGGCAAGTTAGTGTACCTGCCACATCAGGAAAATGAGTGGTGTCACAAGAAAATGATCTCAAATACCAGTCTGTAGGGAATTCACTCCGGAGAAGATGTATGTCATTCTTTGAATTAAAAAAAATATTGACCACTAATTTTTAAAATTACTATTGCTATATATGTTCAACTAACTTTGAGTTATTCATACTCATTGAAGGGAATGAAATCCTAGAAATCCAGATAATAATGAGTAATTCAAAACCATATTTCAGTAGCTTTTCACAAAGCTGTGTCGACCTGCCCACCACCAAACTACAGTGTTAAGATTGTCACTGCAGGTTGGTATACATTTTTGTGCTTGGGTTATTTGATGTGGGATTTGGCCAAAACCACATAACAAAGAATTTCATTTCCACAGGATTCAGCTGTCATTTAAATTTTACCCTGAAAACTACTCAGGATTGCAAATACGATTATACCTCTCCTGGCCTCTGCTGTATACAACTTTGATTCTTCTCTTGAAAGTCCTTTTGTTTAGCCTGGGACACAAGCGTGATAGGGAAGCAAAGCAGGCAACATGATTTGTCAAAAACGTCTAGAATTAAGTAGGAGGGAGAAAAAGCAAATTCTCATCGTTGCTTGCCAGTTGTATTATGTTCATATGCCTCTTCCCATGTCTACTAAACAAGAAAATCACTAGCTACCTTAAATTGAATGCTTACAATGTAACATGAACTATTCCAAGGTCTCAATATTATTAACTTGTTTATTCCTTACCAAAAAACCCCGTGTGGTAAGTACTATTATTGTCTCTATTTTACAGACAAAGAAACTGAGACAACTCATCTGAAAATCACATAGCTGGTAAAATGAGCTGGGATTTAAATGGTGACCTCAGGACGTTCCTGCCTCATGGCCATTTCGTGCAGGGGTGTGTGGCAGAAATGATTGACTCTCATGGGGGCCCCATCCACTCCTAGAGAACGCATTCATGTTTTAGCTGGGCATGGGGTTACCACAGTATTCTCCAGCCTCTTTTGCAGGTAGGTGTGGTTAAGTGACTACAATAAGAATGTGAGTGGAAAGGATATGGGCAGCTCAGATAATCTTAAAAGTGATTGCCCTGATTTTCCTCCTTCTTCTTCTTTCTGCTGTCTGCAAAGGCTGTTGCTAGAACTCTGTTTGAAGCTATGCAGTTGAGGATGGCAGACTGACTCTCCAGCCTGTATTAGAGGATAACTTTGAGAAGCAGAGACCTCTACCCCATCCCAGACTGTTATGTGAGAGAGAAATAAACTCCTCTTATTCGGCCACTGTACTGTAGTTCTCTTTGTAACAGTAGTTTGTGGCACAGTATTCTAACAAATACAGTTTCTTAAGTAGTATTGTACTGGACCAAGCTCGTACTAATTCTTGAGAGACAGCTGTTCAATATTCAGGAGTTTTTTGAGCTGGTTGCTAAACTGTTCATGGTAGTTCAAAAAAATTGGCAAACATTACAAATCAGGGCTATTTTAAAAGTTAATTTAATTTAATTTTAAAGAACTGGTTTTCTAGCATAACATTGGGTATGAGGCTTTAATGAAATAATTCATATAAATGCATGGCAGAGTGACCAGTATCTAGTAAATGCTCAATAAATAATTATATTATTATGGATAATAGATAAATTAAAACAGACATTAATTCAGTAATTTTTCATACTCAAAGAAAAACCATGAATACCTTATTTCCTTTCCTCAAATCACACAGATCTCCTTTGTGTAAAACAAACCTTCAGGATGCCATATTCTCTCCCACCCATCCTGGGTATAATGAGCAAGTGAGTCTCATAGCAAGTTTTTACTTTTTTTGTAAGTTTTAGAACTGATTAACAATTTATTAAACACAGTCATTCTTCTTTTCCCATAAGTAAGATTTAAAAATGTAAACCAGAAGGAATTTTATATCAAAACATGATCTTTAAATCTTACTAAATACAGGGGAAATTTTTCTTTCCAAGATTTTAACTTTCCTCTCTTAAGTATTTTCAATTTTTGAAGAGCGTTCTTCAACAATGGAGTTTCCAGCACAGCTGCTTTATCAAGTTGTTAGAAGCCTCAGAATTTCTAGAGTCAATTTAATTCTAAAATTATTAAGCCACTAATACTAAAAAAAAAAAAAACCCTTGAAATCTGTGATCACTAATAAGATCTTGCACTTTGAACGTGTCCAAGGATGTGACCTACCCACTTCCTGCTAAAACAGATTAATGGGATTGCACATCGCTAATCAATAGTGGCACTCTTCCCGCCACCTTGGAGAGTGCCTCAGCATCTTCTTCAACAAAGTATTCCAGGCAGCCACTATTAACCAGAGGTGAAAATTTTTTCACAATTCATTATAGTCTAACCTCCCATCACCACAGGAATCCAAGACTAAAGTCTTGACCAAGTATCCAGTTTCCACAGCAGGGTTCCTGATACCATCTGAGACCTTCTGATCCCAAACATTTCCCGAGCTGCTGATTGGCCCTGACATTTTGATTTCCATTGTTCTTTATAAAGTCCAAATTCTTTAACATGGTCTAAGCACCAGACTACCTTCCATCTTTATCCTGTACCACTCTTTCCCTTGTGCTGCTTATTCTTTACTTGCCTCTCTAGAGATATTCTCCATCTGTCTCAACCCTGTCCTGTGCTCTGAGATGCTGGCCTCTGCAGACTATTTCACTTGGATTCTCTTAGGGTTTGAGTGGCTGTGTTCCCCTACTCGTGACAAAAGCCTCATCAGGCTAGACTCCTCCCACATCTGTGTCTCCCTGGCTTACAGGGACAACCTCTATCTTGGCTCTGTAGGCTTCCACTGCTGCTGATAGCTGTGTGCTTGCCCAGCCCTTATTGTTCAGCTTCCCACACCTCTGTAATACTCTCCTCAGCAAACTCTCTTCAATTGCCCTTTTTGAATATCCTATATCCTTCCTTCCAAGACTTTGTAGGATACACCCCCTTGACTATACACACACACACACACACACACACCTTGGCAACCTTCTCACTCTTGAGATCTTAGCTCAGGTATCATATATACAGGGAAATTGTCTCTGATCTCTTATAGCCTAAATCATTTAAAAATATCTCTTCTTCATAGTCTTCATCTTCATTTATAAGTATACATTTATTTTATAATTATTTCATTAATGTTTGTCTCCTTCTACTAGCGTACATCATCTTTGAAAACAGGTGAATGTTACTAACCAGGATATCCTCAGTGTTAAAGAAAAGACAGAGCCAGACAGTAGTTAAAGCAGTAAAAAGAGATTTTACTCATGAACTATTGCAATAAGAAAAAGAGACCTCAGTATGTGTAGAGCTGGGTTCAATTTGGAATACTGTCTGGAAAAATGGGGTTTGTAGCGAAGGAGCAGGGTGGAGGTCAGGAGATGGAAAATTACTGAGAGAAAACATTAAGAGTCAGGGAGAATTCTGGCTAAACTGACTTGGTAGGATTCTTGCTGAAGGCAGGCCAAGGTGATCAGTTATGGCCTGGGGCATGGTGGGGATGAGAAATTTGATGAGATATCAGGGGTAATCAAATATCCAGGGTGGGGACTGTCGCTAAACTGACTTAGCAGAATTTTTGCTAAAATTGGTACAAAGATAGACACAGAAGTCCAAAGATTGAATCCTAATTGAGAAGAAAATTTAGAGGAACCTGACAAAGTTTGGTCAGTGAGAGAGTTTTGGTCACTAGCACTTGTTATGATGTCTGGCATACAGCATAACTAGACCTGGGAAATAATGTCTGATCAAACTCCTCCTAATGCCAGGACCTTGGCCTTCACCCCAGTAGCTTATATGTTCCCTTAGGCCTATCTGGTCTCTGGCGCCAGTTAACTACAATTAATCTGATCATACCATCAACCAAGTTTCTGTTCCAACAATCCTTTCATGGATCCTTCCAGCAATGGAAAACTCACCCCCTCTCATAAGTCATACAATGGTAGGGTAGCTCCATTGAAAAAAAAATATTTTCCTTCTATTGAAATGGAATATGTTTTCTATTAGAAACATTGTCTTGTTCTCTAAAGCACCACAGAAAACTTAAAACCATCTTCCGTGAGACAATTCTTAAATATCTAAGGACAGACATCAAGGTCATGTTTTGATTCTTCTCTGATTTAAGGAAGGTCACCTTTCTCCACAACCATTCTTCCCCTTTTCCCAATACTGCAGTGCTCTGTTTAGGCCTTAAATTTAGCATTTACCCTTCTGGGCTGCTAATCCTCCATTCCAACTCTCAGGTGCATTTTCTAGCCTCTCTGCCCTGCTCCTTGCCCCAGGAGCCTGAACTTTATAAATGTCATCACCTAAGCTCCATTACCTGACACAGAAATGACAAGGCCTTGTAACATGACTGTGCTCACTCATTGTTGGGGAGCTGCCCAGACAATATTTGGCCTCAGTTTGAAAGCCTAGACAGATCCTAAAGGCTAGGATAGTGGGAGGCTCTCAGCTAGCTGTGCTCCTCCTGGCAGGTTCCTTTTTTGAATCAGGATCTGAGTAGTTCACCATGCTGTCTGCCCCAGGATGATAATCATTGAAGTGTAAACAGGAGACCAGCAATTTTGGTTGAATGACAAGTATATCTACAGATCAGAGTATCAACTTCATTTGCTAGAAATACAAACTTTCAGGTCCCACAGAAACTACTGAATCAGAATCAGTACAACAAGACCTCCCGGGTGATTCATAGATGTATTATAGCTAGTGAAGCACTGATGTACAGGATATTTTGCTACATTTCTGAAGACATGAAGATTTTTTCTCTGGAGAACTATACCCATCCACCCAGTCTATATAGCCCCTCTCATCCTCTTATGACTGTCTTGTCAATGTTTTGTGAACCCCTCTGTAGCCACAGTTGTTTGGCCTGGGGGTGGATGCTGGATCAGAAGTGGGACAAATTCTCTGATTTCAGTATTTAGAAATGCTAACCCTAACCCTAAGTTTTTTTGAAATGTGGATGAGAGATTTCAGTTTATCATATACTGAGTTTGAATTGAGGTGATGCAACCTTGGGAATTAAGGGGCCGCCGTATTCTACCATGTGTGCCTAGAAGTAGAGAAAGCCATTTCGTAAAAATATCATATACACCTCACTTTTTTTCACTTGTTTTGTTTGTTTGCTTTAATTATTTGCCCAACTCAGTTTTTACTATTTGTAACCAAAAGAGTCTAAGACAGATGATAAATAGCTTTGGGATATGAATAAAGTTGGGGTGTCATAGTGAAATATTAGAAAAAACTGGCAGGTATTTTATGCTAAGCTTATGCATCATTTTTACCCTGTTGAGTTGTCTAGTTTCAGGGTCTGCCAGAGTATTGTATACAAAATAAAACTTTTTTTTTAGTTCTTTAGGTTATGACAGGTCAAAGAACTGATCCAAATTCCAAACTGATCAAAATCACAAGACACTGACTGACCAATCAGAACACTATACATTTCTATAGAAAAATATAATTGACAAGCAGACTGTCATTAAGCCAGGAAAATCATGGAAAAGAGTATTTTATATTAGAACATATCTGACATTTGCACAGTATTCCCACAGCCATTGTCATATTTTGCACCTAAGATGCTCTGTTGTTTGGCCTGTTAAAAGAATCTCACCTGGGGAGTGCTGGTAAATTTGTACTGCTTGATTCCCTTTCTTCTAGAATCCATGATGAGCTCCACGTTACTCCTTGCTTGCGTGTGCTTGCTTCCAATTCGTTTATTTTTTCTTGTTTTAAAAAATTATTTTATTGCAGTATAGTTGACTTACAATGCTGTGTTAATTTCTGCTATACAGCAAAGTGATTCAATTATATATATATAGTGATTCAGTTATATATATATGTATATATATATACATATATATATTCTTTTTCACATTCTTTTCCATTATGGTTTATTACAGGATATTGAATATGGGTCTCTGTGCTATACACAATTTAAGAGTTTTTTTTGGAGGGTGTGTGCATACTTTATTTTCATTTTTAATTGCTGAAGGATTTCAGAAATATACAAAGTAGGGAAACCAGCCCCATCACTCAGGTTCCATCCTCTTCAGCCATCTGCTTGCACCCTCCCGCAGAAGGCAGATCCCAGACACCACATCATCTCATGTGCAAACACTTGAGCATCCTCCGCACCCTCTTATGTGCAGGGTTTTATTTTGATGTCCAGTCGCCCACGGGGGTTTTGGTTTCCTTCCGGGAGGTGGCTGGCTTGTGTCTGATGCTCGGCGCCTGCAAGCCTCAGCGGGCACCTAAGCAGCCTCCCCTCTCTTCCAGCGACCTGGTGAACGGCCTCGTGGCACTCATGAACAGCAAGGTCAGCAGCCCCGTCAACCTGGTGAGTCCCTCTCTCCGCCCACTCCCTCCCCAGCAGGCCGGTTCCTGCTTTGCTTCATTTGCCATCAGCACGCTCAGGTCACGTGCCTGTTTGTTGCTTGCCCAATACTACAGGAAAATACGCAGAATAGAACAAAACAGGAGTCCACAGAGAAGTAAGACATCTGGGACACGTGGCTGAGCCACGTGATAAATACTAACCCCACTCGGTCCACAGGAAGGGCCACATATAGAAATTCGTGAAGGCTTTGATGGTTGTAGGTGATGTTCTTTGTGCCCTTTGTCCATCACTGAATGTGCAGTCGGTCTCGATAAGGCTTGCTTTCTGGGGCTGTAGAAGATAGAGTGGCTAGGACAGTTTCCCTCACTGTCACGTCTGTGATCACCAATCCCTTTTATCCTGGTAGATTTTATGGAAAACTGTACATGTTTAATGGTCATTTCATAAGATTAGTTACCATGGAGAAATTTCCCACCTTACTGAATGTAAATTATTGTAATTGCTGTTATTATTACTCAAATTAGAAAGATAATTACCAAGCTAGTCTTCAATTCTGGGAACATGCTCTGAGTCTTTCAGTGTCCCCTCTGAAAATACATTCTTAAATTTGTGTGTGAAGTCCATGCTATTTGGCTACACTCTGTGAAGTATTAACAAAAATAAGACACACAATTTGAGGTGACTCTTTTTCTGTTGTTCTCTGCAGAAACCTTCCCACTAATGTGGCTCCCTCCAGCGGATTAGTGGGACACCATTTTCCTGCATGCCACATTTCTTTTAACCTTAGATTTTATTTTCTCCTTCAGCTGCAATGATGAGAATGATGCTTTCCACACTGTTAAAGGGTAGTGCCTTCCAGATGAAAAGAACTCTTCTTCACCACCCTGAAATTATATTGTCCTCATGGATGCCCATTCTATTTTCTTTTTTCCTTTGACAGAAAGATAGATGCCATTTGGGAAGTGAGCAGTTCGGTTTTTGTCTATGCTGCACATCAGCATTATGCCAAAGGCTCCACAGCACTTATTTCTGATTTCTTTGATCTTTTTCTACTAGGAATGTGACATTTGGTTGTGTTTAAGCTTATATGCTCAATTTGAGATTACCCTCTTGGACATTGTATTTATAGATCATGCCACTGTCTCCTGTTGATCTTTAGTTACATGATCTTATTTCCTCCTTCTGTACATTCATTGCCTTTTAACCTCAGTGCTCATTGGAGAGTTACCTGCACACACATATTAATTTTTGATAACCTACTTGGAATCATTCCTCGTTTGAATAAGTTAGAGATCAATTCAAATATGAACTCCCTGGGATATTGCTTATTCTTCTCAAAAAGAATAGAGTATAGGGCTTCCTTGGTGGTGCAGTGGTTGGGAGTCTGCCTGCCGATGCAGGGGACATGGGTTCGTGCCCCTGTCCAGGAAGACCCCACATGCCGCAGAGCAGCTGGGCCCATGAGCCATGGCCGCTGAGCCTGCGTGTCCGGAGCCTGTGCTCTGCAACAGGAGAGGCCACAACAGTGAGAGGCCTGCGTACCGCAAAAAAAAAAAAAAAAAGGCTGCAGCTTTGTCTGCAGTCCTACAAAGAATAGAGTATAAGTATTTAATAGAGAGGTACAGCCCATATCATTCCATTTATATAAGACTGTCTCACCCAAATAACCAGTCAGTTATTATATACGTCTCTAGAATCACCCCCTTACCCCAGAATTATCTTTTCTTTTCTTTCTTCTTAACCACTGAGGAATTTGAGATGAGGCCCAGAAGTCCACACAGGTTAACCTGGCAGAGAGCCAGGTCTAGAACCTAGTTCTTTGAGGTCCACTTTATTCCCCAGCCCTTCCACTCAGAGGGGGTTCAGTAAACACTCTCAGGTCTCAAACAATTTATATCATTTTTCCAATCAAGAAAGCTCTCCATCAAATGACTCCCTAGGCCAGTCAAATGAGTTTTCAGATCCCTCTTGAGAGAATCTGGAGACTAAACTGACAAAATATCTCCCTATTGATTCAGAGCCGGACCAAGGTCCACACCTTGATCTTCAAAGTCACATTACTGTCACAGCATCTCTGTTTTCCTACCCACATCCTGCTCCACTCCAAAGAGCCTTTATTTTTCAAAAATTCTATCCATTCTGCTGTTTTCCCCCACCCATCCAGGTTTGTATTATTGACTTCCCAAGTCAACATGCTGTTGCCTTGCAAAGTGGCTCCTAAAATCACTGTGTAAAGGAGGTTTTCCAGGACTAAGTATGAATTCCTCTTACCAATTCCTTGTCTACATGTCTCCTCTACATTTCATTTCCAGTATAGGGAAGAAAAATTTCCCACCCCAAAATGTCTCCTGCATGCAGATTACTTTCAGCTGAAAACAATCAAGGCCCAAGACTCAGGAAGAAACATTGACCTTTCCCTAACTGCCTAAAAGAATTTAGATAGAAAGTCTGTTCTTAGAATTGAGATATCACCAGAGATATCTGTAAAAAATATGGGCTACAGAGATAAACCCACGCATATACGGTCACCTTATCTTTGATAAAGGAGGCAAGAATATACAATGTAAAAAAGACAGCCTCTTCAATAAGTGATGCTGGGAAAACTGGACAGCTACATGTAAAAGAATGAAATTAGAACACTCCCGAACACCTAACAAAAAATAAACTCAAAATGGGTTAAAGACCTAAATGTAAGGCCAGACAATATCAAACTCTTAGAGGAAAACATAGGCAGAACTCTATGACATAAATCACAGCAAGATCCTTTTTGACCCACCTCCTAGAGAAACGGAAATAAAAACAAAAATAAACAAATGGGACCTAATGAAACTTAAAAGCTTTTGCACAGCAAAGGAAACCATACAAGACAAAAAGACAACCCTTAGAATGGGAGAAAATATTTGCAAACAAACAACTGACAAAGGATTAACCTACAAGCTTTACAAGCAGCTCATGCAGCTCAATATCAAAAAACAAGCAACCCAATTCACAAATAGAAGACCTAAATAAACATTTCTCCAAAGAAGATATACAGATTGCGAACAAACACATGAAAGGATGCTCAGCATCACTAATCATTAGAGAAATGAAAATCAAAACTACAATGAGGTATCACCTCACACCGGTCAGAATGGCCATCATCAAAAAAATCTACCAACAAGAACTGCTGGTGAGGGTGTGGAGGAAAGGGAACCCTCTTGCATTGTTGGTGGGAATGTAAATTGATACAGCCACTATGGAGAACAGTATGGAGGTTCCTTAAAAAACTGAAAATAGAACTAGCATATGACCCAGCAATCCCACTACTGGGCATATACCCTGAGAAAACCATAATTCAAAAAGAGTCATGTACCACAATGTTCATGGCAGCTCTATTTACAATAGCCAGGACATGGAAGCAACCTAAGTGTCCATCAACAGACGAATGGATAAAGAAGATATGGCACATATATACAATGGAATATTACTCAGCCTTAAAGGGAAATGAAATTGAATTCTTTGTAGTGAGGTGGATGGACCTAGAGTCTGTCATACACAGTGATGTATGTCAGAAAGAGAAAAACAAATACCATATGCCAACACATATATATGGAATCTAAAAAAAAAAATTATGAAGAACCTTGAGGTAGGACAGGAATAAAGACGCAGAAGTAGAGAATGGACTTGAGGACACGGAGAGGGGGAAGGGTAAGCTGGGACGAAGTGAGAGAGTGCCATATACTTATATATACTACCAACTGTAAAATAGATAGCTAGTAGGAAGCAGCCACATGGCACAAGGAGATCAGCTCGGTGCTTTGTGACCACCTTGAGGGGTGGGATAGGGAGGATGGGAGGGAGATGCAAGAGGGAGGGGATATGGAGATATATGTATACATATAGCTGATTCACTTTGTTATAAAGCAGAACCTAACACACCATTGTAAAGCAATTATACTCCAATAAAGATACGGGCTAGCTGTGCTGGGAGAAACTCTTAGAGATCCGAATACACTCTGTGTCCCATTGTCTCTGCAGGGCCCAACAGACATTTATTTACTAAACATTTGCTTTTCAATCTTCATGTCAATTGCCTTCCCATTTGAAGCCTCCACCCCCTACTCCCCAACATCCTTTTTTGTCTTTAGCTAAAAATGGTATTTAAGGTGAAATTTTTGGCCATTTTTGTGAGTTATTCAGTTTTTCTGGGTCTCTCCCATGTGTACATGTTACTAAACTTTTGTTTGATTTTCTTCTGTTCATCTGTCTCATCTCAATTGATTTGTTAGAACAGCCAGAAGATCCTAGAAGGGTAGAGGAAAATTTCTTCCTCCCCAACACCAGTCACTTACCTAAAACCCTTACCTAAAACTGAGGAGTGATAGGAAGGAAGGCTGTGGATTTTATTTAATTAATGGGGGTTTAGCAATGCATTTCTATGGCAACTGCATTCGATTTAAAAGCCTTCCTAGGGCTTCCCTGGTGACGCAGTGGTTGAGAGTCTGCCTGCCGATGCAGGGGACACAGGTTTGTGCCCCGGTCTGGGAGGATCACACATGACGCGGAGCGGCTGGGCCCGTGAGCCATGACTGCTGAGCCTGCGCGTCTGGAGACTGTGCTCCACAACGGGACAGGCCACGGCAGTGAGAGGCAAAAAAAAAAAAAAAAAAAAAAAAGGGTTTATTGGACAAGATGTATTAATATTCAGATGATTATATGATTCTCTAGTTTTCTGTCTCCTTTGATGATTAATCAAACATTGCCTTATAATGTCTTAAATGTTACTATAAAAAACTATTTTTATTGAAGTATGTCTTACACTAAATAAAGTTTATTATTTTGAAGCACGGAATTTGGTGAGATTTGACAGATGTGCATAGTTATGTAACCAACATCACAATCAGAATATAGAACATTTACATTATGTCCAGAATATGCCTCATGTCCCTTTACAGTCAATCCCTTCCCCACTCCTGCAGCCCATTGAGCTATTGGCATGCAACCACTGATCTATATTCTGTCTCTATAGATTTTCCTTTTCTAGAACGTTATACAATGAAATCATATAGTATGTGATATTCTGTGTCTAGCTTCTTTTATTTAGCAGTGTTTTTGAGATTTATCCATGTCGTTGCACATATTGATAGTTTGTTTCTTTCTATTGCTGAACATTAATCCATTATATGAATATACCACAATTCTTGATCTATTCATAAGTTGATGGACATTTGGGTAGTTTCCAGGTTTTGGTGATTAGAAATAAAGCAACATTAAATATTCATGCGCAGGTCTTTGTGTAGAAACATATTTCTTGGGAAATACCTAGGAGGGCAATACTGGGTTATATGGTAAGAGTATGTTTAGCTTTGTAAGAAACTGCCAAACTGTTTCCAAAGTGACTGCACCACTTTACCTTCCCACTAGCAGTGTATGAGTGTTGGAGCTGCTTCACCTTCTTGCCAACACTTTGTGCTTTCAATCTTTTGAATTTTAAAAATTCTAGTAGGTGGGTAGTGGCATCTCATTGTGGCTTTAATATGTATTTCCCTAATGACTAAGCATGTTGGCTATCTTTACATGTGCTTATTTGCCATCCATGTCTTCTTTGGTGAAGTATATGTTCAAATATTTTACCTGTTATTTTCAAATCAGATTATTGCTGTCCCTTGCCAGTGCCACACTGTCTTGATTAATGTGGTATCATAGTAAGTGTTTCAATGAAGTAGTGTGTGTTTTCCAACTTTGTTCTTCCTTTTTGAAATTGTTTTCTTTTCTTTCCCACTATTTTGATGAAAGCAACTAATGTTATATTGAGTGCCAGACATTCTGTTAAGTACATTGCATGCATTTGTTCATTTAGTCCTGAAAAAAACACTATAAAATACATATAAAATACTATAAAATGATTATCATTCCCATTTTCCAAATGAAGAATTTGAGGCTTAGTGAGATTAGTAAATTGAGCAAGGTCACATCTAATAAGTACCTGATCCAGGATTGTGAATGCAAACCCATATCTGTCCAGAGGCTGAACATTCATCTACAAAGTTGCATTTATTCTACCTCTTATTTATCTGATCACATTTCTTTCTTTTTTTTTTTTTTTTCATCCACCATTATACTGCCAACTCAGGGCAATAGCTTGTTGAATATATGATAGAAGTTAAATAATTATTATGATTGTTTAATTCTCCCACAGTGTTTGGAACAAGGTCCTGTGCCCAGTTACAAAAACTTTGGATTGAATGAATTGAGGTGTGGTCCCTACTGTGGTGTTTTAGGGTAGGATAAGGCATATTTTCAATATTCATATCCTTTTGCAATCCCTGGGTTTCAATGGGAGGCTCTGAAGCAGAGCTGAAAGGGCAGTAATGAAACTCTAATGCTAATAAAGTCCTGGGCCAGGGGCATTTTTGCCCTAGTAGAGTATGATCTATATTTTCAGTAGCCTCTGATGCCCTTTTCAGCATTCTCTTTACAGCTCAATCGTGGGTAGTAAGTCTTGACCAGTATTGGTCTTTGACTTAGGTAGTAAAATACAATTTAAAAAAAGCACTCGACGGAGTATAAGAGTCAGCATCAGCAGATGATTTCTGATGTAATATCTTTCTCATCTTGGATCACCAAGTACAGGATCCAAGAGGCAGGTATTTTGCTCACCAGGCTAAATTATTAATTAGACAAAATTATGTACTATTTCTTGGGTATGAAAAGTTACAAATAACTTTTCATGAAGGTTTTTTAAGTAGTTATGCTTGAAATAAATAAAATTACCTATTAACAGTTCACAACATCAATTTATGGTTGCCTTTGAATATAATTGAAAGAAGTTGGCCTACATGTTAAAGGTCTGGGACAAAATAATTTAAGGACACTTGAAGGTACTCAGGGTTTTAGGCTAAAGAGGATAAGACCAAAGTGGGATGATAATATCTCTTTAAATATTTGAAATGGTCTTCTTAGTGGTTGAATAATGTCCCCCCCAATATTCCTGTGTACCTGGAACCTCAGGATGTGACTCTATTTAGAAACAGAGTCTTTCCAGATGCGATTAAATTAAGATGAGATCATACTGGTTAAGATGGGCTCTAAATCCAATGAACAGTGCCCTTATAAGAAGAGAAGAGGATGCACAAAGACACAAGGGAAGAAGGTGTTATAAGGACAGAGGCAGAGATGGAGTAATTTAACCATAAGCCGAGGAATGCCAAGGATTGCCAGGAACCACCCAATGCTAGGAGCCACCAGAAGCAAGAAAGGATTCTTTGCTAGAGAGGACATAGTCCTCTTTGGAGGGAATCTCTTTGGAGAAAGGATAGTCCTACCAATACCTTGATTTTAGACTCTACTCTCCAGAACTATGAGATAATAAATTTCTGTTATTTTAAGATATTCAGTTTGTGGCAATTTACTATGACAGCCTTAGTAATGAATACTGTTTTGAAATAAAATTGGAAAAACATTTTCTAGGTTTTAAGAATTAAGGGCAAAGGGAGGAAGACTCTGTAATTTTGCCAATTGGGCTTATGGAACAATGGAATGATCTGCCTTCTGAAAATGTGACCATCCCACCACTGGAAGTATAGTATGGACTGATTGTTCATCAATAAAGAAGGTAGAAAAATAATTCCTATACCTGGTTGGATCTTGGAATAAATAGTTTCATAGAATACTTCCAGGAATAACATTCCATGGCATAAACAGATATATTATCTCTAAATTTATCCTTAAAAATATAAACCACAACTTTCCAAAAGTATTTGCAAATAACTAGAGTCCCTTGATTGATCTTTTTATGAGTCTGAATTCCTCTGACATAAACTATGGAGGAATTTTCCTTTCTTGTAGGAAGAACACAAAATTAAGCAACTATTACTATCACTGTCTCTTGTAAAAAGTGAAGAATCCTATCATACATTCTTACAAACAAATCTTATTGTCTAGAAAATTTTTTTGTTTTTATATATATTTTCCTTTAATAGAATATATAAAAATTGTCCCGCTTGCTTTAAGTTGGAAATGAGTGCCTTGTTAGATATTATGAATGTACCAGCTTATGGTAGATTTGATTATTAGCCTCAATTCTTTACCCTTCTGTGTATCTATGCATTTTGCTATGTGTCTTTGGAGTTTCTACTTAAGGAAGCAGAGTGAGTTTGAGCTTAGTTACGTGACTTGTTTTAGTCAATAGGACGTTAGCAGATATAATACTGGTAGAAGCTTGAAATAATGCTTGCATGGATGGGTGTGCCCTTTTGTGCTTTTGGCTCTTTGCTGGGAAGAACAGATATCAGCTAGTCCACTGATACCAGGAGAATGGCAAGCATATTGTATCGACATTGTCCTTACGGCCTGGAGCCAAGACTGGCTGAGCCCAACCTAGATCATCCAAGTCCCAAACCATCCACAGATATAGGAAGAAAACAAATGATGGTTGTTTAGTGCCATGGAGTTGTGTTATACAGTATTACTCTGGCAACAGGTGAATTAATCAAAATATTAAGATAATCAACTAGATGTCATCATGATTCCATATTTTTTCTACCAGAGTATGTAGTAAAGGGGATCAGAAGATCTCTTCCTATCACACTTCACTTGAAATCAAATGCTCCCACAGGACTTGGCTGTAGTTCACAAGACAAACTCTCTCTATCCACCTTACCAAGTGTGTTACGCCAGCTTGGGGTTCAGAACCTGTGGCAAACACTGCTATCTGTCTAATAAATATCCACTCTCCCTTCTTTCTTACAAAGAGAACTCCAACATTGTTTGGAAATGAAAATGTCCCAAGTTAAAAATACTTCCCTACATCTTTTATGACACAGTTTTATAAAACATCCAAATTTTGATCAGAAGGATGAGTCACTTGCTGAAGATGGCTGAGCAGAACAACAGAAGAAGCTTGATTCCTGATGGCATCACGAGTGTGCTATATCGCTCTCTTGTCTCATGAGAGACATTTTGATTAAAACATTGTTGTTAATGTTCTGTCATAGGCAGCTATATGCAATTTTAACTAATAGACAATTTGATTAGATAGGGGTTCAACAGTTATAGAATGTAGAACAATGTACAATTGGCTGAGTGAGGGAGGTAGGCTATGAGTGGTGAGCACCCAGATATTGCAAGCTGGTGATCCTTGTTATGTAGCAGAAAAACTTTCAGTCAAGTTGTCACCTGTAGTAAATGGGATATAGACCACATGTTGACCTTGAAGGATAGCCTTGAAGGATATTGAAGGAAAAAATCAGATAATTGGCTTATGCTGGTTACTTATTTCTATTTTAGCAAAACTCTTCAAGAGTGGAATAAATTAGGGTAGAGCTAGCCATTCTTCAAGTGGATATGAAGAAAATATAGCTTTGCTAATGGAGATGCTTTCTGCTTGTGCCTTGCAGTATAAATTGACCAAAGTCCTATAATATGAAGCCTTACAATGTTGGAAATATTTACATCTGTGCATCAAACATAAACCATCATAAGCACTGCTATGAGGTGGTGAGCCTTAGCAGATTACCTTGTGGCCTCTAGCCTTTCTCAGGCATCATCCATTAAGTATTTTCTGCTAAGAGGTGAGATGACAGGCAAAGGGGTTGTTTCTGAATGAAGCTTATTTTGGATTGCCTCAAGGTAACTATTTTTTGCTAAGTCAAGGGCTAGGGAGATAAACAGAGTCCCCAAGTTAGTTGATAAAAGATATCTTTTGGGGTTAAAAAAGAGAAAGTTTAGAATGCTATGCCGCAGATAGCATGAAATTTACTAAGTTTTAGATAGAACCAAAGCAAATCCAGACTGTGTTAGACACTGTTACTTTCTTACCCAACACTGGAACCTGTATTTATTAACAACAATTCCCTGATATTGTTGCAGATGGTAAAGTCCCCAGTTTAAAACCAAAAACTTACCTCTTCAGACTCCCTTGCAACTAGGCACAGCCTTGTGCCCCAGTTTTAGCATCTAAGACTTAGATGACTTAGTGGACATTTCAGTAGATCTATTATTATCCTGAGGGGGAAAAAAGGATGATTTGGCTATCACACACATTTCACCTTTTGTGCTTACTTCTTTCCTGGAACACATATGCAGGCTGCCATCATGTCACTTAGGTTGAGGGGCATACTGAAATGAAGGTTGTGGAAAAGAAAGATAGAAGAACACGAATTTCTGGTAACATGGTAAAGCCACTGCCCCTGTGCAAATTGCTTACTTCTCGACTACTTTTCATGTCAGAAATAGAAACCCTTATTTGTTTAAGCCAGTGATGTAAGAGGTACATATAATCCTGATAGAAGGACTTTTTCGTTACTCAAACAAATACCTCTTCCAGACACAATGAAAATTTATATACTGTTTAGCAATGTAATTTACAGAAAATAATGGGACAGTGAAAAACAAAACAAGAAACAATACACAATACCTTTCAACTAATATTTCTCTCATGATGTTCTGAAATATCCACTGGTTGCCATTAAAAGAGTTTGAGTATGATTTCCTTGAAGAAGGAATGAGTTCGAGTATGGTTTTCCTTCTCCTCATTTTAACAGGTCTTAAGATGCCAACATAACCACTCTTGTATTTGTTAGGTCCCATCAAGTCGCTGTGTCTTTTAAGTGCAAGAAACAAAAATGGCCTTGAGGCAACAATTTAGAGCAATTCCAAATTGACTGGCTTTCCTTCATTACCCAGTACACAGGGTGTGTCTGCTTTGGGTCCACAGACCAGAGACCTGCTTGCTTTCCAGAGGCATATAAACCAGATATCCATATAAACTAGATAACATTATCAGCACAATATGAAAAAGAACATTCTTTTCTGAAGTCCAGATCTGTAATATGCAGCATCCTCCATTTCCAGTTCTCTTTCTAATCTACTCAGGCTTTCTCTGGGGGCACATGGATGATACCAATGTAGTGACTGATGTTCTGGCATGGTCTAAACTTTTGCTGTACTACCTTTATTAGAAAATCCCAAAGGGCTTTACCATGGGGTAATCTATAAACTGTTGTTTATTGCAAAGCTATAAAAATTAGCTTCCAACATCCATCACAAATGATAGAATTAGAGTTCTCAGAATGGAGACTCTCTCTCTCTCTCATGGAGTGTGGCTATAGAAACTGGAGAAGTTCTATACAAGCTGTCAGCCAGAGACACTTGGCTGACATTGTTGCTGGGAATTTTTTCTTCTTCATAGAGTTTCCTAGAAAACAGGCACCAAGTGAAGAATCAGATAAGGCAGATCAAATTTAACAGATGAAGATGGTTGTGGCTGGCTACAATGGCTCTTTAGCAAACAATTGCTCTATGACTTCACTTAATGGGATGAATATGTGGAGTCAGGTGCAATGTCACAACTCCTTATGTTTTTACATTTTCTTCCAATAGTGTTTGGCTACTGATTGCATTGTAAGTTAAAGAAGGGCTATACTCATACTTTTTTTTCTCACCTTAATTCACTACTTAAAAAAATGCATTGGATAATCTTCTGTGACACTTAATTTCTATTCAGATAAACTTGGCCATGCCTATAAAGAGAAAATACTATAGTTAAATGTATTATGCTGTACAGTTGGGATTGGTACAGAAACTTGGAGGTATGTTAAAGGATAAAAATCAATATTCTGCACAGATTTACAGATGTTATAGTGCCTGGTAGATTTTAACAACACAGAGCTCCTTTTGACATCCAGGACACATGGCAAATCTAGATTTGTCTGCAAATCTGTCCCATCTGTTAAACAATGAGAGCTAAAGGACATGTACTCATTTGTTAAGTGAAATTTATATAAATTATGTATGTGAAACAAAACTTCTCTGGTTTAAAGAGAGAACCTGGAAAGTAAGAGGGGAGGTCTTGGATCCCTACCGACTTGGCCACGCTTGACCTCTGAAGCAGGTGTAAGGCACTTCAGGAAACACTAATGTTCTAAGGATCACAATTTATAAACCACTGACTTATCAAAGCCTCCCATTTTACTGAGGCAGCTCCTGAGACATCAGATGCCCAACACTTGCATTGTGCCTCTAAACTTTTCATGTGCCTATGTGTTTCAGGACCAACACTAGAATTTGCCAGGCACTTATAATAACCATCCCTTTTTACCATCATTTCTTACCATCCTCCTTTTACATCCACTTTTTACTCCACTACTTTAAGAGGTGGAGACCTAAATGATGAGGAAGAAAAGAGAATCCAGTTTTAGAGTGGCTCAGTATGGGATGGATAGAGAACATTTCCTGGGGCTGGGGTTTTAGGGTTTCTGAGCAGAAATAGGGTGACTGCATGGTGCACATGTGTGACAGAGAAGCATGGACCTCTGGGTGGCCTGGTCTGAAGTCAGCAGAAGGATCACTTTGAGGCCATCTCTGAGCCGGATGAGAACATCAGGACCCAACACGTGGTGCAACATGCTGAGAGTAGGATCCCCAAGTGGCAGAAGGAGTAATGATGATGCCAAGAGCCAAGGATTAGGAACTAGACTCCTCCCCATCTCACCTAAGCCCCCTGGGTATTTATATGAGCCAAGAGGTGAGGCCACCTAATATGATAGAAATGCATTTTCTCTTACCTTGACTAGGGAGCTCTCAATGTTGAACTGATTTGAAAAATTTTGTAATCAGTCTGATGTGAGCCTTACCCTTAAGGACTTGAAGTTTTGTATTTCAGCATGAAACTCCTCAGGACTGTGCCTTTGATTCTGCTTGTCTAACTTGTTTCATCCAGTGGGTGTTTTCTGAGCTCTCTTGAGGATAATGCCAAGTTACATCCTGGTTTGTATCAGGGGGCCTTGCTTGGGGTCTCTTATACCCAAAGGGTAGAGACACTTTGTGTCTAAAAGAGGTCACATAGGGAAGACTGTGGGAAGATAACTTCGTGTCTCCATGACAGATAACCACAAAGACAAAATGGATTTGTCTGAAGGATTTCTATTAAACGATGGGAGATAAAGGACTGTACTCCATATTCTCCAAATATTCAGAAACTCCTAGGGTTTAATGGCACAGACAAGTTCTAGGGACAGGAGGAATGACAACAACACAAAATGAGAAAAGCGTGAAACATGCAGTGGAAGTCGTGTATTTTCCAAGCAATGAAGTCATTTGTCTTCATCCAGCAATGTATCTGTTGATCTCTTGTTTTCCTCTGGGGAAAAAAGAGAAGCAATAATCCATGGCCAGAGGTGAAAAGGCCCCTGAGGCACCGCAGATCTCACTTGCTCTGGCAGCTCTGCTGGACTGTTGGTTTCTCCAGTAGCCTTGGAATATGAGTTACTGGCAAAGATTGGGAAACCTCTGTACTTTAAAAAAAATTTTTATTGGAGTATAGTTGATTTACAATGTTGTGTTAGTTTCAGGTGTACAGCAAAGTGAATCTGTTATACATATACTTGTGTCCACTCTTTTTTAGATTCTTTCCCATATAGGCCATTACAGAGTATTGAGTAGAGTTTCCTGTGCTGTACAGTAGGCCCTTATTAGTTATCTATTCTATATATAGTCGTGTGTATATGTCAGTCCCAATCTTCCAATTAATCCTTCCCCCCCCTTCCCCCCTGGTAACCATACGTTTATTTTCTATATCTGTAACTCTATTTCTGTTTTGTAGATAAGTTCATTTGTACACTTTTTTTTTGGATTCCATATATAAGAAGTATCATATGATATTTCTCTTTCTCTGTCTGACTTCACTCTGTGTGACAATCTCTACGTTCATCCATGTTGCTGCAAATGTCATGTTATGTCAGTTCCTAAAGCTGCAGATTGGTACTGCCTGGATAGAGCTAGAGGAAGACCCCTCCTTCTGGCAGGAGCTTGTAATAGGCCCACCTGTGTAGAGAGGTTAATGCTATTTAAAATTTTAGCACACATTTTCCCTTATTGCACTACTTCTTTTCATTTTTGGGGGGTGGGGGTGTAGTAAAAGCATCTTGGAAATATTACAAATATATGAGAAGTATGGAGATCAATACAATGAAGTCAGTTTTACCCCCAGAATTATCAAAACTTACCGTTTTGTCCCATTTGCTTAGTTTTTTTCAAAGACCATTTTACAGAAACAGTTGACCCCTGCATACTCCTCCCTACCCCCATTCTTTTCATCCTCCTTTCCTGTAGCCCACCCTTGCCTGATTTGTTGGTTATCATATGCATGAAGCTTTTACGCTTTTATCTACTTATGTATACACTCCCAGATTGTACACGTTTTTAAGTTTTTTTTAATAATAAAATATTGTATATACCACTCTGTAACTTAGTGTTTTATTTAGCATTGTGTTTTTGATATCTGGTTATTGTCCATTATATATAATTGATTATATTTGATTGGGAGTGGTATACATGGATATCATTGGTTTGTGTATCCAGGAATCTTGCTAACTGCTATTAATGTCAATAGTTTATCTATAGGTTCTCTTGGATTTGTTATAGCAATAATCATAAATTTGAAAATATTGACTTTTTTTTTTTTTTTAATTCTTATGCCTTCCTTTTCCTTTCTGTTGACTCACAGCATTAGCCAGGACCACTGGTGTGATACTGATTCTAAGTGGGAATAGAGGGCATGTTTAATTCTTTCCTAAATTTAATGGGAATGTTTTGACATTCCTTTTCACTGTTATGTATACTATCTACTAAAGCTGATAATATATCAACTTTATACTGATATCTTTTGTCAGGCTAAAGAATTTCTTTTCCATTCTTAGGTTGCTTAGAGTTTTACCATGAACATCTGCTGCATTCTATCAATTTTTTTTCTTATACCTATTGAGAAGATTATATGATCTTCCCCTTTACTCTCTTAATGTGGTATTAATAGATTTTCTGATGTTGAAACATGAATTTTAATTTTACTGTGGTGAATTATATTTAATAGTGTTTTACTGTAGGATTTTAATCTTCAAGAGTTTTATTTTAAAATAGCAAAAAAATACATAGTTCTTTAGAATAAGTTTTACAATTTTGTTTAAGACATCTATGCAGAAAATACAAAATATTTTTGAAGGACATAGAAGAATACCTGAATATATATAATGAAAGCTAAGATTATAAGTGATGATTATATATATTTTTGGTGATGATTATATTTACATGAGATTAGTTAACACTTTTTTTTCTTATTTTGCTATCCTTTAATTCATTTTTGATTAATCTTTTGTTTTTATACTTTCTGCAATAGTTTTTTTTTTTTTTTAATTCGAGAGAGTTTATTTTATTCTCTTATAACTTGGTAAAAATTTATCTGTAAAACTGCCTGTCCTAGTGTTCTGGACCTTTTTACAAAACATTTTAAGAAGATCTGTCTCTCAGTTTAGATGCATGAAGGTGGAGAGAGGGTTTTATTATCCTGTTTCCGTGTTATGTTGGGCCATTTCAAGAAAATTATAAATGAGAGGGTTAAGAACAATGCTTTATGATTGTGCTTTGTGGTATCTTAAGGGGTTCTATAAAATCTATGCAGGCATTGTCATTGTTGAAGATTCTATGCATATTCACCTTTCTTTAACCAGTGGATGCTTATTATGTGTGAGGCTGCTCTTTCTACGTTACAGGTATAAACTCAATTAGTTTAATTTAATTTAAAAAAACCTTACAATTAGGTAGTATGGTTGTCCAAAGTTTGCAGATGCAGAAAGTAAGGCAGAGAAAGAATAAGTAACCTGCTCAAGGTCGCATAACTAGTAAGTGGTGGAACTGGGCAGCTGGGTTCCAGGGCCTCTAAGCTCAAGCTCTATGCTGGATTGCTATTTTCCTTGTAAGATTTACCTTACAACAATGGGATTGCACCTAAAATGTTGAAAAAATTATGTTAATCTATCAGAGAAAGAAGGCCACTATCAATCTACAACCAAGGAAGACTCTGCTCTAGCTCTGACATGAGGGATGTGCTCATGACTCATGAAGTGTTGTCTGGTCTCTTCTAAAGCAGAGCAGTGCTTCTCTAGTCCATGAATATCTATATGTTACAGTATTCATTCTCATTTCTAATGCTTACTTTTATTAATCTCACTGGTCTTGTGGAAACAAAAGGCAATAAAAAAGTAAGAAAAAGTAAAAATGTAAGGCAAACAGAAAGGAAGGGTTTTTGTCAAGCATGACTGACTTTAAGTCTCAGCTTTGCCAACAGTTGTTAGCTATGTGACTTTAGGAAGGTTAATTAATTTTGGATACTCCTTTTTCTTTATCTAGAAAAAGGATGTAATGATACTATTATTATTATACTAGTAAAGAGTATAATACTATTTGCTGCAAAAGATTGCTGTCAGCATTAAGAAAAAAATGCATGTGAAAGTCCCAATACAGTACCTGGTACACCGTCGATAATAAATATTAAGTTCTCTCTTGCCTCTCCCTAAGGACATCCTGTGCCAAGACTTTATTTCCTCCTTCCACCATGTTGGTGTCTGTAATTGACTGAATGGCTCCTACTAGACTATCCTCCTCTAGTTTTTGTGGCTTTTTGCCAGTCTTCTGAGTAGGCTAGTTGTTTCCTTTATTATTGCATTTTCTTAGATTTCTTTTTCAATTTAGAATTAATAGAAAAGTCAAATTCTTGTGTGCTGCTCTCTTTCCTGGATTTCCTCCTGACTTTTAGTCCTCAACACTTGTTCTCAAATTTCTTGTTCCTTTTGAGCAATGCAAGTTTTCTTGAAAATAGCCTCCCAAAATGCTACAGTCCCAAATGGTTTCACCAGTAATTGTACCAAAATTTCAAAGACTAGATAATTCTAATGCTAAATGGTACTTCCAGAGTATAGAAAATTATTTATACAAAAGATGTGCAACATTGTTACTGGAACCTGATAAAGTAACACAAAAAATAAAACTACAAACCAACTCAATTTTAATTTTGAATTACAGTAAAAAATAAATAAAATATTAATAAAATAATATTATATATAAAGTAAGAATCATTTACACCAGAATGACCCATGTACATCTTCTCTTATCCTTTATGCTATTGTTGTCATATAGTTTATGTCTGCATATATTGTAACTCCACAATACAGTGTTATTATTTTTGTTTTGAGTTAGGTCACCTTTGAAGAACTAAAAAAAAATAAAGAAAAGGAATTTTTTAAATATTTACACATATATTTCCTGGTGTTCTTCCTTTCTTCCCCTAGATCTGATTTCCCATGTGGTGCCATTACCCTACTACCTGAATAGAGGCCTTTAATACTTTTTATGATGGTCTACTAGTAACAATTTCATTAGTTTCATTTACATGAAAATATCTTTGTCTTTTGTGAATACAAAATTCTAGGTTGATTTTTTTTTCTTTTAGTAAGTTAATAATGTCAAAACATGATCTTCTGGCTTCCATTGTTTGTGTTGAGAAATCATCTATGATTCTTATTGTCATTTCTTTGTAAATCATGTGTCATATTTTTTAAGCAGCTTTTAAGATATTTTTCTTTATCTTTAGGGTTATGCGTTGTTAGTGTGAGTCTATTTTGGATTTTCCCTTAGTCCTAAAGCAAATCTGTTTAATTATTTTATATCTTTAATGTGTAAGCCTTGTGAGATTTCAGCAGAACACTTGGGGTATTTACCAAGCCCCTCTATCATGGCAGAACTAGAACTCTGAATTCTATGTCCACCTGCTGACACCTCTACTCAGCTGTCTCAGCTTTTTAGCCGTTCTTTCCTTCTTGGTCTCTCTGGCCTCTTCCAAAGATGTAAGTTTAGGCGTTGGCCAAGGATTTGACAGGAGTTTATATGTAGATTTGGGGATTCCTTAAGTTTTCCCCCTTTCTAGGATTTTTCCTTCAATTTTGTGTAACTCTGAGAGTCCCATACTCCTCCTCTGATTCCTCAGACCAATGACACTGGCGCTCTCTTTTTGAATTCTAGCTATGCAATACCCTGTGCTCTCTGGGGAAAGGGTGGATAAACTTGGGTCTCACTCAGTATGATTCTTGCCCTTCAATGTTCAGATTCCTTCTAAATTCTGCCTTCAGGGATTTCAAACAGTTATTATTATATTTTCCCATTGTTTATAGTTGTTATTTCTGGAAGGGTTAATACAAAACAAGTTACTTTCACTTTACTAAAATCAGAACTTGAATTGTAAATATTGAATAAAGATCATTTTATGAGTCCTTATTAATAGTCAAGATATACATATATACATATGTATATATGTATATATGTGTGTGTGTATGTGTGAGAGAGAGAGAGACAGAGAGACAGAGAGACAGAGAGACAGAGGCAGAGAGAAAGAGGGAAAGATTTTTTTAAAGGCTTCTTTTTTTTTTAATAGAAGGAATGAACAATTTAGAAAATTGCTACTTTGCAATTCACCACTGTGAAAATTGCTTCAGGCAAAGGTCGTCAAAGGTAAAATGCTGTTGGAGAACAGAATACATCCATAATGTTAAAGTCCACAAATTGCCTACTCATTACAATTTTTGAAAAAAGAAAAGAAAGAATATGAATTTAATCTGAATTTAATGACAAACCAATCATACAAATTTTGACTGTTCATAATTTTAGTAAGTGGAGGTTATTAAGAGGAATTTATGTTAATAACAAAGCATTAAGAATCAGATCAATAACGGATTCAACACCAGAGCATATTTCAATACCTTTAAAATCTGATTTAAAAAAAGTTGAACCTAGAATTCTATTTCTAGGAAAGTTCTCAAATAAGCTTAAGAGCAAAATATAAAAATCATTTTGGACATGTAAGAATGCAGAAAATTTTTCTCCTAGGCATCCTATATGAAAAAGTATACCTTAGGGCATTCTCTAGGGGAAAAAAAAGAAAAGGAAAACTTAATCCTGGGGAAAAAAAACATCAGATATCAGAAACAGTGGCAGTTAACTATATCGCAAAAGAGGTCAAATAAATGAAAGAGAAAATATGATACTTTCTGAATAAAGGTACATAAAATTTTTTCTTCTACCAATAAACTGTTATTGGTACAGAATTACAAAGTCATAATAAAGAAAATGTTGATTGATTGACTGATTTTTATCTTTTGGCTACATGACATGTGGAATTTTGTTCCCCAACCAGGGATGGAACCCCTGTCCCCTGCAGTAGAAGCCCGGAGTCTTAACCACTGGACTACCAGGGAAGTCCCAACGTTGAGTTTTAGCAACACCTTAAATACGAAGTATAGAAGACTAAATTATAGTCTCATTTTAAAATGTAATATGCTAAACATTGAGAATGTTTATATTGAAAGTATAAACACAATAACATTGGAATGAGGAATTCATGGATCATGAGAGGGGTGACAAAGGAAGATTAACTAGACCAAGTTCCTCATTTTTGATGACACGGTCTCAAGTTGGTAAATTCCAAAAAGATAGCAAAGTGTTTTATCTCAAGCCATGAAGGTTAACAGAAAACAAAAAGTCTTGGCAGAGATCTGGGGAGTAGGGACAAGATTGAGGGAAAGGAAAGTTGTTTCACTTTTATTTTATTCCTTCATTCAAATTATTTTTATTTAATAAGGTCTTGTACTTTTTCTATTATTAGAAAAAGACTAGTTTAAAAAAGTAAATATATGAATATGGTTATATAAATACTGAAATACTATGCAGCCAACAAAAAGAATGCAGTAGATCTAGATGTGCACCCTGGGAGGAACAAACAGCCTCTGTATATTGCACAGTGAAAGAAGCAGAGTTGCAGAAGACAACTGCCTATTCCCAGTGTGTGAAAACAATGCCTATGGGAATATGTGTGTATTAACATATTTCATGTCAATAAAAATATGTTGGATAAGAAAAAATTTAAGCTCAAAAGTGAAACCTTTAACCCATGTGGTTCTTGGATACTCCATCAATTTGCATTACATTATTAACAGCCCTGCTGTCAGGCTGGTTCTACACAGAACCCAGCCTAGGTGTGGCTGCGATACCAGCAGCACTTCCCATGGGAATGTCTCATCCTTACCTCACTGCAAATGCTTCTTCTGTTTCCACTGGTGCATACTGAGTTGCTCTGATGGGTGAACTAGTAGCCTGCAACTCTGCCAGCTTCATATAATTTTGAAACTTATTTTGTCAACACTTTACTGAGGTAGATCAACCATTAAACATTTATTTTAGCTTAAATTCTCCCTGTGCCCACTAGGAAAAATTAAGGTATTGATTGAGGAGGTGCCTTTGGCTAAGTAAGCTCACCTCTGTCCGCCTTGATTTCCTTCTGACAAACGAGCTGTCTGGGCTGCAAGACACCTCAGGTCTCTTCTGGCTCCTCTATTTTCTAACTCTAGGCTCTGTTTTGTGAAAATCTTAGAATGGCGTTGAGGTTTCTTTGTTTTTTGTTTGTTTGTTTGGTTGGAGTTTTGGCTGCACCGTGTGGCATGCGGGATTTTATTTTCCCAACCAGGGAAGTAACCCGTGCCCCCTGCAGTGGAAGTGCGGAGTCTTAACCACTGGGCCACCAGGGAAGGTCTGGTGTTGAGTTTTTTTTGAGGACACAGTTTAGAAATGATAGGAAGGTTGGCTGAGAGCAACTTTCAGGAGTGCTAAGAAATTCCCCCAGGAGCTCTTCAAATGTCCTACAGGAAAAATAAAAAGACTAGGATGCAGCATGTTATCTCCTTGCAGAACACCACCATGAGAGCAAAGACTTGGCTCCCCTGTGCTAGTTCAGCCACGTTAATTTGACAGCATGCATGAGCTACTGACTGCCTGTGAAGTTGCTACTGTCTCTGACTCATTGAGTGCACAACTGCTCCGATCGGGAGCAATTCTGTGCCAGGCAGTTGTGGAACAAATAAGCTACACACAGTCAGTGCAACCTGAAGCCTCATCAGCTCATCGGTGAGTGCCGTGGGAGAGAAACTTAACTGGAGGAAGGTGCATATAGAAAGAGGAAGGAGATGAAGGAAAGAAATAAGCTGATATTAAAAGGTGGTGTAAGTCACAGGAAAATGTGTGCCTTCCAGTTAGAAACAAATGAAACACATTTGTATACAATTCAGGAGTCTAAGGCACAGATAGGAACATGGTTTTAGGCAGGGAAGGGGATGAGAGGCTTCTAAAAGGTGAGAGAGAGTTAATGAAGTTGTTGGAGAGCACTTAATGGATATACTGATCATAAAATACATGAGACACCAGAGTAAACAAATCTAGGCTGGATGGATTGTACATTTAACATCCATTTGCTGGTTGCTAGTTGAGACAGGAAGAGACATCATGGGCTCTAAAGATATGGGTTTGGCTTATATTTGAAAGAGGCTGCGTCTTACAGCAAAAATCTTGGATTGGCTGTAGTGGGGTGATGTCACCAAATGTCAATGTTTCAAACTGTAATCAGGCTTGTGTGGGGACTCTGACTCCCAGAGTTATTCTCTCTGTGAAAGGCAATGCTCAGGAAAAAAATCACTCGTGAGCATCAATTTACTCTCTCTCTTAGGAAACATCCTTGCCCCTTCTGAGCCATCTGTAGGCCGTATACAACTGTCATCCCTTCTTCCTTCTTCCTCTCATGAAGTCCCCAAATAAGAAAATGACAGCAATAAAAGGTATATAAGGGATTGACTAGTTCATCTCTTCATTTTTCAAGTTAGGGAATTAAGCTCAAGAGAAATTTGCCCCAAAGTATTCAGCTACTTAGTGGTAGGGCTTGAGCTTATTTGGGTTTCCTTTCTCTCCATCTATTGGTCTTCCTGTCTATGCTGCCTCAATTAAAAACTTGGAGATATATTTCAAGTATCATTCCTCTCCCTTTAATAATCCTTCATAATTCTTTGAAATTTATATTTTGAATATGAGTACTGGAAGGGGCAGAGAGGGGCTAAGCTCTGCTTGGGTGAAAGGTAAAGAGGTCACATATTTCTCATCCTCGGGGTCAGGGAGGCCTCGACCGCACATGCGCAAAAAGGTTCCTCCAGGTCAAAAAGGGAGGAGACTCCAGATCATAATAAGTTTTGCTAACTTCCTGGTGACCCTCGGACTGAAATCCATTTTGGCTAAAGGGTGTGTCTGCTTACTGGGGAGGGCCCTGAGTGAACAAAGAACAAAGCAAGATGATTGGCCAGAGGAAAACAAAGACCTGGAAGAACTGCCCCCGTGTAAGTGATTTAATCCACCCCAAAAGCCCACTTCGCTCTCTCTCTCTCTCTTACTGAGCCTGCTTGTATGTCTATCTGCGCGTATTCCTCTCTTAATAAACACTCTACCTACTTCACTATTTTCCGTCTCTTTGTTGAAATTACATTCCAAAGGGAAAAAAGACCCAGGACAGCCCTGCGCCCTGGGTTCAATCCCTGGTCGGGGAACTGAGATCCTGCTTCAAGCCGCAGCAGCCACGGCCACCCCCCACACACACGGAAACCAGGAGGGTGACTTTTTACTCATTCCAATGCCATTACCAGTTATCTATTATGCCATTGTCATCACCAGAGCCATTATCAGTTTCAATTCCCATTGCCCCGTCCATTGTCTAAAATGCCTTCTTTCTGTATTTCACTTGGGCACCGTTCTAATGACTCTAGACGTAACTAGTCTTTAAAGCCAAACTAGGTTCTTCATGTTTGTTTTTATTTTTGTAAACAGGAGTTAAGAGACATACTATTTCCAAATGAGCATTGTTACTTTCCGAACTGAGATTTCCCTGCTGTGTGTTTATAACAAGTTGCTCACAGCATTTTGGGGAACTCTGATTTTGGAACTGCCCTCAGATTTTCTTTTGAGTAGCCATGGTGGTGGTGCATTTTTATTCTTTGTGATTTTAGAAGCAGTGTTAGCTGGATAAATAAATTTGGGTCCAAATAGTGTAGCTATAAAATAGTAAGACAATTTTCTTGTGGGGTTTAGAAATAGCTCTAAATCCAATTCCAAAAGAGGCTTCTCATAAAATTTGGTGGATGGAGAATATTGCTTATTCCCCTGCTGTGCATCTTGAATGTGGATGTGTAAATTCTAGTGTTTTTGGATTGAAGAAAAATCAATCATTTTATTCACTTACCTCATGTACATTTTTGATCCTTAATAAAAGAATGGTTAGGAAGGAGACTCAGTCTCATAGATCTGTAGTCTGTAGTCTCCTACATAGGAAGCACTGACTGATAGCAGCAGATTCTGGCTGGGTCATACCTGAAGATACGAGGTTGTGGCATGGAGCTGCAAAAATAGCTCATAGGTGCAATGATTGCTGGGTGAATGTTTGGTGTGGATTTAGCATGTAAACAAAGGACCAACATATAATTTCCTTTCAGGGATAAATAAAACGATATATGATTAATTTCATCAACATATGAGGAAACCAAGTTTATAAAAAATGACATTCAAAACTGCTGATCTGGTAAATACATTACTGTGTGTAAAATAGATAGCTAGTGGGAACCTGCGGTATAGCACAGGGAGCTCAGCTTGGTTCTCTGTGATGACCTAGTTGGACGGGATCGGGGGGTGGTGGGAGGGAGGTCCAAGAGGGATAGGTTATATGTATACATATAGCTGGTTCACTTCGTTGTACAGCAGAAACTAACACAACATTGTAAAGCAATTATACTACAATTTAAAAAAACCAAACTGCTGATCTGATAATCCTAATCAGGTCCATAGAACTTGACCTATTTTAAAATATAATTTGCACCCATTGATGTATGTCTTCTCTATTGATTTAGGTATGGACTTTTCAGATTGCAGAAAAGAACATGTATTTTAAAGTTAATCTGCTTTGTTACCGAAATAGAATTTTCTTTTCCCACATACTGCATATTGGGCAAATTTTCTTCCCTCTTCTTTATGAAAACACACGAACTAAAAGGAATAAATCTAACCTGTCACACTGGTATTCAGTGATTGAGCCCAAGACACCAATTATTAAGGTAATTGTTAAGGAAATTCTTGGACCCTTTGGTCCACAGTTTAAAAGTCTCTTTATATCTTTCTTAAACTATTGGCCCAGGAAGGCTTCATTATAATTGACAAAACTTTCCAAATATAGAATGAATGTTTGTGACCATAACAAGTAAGTAAAATCATGCTCCAGGAATGAGGTGAGCATCAAGGGAAGAATATTCAGGGGCTGAAGAGTCTGAATTGACCTATACTCTTGTTCTTAATACACATAGATTCTGTAAAATTGTTAGAGGTTTTCCTTTCTTTTTTTCCTTCCCTGACTCCCTCCCTCTCTTCCTTCTTTCCTATTTTTTTAAACCTGATTCTGATCTCAGAGGACAGTCTGACCCTCTAGATAATATAAGTAGAGAATATATAAGATGTTGGAACTGAGTTTGAATAACTGTTCCAGTTATTAAATGTATGGTGTGATATTAGGCATGCACTTAAACTATATGAGCACCAGTTTTCTAATATGTGAAAAGAGAAGTAATACTATACATACCATAAGGTTCTTGTGAGAAATCATGCATGATAAAAGTCTTAACACAGTCCTAGCACTTATCAGTGATTCAATACATTTATTTTTTATTGCCTGGTCAGTTAGTCACTTCTAACAATTTTAGTTGGGAATAACATCTTAGATGTAAATACGAAGTCTTCAAGCAAAAATAAAAATAAGATGAGATCTTAACATTCTATTTACTATATAATCTCCAGTTCTTCAGACAAGAAAGGCTATCTTCTTTCAGTTCAGAGTGGAGTAAAGCTGACTGATAGCTGGACAAATAGGGACAAACACCAATTATATAGAATGCTCGGCAGTGGTTTTCACACTTTAGTGTGTAACAATTCACTTCATGTGTTTGTGAAATATAAAACCCTTCTCTCCAGCTCTCTGGGGAATCCCATGCAGCAGTTCCACTATGGGGCCCAGGAATCTACATTTTTCTCAAGTGTCTCAGGAGATTCTATTGAAGAAAATCCACAGAGCTTATTTTGACAACATGAGGATACAGAACATTGAATTTCATGGATAAAAGGCATAAGTAGATCCTTTTAAATCACCTTTATATTTTTATTTTATATTTTGAATTTTATTTTATTTATGTTTTATACAGCAGGTTCTTATTATTTATCTATTTCATACATATTAGTGTATATATGTCAATCCCAACTCCCAATTCATCACACCATCACCACCACCACCCTCTGCTTTCCCCCTTGGTGTCCATACATATGTTCTCTACATCTGTGTCTCTAGTTCTGCCTTGCAAACCGGTTCATCTTTACCATTTTTGTGGATTCCACATATATGCGTTAATATATGATATTAGTTTTTCTCTTTCTGACTTACTTCACTCTGCATGACAGTCTCTAGGTCTATCCATATCTCTACGAATGACCCAGTTTCATTCCTTTTTATGGCTGAGTAATACATTGTATATATGTACCACATCTTCTTTATTCATTCATCTGTCGATGGGCATTTAGGTTGCTTCCATGACCTGACTATTGTAAATAGTGCTGCAATGACCATTGGGGTGCATGTGTCTTTTTGAATTATGTTTTTCTCTGGGCATATAACCAGTAATGGGATTGCTGGGTCATATGATAATTCTAGTTTTAGTTTTTTAAGGAACCTCCATACTGTTCTCCATAGTGGTTGTATCAATTTACATTCCCACGAACAGTGCAAGAGGGTTCCCTTTTCTCCACACCCTCTCCAACATTTGTTGTTTGTAGATTTTTTTGATGATGGCCATTCTGACTGGTGTGAGGTGATACCTCATTGTAGTTTTGATTTGCATTTCTCTAATGATTAGTGATGTTGAGCATCCTTTCATGTGTTTGTTGGCAATCTGCGTATCTTCTTTGGAGAAATGTCTATTTAGGTCTTCTGTCCCTTTGTGGATTGTGTTGTCTGTTTTTTAGATATTGAGCTGCATGAGCTGCTTGTAAATTTTGGAGATTAATGCTTTGTCAGTTGCTTCATTTGCAAATATTTTCTCCCATTCTGAGGGTTGTCTTTTCGTGTTATTTATATTTTCCTTGGCTGTGCAAAAGATTTTAAGTTTCATTAGGTCGCATTTGTTTATTTTTGTTTTTATTTCCATTTCTCTAGGAGGTGGGTCAAAAGGACATTGCTGTGATTTATGTCATAGAGTGTTCTGCCTATGTTTTCCTCTATGAGTTTTATAGAGTCTGGTCTTACATTTAGGTTTTTAATCCATTTTGAGTTTATTTTTGTGTATGGTGTTAGGGAGTGTTCTAATTTCATTCTTTTACATGTAGCTGTCAGGTTTTCCCAGCACCACTTACTGAAGAGCCTGTCTTTTCTCCATTGTACATTCTTGCCTCCTTTATCAAAATGAGGTGACCATAGCTGCCTGGGCTTTCTCGAACTTATCTCTGGGCTTTCTGTCCTGTTCCATTGATCTATATTACTGTTTTTGTGCCAGTACCATCCTGTCTTGGTTACTGTAGCTATACAGTATAGTCTGAAGTCAGGGAGCCTGATTCCTCCAGCTCCGTTTTTCTTTCTCACAATTGTTTTGGCTATTTGGGGTGTTTTTTTCTTTCCATACAAATTGTGAATTTCTGTGAAAAATGCCTTTGGTCCTTGGATAGGGATTGCATTGAATCTGTAGATTGCTTTGGGTATTATAATCATTTTCACAATGTTGATTCTTCCAATCCAAGAACATGGTATATCTCTCCATTTGTTTCTATCATCTTTAATTTCTTTCATCACACAGTTTTCTGCATACAGGTCTTTTGCCTCCTTAGGTAGGTTTATTCCTATGTATTTTATTCTTTTTGTTGCAATGGTAAATGGGAGTGTTTCCTTAGTTTCTCTTTCAGATTTTTCATCATTAGTGTATAGGAATGCAAGAGATTTCTGTGCATTAAATTTGTATCCTGCTACGCTACCAAATTCATTGATTAGATCTAGTAGTTTTCTGGTACCATCTTTAGGATCTCTATGTATAGTATCATGTCATCTGCAAAGAGTGACAGCTTTACTTCTTTTCCAATTTAGATTCTTTTTATTTCTTTCTCTTCTCTGATTGCTGTGGCTAAAACTTCCAAAATTATGTTGAATAATAGTGGTGAGAGTGTGCAAGCTTGTCTTGTTCCTGATCTTAGAAGAAATGCTCTCAGTTTTTCACCATTGAGAACGATGTTGGCTGTGGTTTTGTCATATATGGCCTTTATTAAGTTGAGGTAAGTTCCCTCTATGCCTACTTTCTGTAGGGTTTTTATCATAAATGGGTGCTGAATTTCGTCAAAAGCTTTTTGGGCATCTATTGAGATGATTATATGGTTTTTAGTCTTCAATATGTTAATATGGTCACATTGATCGATTTGCGTACATTGAAGAATCCTTGCATTCCTGAGATAAATCCCACTTGATCATGGTGTATGATCCTTTTAACATGTTGTTAGATTCTGTTTGCTAGTATTTTGCTAAGGAATTTTACATGTATGTTCATCAATGACATTGGTCTGCAATTTTCTCTTTTTTTAGTGTCTTTGTCTGGTTTTGGTATCAGGCTGACGATGGCCTCAGAGAATGAGTTTGGGAATATTCCTTCATTGGCAGTTTTGTGGAAGAGTTTGAGAAGGATGGGTTTTAGCTCTTCTCTAAATGTTCCCTGGTCTGTTAAATACTAAGTGAGATTCCATGCTGGTAAAGTAAAATATGGCACAGGCCTTTGGAAAATGATGGTACTGACACCTTGTGGGCAGGAAAAGTGAAATTGTACCCAGAACAGGTATCTATATCCATGAGGAAAAACTGTAGTCCCTTTCAGAATGAAGAGGGCCTGGTGCAGTCAAGGGGGTTGGTGTCATCAAGAAATAGTACTATGTGAACCATGGTCAAGAATTCTGTCTCTATGAGGGCAGGGACTGTTTTTTAAAAGGTTTTAAGAGATGTCGTGGTTTTATTTTAGAACACCAAATTTACTGTGATTCCCCCACTGGGGCTTGCCACAAACCTCAAACCACGTCTTTTTCTACCATTGATACATCCCACACCATATAATCTGCTCTTCTGTGTGTCCCATGCCAGAGGACTGCCTACATATTAGTTTGGACCATTCCCAGAGCCCTTTCCTGCTCCAGGCCCTAAATCAAAGTTGGAGGATTTTCATCACCCTATATACAAACTCTAGTCCAGTATCACTAGATGTGGACTTCACAGTCTCCAGAACCCAGAGTCCCACCAGGTCTCTGAAACTTCATAGGGTTTATCTCCCACCCTTTGGAGTTCTTGTGCTTTACAAAGCCTTATAGCATGCTGGCAACCTTGTGTTATCTGGCCTAATCAATGTAAAGTTATCAGTGTAATAGATTAATGTGATATTTTATGGGATGCCCAGATCTATGATATAGGTAGGATAGTTAAGTTAGCCCTAGGGAAAACTGAAAATATATTTTTTTGTCCATTCCATGTAAATAAAAGCTGTTTATGATTCTATTTTCTGATCAACAGAAAATAATGCATTTGCCAGATAATGGCTGCTGACCACATATCTTAGGCCGTGTTACTCAGCTTTTGCAAAGATATTACACCTGGCACTGTGATTGCAATAATAGGGAACATTACTTGCTTGGGTATGTGATCATTTACTATCACCCACCAGGATATGTTTGGTTTCTTCAGGAGCCGGCCTTGTGAAATAAATGGGGATATAATAGGTTCCTCCTCATCACTTTTTAAATACTTAGAATGGCACTAATTTCTTTTTACCAGTGATATACTTATGGTCTTAATAAATGAAGGAACTTGGTCCTTCCCAAGAACCAAGCCTTTCATTGCCTTTCTCCATTGTCTGCCAGAGCAATTCTGGCATTTCAGCTTCACTTAGAATGAGGCATCAATTTTCCCATGCTGTGAGGAGTCTTACTAAATCACTGTTTAAGGTATGTTTATTGTAAATAGCAAATAAATAGGTTTTCTTTTGTAAGTGAATTTGAAAATAATTTTTCTTTTAATAGGTTGATTAAATGTAATCACATTTCTTGATATGATTGATATGTTTGTGCCAACTCTGATATTTTGTTTTATAATTAATGTGTTAATTACATTTAATTTACTATATTTCTTTTCCTATTTGCTGGATCTTATTTATTATCTAAAACTTTATTTTGGAAGTTTGCATTTTGGTTCTAAAGTATATTGTACTTTTACACCGCATACTGTCCTCAATTCCTTTTTTTCTTACTTGATATTTTACTATATAGTGTGTCAGTTTTAAATGGTAATCTCTAATTCCACCTATTTCCTCCACAACAATCAATTAACTTATCTACATTTCTTTCTTCCTATTCCCCCCTATTTTTGACTTGTGGTCTTTCTACTTTTTCAGAATATAGGCTTTAGATATGATCATTTTCCTCCCATGAGGAAATGTCTGAGAACTGATCCTTTCAGGTCAATGTTGACAGGTACATTGTGGAACATTTCAATATAAAGATTTACATTTTTCTCTATTTCTGTAACACACCCTTGAATAATTTCTTTTCCTGTTCTTTTGCTACCGCACACATCTTTAAAAACTGTAATGTATATATGTTGGACATTTTTGGTTTGTCTTCCATTTTAACAACTTTCTCTGTGATCCTCATTTTTTTTTCTTATTTTCATTTTCTTGTGTGTGTGTATTTTAATTTTCTTTAAAGCACTCTATTAAATTTTAACTCAGATTTATTATTCCTTGTAAATTTGTAATTTATTCTTTATTTCTTAGATGAGTTTGCCTTTTTCTCAGTTTCTCTTCTGAGTTTAATAAATTTCATTAAATTTTTTCCTTTTTTGTATGGATCAGTTTTTGTTCTTAATTTTCAAATGTTTGATTCTAGTTTTATCTTTCCTTTTAAATAAATATATATCTCCAAATGTTTGAGGATATTTAGTTCAGTTTGGAGTGCCATTTTGCAATGTTCTTCTGCTTCAGAGTTGTTTTTTAGGGAAGAATATTCATTAAATGAGATTTTTTTTTCTTACATTAGATTATGAAACCTAGAAATAGAGTGTCCATCCATCTTACCTATACTTCCTGGGTGTAGGTGAAGGTTTATTTAATTTTTTAAAATTTATAAATGTCTAACTGTATTGGAAATTATGATTGTCTGAGCAGATGAATTAATCAAATGATGATAGAATGTCTTCAGTCAGAATTCCTCTCTGAATCAGAATTGGAATTTTTCTCCAAAGGAGAAAGCTCTCAAATCAATAAACTACTTTCTACCTTGAGGAAGTAGAAAAATCAGAGCAAAGTAGGCCTAAATCTAGTAGAAGGAAGAACATGATAAAAGATTAGAGTGGAGGTAAATAAAATACAGAACAGAAAAACAATAAAAAAAATCAATAAAACCAAAAGTTCATTCTTTTAAAAGATCAACAAAATTGGCAAACCTTTAGCTAAACTGACAAAGAAAGAAAGAGAGAAGATGCAATAATTAAAGTCAGAAATGTTCATTTTCATTGTTTGACTCTTCTTTTATTTAGTAATAAGGAAAATATGGCCAATTGTGCAATGTTCTTATGAACAAATTATTTACACCAAAACAAAACAAACAAAACAATTCTTACTCTCCGGAGGAACAAGATTTTAATGAAGACCCAGGACATTCAACAGGGACACCAGAAGTTTTACACCTTATTAGTAGAGTATAGTAGTCTGCTATAGATCTTGTCTACCAAAGCTTAAGAAACAAGATGTAAAAGGATTAAGCTGATATACAAGTAACTTAATTGTTTACCAAAACAAAATCTGATGATGCATAAAGATATACAACAAAATGCAGAAAACTCAACATTCTAATATTCACACTATTCAATATCCAATTTAAAAATTGAGATATGTGAAACAAGTAGAAAAATGTGACCCATAGTCTGGAAAAAAACTTGTACAATGGAAACAAACCCAGAAATGACAGAGATGATGGAACTGGCAGACAAAAGCTTTAAAACAGTTATGAATATGCACAAAGACTTAGAGGAAAGTTGGAAGATAATAAATATTTTCTCTTACTACGTGGGTTGTCTTTTCACTTTTTTGATAATATCCTTTGATGCACAAAAGTTTTTAATTTTGATGAAATCAAATTTATCTATTTTTTGTTGTTTTTGTTGCTCCTGCTAAGAATCCATACCTAATCCAAGGCCATGAAGATTTTATCCTATGCTTCATTCTAAAATTTTTATGGGTTTAGCTCTTATATTTAAGTCATTGATTATTTTCAGTACTTTTTGGTATATGATGTGAGTTAGGGGCCAAACTTTATTCTGTTGATTGTGAGAATCCAGCTGTCACAGAAACATCTTTTGAAGAGTCTATCCTTTTCCCATTGAATGGACTTGGAACTCTGGTAAAAAATTAACTGCCCCTATATTTAAGGATTTATTTCTGGACTCTCAAGTCTATTCTGTTAGTGTATGTGCCTAGCATTACCACACTGTTTTGATTACTATAGGTTTGGGGTAAGTTTTGAGATCAGAAATTGTGAGTCCTCCAGCTTTGTTATTTTTCAATGTTGTTTTGGCTATTCAAGGCTTTTGCAATTCTATATATAAATTTGAAGATTGGTTTTTCTATTTCTTCAAAAAAGACCTTTGGAATTTTGATAAAGATCATATGGAATCTGTAGATCTCTAGAAGTTTTTTTTTAATTTACTGCTGTCTAGCAGTTGTTCCATCCTCAGACTTAAAGATTCAAGATAGGGCTTCCCTGGTGGCGCAGTGGTTGAGAATCTGCCTACTAATGCAGGGGACACAAGTTCAAGCCCTGGTCTGGGAGGATCCCACATGCCACAGAGCAACTAGCCCCGTGAGCCACAACTACTGAGCCTGCACGTCTGGAACCTGTGCTCCACAACAAGAGGCCGTGATAGTGAGAGGCCCGTGCACCCCGATGAAGAGAGGCGCCCGCTTGCCACAACTAGAGAAAGCCCTCGCACAGAAACGAAGACACAACACAGCAAAAATTAATTAATTAATTAATAAACTCCTATCCCCAATTAAAAAAAAAAGATTCAAGATAAACCCGATGGAGATTCCTGTACTTTTGGGGATGTTTGTCCTATATACTTATCTATTTTCCAGTAGTCTGCCTCACAATTATCAGCTGGATCCACTTCCCTGAACCCTGACATCTGTTTTTTAAACTCATTGTAACTGCCAGTGTCTGTTTTGTTCTGTATCTTACACTGTGGTCCAGAAAGTACCTCCTGGCAGAAAGCCGGAGCCATCGTAGGGCTCAACTTATTTGTTTCCCTTGTCTCAGGGATTACAACCCTATATTGAGTGTTCTCTAATGTTTAAAAAAAAAAAAAGATGCTTTGTACATTCTGTATAGTTTTTCGGTTTTTTTTTTAAATGACCATAGGGCAAATCTGGTACTGATTATTTCATTAAGACTACAAATGTGTTTTATTTTTAAATATTACTATAATAATTATTCTGTTTTGCTTTCTTTTTTTTTTTTTTTTTTTGCGGTATGCGGGCCTCTCACTGTCGCGGCCTCTCCCGTTGCGGAGCACAGGCTCCGGACGCCCAGGCCCAGCGGCCATGGCTCACGGGCCCAGCCGCTCCGCGACATGTGGGATCCTCCCCGACCGGGGCACGAACCCGCGTCCCCCGCATCGGCAGGCGGACTCTCAACCACTGCGCCACCAGGGAAGCCCTGTTTTGCTTTCTAATTTGTAGTTTATTCTGACTTTTATAATAGAAATGACCTGAAGATTCTCAAAGATATAGATTACATTTTATTCATCATTTTATTCCTGATGCCTAGCATAGGAATTGACACATATTATGTCCCCAATGAATATTTGTTGAATTGTTAAACCAGATGTTTTATCTGCCACACGTATGCAATATTTTATTGTCTTTAATAGTATTGTTTCATGCTTGTCTCTTTGAACTCAAGTTTGGTAGCCTATGGGTTTAATCTGATGTGTAAGAGAGAGGTTTTGCTTTTAGTATAAAGCCTTGTGTGTTATTGCTGATTCTTCCACAAGTTTGAAGCAACTTGGGAAAGTCATAATCATCTAGTTTTTTTATGTCTATGAAAAGGGAGAATTCCTGCACTGTTTACCACAAAAGATCCAAAGACCTTTAGGACTAAAGGACCAAAATATATGATGGATATGGCTTACCTTTGAGTAGTAAAGTACAGAAAATTATAATTTCATTGAAACTTGAACCCTATGCTTTAATTTTGCTATCTTCCACGTCATTCTATTCCAGAATTTCCCTGTGAAATCATTATACACATGAAGTGCTCAATAAGTGTTTAGCTAATTTGAATGTATACACAGACCTCAATGTGATTCAGATGGGTTTTACTGTCTTTCATGTTATTAGGGACAATAATGGTGAAACTAATACATAAATTTTCAGGGCTATAGAGAGAGATACTGGAAACTTAGATATGTACTCAGATTCAGTTTCTGAAACAATCTCAACAGCAGCAAATACCAAAAATACCTGGCATGTGTATTTTTGTTTTGTTTGTTTTATTTTGATATAAAGAGTTTGTTAATAAGAACATTGCACAACTGGCCATATTATCCCCATCTCTAAATGCAGGAAGAGTCAAACAATGAAAATGAACATTGTGAAAATAGATGATACTTTGCATTTAAACTTTGTAGCCAAGTCAGAGGAACTTAGAGTATCCAAAGTGAAGAGTAATTAGATCTAATGTGGGAGGTATATGCTTCAGAGACAAAGCTGAAATGGCGAAGACCATCAAGGTGACTGCTTAGAAATGTCTGATGGAGAATAATTGTTTCTTATTTTACCCAAAAGGGTATTTCCACATTGCTGACTTGACACTTTTCTTTGTTGGAACATTTCAATGACTCTTTACTCTTCAAATTATGCACTGTTCTCTGGAAAACTCGTACCCTATTGTCTTTTATCAACCTTCCAGCTGATACTATGGGGACATTTATCAAATGCCTGCTGTTGCAGAAATTACTTTAAAATCATAGGAGGTCAACACTAGGAGGAAACTTAGAGAAGAAGTAGAGCTGCTTGCTCATTTTCAGTTAAGGAAATAGATACCTACAAAAGGATACTGACTTACAATGTCTTAGACTTAGTTAGAGGCATAAGGAAGACCTAGTGTTTCCACTGTGTTACACTATCCTTTATCTGATAATGGATGTCATTGGATCAACTATGCAGACACAAAGATTATTATTTTACTCCCTTTCCTTTTTTCCCTCTTTTTTTCTTCCCTCTGTTCTTTCCTTCTTCTTTTCTTCCTCTTCCCTCTAAAATATTTATAAGAATATTTTACATGTGTGTGTGTGTGTGTTAAACCCATTGCTGAATTTTTGTGGTGTCATTATAAGTAGCACTGTTTTGGGAATGGGAAAGGTAGAAACTGTCATCCCATTTAGCATCTGCTTTTTCTTTTTTGCATGGAGCAAGCCTGTGAAGCAAAAATTCACAATGGATGTCTAAAGGACCAGTTTACTTGAAAAGTGAAGTACCCTTTTCTATTTTCAAATACACTTTACTCTGATATCAAATGAAATCCATTCAGTGTAGAAAATTAAAATAGCTGAATTTTTCCTCAGCACAGAGAAATCTTTTATTTGCCTCTAACCCTTTCCATTTTTCATAACAGTCACTGCATTTTCTTCTCTAAAACACAAACAAATCAGTGTAAGCATGGCTGGCAGGCTAAAATGATTATGGGATAATTTGTGTTTGCCAGACCAAACAAAATCAATCATCATTGGTTAGAGACCCACAATATTAAATGGCTATGATATTTCTGGACTTTTACAAAATAGGTTTTTCAAACACAGATAAGGGAGCAGACCTTCATATACCATCAGGTGTGGAAAGGGGGCTGGCTTTTATGCCCTCAAATCAGTCAGATGTTGGCTGTAGACAACCATCCTTTAGACTCTTGGAGGGTGTATAATCTCCCAGGCATATCTGTTTGAAGTGGAAGCTCTCATTGGCTGAAGGTAGTTCTCCAGGAAGGTCACATCCCTGAGCAGCTGGCACTAATCATAGTTTGAGAATATGTTCACCAACCCAGTGAAGAGGCTCTAGGCAGGATCCCAGCAGTGTCTCCTAAAGAGAGAACAACCGACTGATACCTCTAACACTACATCATTCCTTTTTATAACTACATGATGTTTTGTGTCATGGTATTCCTTTGGATGAATCTATTATATTTTATTGATCTAGCCCCCCAATTGATAAATATTAAATTGTTTCCATATTTTTGAATTATCAACCCCAAATATTATTACAAATACATTCATCATATTGCCATATGTGTACATGAATAGGCTATAGTCACAGACTATAATGGATCAAAAGTGTGGGTTAATAATTTACTTTGATTTTTCCAAATTGATCTTTATAGGTGTCTTACCAATTTACATGTGCAGTATAGAAGAGAAAGTTTTCTCCATGAACTCACTAGAGAATATCACCAAACTGTGATATTTACCAATCAGATGAAAAATGTACACGGTATTTTGCAAAGACAGTTCTCTCTGCCTGGAACTCTTTCACACACACACAGATTTGCCTAATTAGTTCCTTATCCTTGCAATCTAAGATGGAGATTCTTTAAATCTCTAAATCAGATGCCCCCATTAATACCTGTAGAGCATGATGTATTTTCGTTACTATGTCTCATAAATGTTTATATTTATATATTTTATCTTATTTAAAAATAGCTGTTTTTTTCTCCCCCAACTAGATAGTGCATTCCATTAAAGTAGGGGCTGTGTTTGTCTTATGTAAATCTGTATTTCTCACACATCCATGTTAAACTCTAATAAATATCTGTGGTATGAATGAGAAAATAAGAGAATAAGTCACATTGCTAAGTGTCAAACTGGATCTGCCAGATATCAGAACTCATGTTCTTTTTACTGGGTAGTCTGCCAAGATGCAATTATTTAAGCCTTGAGAATTGACATTATATGCAATAAAGCCCTGGAAATACCTGCTTAAAGTTTTTGATTACAGTTAATTTCTTCCTTTAATTTCCATAAAATCATATATTAAATATCTTGGCCAGCTTCCTCTATTCCCTAGTGGATCTCACTGTTTCTCTCTCAGTGACAAATTCATCTATCTTTAGTGATTTGAATTTTCGATAATGACTCTGCTTTGGAGACAGCACACCATTTGAAGACAGCCTAGGGGTTTATGCTCCATGGCTTCCTGGAAAGAATTCAGGTACTACATTCTGATTAAGGGAACAGGCTTCTAAGATGGTATTTCATGTTTCCTATACTGAGTTAGGCTAGATTAGAATGCTTGCCCTTGTCAATGTCTGGGGAGAATGATGACTGAGTCTTAACTGAAATTATTTTTATTTGCTTTACTTAATCAACAAAAAAATAATGCCAGAGAATACATATGCAATCTACATGGTACCCTGCTAAAATTCCCTGGTTTCTCATGGAGGTACTGCTATAAAGTTAAAGTCCTCAGCTTTGTACAGAGATAGGAATTTGCCTGGTCAGAAGGTCTCGGAGTCAGAGTTCCCTGTTTTTTATTCAAGCCATGCCTGTCCATGAGAAGCAGTAGTTTTAGGCAGAGGAGGCCTTCTAGTATCTTTTAAATCATGGTATATTAACAGCCATTGCCCCTTTCTACACATAGAATCGATCCAGGCAGCAGCTCTTAGTAAGGCTATCTTCTAAATCATCCAGGTTACACAAAGCGACTTGCATACAGATCGTGCTAAATAAGCTTGCTGAATGTGTGACCAAGTGCTATATCGCACAACCCTAGGCCTCTTGCTCTTATAAGTAGACACGTGCCTCCAGAAGGAGGTTTGGGAGAAGCTTGTTACATATCCATCATGCACTAGAGTCTAACTTCCTTAGACGAATGTGAGATTTATGAACGTCTGTCCTGCCCTGGTGCCCGGTGTGTGGAAGGCAGCACTTAGATTCACTCTTTCTTTAAACAGAGTGCAGTTGGCTTTGCACCTCTGTAGCTGTAAGTCCTTAAATTACTCTTTCTGAAAAGATTTAGCCAGTATGAGACATAACTAAAAGGGAGACGAAAATGAAGGAGAAGGAAAGCTTTGTGTTATGTGCTTTCAATTCTCATCTTGCTGTGGCTCTTTCAAAAGTTATATGAAAAGATTGTTAGGCCTGACATGCATCATTTTCGACGTGCCAGCCAGTTAGAAGTGCTACTAAATCCTTTCAGGTTGTTGTAATTAGTGAAATGTTATGTACTTAGAGAAGTTTTATTGTGATTTCTAGAGAAAATGTTATGTGGCTTTGCTGGAGATTTTTATTGTTTCACCTGTTTTAAATTATTTAAAAGCACATGGTTTACAAACTCTAGGATAGAAATTTCACAGACAGGGGTCCAAGATCTTCATATTAACTTGAAAGGAGAGACAAGCTTGATTTTAGATTTGGGTCATGAGTCTGAGCATAAAGTTGATCCAGTTTGGGAGTGATCACTAATTGGTAAAAACCTCTCTGACCTTCTCCTGGGTTCTTAGTGTGAAATTCTGGGTGTTAGATTTTGGGTAGTATAGGAACCACTATGCCAAGGGAAAGACAAGGAAATGGCCTGAAGGAACATCAAGTTTAAATGCTACTACAAAGATAGAATCAGTCCTTGTGATTTTTGTCATTTTGTAAAAAGCATTTTTTGATGTTAACCAACTGGAAGTCATTATTCAGAAATGTCAAAGTCCCCGAGTGCTTGCAACAGTGGCTCTTCTATCGAAGGGTACTAGGCAACTGGGGATCCCCAGAAATTGTGCACAAACAGGTATACATGCACGGTACAGATTTCATTATATTCTGAAATGTTCCTTGTCTCATAAAGTTAATATATGCAAGCCTACCTGACAAAGCTAGATTTTCAAGGACAGCAATGGCAGTCCTACCACGTTCTAGATTTATCCCTTCAACACATGTTTATTGAACGTCTATTATGTGCTTGATGATGGAGATATAGTAGTAAACCAGCAACAAGTGAATTCTATACTGGTAAAGGGAACAAAGCAGTAATAACAGATTGCATATTTATCTATGCAATCACTGTACATATCTCTCTCTCACACACACACACTCATTGTTCCAGGCAACTAGTACCCAAAGTGAACTTTCCTTTTTCCTTTATTGTTCACCCTATATGTTCTAAAACCTTTTTTTTTCATGTATCTTGGACCTCATTTCCCAAACTTATTCTGATTTTCCTGAATCCCAAACTATCAGTGTCTTGATTCCAGTAGTGGGATTCACACAACCACTTTGGATCTGATGCTCAGTGCCACTTCTACATACTGCTCTGGACACCCGGCAGTTTTAACTAGGATTTTATTTTACTCACTTCTGAGCCAACAATTAATTCTGTCCTTTTGAGATAATGAACCGGCCCAATAACTTTTGAATTAAAGTTTTTGATCTTACCCTTGTCTTGACCCCGTTTTCGTACTAGAGTTACTCTGGTCAGTGCAGTTGAGAAGTGGGCGTGGATTTGATTGGAACTCACTTCCTCTTCTGCATTTTGCTTTTCTCAGTGCTACTCAGTTTTTAAAGGGCTCGGATCCATGTTCTTTTCATCTACAAAAGCTTTCATGCTTCCCTTATCCTTGTTGATCAACCCCCATGTTTCTCAACTTTTTTTCTTAGGCTCCCGTAAGAGAAAATTTTGGACATTTGCTCTTCTCCCATGAAATTAAATACTAAGGAATAAGATCTTGTTTGGTAGGGGAGAGCTTTGGTGTAAGCCATGTAATACTGAAGGTTTTTTTCTCTCCCAGGTAATAATTTTCACACCCTTCTGGACAATACCCTTTTGTGGAGACTGTATTGATATAATCTACCCTAGTGTCTTGGAATCACCTGGGGGTGGTTATTAGAACTCAGAGTGCTAGGGCCCACCTCAGCCACTAGCAAATATATGTTTATACTGAAAAAAATCTAGGTTTGTACTTGGATATAATGTTAAAAAGGTAAAAAAACAAAATCTGAAAAATTTGTTTCTGTGAATAGTTTATAATTTATTACTTATATAATATTTTGTCTACATACCAGGCTTCTTTCCAGAGATCTCCTAACTGTAAGATGTAACTTGTTTTTTTTTTATTTTTCCAAATAACTAGTATTGTTTTAAAATACTACTAACAGAGAGTATCATGTAGACTAATATACTGTAAAACTAAATTCAATATTTTTGGTCCCGAAAGAAATAGGTGCAGAGTTTTCACACAATCATATTGTAAGTTTTATCTATTTAATATTTTATGTGTACACTTGTTCTCCCTAAAGCCCCAAATAAAGTGACTCATATTTTATGGGTCAACTATTATGAGCATTATTTTAGAACTTGTTTAAATATGATTTGATTATGCTTTTAGTTTTTTAAAGCTTTAAAAATATAACATTTAAATAGGTAGTTTTGTTTGAAATAAATAAAATGGTATATTAAGTTAATATGGGTAAATTTTAAATAATAATTAAGATAAATTTAGATCAGAAAAGAGACAGAAATAAATTTAAATAAAACTTCATGCTAGAGGAAGCAGGAACTAAAGAAAAGGAACAACTAAGGAGCATTGAAAATATCTGAGTATAGAAGCTAGAGTAAGACAATTGTGAGGATTAGAATGCAGAACAGAATAAAAGTGTAATTTGATCTGACAATAAAGAAATGATGCAATAATACAAGTTGATTGCAGAAGGGCAAAACAAATGACTTGGAGCTATTGTGAGCATAAAAGCCAATAAAATAGGAAAATATAGTGTACAAAGAAATACAAGGCTTATGCATTGTTTTCATCTTTGATGTCTTTTTTTTGTGTATGTGTGATGAGGAGGGTAATTTTGATCTATCAATTACTGAGAGAAGTGTAGATTTATCAATTTCTCTTTGTAACTCAGTTCATTGTTGCTTTATATATTTGACCTGATACTTCAGTGACCAATCTAATTAAATTCATATGTTTTATACTTTGTAAATGCAAACACTTAAAATAATTACTTTGTCTCTCTCTTTCTCTTTTCTGCTTCAAATAGCTTGTTGAGTTTAAGGTGCTGGTATGGTTTGTTTTGAACAATTTAGGCTGAGGAACAGAAGACTTATTGAAGCACACAAATCCATATTTGAGATAAAAATCCACAAAATATGAATATTATTTAATTCATGTACAACAAACTATTTTTGATAAATATACTATAGTTGAAATAGCAGATGATAGAGCCCTGTTTAATAAGTATTTTTATTGTTTTCAAATATTCTTTTGTAAAATGTTTTAAATTTTTTTCTTAACATTTTCATCAGAGTAGAACTGCTTTACAATGGTCTGTTAGTTTCTGCTTTATAACAAAGTGAATCAGTTATGCTTATACATATATCCCCATATCTCTTCCTTCTTGTGTCTCCCTCCCTCCCACCCACCCTATCCCACCCTTCTAGCTGGTCTTAAAGCACCGAGCTGATCTCCCTGTGCTATGCGACTGCTTCCCACTAGCTATCTATTTTAAAATGTTTTTAATTTTTAAAAGCAAACAATAACAGTGCTCCTTGGTGCTTACCCAAATGAAATGAAAACACTTTCACACGAAAATCTGCACATGGATGTTTGCAGCAGTTTTATTCATAATTGCCAAAACTTGGAAGCAGCCAAGATGTCCTTCAGTAGCTGAATATATGTATAAAACTAGTACATCCAGAAAATGGAATATTATTCAGCACTAAAAAGCAATGACCTAGCAAGCCATAAAAAGACATGGAGGAAACTTAAATGCATATTACTAAGTGAAAGAAGCCAGTCTGAAAAGGCTACATATTGCATGATTCTAATGATATGCCATTCTGGAAAAGGCAAAACTATGGTGACAGTAAAAAGATAGGTTGTTTCTAGGGGTTAGGGAGAAAGGAGGGATATACAGGCAGAGCACAGAGGATTTTCAGGCAGTGAAACTCTTCTGTATGATGTTGTAATGGTGGACACGTGTCATTATACATTTGTTAAAACCCATAGAATGTACAAAACCAAAAGTGAACTTTAATGTAAACTATGGACTTTGGGTGATAATGATGTGTCAACGTAAATTCATTGATTAAAACAAATGGACCACTGGTGTGGGATGTTGATAGCAAGAAGGTTGTATATGTGTGAGGGGATGGTTCAGGGGGTATATGGGAGCACTCTGTATTTTCTGCTGAGTTTTTCTGTGAATCTGAAAGTACTCTAAAAAATAAACAAGCAAACAATAATTCATTAGAAATTTCATAGAATCAGATTCCTTCCTACTTTAGCTATTCACTCTATCAAAGCCAATAAACAAGAAAACAAAACCAAATACATTAAGAAGTAAAAATAAGTATAACTTATATTCTACTTTGGAACTTCTAATAGCAGATAACAAAATTAACAATGCAAGACTCTAGGTCCATCCACCTCACTACAAATAACTCAACTTCATTTCTTTTTATGGCTGAGTAATATTCTATTTTATATATGTGCCACATCTTCTTTACCACTTATCTGTCGATGGACACTGAGGTTGCTTCCACGTCCTGGTTATTGTAAATAGAGCTGCAGTGAACATTGTGGTACATGACTCTTTTCGAATTATGGTTTTCTCTGGGTATATGCCCAGTAGTGAGATTCCTGGGTCGTGTGTTAGTTCTATTTTTAGTTTTTTAAGGAACCTCCACACTGTTCTACATAGTGGCTGTATCAATTTAAAAAAATTGTTCTGAAGAACCTAGGGGCAAGACAGGAATAAAGATGCAGACGTAGAAAATGGACTTGAGGACACAGGCAGGGGGAAGGGTAAGCTGGGATGAAGTGAGAGAGTGGCATGGACATATATACACTACCAAATGTAAAATAGATAGCTAGTGGGAAGGAGCCACACAGCACAGGGAGATCAGCTCAGTGCTTTGTGACCACCTAGAGGGGTGGGATAGGGAGGGTGGAAGGGAGATGCCAGAGGGAGGAGATATGGGGATAGATGTATATGTATAGCTGATTCACTTTGTTATAAAGCAGAAATTAACACACCATTGTAAAGCAATTAAACCCTAATAAAGCTGTTTAAAAAAATAAACAATAAAGAAAAAATGGTTGAGAAAAAAAAATTAACAATGCCAGTAACAATAAGGACTTAATTTCCAATCATACATGCTGTGCATATTAGGAAGAATGTAAAAGCTAAAAGCAAATTAAATTTAAAGATTCTTATTTTGGATATTAATGTATACATGCAAACACAGTACAAAGAAGTTAACTGAATATTTAAAAAATTAGATCTAAAGTGGCAAATGGACTAGTTGGGGTGATTAAGCCAGAGGTCAAGAGCAGGTGTTATGTGGTGTAGAGAGTGCAGAGCCCTCTTTAGTGCAGAGGTATAAAGGTGATCAAGGTGACAAAATAAAATAAGAGTGTTTGAATTTAGATAATTTACAAAGGAAGTCATACTAATAATATCCAAATATAATTTTAGCCATTGCAAAGTTTTAAATTTTTGCAAACATTGCTTTAAAATTTTATCATGATATACATTCATCAGTATTGCATGGTACAACAATGAGTCACCGGGGTACCCCAATGTTCTGGGTCCATTGGCTGAAAATTCTGGCATACAGGTTTAGAATTGCTTTTTCTCCTCAACTAGTTTTATCCTTATGTACTGGCCCTACTAATCTCTAGTAATGCTTTTCCCCTCAAAGTCTATTTTGCCTAATAATATAACTTCACTAATTTTTCTGGTTAGAATTTGACAAATATATGTACTTTCTTCTTTTTTTATAACATTCAACATTTCTATGGACTTATGTTTTTGGAGTAATTACTTAATGTTTGAATCCAGTATGATAACCTTTCTTTAAATTAGTGCTTTTAATAATTTACACTTATTGCAGTTATTATTGTTATTTCTTTTGTATATGGATTTTTTTTGTCACCATATATTGTGCTTTTTTCCCCCCAGCTTTTGTAGGCTTCTCTCTCTTTATTTCCCTCTTTCTCTCTTGTTTTCTTTGGTTAATTTTAAAACATTGTATCCCCTTTCTCCCACTCGGTCTCTATTTTTAATATATTGTTACATAAATACCTGGCAAATTATAAAGTGAGTCTATTCCTTTCTGAACAATAGAAATTAGTTTTCTTCAATTGTCCTTAGCCTTACATGTAATTTTTCCAGTATTCTATTTCAATAAGTTTTGATCTTGTAAGACATTGTGGCTTCTACTTTATATATTTTTTAGTCACCAAATATGTACCTATTTGTTACTCATCATTTCTTCTTCCATCTCACTTTCTTTCTTCCTAAAGTTCATCTTTTAGTGAGGGTTTACAAGCAAATCACTTTTATTTTTTGATCAGAAAATTTCTTTGTCCATTCCTTGTTCTTGCGAGATGCTAGTATACAACCATCATTTATCTTAATGCTTTTATTCTAATATCTTTGACTTCTGGCCTTCATTTTTATGTCAAAAATTTGCTATAGTCTAGCTTTCTTTTGTAGCTATTCTGACCTTTTTCTTTGACTTCCTTGAAGATCTTTTCTTGTCTTTGATGTTCTCTGGTTTCACCATAACCTTTTAACGTCTATGCAATCTCATTTTATTTACACTATTTGAGATTCATTACGTTCTTTAATTCTGAAGACTCCTGACTTACATAAATTCTGTAAAGTTATCAGCCATTTATTCCAAATATTGCCTCTGCCTCATTGTACAAATTCTCTTTCTTTAGAGCCCCTATTAGATAAATATTAGACCTACTCATTTTGTTTTCCATATCTCTTAACTGATCTTTGAGAGATTTTTCATCTGTCTATCTGATCTACAATCTGGGCAATTTCATTCGTTTAGCAAATATTTATTGACAAACAGTAGTATGCCAGGAACTATTTAAGGTGTGGGAATAGAGCAGTGAATGATGTAGACAAAGTCCCTGATGTTATGTACTTAAGTTCTTGTTATCCATTTTTCTGTAGAGAGAAATATACAATGTACAATTAATTGCAGTGTGTAAGTTTGCAAGAATTGTTATGGAAAAAAATAAAGCATAGCAAAAGGGACAAGGAGTCTTAGAAGCTGATGATCTTGTACAGGGTAGACATGGAGAGCCTATTAAAACAACTTTTGAATAAAGTCCTGAAGGATTAAAGGAATGGGAGAAGAATGTTTTAGGCAGATAGAGAAGCAAGTGCCTGTCAATGGAGGAGCAAGTTGAATAACTTTAAAGAACTACAAAGAGGGTGGATTTGGGTGGGAAGAAAGAGATTGGTAGGAGCTTGTGTCAGAGAGTGACAGGGCAGCAAGAGAGGAGCTTTTAACAGTTGAAAAGATGTTGACTTTGGTAGTTTAGACTACAATGTGATGTGATCCCATTTACAATTTAAGAGAGTTTTCTCTCTGCTAGATGGAAAAAAGCAAGAAGTGAAGCTGGGAGACCAATAAAAGCAGAATGCAATACAGGGAAGAACAACTAAATCCAACATTTTCTCCTGAAAAACTAGAAATATTTTGAATTGCTGCTCTTTGGGATAGGGAATCCTGTGGAACATGCAGTTTATGGGGAGAGGAATACAAAGTCATTTAAGATTTATAAATCTATTAGACATCTAAATGGAAATGTCTAGGGAGAAAAATGAATATATGAGTTGGGAATTCACTGAAGAGGTCTAACCTGGAGGTATACATTTATGAGTTTTAGCTTAAGATGCTATTTGATTACTTTAGCACTTAAAGCTTGGAAGATGTGGAGGAACAGGGAAAGGAGACTGAGAAGTCAAGGCCACTGAAGTTAGAAAAAGAAATCAAGAGAGTTAGTGTTATAGAACACAACTTGAGAAAATATTTCAAAAAGAGAAAACACTCGTATGTGGCAAAGGCTACTGATAGCTCATGTAAGGTGAGGGATAGAATTGATCCTTGGGGTTTCACTTTTTTTTAACATAGAGGTCATGATTATTTCGACAAGACTGTGTTGGGGGAGTCATGTGTATGAAATACTTGTTGTCATCTGCTCTACCTCTTAGTTCCCCATTTCTCACTTCACTGGTTCTCAATGGGTCTTCTCTGGACCAGCAGCATCTGTGTCACCAGGGAACTAGTTAGAAATGCACATTTCTGGGCCCCAGCCCAGACCTGTTGAGTCAGATACCTTGATAGTGAGCCCCAGCTATATGTGTTTTAACACTCTCCAGGTGACTCTGATACACACTGATGCTTGAGAACTACTGCTCTTCGTGATAGAGATCATCATATTCTCTCAGAAAAGCTGGCATATCAGGACACTTCATGCTTACCATTCTGTTTTTCAACTTATTTTTTTGAGAATATGCTGTTGTATTTTACCTTGATTTTTTATGTAATTTGCAGCAGAATTGTTTTTAGGATGGCAAGTGCATGCATGTGTGTGTGTTTGTGGGTGTTGGAGAGAGAGTGAATTTACTATATATGTACATATTTAATATATATTATATATTCTTCTGTATCAATATTACCTATTTTAAACTATTTTTATTTTAAATTAATTTTAGACTTAGTTTTAGACTTTAGAAATGATGCAAATTAGCACAGAGTTTTTATATATATGTTACCCCTCTTCCCCTAATCTCAACACCTTACATAACAATAAGTGCAATGGTCAAAGTTAGGAAATTGATATTTGTACAATACTGTTAACTATACTACATTCCGTATTCAAATCTTACCACTTTTTCACTAACATCCTTTTTCAGTTCTAGGAATCAACCCGAGATCACACACTGCATTTAATTGTTGTCTCCTTAGCCACGCCAACTCTAAGATTTCCTAAGTCTTCGTTTGCGTTTCTTACCGATTCCTTCCTCCACTTTGCTGTCAAGGAAGCACCTTTTCCTCTCCTTCCTGGGAAGGCAGGAAAAAGCTCCAGCAGTTACAGATAGCCAATAACTCATAACTATAATTCTCCTACCCTTTCTCTAGCTCTCCCAGTCTTCAAATACAGAATGGGATGGAAGATGGGCAGTGGCTGAGATGGAGCAACACAACTCATTTAATAGCCTTTCAAAATATTTTAAAGATGGTGTCTCCCACTGGTTGTTTGGGTTTCTCTTCAGAATAATGAGCATTTCATGCCTTTGCCTTCACCATTGGTTTCTGGTCACCAATTGTGGAGCAACAGGAAATATTTCAGTTAACATCTCAGACAAGATTGACCTAAAAGGAATATATGTGTTTCCTTTGCCTTTTGCATGACTAAGCATGGTTCTATGCAAAAGTGTGTCATAAATGCCCATTGAATAAAAATATGAGTGGTAGGAGAGAGAAAAAGGAAATTAATGAAACAGCTTTGGCTTCAGAGGAAATAATTTTATGAAAAAATGCAAAAATAATTTTCTTCAGAAGTGTCACTTAAACGGGTAAAAGTACAAAGTACATCTTACAGTCAGTTGCAAATAAAGTAACAAAGGATATGATGGAGAGAAGGAAAGAAGGCATAAATTTCTACTGGCTTGCTCTAGGGCCCTACTGCTTGACTACCAAGCACTCCAAAATCTATTAGTGCAATCACATTGCACAGTACAGTTTCCCAAATTCTTGGTGTTTTTCATAGCATTATATTAGTAATAAATATAGAGTAAAACATAATACAGTATTCTAGAGAAAAAGCACTGAGTTTTGAAGCCATTTAAACTATTTCCAATATCAAATTTTAATGTCTGCAAAATGTGCTAAATTTGCATAACAGTTCACTTGGTTTAAATTTTTTTGTTATAAAACAAAGTAATTTATCATTTCATGATTCTTGATTCATCTCCTACCAGGTCACTGTGAAGTCTGCCTGATCAGATCTATCTCTTGGTGACATTTGCAGCTGCAGAGCTGTCAGCCTGTCAGCCAGTGTGAATTCAGCCATCCCAGCACAGCGTATTCAACAGAGTAAAGGGAAAGCATTAGCCACTCAAGTAGGTATCTCTTACATAGCTATTTCTTTAGAAAATGGTAACTTTTCAAGAGCCAGTTCTAGGAGTTGCAAATGTAGTAGAATTTTACTCACTGAAGAGGGAGTTGACTATCTCAGAGCTGCCTCTGCCTTTAACAATGCAAGTTACAGACAACTTGAACTTTAATATTAGAGTAGTGAGAATGGTTCCTTGTGAGAGAGAGCCAATGCCTTTACTTAGATAAAGATTTTCATTGTTTTTTTTTCTTGAAGCCTTTCGTGGCTTCTCAAATCTACATCATTCCTTGTTTCTTTGAATAATTTTTAGTGTATATTCCCATAGTTTGCATTTTTGTTGAATTAAATAAAATACGAGTTGTAAATTTTGTTGCGATTTTTTTTTCTTTATTCATCCAACTAACATGTGTTCAGTGCTAGGTACAGAGTACTGAGTGGTGACAAAGATGATTCTTCTATTCAAGGAGCTTTCAAACTAAGAGGAGGACAGGCAAGGGAACCAGCACTGTGATTCTGTGGGGAAAGTTCCATGAGAGAGTCATGGGTAGACTGATGTGTGAGTGCAGAGGAAAGATGCCAACCTCAAACCTGGGGTCCAGAAGAAACTTCTACAGGAGATGATGCAGATCTGAGAGTCTTACCTCTACCTTTCATTTCCTCCCAAAAAGATGCAATATTCTTGAGCATTTAGAACAACGTCTAATACACAGTGAAAACTTTTTGAATGAATAGAATAAATGCATGAAGTATTTTTTCTTGATACATAGTTTGCTAAATACCAAAAACATAATGAAATTATCCATGATAAACATGTAACTGAAAAGTAATTCAGCCTCAAATTTTAGTTGCTGAAAACAATGTAAATTATTCTGAGAATTTCCTAAATGTATCCTTTCAGTGCATGATCAGACTTGTAAGCAAAAAGTCCACATGGGTTGTGATTGACCAGCAAACTTCTTTAATAACCATCTGTCATGCAATATATTTCCTACCCCATCAGCTATGAAATGAGCATGAGATTAAAAAATTAATAATATATTGTGTTCCTACAGCTTTGAGGGGAAACCAGCTTAGAAGTAAAGGCTGTAAGCACAGCAGATATGATAAATTAGTGCCAGAAAGCAGCAGAATAAAACTCAAGAATTAAAAAATAATAATAACAATGTTTCACATGAAAGGTCTGTCAGAAAGAGAATGAGATGAAACCCTTAGTTCTCTGTTTCAATAAAAATACCAGGAAAGTTGCATTTAATTATATATATATATATATATATATATATATATATATATATATATATATATTATACAGCAGGTTCTTATTAGTCATCCATTTTATACACATCATTGTATACATGTCACCCCCAATCTCCCAATTCACCACACCACCACCACCCTCCCCCTGCTTTACCCCCTTGGTGTCCATACATTTGTTCTCTACATCTGTGTCTCAATTTCTGCCCTGCAAACCAATTCATCTGTACCATTTTTCTAGGCTCCACATATATGTGTTAATATACAATATTTGTTTTTCACTTTCTGACTTCACTCTGTATGAGCATCTCTAGGTCCATCCACGTCTCAACAAATGACCCAATTTCATTCCTTTTTATGGCTGAGTAATATTCCATTGTATATATGTACCACATCTTCTTTATCCATTCATCTGTCGATGGGCATTTAGGTTGCTTCCATGACCTGGCTATTGTAAATAGTGCTGCAATGAACATTGGGGTGCATGTGTCTTTTTGAATTATGGTTTTCTCTGGGTATATGCCCAGTAATGGGATTGCTGGGTCATATGGTAATTCTAGTTTTAGTTTTTTAAGGAATCTCCATACTGTTCTCCATAGTGGCTTTACCAATTTACATTCCCACGAACAGTGCAAGAGGGTTCTCTTTCCTCCACACCCTCTCCAGCATTTGTTGCTTATAGATTTTCTGATGATGCCATTCTAACTGGTGTGAGGGGACACCTCATTGTGGTTTTGATTTGCACTTCTCTAATAATTAGTGATGTTGAACAGCTGTTCATGTGCTTCTTGTCCATCTGTATTTCTTCTTTGGAGAAATGTCTATTTAGGTCTTCTGCCCACTTCTGGATTTTTTTTTTTAATATTCAGCTGCATGAGCTGTTTATATATTTTGGAGATTAATCCTTTGTCCATTGATTCATTTGCAAATATTTTCTCCCATTCTGAGGGTTGTCTTTTCATCTTGTTTATGCTTTCCTTTGCTGTGCAAAAGCTTGGAAGTTTCATTAGGTCCCATTTGTTTATTTCCGGTTTTATTACCATTTCTCTAGGAGGTGGATCAAAAAAGATCTTGCTGTGATATATGTCAAAGAGTGTTCTTCCTATGTTTTCCCCTAAGAGTTTTATAGTGTCTTTTATAGGTCTTACATTTAGGTCTCTAATCCATTTTGAGTTTATTTTTGTGTATGGTGTTAGGGAGTGTTTTAATTTCATTCTTTTACATGAAGCTGTCCACTTTTCCCAGCACCACTTACTGAAGAGACTGTCTTCTCTCCATTGTATACCCTTGCCTCCTTTGTGATAGATTAGTTCACCACAGGTGCATGGGTTTATCTCTGGGCTTGCTATCTTGTTCCATTGATCTATGTTTCTGTTTTTGTGCCAGTACCATATTGTCTTGATTACTGTAGCTTTGTAGTATAGTCTGAAGTCAGGGAGTCTGATTCCCCCAGATCCGTTTTTTCCCCTCAAGACTCCTTTGGCTATTTGGGGTCTTTTGTGTCTCCATACAAATTTTAAGGTTTTTTGTTCTAGTTCCGTAAAAAATGCTATTGGTAATTTGATAGGTATTGCATTGAATCTGTAGACTGCTTTGGATAGTATACTCATTTTCACAATATTGATTCTTCCAATCCAAGAACATGGTATATCTCTCCATCTGTTGGTATCATCTTTAATTTCTTTCATCAGTGTCTTATAATTTTCTGCATACAGGTCTTTTTTATCCTTAGGGAGGTTTATTCCTAGGTATTTTTTTCTTTTTGTTGCAATGGTAAATGGGAGTGTTTCCTTAATTTCTCTTTCAGATTTTTCATCATGAGTATATAGGAATGCAAGAGATTTCTGTGCATTAATTTTCTATCCTTCAACTTTACCAAATTCATTGATTAGCTCTAGTAGTTTTCTGGTGGCATCTTTAGGATTCTCTAGGTATAGTATCATGTCATCTGCAAACAGTGACAGTTTTAATTCTTCTTTTCCAATTTGTATTCCTTTTATTTCTTTTTCTTCTCTGATTGCCATGGCTAGGACTTCCAAAACAATGTTGAATAATAGTAGTGAGAGTGGGCATCCTTGTCTTGTTCCTGATCTTAGAGGAAATGCTTTCAGTTTTTCACCATTGAGAATGATGTTTGCTGTGGGTTTGTCATATATGGCCTTTATTATGTTGAGGTAGGTTCTCTCTATGCCCACTTTCTGGAGTGTTTTTATCATAAATTGGTGTTGAATTTTGTCAAAAGCTTTTTCTGCATCTATTGAGAGGGTCACATCGTTTTTATTCTTCAATTTGTTAATATGGTGTATCTCATTGATTGATTTGCATATATTGGAGAATCCTTGCATCCCTGGGATAAATCCCACTTGATCATGGTATACGATCCTTTTAACGGGTTGTTGCATTCTGTTTGCTAGTATTTTGTTGAGGATTTTTGCATCTATATTCATCAGTGATATTTCTCTGGAAATTTCCTTTTTTTGGTAGTATCTTTGTCTGGTTTTGGTATCAGGGTGATGGTGGCCTCTAGAATTAGTTTGGGAGTGTTCCTTCCTCTGCAATTTTTGGGAAGAGTTTCAGAAGAATGGTTGTTAGCTCTTCTCTAAATGTTTGATAGAATTTACCTGTGAAGCCATCTGGTCCTGGACTTTTGTTTGTTGGAAGATTTTATATCACAGTTTCAATTTCATTGCTTGTGACTGGTCTTTTCATTTTTTCTATTTCTTCCTGGTTCAGTCTTGGAAGGTTATACCTTTCTAAGAATTTCTCCATTTCTTCCAGGCTGTCCATTTTATTGGCATAGAGTTGCTTGTAGTAGTCTCTTAGGATACTTCATATTTCTGCCGTGTCTGTTGTAACTTCTCCTTGTTCATTTCTAATTTTATTGATTTGAGTCTTTTCCTTCTTTTTCTTGATGAGTCTGGCTAATGGTTTATCAATTTTGTTTGTCTTCTCAAAGAACCAGCTTTTAGGTTTTTTTTTTGTGTGTTTGTGTGTGTGTGTGTGGTACATGGGCCTCTCACTGTTGTGGCCTCTCCGGTTGTGGAGCAAGGCTCCAGACGTGCAGGCTCAGCTGCCGTAGCTCACGGGTCCAGCCACTCCACGGCATGTGGGATCTTCCTGGACCAGGGCACGAACCCATGTCCCCTGCATCGGCAGACAGACTCTCAACCACTTCACCACCTGGGAAGCCCAGCTTTTAGTTTTATTGATCTTTACTATTGTTTTTTGTTTGTTTGTTTCTGTTTCACTTATTTCTACTCTGGTTTTTATTATTTCTTTCCCTCTGCTAACTTTGGGTTTTGTTTGTTCTTCTTTCTCTAGCTCCTTCAGGTGTAAGGTTAGATTGTTTATTTGGGATTTTTCTTGTTTCTTGAGGTAGGCTTGTAGAGCTATAAACTTCCCTCTTAGAACTGCTTTTGCTGCATCCCATAGATTTTGGATTGTAGTGTTTTCATTGTCATTTGTCTCTAGGTATTTTTTTGATTTCCTCTTTGATTTCTTCAGTGATTTCTTGGTTATTTAGTAACGTATTGTTTAGCCTCCATGTGTTTGAGTTTTTTTACGTTTTTTTCCCCTTGTAATTCATTTCTAATCTCATAGCATTGTGGTCAGAAAAGGTGCTTGATATGATTTAAATTTTCTTAAATTTACTGAGGCTTGATTTGTGACCCAAGATGTGATCTATCCTGGAGTATGTTCCATGCACACTTGAGAGGAAAGTGTAATCTGCTGTCTTTGGATGGAATGTTCTATAAATATCAATTAAATCTATCTGGTCTATTGTGCCAGTTAAAGCTTTTGTTTCCTTGTTTATTTCCATTTTGTATGATCTGTCCATTGGTGTATGTGAAGTGTTATATTCCCCCACTATTATTGTGTTACTGTCACTTTCCTATTTTATAGCTGTTAGGAGGTGCCTTTTGTATTGTGGTGCTCCTATGTTGGGCACATATATATTTATAATTGTTATATCTTCTTCTTGGATTGATCCCCTGAGCATTATGTAGTGTCCTTCCTTGTCTCTTGTAACATTCTTTATTTTAAAGTCTATTTTATCTGATATGAGTATTGCTACTCCAGCTTTCTTTTGATTTCTATTTGCATGGAATATCTTTTTCCATCCCCTCATTTTCAGTCTGAATGTGTCCCTAGTTCTGAAGTGGGTCTCTTGTAGACAGCATATATATAGGTCTTGTTTTTGTATCCATTCAGCAACCTTGTGCCTTTTGGTTGGAGCATTTAATCCATTCACTTTTAGGGTAATTATCGATATGTGTGTTCCTATGACTATTTTCTTAATTGTTTTTGGTTTGTTTTTGTGGGTCCTTTTCTTCTCTTGTGTGTCCCACTTAAAGAAGTTCCTTTAGCATTTGTTGTAAAGCTGGTTTGGTGGTGCTGATTTCTGTTAGCTTTTCCTTGTCTGTAAAGCTGTTGATTTCTCCATCAAATCTGAATGAGATCCTTGCTGGCTAGAGTAATCTTGGTTGTAGGTTCTTCCCTTTCATCACTTTAAGTATACCATGCCACTCCCTTCTGGCTTGTAGAGTTTCTGCTGAGAAATCAGCTGTTAACCTTATGGGAGTTCCCTTGTATGTTATTTGTCATTTTTCCCTTGCTGCTTTTAATAATTTTTTTTTGTCTCTAATTTTTGCCAGTTTGATTACTATGTGTCTCAGTGTGTTTCTCCTTGGGTTTATCCTGTATGGGACTCTCTGCACTTCCTAGACTTGGGTGGTTATTTCCTTTCCCATGTTAGGGAAGTTTTCGACTATAATCTCTTCAAATATTTTCTCTGGTCCTTCCTCTCCCTCTTCTCCTTCTGGGACCCCTATAATGCAAATGTTGTTGCATTTAAAGTTATCCCAGAAGTCTCTTAGGCTGTCTTCATTTCTTTTCATTCTTTTTTCTTTATTCTGTTCCACAGCAGTGAATTCCACCATTCTGTCTTCCAGATCACTTATCCGTTCTTCTGCCTCAGTTATTCTGCTACTTATTCCTTCTAGTGTAGTTTTCATTTCAGTTATTGTATTGTTCATCTCTGTTCTTTTGTTCTTTAATTCTTCTAGGTGTTTGTTAAACATTTCTTTCATCTTCTCAATCTTTGCCTCCATTCTTTTTCTGAGGTCCTGGATCATCTTCACTATCATTATTCTGAATTCTTTTTTGGGAAGGTTGTCTATCTCCACTTCATTTAATTGTTTTTCTCGGGTTTTATCTTGTTCCTTCATCTGGTACATAACCCCTGCCTTTTCATCTTATCTATCTTTCTGTGACTGTGCTTTTTCTTCCACAGGCTGCAGTTTTGTAGCTCTTCTTGCTTCTGCTCTCTGCCCTCTGGTCTGCATTTAATTTAAATTTGGTTTAAGTTTTGCATCTAGGTTTTGCTATTAGTTTTAAATAATTGGCCACTTCCTCTTATAATCAGAACAGCTAGTGATAGTACTTAATCAACTCCAAAGGAGGATTGGAAGAGGAAAGATAACTTATCTTTATTGAGGATCTACTAGGTTCTAGGCAGTTTACATTAATATTCTTCCTTTTTCCTCCCCCCTTCTGCTTTCTTTTGTTCTGTCTTTCTATCTTTGTCATTCTTCCTGTAGCTCAGACACTCATTGTCTCTCAAAATCATATCTCCCTTTATTCTTCAGTGGTAGAACAATTAATGCAAGCTGGAGACAGCTGCCCCAAATAAAGATGACTATCTCTGGCCTTCCTTGCAGTGGTGTTCTACACCATGGGAGGGAATGGAAATGGTGTGGGAAGTGTGATACATCATTGGAGGTGGGATGCTGTGACCACTTCCTTCATCCTTTTTTCCTTCTTCCCATGACTCAAATGAGGATATGATGGCCAGCACTAGAGAAACTGTCTTAGACTGTGAAGCAGAAGCTGTGTATTTAGGTTAATAAAACAAAGAGATAGAAGAAACCTGGGTTCTGGTAAGAATCTTCCTACTAGGCCTGAGTTTATGTGAGGAAAAAAAATCTTGTTTGAAACATTTATTTTGACTTTTGGTCATGAACAGTAAACCTAATACTAATGCATCTCCATCATTTCATCCACATACTGTTGATTGATTCATTAATCCATTAAACATAGTGGTCTATAGATGAAACAGGAGTAGCCACACAATGTGCATTTGTTGAAAATTGGTACACATGGATTTCTATTCCCTCTATTACTTTATAGTTGTATGATTTTGAGAAAGTTTCTTGAAGAAAGAAACTTCATTCTCTGAATCTAAGTTTACTTATCTACAAAATGATAGGTTTTGACCAGTGGTTCTTAACTGGCATCAAATATTTGTGCCAGAGGACTTTTGGTAATTTCTGGAGACATTTTGGTTGTCACACTTGAGTGATAGGCAGCTACTGGCATCTAGTGGGTAGAGACCAGGATGCTCATAAACATCGTACAATGCCTCCTACCACCTCCATGACAAAGGATTTTCTCACTCAAAATGTCAAGAGTGCTGCAGTTGAGAAACCCTGGCTTAAGCAAAGTATCTTGATTCCTTTCTACACTCCAGGGATTTTTACAGGATTGAAATTATTCATTAATAAAATATATTTTTGTGGTGATTTTGACAGTAAGTAAGATAAAAACCCTAGATAGTGAAACAAAAAAGGAAATTTTATATTATAAATCCTGCAGTGGGGCAGTTGTCAAGTTTGGTTAAATCAGCAGGGCTTATTCTATTTTTCTGCTCTGCTTTTCTCAACATGTTCCTTCTGTCTTCAAGCTGGATCTACTTAGGGTTGTAAAATGATAGTCATAGTTCCAAATGTCACATATGAAGAACACAAATATGTAGAAGAGGAGAGTGGCCTTTTCTTTCTATGTCTATTTTAATTGACAAGAAAAATCTTTAACATAATGCCAAAGGGCTTTTCTTAGCAACTCATTAGCTAAAATTTCTGTTCTGCATTTTCCTGTTTGTAGGTGACACCAGAGAACTGGGAACTGTCATCTTACAAAGAGGCAGATCCAGTCTGAGGGTAAAGCCAACCTGCTGAGGATAGTAGAAGGAAAAAGATAGAAAGAACCTGTGTCCTCAATGACCTCATTTCATTGCTCAGTTAACTGACCTTAGACATACCATACCATGGAAATTTTTATTGTGTGAAATAAAATTTTCTTTCCAACTACCACCTAACCTCAATCATTGGCAAAAGGAATGAGACCATTGTTCCTTTTAGAATGTGATTTACTCACTGGGACTGGGGTGATGATTCATCTCTTGAAGCACATGGTAATGAAGAAAAGAGTGGGTGCTTAAATGAACTCTAAGCTCTGTTAGAAATGCCAAAGGGGGAAGAATCATTCTTACGTAGGAAACCGATAATATCTGCCGTTAATATTTACTAAATGGAAAACACTGTACAGGAACTGGCGTTTAAAGATGAATATGACAGAATCCTTTTGTTCATGGAGGTCCTAGTTTACTGTCAGGGTCCATGAATAAAGAATGTATCCTGCAGAGTAATTTGGTGTGTTACAGACTATAATAGATTTCTTTAGTAGCAAGAAACAGTTGGAAAAAGGCAGGTCAAACATACAAATAGATCTAGGAGTTGAAAATAGGAAATTATCATGTTTTGGTCATCATGATTTGGTAAAAGATAAAAAAATGTTTGATGGGGAAATTTTGGAAAAGAAATAAATTCAAAAGGCAAAGAACACATCCTCAGATTCTTTCTGGAAAAAATCAGGATGAACAGTTTAACAGTACCTAAAAACCCTACAAGAAGAAAACTTATAAAAATAGCCTCTGTGAAAAGAGGCATCATCAATACAGTTTGTGTCTATACTGCTCTTCTTGTACTTTTGTGATCTTTCACACTATATAAGTGTCCAAATTATTTAAATACAATATACATGGTTTGTTTTAGGATATAAAAAATATTTAATGAAATTTCCAAGCAGTTAATGATGTAAGCCACAGTGATCTTTCATTTCCTAGACTAGCCAGATTTTGATATGCTAGTATTTACTTTCACATATTTTTTCCACTCTATTTTGTTTCTCTAATTGTGTCATGTGTTTCAATTCTGCTTCATTAATTATACTGAAAGTTTTCTGGGGGCAAGCATTTGAAGATAATGACGATCTATATTTTACCTGTAATAGCAGGACATAAAGTGGGAATTGAAAGAAATAAGGAATGGCAAAATTCTTGAAGAATGAAAATCTCTCTTCAGGTGGCAGTGACCATGCTGTGATTGAGACAAACTTTTGTCACTAAAGTCTGTTCTTTCACCTTTGATGTAGAGAATTTTAGTAGAATTAAAGAATGTTAAACTGGGTAATACTTTCGCACTTCAGTTTGAGCTTTTACTTTTATTAGTAATGAAAGTAGCAACTAAAGAGGTAAAGTGAGGCGCTCCAAATCCCACACATAATTAGATTGTGAGAGGAGACAAGAGACCAGAATGCAAACAGCTGGCTCTTGCTCAATTAAAATGCCAAACATGAGGGCAAGCAAAATTGAAGGTAGGATTCAGAACTGTTAATAGAACTATTTCTATATACATCTATATGTTTTCTTATTTGCTTGTGAATGTTGAGAGATTATCTTTTTTGCCAGCCCTTCTGCCTTGAAATTCTGCCATATAGATTTTTTTTCAATATTTATGTTGAGAATCACTGAAACAAAAATGAAACACTTCCAACTGAGTTGGACTCTTCTACTAAATATCTCTCTAGTGTTTCAGCCAACAGTGAAATTACAGAACATTTAGTTTGGCCAACTTAATAGTTCTTAGTTGTCTTCTTTTTCTTTTCTTTCTTTCTTTTTTCTTTCTTTTTTTTTTTTTTTTTTTTTGTTTCCTCTCAGTTTTGCAGAGGGAGCCTTGAGATCTATTTTAATCTAATTATTTTTGACAGGCTAACTGTATGCAGCAGGATGAAATTATAACCTTTTCAGTTAATTGTTGTGATTATCTACTTAGCATAATATGCTTGCCTGTCACTTAAAGAGATGCCTGCTGTGGGGATGCAGCTGGTAGTTTAGGTGTGAAGGGTATGTCTTAAGATTTCATTTAAAAAATATCAAAACATGGATGTTTTAGGGAATAAAATAGAAGATCAGCACCTGAGTAACTGGTCAATAAGTTAAGGTTTTCTGCAGATGAAAGACTAGACACTCTCTCAGTCTGACTTTTTGTATCTTAAGGACCAGAAAGAGAACAGTGAACTAAGGATTTGGTGGCATATTAAAAGTCATTTTCCAAGAGAATACCATGAGGACCCAGCTGTCTAGGTTAGGTTAGGGTTGGGGATGAAGCGCACAGGAGAAGTTCATGAAGATATTTGATAGAGCCTGGTAGAAAAAGGAACCAAAGTTATAGTTAAACATGTATCCTCAGTAACTTCTTACTAATGGCAGGACTAAAGTGGTCTTGCAGTGAATGAGACTAAGAGCACAAAGGGGGAATGGGAGCTGTAGAAAAAGAAGAATGACAAGAAGAAAAAACATAACTTGAAAAAGGGACATTTTGGGACATTGTTTCTATCTTACCAAATTTATCAGAGGACTCCTTTGTCTTTTATTCTGGTCCAGTTACACTTCTAGGATGAAGGACAATGAGGATATTCATTAATAATTTTTTTTCATGAAGTATTGGTTAATAAGGTCCACGTTACAATTTCAATTTTTATTAACTAAGGACAAGGAGATGTTGGGCTCCTGATTATACATAAGTCCTGGACCAGGAAACCTGACATCTAAAGACTCTCTTGGTGTTTGCTGTAAGAATGAGAGGCTTCTTTTTATGGGTCCACCCTTGAAACTATAACCTTATTCTAATTGGCTTCAATATTATTCATAACTCAAAGGTAATTAAAGTGTGTTCAAGATTTTAGAGAAGGCACCAAAGGTCAAACCCTTACTCAGGGCTCCGTAATATATTGCTTGCATGGTGTCAGACCTCAGAAAATGCCAGTATAATATCTCTTGGGCTTTGTAACCCAATAACCTTGTCTAGCTTCTTTAAGAGAGATGGTAAGTTTTGCCTCTCTCCCTTCTAAAACATAGACATTGGACTCTGGTAGCTCTTCTTCCTTTGGTACAGAACAGAAGAGGAAGTTGCCAAATACCTCATATTTGAAGTTTCTTATATACTGTACAGATAAGAGTGGGCTTATTTTGTATCATACATGGTGGGTACATTGCACACCTTTCCAGAGGGAAATGATTAATCCACTCATATAATATGTACTTATTGTTAGCTATTCCTTTCACTTTACCTGTGTTTTAGGACCAAGTTCATATAGCAAGAAATCAGGCTGAGGTTGTGACTTTCATGTAAATATTTAATAAAAAGAAACCTCAATTAAATAGGTCAGGAGACAAGAAGGCGGAGCACCCTGAGGCAATAGCAGAGTCCAACAGGAAGAAGAAAGGCTCCTCTCCTTCCCTGGCAAGGACTCAGCCAATAAAATAACATGGACTCTGTTTACTAGAGCCCTTCCACTTCCTTTTCGCCTCCATAAAAGATTTCTCATTCCCTTGCCCTTTGGGGACTTGCACATGGCTCACCATGGTTTTAGACCCCAAATTGTAGTTCTTTGCTGATGCCAAATAGACCCATCTTTTCTGGTGAAACATCTGACAGTTTATTTGTTTCAAGTCAACACTAGTATATGTTCATTTAATTCATTAGTCCATTTGGGTATGTTGATAATAAAGCTCAATAGGACAATTAAGCTAAATTTAGTCCTAGCAAACTGCTTCAAAAAACAATGTCAGCTTGGTTATAAGGGGTCCTGTATGTTAAAGTGAGATGAAATCAGAGGGGTAGTTGTAGTCATTGAGCATATGGACTTTGGAGCCAGGTAGGCTGAACTTGTATCCGAATCATTTGCTACCTGGGTAACTATAGTGTAAGACCTGGTGGGTTTGTTTGTTTGTTTGTTTGTATTGCAAGTGCCTGACTTGAGCTTTGACTGTAGAAGTATCCACTTCAAAGAGGCATCTGCTTCAGAGAAAGACGGTTATCTGGAATAAACACAATGCCAGCCACATGACTAGATAAAGAGCCAGGCTAACCTCACCCTCCTCCATACCCCCCAATGCACAGGCACTTTGTTTTAGAGATCTTGGCTGATTTTGATAACTGACTGTTCGAGCCACTTTCCTTTTTTTTTTTTTTTTCTTCCTGTGCTGTAAATTCCTGTTCTTATGTTTTAAATTCAACAGTGAAGAGTGAGTCTTTGAATCCCTCGGCCCCTATCCTCAACTCTAATAAAATCAGCACACCAGGCCTGTGCATTCTCTTTTTCTCTCTGTATCCCTGACCTTGCTTGATAGCCCCAGGTGTGCTGTGTGCTTTCCAGGACCTATGACTAATAACCGTTTTTTATTTTTTTCAAAGTTTCCTGATGGTTATTGATGAAGGGCCCCTTGCAATCATAATAAGAACCACAAGGGCTGGTCCAGCCACAACACAGGTTATTGATAGAGTGAAACTAACACAAACCAGTGACCTTGGGCAAATTGTAATATTTAACCTCTTTGCAACTTTGTTTCCTCATCCTTGAGATTAGGGTCATCATAGTGCTTAAGCACAGGAGTATTTGAGAGTTCAGTGAGGCAATAGAAGTAAAATGCTTAGAAAAGTGCCTGGTCCGTATTAAGGGTTCAGTAATACTTAGATTACTAATATAGTAGCCTCATTTTTTTATTCTATAAAACTTTGTTTTGTCCTTGAAAAGAAAAATTAGATGTTTCCTTCTTCTTAGGCTTTAGCCTGGGCTTTAGATCAAGAAAGAATTATATTGAATAGTTAATAGTAATTTTGAGATTGGGAGAAGGAATGAATGATTATGAATCTGTCACCTTGATATTCTTTGAGGACTGTGCCTGTGTTGGGTGGTTTTTGTTGTTCCTCAGCTCCATACTTGCCCTTTTATAGACTCTTCTCTGTCATTGGAGCCAGAAGACTGCTTATTACATTTCAGATTCTTTTTCCTGACAGATTTCTGCTAGGTTCTGCCAATGGGCAGTACTGGAAGGAGATTGGAAGATAGGACAAGGAGAAAAGAAGGTGTCTCCAATCAGTGATGGCAGTTGGTATGGCAGTAGCATCAATATCTTAGCTTCAAACCACAGTGCTCTATGTGAGGTTGGTCTCTTCAGATTTTCAAGACAGAAATAAATTGCAGGAGAAAGTGTGTCAGACTCTCCGGCAATCCTACTTTGTGGAAGCCGCTGGTTAAAGCATTTATCACAACATTCTGAAGCAGCTGGCATTAAGGAAGGAGAGGACACTTTTGACACGTGTTGGAAGACAACACCTTGTATAGTTAGGCTGTTTTCCAATGGGGTGTGATATATGTTTTGACCCGGTGATGAATATGTCATGCTATTTTCTTCTCAATGAGAATACAAAAGTCTAGGTGTTAAGAGTGGAAGCAAGAATGGCTCATGTCACTAATAAACCTAACAAAACACTCACACATGTTTGCTTCCCTTTCCCACAGCTTTGGACTTTTCTCGATTAAGAGTTTTAGTTCACAGGAGAAAATCTTGTAAGAATCACAGTATTGGGCTTCCCTGGTGGCGCAGTGGTTGAGAATCTGCCCACTAATGCAGGGGATGCGGGTTCGAGCCCTGGTCTGGGAGGATCCCACATGCCGTGGAGCAACTGGGTCCGTGAGCCACAACTACTGAGCCTGCGCATCTGGAGCCTGTGCTCTGCAACAAGAGAGGCCACGATAGTGAGAGGTCCGCGCACCGCGATGAAGAGTGGCCCCCACTCGTCGCAACTAGAGAAAGCCCTTGCACAGAAACAAAGATCCAACACAGCAAAAATAGATAAATTAATTAATAAACTCCTAAAAAAAAAAAAGAATCACAGTATTGAGGGAGGAGCTTCAAGATGACAGAAGAGTAAGACATGGAGATCACTTTCCTCCCCACAAATACACCAGAAATACATCTACATGTGGAACAACTCCTACAGAACACCTTCTGAATGCTGGAAGAAGACCTCAGACTTCCCCAAAGGCAAGAAACTCCCCAAGTACCTGGGTAGGGCAAAAGAAAAAAGAAAAAACAGAGACAAAAGGATAGGGATGGGACCTGCACCAGTGGGAGGGAGCCATGAAGGAGGAAAGGTTTCCACACACTAGGAACCCCTTCGCGGGTGGAGACTGCGGGTGGCGGAGAGGGGAAGCCTCGGAGCCGTGGAGGAGAGCACAGCAACAGGGGTGCAGAGGGCAAAGCAGAGAGATTCCCACACAGAGGATCGGTGCTGATCAGCACGCAGCAGCCCGAGAGGCTTGTCTGCTCACCAGCCAGGGCAGGCGGGGCTGGGAGATGAGGCTCGGGCTTCGGTCGGAGCACAGGGAGAGGACTGGGATTGGCGGTGTGACACAGCCTGAAGGGGCTAATGTGCCACAGCTAGCCAGGAGGGAGTCCGGAGAAAAGTCTGGACCTGCTGAAGAGGCAAGAGACTTTTTCTTCCCTCTTTGTTTCCTGGTGCATGAGGAGAAGGGATTAAGAGCGCTGCTTAAAGGAGCTCCAGAGAGGGGCGCGAGCCACAGCTAAGAGCTCAGACCCCAAAGGCGGGCATGAAAGGCTAAGGCCACTGCTGCTGCCACCAAAAAGCCTGTGTGCAAGCACAGGTCACTCTCCACCCCTCCTCTCCTGGGAGCCTGTGCAGCCCGCCACTGCCAGGGTCCCGTGACCCAGGGACAACTTCCCCGGGAGAACTCATGGCGTGCCTCAGGCTGGTACAACGTCACGCTGGCCTCTGCCACCACAGGCTCGCCCCACAATCCGAGCCCCTCCCTCCCCCCGGCCTGAATGAGCCAGAGCCCCTGAATCAGCTGTTACTTTAACCCCGTCCTTTCTGAGCAAAGAACAGATGCCCTCAGGAGACGTACACACAGAGGCAAGTCCAAATCCAAAGCTGAAGCACAGGAGCTGTGCAAACAAAGAAGAGAAAGGGAAATCTCTCCCAGCAGCCTCAGGAGTAGTGTATTAGATCTCCACAATGAACTTCATGTACCCTACATCTGTGGAATACCTGAATAGACAACGATCATCCCAAATTGAGGAGGTGGATTTGGGGAGCAATGATTTTTTTTCCATTTTTCTCTTTTTGTGAGTGTGTATGTGTATGCTTCTGTGTGTGATTTTGTCTGTGTAGCTTTGCTTTTACCATTTGTCCTAGGGTTCTGTCTGTTTTTGTTTGTTTGTTTTATTACTTAAAATTTCTTTTTCTTAATAATTATTTTTTATTTTAATAACATTTTATTTTACTTTATTTTTTTCCATTTAATCTTCTTCTATCTTTCTTTCTTTTTTTCCTCCCTTTTATTCTGAGCCATGTGGAGGACTGGCTCTTGTTGCTCCAGCCAAGTGTCAGGGTTGTGCCATTAGGAGGGAGAGCCAAGTTCAGGACACTGGTCCACAAGAGACCTCCCAGGTCCATGTAATATCAAATGGCAAAAATCTCCCAGAGATGTCCATCTCAACGCCAAGCCCCAGTGCCACTCAACGACCAGGAAGCTGCAGTGCAGGACACCCTATGCCAAACAACTAGCAAGACAGGAACACAACCACATCCATTAGCACAGAGGATGCCTAAAATCATAATAAGGTCACAGACATGCCAAAACACACCACCAGACATGGAACTGCCCACCAGAAAGACAAGATATAGCCTCATCCACCGGAACACAGGCACTAGTCCCATCAACTAGGAAGCATACACAACACAGTGAACCAAACTTAGCCACTGGGAACAGACACCACCAACAACAGGAGCTATGAACCTGCAACCAGCAAAGGAGGTCCCAAACACAGTAAGTTAAACAAAACGAGAAGACAGAGAAAAACACAGCAGATGAAGGAACAAGGCAAAAACCCAACATACCTAACAAATGAAGAGGAAATAGACAGCCTACCTGAAAACAATTCAGAATAATGATAGTAAAGATGATCCAAAATCTTGGAAATAGAATGGAGAAAATACAAGAAACGTTTAACAAGGACCTAGAAGAACTAAAGAGCAAACAGTGATGAACAACAAAATAAATGAAATTAAATATTCTCTGGAAGGGCTCAATAGCAGAATAACTAAGGCAGAAGAACGGATAAGTGACCTGGAAGATAAAATATTGGAAATAACTACTAAAGAGCAGAATAAAGAAAACAGAATGAAAAGAATTGAGGACAGTCTCAGAGACCTCTGGGACAACATTAAACACACCAACATTCGAATTATAAGGGTCCCGGGAGAAGAAGACAAAAAGAAAGGGACTGAGAAAATATTTGAATAGATTATAGTTGAAAACCTCCCTGATACGGGAAAGGAAATAGTTAATCAAGTCCAGGAGGCACAGAGACAGGAAAAATACAGGAAAAATCGAAGGAGAAACATGCGAAGACACATATTAATCAAACTGTCAAAAATTAAATAAAAGGAAGAAATATTAAAAGCAGCAAGGGAAAAACAAGAAAAAACACATAAGGGAATCCCTATAAGGTTAACAGCTGATCTTTCAGCAGAAACTCTGCAAGCCAGAAGGAAGTGGCAGGACATATTTAAAGTGATGGAGAAAAAACTACAGCCAAGATTACTCTACCCAGCAAGGATTTCTTTCAGATTTGATGTAGAAATTAAAAGCTTTACAGACAAGCAAAAGCTAAGAGAATTCAGCACCACCAAACCAGCTTTACAACACAAGCTAAAGGAACTTCTCTAGGCAGGAGACACAAGAGAAGGTAAAGACCTACAATAATAAACCCAAAATAATTAAGAAAATGGTAATAGGAACATACATATCAATAACTACCTTAAATGTAAATGGGTTAAATGCTCCAACCAAAATACATAGACTGGCTGAATGGATAAAAAACAAGTCCCATATATATGCTGTCTACAAGAGACCCACTTCAGACCTAGGGTCACATATAGACTGAAAGTGAGGGGATGGAAAAAGATATTCCATGCAAATGGAAATCAAAGGAAAGCTGGAGTAGCAGTTCTCCAAAATAGACTTTAAAACAAAGACTATTACAAGAGACAAAGAAGGAAACTACATAATGATCAAGGGATCAATCCAAGAAGAAGATATAACAATTGTAAATATTTAGGCACCCATCATAGGAGCACCTCAATACATAAGGCAAATGCTAACAGCCATAAAAGGTGAAATCAACAGTAACACAATCATAGTAGGGGACTTTAACACACACTTTCAACAATGGACCGATCATCCAAAGTGGAAATCAATAAGGAAACACAAGCTTTAAATGATACATTAAACAAGATGGGCTTAATTGATATTTATAGGACATTCCATCCAAAAACAATGAAATACACTTTCTTCTCAAGGGCTCAAGTAACATTCTCCAGGATAAATCATATCTTGGATCACAAATCAAGCCTTGGTAGATTTAAGAAAATGAAAATCATATCAAGTATCTTTTGTGACCACAGCACTATGAGACTAGATATCAATTACAGGAAAAAATCTGTAAGAAATACAAACACATGGAGACTAAACAATACACTACTTAATAACCAAAAGATTGCTGAAGAAATCAAAGAGAAAATCAAAAAATACCTAGAAACAAATGACAATGGAGACACAATGACCCAAAACCTATGGATGCAGCAAAAGCAGTTCTAAGAGGGAACTTTATAGCAATACAACCCTACCTTAAGGAACAAGAAATATCTCAAATAAACAACCTAACATTACACCTAAATAAATTAGAGAAAGAAGAACAAAAACACCCCCAAAGTTAGCAGAAGGAAAGAAATCATAAAGATCAGATCAGAAATAAATGGAAAAGAAATGAAGGAAATGATAGCAAAGATCAATAAAACTAAAAGCTGGTTCTTTGAGAAGATAAACAAATTGACAAACCAAAACAAAATTGACAAGCCATTAGCCAGACTCATGAAGAAAAACAGGGAGAAGATTCAAATTAATAGAATTAGAAACGTAAAAGGAGAAGTAACAACTGAAACTGCAGAAATACAAAGGATCATGAGAGATTACTACAAGCAACTCTATGCCAATAAAACGGACAACCTGGAAGAAATGGACAAATTCTTAGAAATGCATGACTTTCCAAGACTGAACCAGGAAGAAATAGAAAATATGAACAGATGAATCACAAGCACCGAAATAGAAACTGTGATTAAAAATATTCCAACAAACAAAAGCCCAGGACCAAATGGTTTCACAGCCGAATTCTTTCAAACATTTAGAGAAGAGATAACACCTATCCTTCTCAAACTCTTCCAAAATATAGCAGAGGGAGGAACACTCCCAAACTCATTCTACGAGGCTACCATCACTCTGATACCCAAACCAGACAAAGATGTCACAAAGAAAGAAAACTACAGGCCAATATCACTGATGAACATAGGTGCAAAAATCCTCAAAAAAATACTAGCAAACAGAATGCAATAGCACATTGAAAGGATCATACTATGATCAAGTGGGGTTTAGCCCATGAATGCAAGGGTTCTTCAATATACACAAGTCAATCAACGTGATACACCATATTAACAAATTGAAGGGGAAAAACCATATGATCATCTCAATAGATGCAGAGAAAGCTTTCGATAAAATTCAACACCAATTTATGACAATACCCCCCAGAAAGTAGTCATAGAGGGAAATATCCTCAACATAATAAAGGACATATATGACAAAACCACAGAACACATCATCCTCAATGATGAAAAAGTGAAACCATTTCCACTAATATCAGGAACAAGAAAATTTTGCCCACTCTCACCACTATTATTCAACATAGTATTGGAAGTTTTAACAATAGCAATCAGAGAAGAAAAAGAAATAAAAGGAATCCAAATTGGAAAAGAAGAAGTAAAGCTGTCACTGTTTGCAGATGACATGATACTATACATAGAGAATCCTAAAGATGCTACCAGAAAACTACTAGAGCTAATCAATGAATTTGGTAAAGTAGCAGGATACAAAATTAATGCACAGAAATCTCTTGCATTCCAATAGGCTAATGATGAAAAATCTGAAAGTGAATTTAAGAAAACAGTCCCATTTACCATTGCAACAAAAAGAATAAATATCTAGGAATAAATCCACCTAAGGAGACAAAAGACCTGTATACAGAAAATTATAAGACACTGATGAAAGAAATTAAAGATGATACAAATAGATGGAGAGATATACCATGTTCTTGGATTGGAAAAATCAACATTGTGAAAATGAATCTACTACCCAAAACAATCTATTGATTCAATGCAGTCCTTATCAAACTACCACTGGCATTTTTCACAGAACTAGAGCAAAAAATTTCACAATTTGTATGGGAAAACAAAAGACCCCGAATAGCCAAAGCAATCTTGAGAATGGAAAATGGAGCTGGAGGAATCAGGCTCCCTGACTTCAGACTATACTACAAAGCTACAGTAATCAAGAAAGTATGGTACTGGCACAAAAACAGAAATATAGATCAATGGAACAGGATAGAATGCCCAGAGGTAAACCCATGCACATATGGTCACCTTATCTTTGATAAAGGAGGCAAAAATATACAGTGGAGAAAAGACAGCCTCTTCAATAAGTGGTGCTGGGGAAACTGGACAGGTACATGTAAAAGTATGAGATTAGAACACTCCCTAACACCATACCCAAAAATAAGCTCAAAATGGATTAAAGACCTAAATAGATGGCCAGACACTATCAAACTCTTAGAGGAAAACATACGCAGAACACTGTATTACATAAACCACAGCAAGGTCCTTTTGGACCCACCTCCTAGAGAAATGGAAATAAAAACAAAAATAAACAAATGGGATCTAATGAAACTTAAAAGCTTTTGCACAGCAAAGGAAACCATAAACAAGACGAAAATACAACCCTCAGAATGGGCGAAAGTATTTGCAAATGAAGCAACTGACAAAGCATTAACCTCTAAAATTTACAAGCAGCTCATGCAGCTAAATGTTAAAAAAAAACAAACAACCCAATCCAAAAATGGGTAGAAGACCTAAATAAACATTTCTCCAAAGAAGATATACAAATTGTCAACAGACACATGAAAGAATGCTCAACATCATTAATCGTTACAGAAATGCACATCAAAACTACAATGAGATATCATCTCACACCCGTCAGAATGGCCATCATCAAAAAATCTACAAAAAATAATTGCTGGAGAGGATGTGGAGAAAAGGGAACCCTCTGGCACTGTTGGTGGGAATGTAAATTTATACAGCCACTATGGAGAACATCATGAACGTTCCTTAAAAAACTAAAAATAGAACTACCATATGACCCAACAATCCCTCTACTGGGCATATACCCTGAGAAAACCATAATTCAAAAAGAGTCATGTACCAAAATGTTCATTGCAGCTCTATTTACAATAGCCAGGACATGGAAACAACCTAAGTGTCCATCATTGGATGAATGGATAAAGAAGATGTGGCACATATATACAATGGAATATTACTCAGCAATAAAAAGAAATGAAATTGTGTTATTTGTTGTGAGGTGGATGGAAGTAGGGACTGTCATAAAGAGTGAAGTAACTCAGAAAGAGAAAAAGAAATACCATATGCTAACACATATATATGGAATCTAAAAACAAACAAACAAAACAAATTCGTCATGAAGAAACTAGATGCAAGATGGGAATAAATATGCAGACCTACTAGAGCATGGACTTGAGGATATGGGGTGGGGGAAGCGTAAGCTGGGACAAAGTGAGAGTGGCATGGACATATATACACTACCAAACATAAAATAGATATCTAGTGGGAAGCAGCCCCATAGAACAGGGATATCATCCCAGTGCTTTGTGACTACCTAGAGGGGTGGGATAGGGAGGGTGGGAGGGAGGGATATGCAAGAGGTAAGAGATATCGGGACATAGGTTTATGTATAACTGATTCATTTGTTATAAAGCAGAAACTAACACACCATTGTAAAGCAATCATACTCCAATAAAGATGTTAAAAAAAAACAAAAACAAAGAAACAAAAAACTTCCTAGAAGATTAAAAAAAGAAGAAGAAGAAAAAAAAAGAATCACTGTATTATTTTCAATAAAGTCAAAGTTGGGACTGCTGCTTGGTTATTTTGACCTCCTCATCTAACCAAGAGAATAGGATGACTATACAGGCTGTGGCTTGTTCTGATTATGAGGTAGAAATAAAATTTTGCTAATAGAGGCAGGAGGAACTATGAAATCCAGGGCATTATCTGGGGTGGTTCTTAGTACTTCCATATACAGTAGTAAACATTAATGGAAGATTATAGAAATCCAGTAAAAGCAGGGCCAATAAGTAAACAGAACCTTCCTGAATAAATGTTTAGGTCAAACAGTGGGTAAAGAATATCAGCCTGCAGAGGTATTGGCTGGGGCAAAGAGAACATGACATAGGTCATTGATTAAGGAAGTTATAAATATCAAATGTAAGAAGTGTTGCAATTGCCTCTTTAAGTAATGGTATAGCTAAGTGGGCTTGTAACTAGATTAGAAAGGGAATTAATATTATCCAGGCACTTATTTGACTGAGTGGGGAAATGAATCAGTGTGTACTCAAATTTATGAAAGTTAACTGCTTTTTGTTGTGTTGAAACCCGGTACTGTGAAGGTTGCTGTGTGGAAAGTGAAATAGAGAAAGATCAGTGGGCATGAAAATGGGTTGCTAGGGGTGAACTGTGCCAAGTGGTGGCTAGACACCACTCTCTCAGCTTCATGCTAACCCTTCTGTACTCTCCTCTTGCCGACGAGTGTGGAAGGCTAGACTGTGTGTCTCCAGATTCCCTTGCCAGCTGACTTCCTGTCAAGTTCAGCCAATGACAGATATTGGAGTGAGGCTGGAAATTAAGAGGAAGAGAGAGGCATTTTCTTCTAGTTTCTGGCAGTGTTTTATAACCTGGCAGTGGTGCCATCGGCAGAAAAAATGGAGGTGTTAGCAATGGTTACTAGCGGGCTGTGTGCATTGGTTCCAGATAAGGTAACTCATATCCAACCGTGGCAGTTTCAATGGGACAGAGATCATGGGTTCAGGGTGGTAGCAGACCTCTGTTTCTTCAGCTCTCTTGGAGTTAACAGCCTCCTGCTACATTTGCCTTCTTCTTTTATTCCTCCAGATCTTCCATCTCCTTATAACAAAATTCTTGCATTAAGTTCAGTTTTTAAAAGTACCTGGAATTTTCCTTATTGGATATGGATTGACATAGCCTCACATAGCCTCATACTGCTTTCAGCTTTCCCTCCTTGTCTTGTTAGGAGTGTTTAAGACTACTACAGAACAAGGTCAAAGTGATAGATTGGAGAGGTATGGCACACATTTAGTCCTACCCAGCTCATTTTTTGGTTTCTTTCTACTCAGTTCTAGGTCTCTATCCCTTATTGCCTTATTACTTCTGCAGCCTGCTAAACAGAACCAAGCACCATCTATTTGAGAGATGGATCATTAATTCAAAGTACTCATAATCAGTACTATGGTGTTTCTGAAATCATCTTTTAAAATTCTTCTATATCTCTGGTTTAAGAGATGGAATTATTGCATTTTGCTTTTCTAGAAGCTTTCCCACATTGGCTTTTCAGAGATAAGTTTGCCAGATAATACACAGAATGCCTAGTTAAATTTGAATTTCAGATACATATTGCATACTTATAATTAAAATATTATTTATATAAAATTCAAATTTAAATGGATGTCTTGTATATATATATACATATACATATATGTATACATAAGCGGGTATGTGTATATGTATACATATATGTATCTTATACATATATATGTATCTATATATGATTTTCTTTTATTTTGCTGAATCTGACAACTCTAGTTTAAGAAGTTGAGGAAAGAGTTTCTCTAAGAACTTCTTGTACTATAGCAGTATTATATGAGGCTTTACAGGTACAGGTCTAAGAACAGTTTAAATGTGTATAATCTTCCAAAGATTAAAGATATTAAAGATAATAGACATGAAATTCCATGTTCCTTTCTTAGGTTTCTTCAGTCCAATGTGAAGGGGATGGCACCTAACACCTTAGGCCAATGGTTCTCAAAGTGTGGTCCCTACCTAGCAACATCAGCATCACCTGGGAATTTGTTAAAAAATAAAGATATTCAAGCCCTACTCAGACCTTCTGCGTCAGAAACTTGTTTTAACAAACCATCCAGGAAATTCTAATGCAATCTGGAATTTGAGAACCACTGCCCTACTGTAGTCAAATATAGAGCACCTGTAATGTTACTTCCTATTTCTCTACGGATTTTGGAAGTTTTCATTTATGACTGTAGTATTTCCTACTATATCTGTGTCTAGTTCTGGAATATGTTTTATTATGGCTCTTTAGGCAGACACTACTAATTATTTCCCAATACATTATTAGTCTCAGAATATACTTCCAACTTTTCATCCCTAACTTCGGAATCTCAATAAAACCTACTTTCTCTAGAATATTGCTTTGTATTCTGAAGTATCCTCCCTTACAACCTACAATTTCTTCAGTTATACATTTTCTTCAGAGATGGATCAAAAAGGCCTAGGCTGATAGTGAATTAAAAGAACCTCATGTGTTAATGCTTGTTCTTGGTACCATAAATTTACACCTGAAAGCATTGAAATTCATTAGCCAAGGGGTCTCTATAATGGTAAAATTTAAGTCATTTTGTAGAAGGTAAGTTAAATAAATTATTTTAGTTAGGAAAGATTTAACATTAGCCTGCAAATCACATTGAAACAAGTAACAGTTTATCATGTCTATGCATAAATTGTACTTTTGGTCTGTTGCCTTGGGGAAATCTGAGACATAAAATACTTGTTGCGAATCCGTTTGGGTTGATTTGGAGATTCTGATAGACACTGTTTGAATTCACTGAGAAGGAATCTCATTTTCCCACAGGTAAACAATTCTTGAAATAAAGTCATTATAAATTAAAGTGTAGCGATTTACCATCAATACTCACCTCCTTAATTAGGTGTTGACTGGATCAATTGCAAGACAGCATTGGATCAGGTCAACATTAGAAAAAGAATGATGAAGGGTTGCTTGGCTAGATACCAGTTCTAATGAATAAAGTTAAAGTGATTTCTCTTACTTTAGAAGCAGAATTCATGTTTCCAGGACAGATGTTTTGCCCAAGAGTCAGGAATTCTGGGCAAAGCATAGACTTAAGAATTGGTCTCAAAACATGTGGACAACTGATCAACCTCATTATTAATAAAAATATTCTCAGTAAAACAATAATGAGACAGCATTTTTATCTATATTATTTGCAATTTTTAAAAAAATAAATGAAGAAGTTTGGACCATCAAAGATGTAATGAAATCCAAATTATCAGATTCTTCTTAAAGGAATGTTAATTACCACAAATTTTATAAAGGTTAATTTTATTATATACATCAAAAGTCTTTCAAATGTTCCCTTTGACTCAGTAATTCAATCTACTGTAATTTGTCTTAAATAAATAACTAGAGTGTTAGGTACAAGGAGTTTCTTTAGACATTTTAAAAATAGTGAAAATTTAGGAATAGCTATCTTGAATGTCTAACAGTAAAAGAATGGTGAAATAAATTATAGTGCTTATAAGTCAGAATTATTATATGGATGTTAAATAATTTTTGTAAGATTCTTATGATATAATGGGAGATAGAAAAGCAGGATAGAATATTGTACATATAAAAGTGTCTATTTTGTGTGTATATATATATATATATATATACACACACACACACATATATTTATAATAAAATAGAGGAGAATAACACATATCAAAATGCTGTTAACCACTTTCTTCAAGCAAAAGACTTAGTATCACGTTCCTAAATATATATTCCCTCTGTAGTTTCTAATATTTATAAATTAGTAATTTATTACATTTAAAGTCAGAAACAAAGCCATATACCATTTTATTAAAAAATATTGAAATTTCCCTCAGGAGCCTCTTGATTAGGCCCAATAATTTATTTGTTCATTATTTTATAAAACTATATATGTTGAGTGCCCACAATGTGCAAAGCACAAAAATACACGTGCACCACAAATTATCTCAGGTAGTAATAAGTAAAATATTATGAGAAGTAAATGTTGGGTATAAGAAATAAAGTAATAGAGAGTGATGGGGTCAGGATGCTATGACTTTTGTGGTGAAGGAAAGCCTTTATTAGGAGACTTGAAGGAAATGAGGAGTCAGATTTACACCTATCTGGGGGAAGAACATTCTAAGCAGAGAGAAGAACAAGTAAAAATGTCCTTGGGTTGAGAGTGGCCTTGGCATGTTCAAGGTGTACAAATAGGTCAACATGACTAGAAAGAACTGAACAAGGTAAAAATTAGGAAAAAGGCAAAAAGTAAAGCTGAAGCTGGAATATATAGGACCTTGTAGACCATGAAAACATTGTATTCTCTGAGTGACAATGGGACACCCTTAGAAAATTCTGAGTAGAGGAGTGACATTATCTGACTGGTTTCAAAGGGATTAACTAACTACAGAGTGAATAAATCAGCTGTAGAAGAGGCCAAGGTAGAAGAAAGAAGACCAGTTAGGAGGCTTTCAATATAATTCATGTAAAGAATAATGATAATTTTAACTAGGGTAGCAATGGAGGAAGTGAGACATGGTCAGATTCTGGATGTAGGTGAAAATACAGCCAACAGGATTTTCTGATGGATTGGATATAAAGAACAAAAGAGAGAAGTCAGGATCCTGCCAATATTTTGGTCTGACCCACTTGAAGAACGAAGCTTCATTTACTGATAAAGAATACTCTTGGAGGAACAGATTGGTAGATGGGGAGGGGTGGACAGAAAATCAAGAATCTTGTTTTTAATGTGTTTAGTTTAAGGTTCCTATTAGACATCCCAGTAGGGATATACAGTAAAGGACAACTGAATGCAAACATCTGAGGCATAAGGAAGAGGATGTGACTGGTGGTATGTTTGACCACTGTGATTTTACAAAGTATTTAAAGGGATGAGACTGGATAATCTAAAATAAGGTGTTGAGTAAAGATGTAGGACTTGTCTGAAGAGTGAGCCCTATGGCTTTCTAATGTTAGAAGTTAGGCAGGTAAATAGGAATCCTCAAAGAAGACAGATGTGAAGCAGTTATCTAGGGTAGAGATTCTTAGATTTTAATGTACATATGAACCACCTGATTCCTCTTGTTAGAATGCAAATTCTGACATTTTGAGTATGGGCGCATCTTGTGATTCTGCATTTATAACATCAAGTTCCCAGGCATTGCCTATTCTGCTACTCATACATTGCGTAGCAAGGACCTAGGAGAGATGGAAGAGTAAATTGACTAGGGGAATAGTCTTGTATCTCTGTATTTAAGTTCTAAAGATCCACTTAAAATTTGTGATCATGAATTTAAAGTGAGATTAGTCA